>NC_067474.1:90720823-91920823 GCF_947179515.1 Apodemus sylvaticus | reverse complement strand
CATATTTATTTTATTTAAGATTTACTACCTATTACATGTTTGTATTCATTTGTGTGTATGTTCATGGTGATACAGATGGCTGTGTGAGTCAGAAGACACTGTAATATCCTCAAGAATTGGCACTTTGAGCTGCCTGACATGTGTTCTAGGAACCAAGCGTGCACTCTGCAAGAGCAGTGTGCACTGTTAATCAGTGAATCATCTCTCCAGCCCCCCAAATTAAATTCTTAGCAGATAATGGAGATGTCTGCTTTGTCTCACACTGGCCTTTCATTTGGCAAAGAACCACATTTTCATTTTTGGCAGCTGCAGAATGATTTTGGATTCTCTACAGGCCACTGTGATGCTGTAGCACAGAGGATCTGGCACATCAGTGGATGCTGAGGAGCAGCCTTTGTTGTTTTCACAGACAGTTTTGATGCATTTAAGCTGCACTTAGCAGACTAGGATTTTAAGAAAACTTTTAGTGTGTTTTACACATAAAAAAAAATACCAATGAAGAAGCTATGGAATGATAACCAATCCAAACTTAGCTCTATAAGGCTAGATGCCTAGGACACTTAGACCCTGAGAGGCAGATGAGATGGTTCCTGTACATATAGTTTATTTTTGAATTGGCCAAAAGCCGGTTCAAGCTCTCACTATACATTATTAGAAAGGAAATAATTCTAATTCTGTTCAAATATACTTAAGAAAGCCATCCCTTTTCACATTCTTCAACCCTTTCCCTAATATCCTTCTTATGATGAATCCATTTTTAAATTTTAGGATTTTTTTGTGATGTTGTGATTTATTTGGTGCAATCAAGTTTCCCCACCCCATATTAAAAAAAACCAAAATGAACCATCACAGACACATTTTTATATGGTCACACATATTCAATACACACACACACACACACACTCACACACACACACACACACTCACTAGTAAATGCCAAAAGGTATTGTAGTTTATTTAGACAATTTTATTCAATTCATCATGAAAACATTCTAAAAATATGTTTGTTTCTGCTACACTTACAAGTATGTACCATATGTGTGTACACAAACATATCTAACCTCTTTGCTCCAACTTGACCACCTCAGAAACATTTGTTGAGTGCCTTCTTTGAGTTGTATTGTGTCATCTAAGCTATTAGTTAAAGTTCTTCATATACTATGTGAGTTTCTATAGAGGAATATTTTTGCCATTTTATTGTACATAGTCTATTCAAATAAAACCCATTGCTATCCTTCCCAAAATTACACTTGGGACAAGTGTTGTAACATTTATGTATATTTGGAATAATCTAATACTAATTCTCAGTAGGGTGTTGAATAATGTTTTTCACATTCTCATGTTCTTTCTTTTGACACATTACTTCCTAAAAATTGTTTAAGGAAAGCATCCTTCAAAAGAGACAGAAGCCACTGATAACTCTTCTTACAAAACAATGTGCATCTACTTTTCTCATATTCATTTGATGTAAAAGGTCAACTAACCAGTTCTTCTTCAAAATTACTTCAGTGTGGAGATCACTTAATGTAAGGTGAACTTTTAGTCGATGACAAACATAAAATCAGAGCATTTAACAATCTACATGGAAGAGTTTCAAAGATATTATTCAGCTTATATTCAGGTGCCACAATGTTGAGACTTTGCAAGGGTAGCTTCTGAAGTTACTAGGAGACAAACTCTTACAGCAAACTTTTTTGATTATCTGTCTCTCATAATCTGCAACCTTTTCCTAAATGTTCCCTGAGCTTTAGATGTGGTAGAGTTGTGCATGTGTCCAAAGTTTAGGACTGTGCTTCCAAACAGCATTTTGATAGTTTTTTTCTGTAGTTTTATCCATCTGTTGTAAAGAGAAGTTTCCTTGCTGAGGGATAAACACCATGCTTGTCTGTGTATTTTGGAGCAAATAATTACAGGTGTCTATTAGGGACCAACCCTGGAAACAACACACGTAACATTAAACTTACTAAACTAGTTATATTTAGAAATATATAATTGCATATATGCATCTATTTCTTTATATGTATCTGTATGTACATTCTATATGTCTATCTGTCTATCTATCTATCTATCTATCTATCTATCTATCTATCTATCTATCCAAATACATTTGCAATAGCAATAAATGAAAGAATAGCACATGGATTTGAAGAACAGCAACAGGTATTTGGAAATGCTAGTAGAGATGAAAGGGAAGGTAGAAACAATTATATTTTAATTTAAAAAATAATTTTTCTTCTTTAAAATTACAATGGTCTGTTGCAGTAAATAAACGTGTGAAGTAAATAAATGTTTGCGATTCATTTGAGCCAATTTCTCATAGTATATTTTTATTATTATTTGTGTTAGTTCAGATGAACAAATACTTTTACACATAAACATCTTGTACTTTCATGAAGGGTAGGGTATAGGAGAAATTATTAATGATATTCGCCTGTACAGTATGATGGACAATTAGATTTGTGTATTCAGCAATATACTGGAATTTGAGGACAAATTACAATAGAAAATTAAAAATGCTCTATTTACACTTAACATTTTGAAAACAGCCTTTTTATTTATAAATATGGTCATCTTCACTCTACA
The DNA here is from genome assembly GCF_947179515.1 of Apodemus sylvaticus. Taxonomy (NCBI): domain Eukaryota; kingdom Metazoa; phylum Chordata; class Mammalia; order Rodentia; family Muridae; genus Apodemus; species Apodemus sylvaticus. The sequence continues at coordinate 91,918,240 of NC_067474.1, read as the reverse complement.
TTTTGGACATACTAACATGATAAAAAGTTAAGAGTTACATTCTTAATTTTTAAACAATAATACAAAATTCAATAATATTTTAATTAAATATTGAGTGTTTCTTCTAAACGGTACATATACTAGGGATAAATATAAGTCTTTGTCTTTAAGAAACAGTTTAATACTTGTAGGCAATTTAATGAATAATAATATTCATAAGATCAATGCTAAATTATTACTAATAGATCTGCATTTCGGGTTAAACATGGTTATTATTTCTAAAAGATTCAGATACTTCTGGAAGAGGGAAGGGGATTGAACTTGTCTTTAATTCACTTAGAATTGTGAACACAATTTCACAAATAAAGCCAGTATTCTTCCTAACCTATGCTGCACAAATGATCTACATAGATATGCCTTTAAGTTAAACAATGTTTTGTGTTATATGAATCAAGGTGTTACTTTTATCTACAAATATGACATTGTTTTGAATAAATTAAATAGTTATTTAATAAATAACTTTATGAAGATTATACATTGTTCTCTTCAATGCATTTCCCCCATAAATAATGCATGCATCTTAAAAAGAATTTATACAGCTTAGCAGAATCACATACATAGGTTGTCTCTAACTGAAAATTCTTAAAGCATCAAGGAAATGGGATCTGTCAATAATGGTGTCTATTTTATACTCATAGACTTACAAATATCATTTAAAATTAAATAATGATTGTTCCATCAATTTTCGCTTAGAAAATTTGTTGAAGTACACAATTATTTTAAGTTGTCATTATTTCTAGTGTTTTGATTATTTCTCAGTGTCCTTTCTTCATACCATTTGTAAGTCTATGTTCTCTCTGAATACACACATATGCAAAGCTACAGGTCAAACATCTGAGTCATGCGATAACATTATGATATGCACATACCATTCTCAGTACTTCTCCACACTTATGATAAAGCAATTTTCCAACATTAATTTCTTGAACTGTCAGTCATTTCCTCACCCCCAATCTATCTTTTTTCCCATGTCACACTAAGTTTTGATATTTGTTGTTCACTTATCCAATGACAATTACTTAAATATTACATTTACAGCAAAACTTTCGAGAAATCAACCATTCTCTTTCTAAGAGAATATTAGAAAATTATGAATATACAATGTGAATTGATCATACCTATTTTCTTACTTTTCAGCCACTGTCTGGATTACACAGGACATTTCCATCCTAACTTTCCTAATCTAATTATAACATTTGTCCTGTCATATTCTTACCTACTTAGTTAATTATTCATCTCTTAGCAACACAGATATCCTAATAAATTTTGGACAACTTTCCAAACATTCTTCTCTGGTAGTTACTCATGGGTGATTGTGTCACCTAGAGAACTACTTTCAATCACTGATGTTAACATGATCATCAGTTTGACGATGCACAGTGTCATTGTCTTTTTATTTTATTTAATATACATTTAAAGTGAATTTAAATACAAAATTGAATTGAAATGCAGTACAATGTAGTATTTCAGAACAAGTATAAAACAAACACTAATCAAACATGTTTTTCCATCTACCTCAATATCATCAATATATTAATCCTGATTTCCCAGTCACACTGATATATTTTTGAAAGATGAACATCTATATTATAAAAGCCTAGAAGCAACTAGAGGATAAATAACACACTTCAACATAACAATTATAACAATAACAATAATGATAATATTGATTAATAATAGTAATAGTAATAATAATAATAGTAATAATAATAATTGTATGAATCAAACTTGTAGCCAAGATTATATTTCACAGGGTGGGAGTGGATGAACTAAAAGCATTGACTCTAAAACCTGGAATGAGACAGGAAGTCCCCACTCTAATTTTTTTAAATTTAATTTTATGTGTTCTGCTTATTCACTTTGCATCTCACTCACTGCCCCCCTCCTGTTCTCCCTCTCTCAAAATCCTCTTCCCATGCCCCCTTCCCTTCTCCTCTGAGTGGGTTGGGCCCATCCTCCTACCCTGGCACTTCATGTCTCTGTGAGGCTAGGCATTTCCTCTTCCATGGAGGCCAGACAAAATAACCCAGCTAGTAGAACATATTTCACACAGACAAAATTTGTGGGATAGCCTCCATTCCAGTTTTTCCAGCTCCACATAAAGGTAGCTGCACATCTGATACATATGAGTGAGGAAGCCTAGGCCCAAGCCCATGTGTGTTATTTGGTTAGTGGTTCAGGCGCTAAGAGCCACAAGGTTTCAGATTAGTTGACTTTGTTGGTCTTCCTACAGAGTTCCTATCCCCTTTGGGGCTTGCAATCCTTCTTCCACTTCTTCCATCAGAGTCCCCCAGCTCCATTCAGTTTGGCTGTGGGTGTCTTTATCTATCTGAGTCAGCTGCTGGGAATAGCCTGTCAGAGGACAACATGTTCCTGTCTGGAAGCTAACTTAATAGTATCAGGGATTGGTTCTTGCTCATGGGATGGGCCTCAAGTTGGCCAGGTTATTGTCCATTCCCTCAGCCTCAACTCCCTCTCCCATGGCTGCATTACTTGTAGACAGTAAAAATTTGGGGTTGAAAGTTTTGTGGGTGGGTTGGTGTCTTTATCACTCCATTGGGCTTCCTGTTTGGCTACAGAACTTGCACTCTATATTGATAGCAGCTTTATTTGTAATATCCAGAAACTGAAAACAACCTAGATCTCCCTCAACTAAAGAACTGATAAAGAAAATGTGGTACATCTACACAATAGAATACTGTTCAGCTATTAAAACCCAAGATATCATGAATTTTTCAGGCAAACAAAACTTAAGAATATCATTCTGAATGAGGTAGCCCAGTCCCCAAAGGACATATATGGTATGTACTTACTCATCAGTGGACTTTAGCTATAAAATAGAGCTATCATGTTACACTCCACAGATGCAAAGAATCTAACTAGATAGTAAGGCCCACATGAGAAGGTTTGAATCTCAGCTTGAAGGGGAAAATACAATAGTCATAAGAGGCAAGGGAGGAATAGGGAGGAAAGGGGGATAGGGAATTCAGGATAAGGTGTGAGGAAGGACAGGAGAGAATTCATCTAACAGGGTTGATGAAGTAGTGGTAGTCTCCAGGATGAGAACAATTCCTGAGATAAGGGAGATGTCCAAGAATCAATGTGAGTGACCATAGCAGTGACTGTCTATATTGGGGATATGAAACCTGACATTTTTAACTTCTACGTGTAAGAGACATGCTATATGCTTTTTCTTTTTCTTTTTTTGTTCATTTCCAATTTTTTTTATTGAATATCATCTTCATTTATATTGCCAATGGTAAAACCTTTCCCGATATCCCCTCCCCTAAGACTCTGCAACCCCTCCCCATCCTCCTTTCCCCTGCCGCCATGTATATGCCTCTCCACACAACACACTGCCTCTTTCCCATCCCCCGACCCTTTTCGGTTTCCCTTTGTTCAGGCTTCTGTTCTTTACCTGACCAAGGACCATTCCTCCCAATGGTGCCTAACAAGGCCTTCCTCTTCCACATTTTTGGCTGGAACAATGTGTGCCCCTTGGTTGATGGTTCAGTCCCTGGGAGTCTTGGGGCATCTGGGTAGCTGACATCATACCATTATTCTTCCCATAGGGCTGTAAACCCCCTCAGCTCCTCTGGACCATCCTCCAGCTCCTCCATTGGAGACCCCATGCCTAGTCCACTAGTTGGTTGTTAGCATCTGCCTCTGTTATTGTAAGGCTCTGGCAGGGCCCCTCCGGAGACAACCATGGCATACTCATTTTGGTATACACTTCTTCTTGTCCATAGTAGTGTCACGATTTGTTGACTGTTTATAGTATGAATCCCCAGGTAGGGCAGTCTCTGGGTGGCCTTTACTACAGTCTCTGCTCCACACAGTGTCTCCCTTATTGCTCCTCTGGGTATTTTGTTCCCTTTCTTAGAGGAACCAAAGCACCCTCACATACTTCTTCTTGAGCTTGGTGAATTGTAACTTGTTTATTTTGAGCTTTTGGCTTAACATCCGCTTATTAGTGACTGCATACTATATGTGTTCTTTCGTGATCGGGTTGCCTCGCTCAGGATGACACTTTCTAGTTCCATCCATTTGCCTAAGAATTTCACGACTTCATTGATTTTAATAACTGACTAGTACTCCATTGTGTATATATACCATAGTTTCTGTATCCATTCCACTGTTGAGGGACATCTGGGTTCTTTCCATCTTCTGGCTATTATAAATAAGGCTGCTATGAACATAGTGGAGCATGTGTCCTTATTACATGTGGCTTGTCTCTTTAACAAAGAGACATTCCATTCACTTTATTACAAATATGAGAATGCATGTATTTATTATTTTTACAATACAACCCTGCCCTCCACTCTACCTATTCCCCAACACTCTCTCTCCAGATCCAGTACTTCTCTATTTCCATTTAGAAAAGTGTAGGCTTTATAGGGATATCAACCTAGCACAGAATAACAAAATGCAATATTAAGCAGAAAGCCTTATATAAGTCTAGGTAAATCAACCCAGTAGGAGAAAAGGGTGCCAAAAGCAGTTGAGACTCATCAAGTTTGACAGGGCCTCACAGAGATTGAAACAGCTATCACAAAAACATTTTTCTTTATAGGAGAAAATATCTCACATACACACAGATCTGTACATAAATATATAAAAATTGTTTCCATTATTTTAACCATTTCTGTGTTTATAATCTTTATTCAGACATTTACTCAAATCCTATTTTTAATTTCTACTATATCTGTATACTTATGTTTATATTGGATGATTTTTTTCACAGGAAATATGAGTGGGTGATAACTTCTGGCACAGATCTATTGTCTTTGTGTTTAGTATTTTTTTGTTGTTATTGTTGTTTTGGTTTGGTTGTTGCTTTCATTGTTATTTTTAATTTTGTTTTGTGTCTTTCTTTTCCAACAGGATTTAGACAATTGGAATTAGAGTATTTGTGGAACTTTTTGGTCTCACTTTTGTTTATTGGATATCAGGGTCTATTTTTGTTGTTGCTGTTGTTATCCCAATTTGTTAGAGTGTAGACCACAGAGACACTTGCATCTCACTCTTGTTGCCACTATGGGCTTCATGGTCATACTCTATGTGGTCCTAGAGTAGACCAGTGAGTGGAACAACTGAAATGAAAGTTGGGTCAACATGTAGGTATGGATAAGGTCTACCCTGGGTGTCTCTAAATGTTGTTTCTGGTCAGGGATCCATTTGTCCTAGAACCAAGAGATGAATAAAATATGTGAGCACTAAATAAGCAGGCCTTTTGTATTTCATATTCATTTCTTATTTTAATGAAAATTATATCTCATTAGAACATTTCATGAAAATTATATCTCTATTTGGGGCATAAAATGTATTGGTTATTTTGTTTTTCTCTATATTGTATTTCTGTGAATAAATATTTTCTTCAATTTTGTATGTCACCTTTTTCTTTTGTTTTCTTTGTTCTACAAGATTTCTATAGCTTGAAGCAGTTCTCCTATACTTCTCTTTTCTCTGGAATTTTTGAAATTACATAAAAAATTTCCTTCTACCAAATTCTTAAACATATATTTACAAGTATTTTCACAGCTTCAGGTCTTATATTTGGGCCGTTGCACCAGTACATGTTAATTTTACTTATTTATCTGTGTATTTATTTATTTAGTTTACAAAGAACATGGCAGAAGTCATTTTAGTCTCTTGCAGTAAGATTTTAATGATAAAGTCACATTTCTCATAACTTTTTGATGACCACATTTTAATGATAAAGTCACATTTCTTCTCATAACTTTTTTGATAGTTTTAGATTTTAAAGTTCTATAAAAAGTCAAGCTATTTTATACTATCTTTGTGGATATAAAATTCTCAATGACCCCCAAGTCTAATTTTATAAACAACCTTACCAAATTCAAATAAAACACCTTGAGCAGAATATTTCTCAACTTCAAATTTTATATTCCTTATTAAATTTTGGAGATCAGATAAATATTCATCAAGTTTTACCAAGAAGGTTAGTGTACTACTTTGGTGGAATACTGTATGACTCTGTCTAAAATCCTATACAGTAGAAAGTTTGATTTCTAAAATGTGTAGACACTTGCTTATGCTCCTGAACTTCTATCAACTTAATAAAACAAACCAGGTTACTCAGTTTCTTTCCTTAACCTAGCATTTTTGCTAGATTTTATAGAATCAAGTATCACTGAATTACTTATTTCTAAAGAAAGTCCTTAATTTTTCTTGTCTATTATAATTGATATAGTAATTGAATATTAGCTTATTTTCTTGTGTTTTTGTTTGTTTGTTATAGGTTTTCTTTTTGTCTTTTTCTATGTTGTTTCCTTTTTAAAATATGGTTACCAATTTAATTTCTTTTGAGATCTGAATTCTTTAAAGAATAATGTAAATTCCTGCCCCTCGAAGCATTGCAGGTTTGACTGCTATATCACATGTGTGTCAGTAGGTAACATGGAGTGATGCAACAATGTCTAGACTCAGTGTTATGACCTATGGACATCTGATTAGTAACTTAATACTCCTTGAAAAAAGTGAGAGGTTCCAGTTCTGAGGCCTCTGGCAAGAGCACTCAGATCTCTCCGCTTCCGGATCCAGATCAGCCTGGGCGGCAACACCACATCTCCAGGTCCTGCAAGAGGCAAGAAGAGCTTGCGGGCAGCCAGCGGGAGAAGTCAGTGTGCTCCGGTGAAACCAGCAGGCCCCAGCGGGAGCCTTCAGATGTCTGCTTCGGGATCTGACCAGCCTGGGCAACAGCATCCTGACTCCAGGCAGTGCAGGAGGGAAGCTGTGCACCAGAGGCCACCTGGGAAGGGGCAGCTTGCACTGGTGAGTCCAGCATTGAACAGACCAACTAACACCAGTGAGAACTAGATGGCAAAAGGCAAACACAGGAACGTCACTAACAGAAATCAAGGCAATATGGCAACATCTGAACCCAATTCTCCTTTACCAGCATGTCCTGGATACCCCATCACACAAGTAAAACAAGATTCGGATTTAAAATCACTGGTCATGATGCTGGTACAGGAACACATGAAGGACATACTTAAAGAAATTCAGGAGAAAATAGATCAAAAGTTAGCAGCCCTTGCAAGAGAAACACAAAAATCATTGAAAGGAATCCAGGAGAATACAAAAGACAATAATGAGGAAACACAAAAACCACTTAAAGAAATACAGGAGAACTTTGGTAAACAGGCTGAGGTCATGAAAGAGGAAACACAAAAATCTCTTAAAGAATTACAGGAAAGCACAAACAAGCAAGTGAAGGAGCTAAGCAAAACCATCTAGGATCTAAAAGCAGAAGTAGAAACAACTAAGAAAACTCAAAGGGAGACAACTTTGGAGATAGAAAGCCTTGGGAAGAAATCAGGGGACATAGATGCAAATATCAACAACAGAATACAAGAGATAGAAGAAAGAATCTCAGATGCTGAAGATACCATAGGAACCATGGACTCAACAGTTAAAGAAAATGCAAAATGCAAAAAGGTTGTAACCCAAAATATCCAGGAAATCCAGGACACAATGAGAAGACCAAACCTAAGGATTATAGGCATAGAAGAGAGTGAAGATTTACAACTTAAAGGGCCAGCAAATATCTTCAATAAAATTATGGAAGAAAACTTCCCTAACCTAAAGAGAGAGATGTCCATGAATATACAAGAAGCCTACAGAACTCCAAACAGACTGGACCAGAACAGAAATACTTCCCGTCACATAATAATCAAAACACCAAATGTACTAAACAAAGAAAGAATATTAAAGGCAGTAAGAGAAAAAGACCAAGTAACATATAAAGGAAGACCTATCAGAATCACACCAGACTTTTCACCTGAGACTGTGAAGGCTAGAAGATCCTGGGCAGATCTCATGCAGACTCTAAGAGAACACAAATGCCACACAAAACTACTATATCCAGCAAAACTCTCAATCCCCGTAGATGGAGAAACTAAGATATTTCATGACAAAACCAAGTTTACCCAATATCTATCCACAAACCAAGCCCTACAATGGATAATAGGAGGAAAACACCAATACAAGGAGGGAAACTTCACCCTGGAAAAAGCAAGATAGTAACCTTTCATCAAACCCAAAAGAAGTTAAGCAATCAAATTTAAAAAATAACGTCAAAAATGATAGGAAGTAACAATCACTATTCCTTAATATCTCTTAACATCAATGGACTTAATGCCCTAATAAAAAGACACAGACTAACTGATTGGATACGTAAACAGGACCCTACATTTTGCTGCTTACAGGAAACACACCTCAGGGTCAAAGACAAACACTACCTTAGAGTAAAAGGCTATAAGACAATTTTACAAGCAAATGGTCTCAGGAAACGACTGGAGTAAAAATTTTAATATCAGATAAAATTGACTTTCAACCCAAAGTCATCAAAAGAGACTCTGAGGGACACTTCTTGCTGGTCAAAGGAAAAATACAACAAGAAGAACTCTCAATCCTGAGCATCTATGCTCCAAATGCAAGGGCACCCACTTTCGTAAAAGAAACTTTATTAAAGCTCAAAGCACACATTGCATCTAACACAATAATTGTGGGTGACTTCAACACTGCACTTTCCTCAATGGACCGATCAGGAAAACAGAAACTAAACAGGGACACAATGAAACTAATTGAAGCTTTGGACCAATTAGATTTAACAGATATATATATATATATATATATATATATATATATATATATATATATATATATATATATATATATATATATCATTCTATCCCAAAGCAAAAGAATATAACTTTATCTCAGCACCTCATGGTACCTTCTCCAAAATTGACCATATAATTGGTCACAAGACAGACCTCAACAAATATAAGAAGATCGAACTAACCCCATGTCTCCTATCAGATCACTATGGAATAAAAGTGGTCTTCAATAGGAACAAAAACAACAGAAAACCCACATACACATGGAAACTGAATAATATTCTACTCAATGATACCTTGGTGAAGGAAGAAATTAAAAAAAGAAATTAAAGACTTTTTAGAACACAATGAAAATGAAGACACAACATACCCAAATCTATGGGACACAATGAAAGCAGTGCTAAGAGGAAAACGCATAGCCCTGAGTGCCTCCAAAAAGAAAATGGAGAGAGCACATATTACCAGCTTAATAACACACCTGAAAGCCCTGGAACAAAAAGAAGCTATTTCACCCAGGAGGAGTAGAAGGCAGGAAATCATCAAACTCAGGGCCAAAATCAATCAAGTAGAAACAAAGAGAACAATACAAAGAATCAACAAAACCAGGACCTGGTTCTTTGAGAAAATCAACAAGATAGATAAACCCTTAGCCAGTCTGACCAAAGGGCACAGAGAAAGTATCCAAATTAACAAACTTAGAAATGAAAAGGGAGATATAACAACAGAAACTGAGGAAATCCAAAAAATCATCAGATCCTACTACAAGAGCCTGTACTCAACACAACTGGAGAATCTGGAGGAAATGGACAATTTCCTTGACAGATACCAAATACCAAAATTAAATCAGGACCAAATAGATCATCTAAACAGTCCCATAATGCCTAAAGAAATAGAAGGAGTCATAGAAAGCCTTCCAACCAAAAAAAGCACAGGACCAGATGGTTTCAGTGCAGAATTCTATCAGACCTTCAAAGAAGAGTTAACACCAATACTCTTCAAACTATTCCACAAAATAGAAACAGAAGGAACACTACCCAATTCCTTCTACGAAGTCACAATTACGCTGATACCAAAACCACACAAAGATCCAACAAAGAAGTAGAACTTCAGACCAATTTCCCTTATGAACATTGATGCAAAAATACTCAATATAATTCTTGCCAACTGAATCCAAGAACACATCAAAAATATCATCCACCATGATCAAGTAGGCTTTATCCCGGCAATGCAGGGTTGGTTCAATATACGGAAATCCATCAATGCAATCCACTACATAAACTAACTCAAAGAAAAAACCACATGGTCATTTCATTGGATGCTGAAAAAGCATTTGACAAAATTCAGCATCCTTTCATGCCTAAAGTCTTGGAAAGAACAGGAATTCAAGGCCCATACCTAAACATAGTAAAAGCAATATACAGCAAACCAGTAGCCAGCATCAAACTAAATGGAGAGAAACTTAAAGCAATCCCACTAAAATCAGGGACTAGACAGGGCTGCCCCCTTTCTCCTTATATTTTCAATATTATACTTGAGGTACTAGCTCGGGCAATTCGACAACATAAGGAGGTCAAAGGGATACAAATTGGAAAGGAAGTAGTTAAACTATCATTATTTGCAGATGACATGATAGTCTACCTAAGTGACCCAAAAAACTCCACTAGAAAACTCCTACAGCTGATAAACAACGTAAGCAAAATGGCAGGTTATAAAATCAACTCAAGCAAATCAGTGGCCTTCCTATACTCAAAGGATAAGCAGGCTGAGAAAGAAATTAGGGAAATGACACCCTTCACAATAGCCACAAACAGTATAGAGTATCTTGGGGTGACTCTTACCAAACATGTGAAAGATCTTTATGAAAAGGACTTCAAGACTCTGAAGAAGGAAATGGAAGAAGATCTCAAAAAATGGGAAAACCTCCTATGCTCATGGATTGGTAGAATCAATATAGTTAAAGTGGCCATTTTGCCTAAAGCACTATACAGATTCAATGCAATACCCATCAAAATCCCAACTCAATTCTTCACAGAGTTAGAAAGAGCAATTATCAAATTCATCTGGAATAACAAAAAACCCAGGATAGATAAAACTATTCTCAGCAACAAAAGAAAGTCTGGGGGAATCAGTATCCCTGACCTCAAGCAATACTACAGAGCAATAGTGTTAAAAACTGCATGGTGTTGGTACAGTGACAGGCAGGAGGATCAATGGAACAGGATTGAAGATCCAGAAATGAACCCACACACCTATGGCCACTTGATCCTCGACAAAGAGGCTGAAAACATCCAATGGAAAAAAATAGCCTTTTCAACAAATGGTGCTGGTTCAACTGGAGGTCAGCATGCAGAAGAATGCGAATTGATCCATCCTTGTCTCTTTGTACTAAGCTCAAATCCAAATGGATCAAGGTCCTCCACATAAAACCAGACACTCTGAAGCTAATAGAAAAGAAACTGGTGAAGACCCTTGAGGATATCGTTACAGGGAGAAAGGTTCTGAACAGAACACCAATAGCACATGCTCTAAGAGCAAGAATTGACAAATGGGACCTCATAAAATTACAAAGTTTCTGTAAGGCAAAGGACACCATCAAGAGGACAAATCGGCAACCAACAAATTGGGAAAAGATCTTCACCTATCCTACATCAGATACAGGGCTAATATCGAATATATATAAAGAACTCAAGAAGTTAGACTCCAGATAACCAAACAACCGTATTAAAAATGGGGTACAGAGTTAAACAAAGAATTCTCACCTGAAGAACTTCGGATGGCAGAGAATCATCTTAAAAAATGCTCAACTTCATTAGTCATTAGGGAAATGCAAATCAAAACAACCCTGAGATTTCACCTTACACCAGTCAGAATGGCTAAGATTAAAAATTCAGGAGACAGCAGGTGTTGGAAAGGGTGTGGAGAAAGAGGAACACTCCTCCACTGCTGGTGGGGTGCAAATTGGTACAACCACTCTGGAAATCAGTCTGGCAGTTTCTCTGAAAACTGGGCACCTCACTTCCAGAAGATCCTGCTATACCACTCCTGGGCATATACCCAGAGGATTCCCCACCATGTAATAAGGATACATGCTCTACTATGTTCATAGCAGCCCTATTTATAATTGCCAGATGCTGGAAAGAACCCAGGTATCCCTCAACAGAAGAATGGATACAAAAAATGTGGTATATCTACACAATGGAGTACTATTCAGCCATTAGAAACAATGAATTCATGAAATTCTTAGGCAAATGGATGGAGCTAGAGAACATCAAACTAAGTGAGGTAACCCAGACTCAAAAGGTGAATCATGGTATGCACTCACTAATAAGTGGATATTAACCTAGAAAACTGGAATACTCAAAACATAATCCACACATCAAATATGGTACAAGAAGAAAGGAGGAGTGGCCCCTTGTTCTGGAAAGACTCAGTGAAGCAGTATTCGGCAAAACCAGAATGGGCAAGTGGGAAGGGGTGGGTGGGAGGACAGGGGGAGAGAAGGGGGCTTATGGGACTTTCGGGGAGTGGGGGGCTAGAAAAGGGGAAATCATTTGAAATGTAAATAAAAAATATATCGAATAAAAAAAAAAGAACCGGAAAAAAAAAAAGAAAAAAGTGAGCCTGTGATGACCACTACTATATCCTTACACAGGGCCCAGGAGAAGATCCCAGTGCCTCTCATGGCAGGGTACATGTTGGAGACAAAAAGACTCAGGAAACCAGGCAGCAGTGAATCTCAAACAGACCACCATCACATAGGACACTTTGTATGGTCTGGATGAGATGTGATCCTGAGATGACCAGCAGTTGACATGATGCAGACTAGGGCATGGTAGACAGACCATGTACAACATGACCTATGCCCATTTATATAATGCACAAGTAGGGCATTGCACTCCTGAGACCAGACCTATAATGACCCCAGATACCTGAGAGACCCTGAAGCTACTTAGAGGAACAAGTAAGTTGTTGAGAAATGGAAAAGAAAAGTAAAGAAATGGTTGATGGTAGAGAGAAACTCTTATTTACTGTTTTTATTGTGTGGGAACATCATCTGTCAATGAAATGCTGATGGCCTATTACTTGGGGCAGAAAATAAAAGGTAGAAAGAACATCTAGCAGAGAAAGATAGGAATTTTGGGAGTGAATAGACAGAGATTTTGCCCCAGACTTGGAAGAAACACGATTAAAACTGAAGAAAACTAACTAGCCATGCTGCAGACATAGAATGGGATAAACAAGATATGTAAGTTATTAACTAGTCAGGGAATAAGCCAAAATTTATGGCTTAGGATTTTATTCATATATAATTAAGGCTTAGAGTCTTTATTCTGTGACCAAAGAGGCCAGGTAGAAAATACCGTGACTACATTTGGTGTACCATAAGTGGGGCATAAATTCCAAGCTTAAAAATTCCTGGTGAATGAGGTACATGAACACACACTTCCCTAGAACAGAGCAGGTTCCTAGCTCTATTTCTTTAAGAAATGGTGTCCACCAGTAGCTGGATGGACACAGGAAACTGAAACAGTGCATTTCAGCTGGGACTTCTTGACCAGCCTAACCTAGGAGGCCTTGCAAAACCTGTGGCTACTGAGAGTGATGTTTACTGGTATCTGGGGCTGCATAGACACAGCTCTCAACTTCCCAGGCTTACTTCTTAGAGGGAGTGAGATGCTGTGGTCTGAAGTCACCTTCCCAGGTGAGCAAAAATCAGAGGGCACACCCATACCAGAATGACAGGACATGGAGATCTGAAAAACTGAGGGGTCATGGCCAAGAACCAGCAGCCTGATAGACCAAGCTCAGGTGACAGATTTCATCTGCAGACATCTGCTAGGCCCTGCAGCCTGCTTCCTCAAGGGGCAAACAACATTCCAGAGAGTGGAAGTGTGACACTTTGGGTGAAGTACAGATACTGGATAAATCTCACAAATGTGAAACTTGTATGATGTCAGTTACAGATAGGTGGGAAGACAAAGATCTTTCCTGTGAACAAAAGGGCAGGGTTGGGGCAAGTCACAACATGGGAAGGACAAGACAGACATAGTCTAGGAGAGACCACAGAAGATATTAGGATACAAATGATCTTCTGATCAGATAAAAATATCCAGAATCATAAGAAATGAAGTCTGTAAAGAAAGCGTTAAATAATACTAAAAAGAACTTCTCAGAGGAAAGAATTTAGAGAAAATTCAACACTGAAAATGATGTTTAGAAAACAATAAGAGAAAGAAGTAAATACACATAAAAGTTAAAATCTTTGAAGTAGAGAAAAAAGACAGTAATGTTTAAAGGAGAGCCAAAGAAAATAATAATGCTAAAGAAAATAAATAAACTAAGCATAGTCACAGAAATACTTACTTTAAATATAAAAAATTAAGTCTCCAAAGAAATCAGAGTGAAAGAAAAATAGTCTCCAAAGAGAGAAGATCTAAAGTGAAGTCTCCAAAGAAAGGATAGAATTAGAGATTAAAAAAATAAAATAAATAATTATTTCTAATGTTGAAAAAATTAAAAAAAAACCCACTACAGAAGAAGGCATTGGTGCTTCACATAGTTTTATTTTGACTCTCATCATAAAAGATATATTAATTATATCTTCAGTGATCATTATAGTTTCATAAAAGCTCTTTAAGAAAGATTAGAGCAAAGCAGGCTTAGATAAAGGGAATGAAAAGATGGATACATTAACCATAAAACAGAGATTTTTTTTTAAGTAACAGTAATCTTCAGAAGAATCCATTCTTGAACCTACAACATTATAAAAAAATATTTCCAAATGAGAAAAGTTCATAAAGACTAGAAGAATTAAAATGCAAGCCCACAAACATGCAATATTCTGAGTTAAGAATCTAGATTATGCTTAATGATGCTACCATGGAGCAAAGTCTTACATATAATAGCTATGTGTTTCATTCTGTAGAGTTAGGAGAAGTAAGATATGTTCATACATTAATATATAATACAAATGATACTCAAGTTTTTGTTAAGTTTCTTCTTTGAGTCTTCTAAAGGTTGACTCTGAGATGGTACATTTATTAAAGGTAATGGTTATCTTGGAATTCCCTTTACATATGGAAGCTGATGATACTTCCAGTAGATAGATAAAGTCCCCAGAGAAGGGAAGGTTCCACCCAAACATTTTCAAAACTTTTGTCCCAGTATTGATACTATTTAAAGGAAATGGCAGGAACAAAAATGACACAGAAAGAAAGGCCATCCAGTGACTAGCTGAACTTGGGATCTATCTCATGTTCAGGCACCAAATCCTGCATGCAGACAGGAGCCAAGCATGACTGTACTCAGAGGGGCTCTAATAGCAGCTGACTGTGACAGATGGGGTGGGAGGTGGGCAGATGGAGGAATGGTTGGGGGTGTAGACAGGCAGGTTGGACAGGGTTGGGTGAGTGGGGTTGGGTGAGGAGTGTGCAGGTGGGTGCCTCCCTCTCAGAGGCAAAGGGGAAGAGGGATGGAATAAAGAACTCTGGAAGGGGGACTGGGAAGGGGCACAATATTTGGAATGTAAATTAGCAAAAGAATTTAATAAAAGAAAAGAAAATTATAGATATACATGCAAATATAACTGTATAGCTATGTATCTATGTATATGTATATATACATAAATATGTGTTTATAAAAACTATTTAACTCTATTGTTATATAACTATATTTGTTATATAACTATATTATATCACATATATATATATAAGTATATATGTGTATATTTTGGTGGCCTCTCAGTCTGATGTGGGTTGAAAGGAGAAACAGAAACAGACTCAGTTGTAGCTTTAAAGCCTGATGGTCTCCAGATATCCTAACTGTGTGAAATGCTTGTGGATAGCTTCTGCAAAGCCTTAAACCTTTCTTGCTCATTCTGAGGATTAAAAACCAGAACGGGGAAGTGGGAAGAGGTGGGTGGGAGGACAGGGGGAGAAAAGGGGGCTTATGGGACTTTCGGGGAGTGGGGGGCTAGAAAAGGGGAAATCATTTGAAATGTAAATAAAAAATATATCGAATAAAAAAATAATGAAAAAAAAGAACTGCTGGCTTAGGTAATTAACACACTTAGCCTAAAGGTGGGGAATTAAGCGAAGTAGCCTTTGTTCTATCTCTGCAGGAACCAGGCAACTCTTTCAGTTTGTTAGTTTAAGTCATAGGGGAAAAAAAAAGTGACCCATTGAAACGTGATTTTAGCCTTTATTTCTAAGTCCTAAAAAGTTGACTATGGAAGTTCTCTAAAAAGAAAAGCGGAAAGGATTAATAAATCCTGTAATAAAGGATTAACTGCTAGAGCCTCTTCCTTATTGTCCAGAATCCTCTTGCTTGACAGGCAAGGGAGAACTTTGGAACTACTATTGAACCAGGAGAAGAGGGTCATGCTTGCACAAGAAAAACTTTTACATAAGCAAATATGGATTAAACTCACTTAAATTCATATAGAGATCCGTGCATACATATTCACAAGTCTCTATTCAAATGAGTTGGGCCCAGCGTTCATATTTTTATTTCATAATTACATACTTACACACATCTCTATTTACATATGTATATGGAGTAAAACACCAAGCATCGATGCAGACAAAACTCAGTGTGTTGTTTTTTTTTGTTTTTTTTTTAAGATTTATTTATTTATTTATTATATGTAAGTACACTGTAGCTGTCTTCAGACACACTGAGTTTT
This sequence comes from Apodemus sylvaticus, assembly GCF_947179515.1. Taxonomy (NCBI): domain Eukaryota; kingdom Metazoa; phylum Chordata; class Mammalia; order Rodentia; family Muridae; genus Apodemus; species Apodemus sylvaticus. The sequence goes on along the minus strand of NC_067474.1, from coordinate 91,901,872 downwards.
GTCTGCATCGATGTTTGGTGTTCCTCCTATGGGGCTAGAAACCCCTTCAGATCATTTGTTCCTTTCTCTAGCTCCTCCACTCAGTCCTTTGGTTGGCTGTGAGCGTCAACTTCTGTATTTGTCAGGCACTGGCAGAGCCTCTAAGGAGACAGCTATATCAGGCTCCTGTCAGCTAGCACTTATTGGCATCAGCAATAGTGCCTGGGTTCGGTAACTGTATATGTGATTGGACCCCATGTGGGGCAGTCTCCAAATGGCCTTTCCTTCAGTTTCTGTTCTACCCTTTTTCTCTGAATCTCCTCTCATGGGTATTTTGAAAGCCTTCTAAGAAGGCCCTAAGTATACACACTTTGGTCTTCCTTCTCCTTCACATGGCCGATGAATTGTATCTCGGGTATTCCGAGCTCCTGGGCTAATATCCACTTATCAGTGAGTGCATACAATATGTGCGCTTTTGTGACTGGGTTACCTCACTCGGGATGACATTTTATAGTTCCATCGATTTGCCTAAGAATTTCATGAATTCATTGTTTTTAATAGCTAAGTAGAATTTCATTGTGTAAATGTACCACATTTTCTGTATCCATTCCTCTGGTGAAGGACCTCTGGGTTGTTTCTAGCTTCTGGCTATTTTAAATAAGATTGTTACAACCATAGTGAATAATGTGTCCTTATTACATGTTGGAGAATCTTATCTCAGAGCCTTCATTCATTGTTCCACTGACATTTCACACTCTCTCCTTTTTAGAAAGTAGTTCACTAGGTTTCTGTACCTGGCTTTGAACTTTCAATCTCCCAGATTTAGTCATTAGACTAATGAGATTTAAGCATGCCCCCACTAATTGTAACTACACTTTATTTTGTTTTTAGAGTAGAAAGCTTCCTGTGTTTATGATAAATACATCTCCTGGCAAAATACTTGGTTCTGATAGATTTTCTGTGAGCTGAGTCTGAATTTCATCTTGGTTCTCTGTAACATAGTCACTGCTATATGATTTGAAACTCTGGCTTTGAATATGAATCATGTCAGATGAAGTACTATAGATCTTAGCTTTAGATTTGGCATTTCAACTTTTTATTCCTCAAAATTAGATACAGTTCTGAACTAATGAAAATAAGACCCTTAATATGACTATGCTTAAGGTCTCAAAAATATTGTAATGCTGATTCACCTTCAAAAACTTATATTCTATCTTAGAAAGTTCATGTTCCTTTCATTCCTTCATTATTAAAGAAAAATTCATAATCTAATAATGATATTGGTAATACATTCCAGATATAGAATATATTCACCACGTAGTTTTACTTACATACACAGAAAAGTTATTATTTCAATCATTTTTAAAGTGGTTTTCAGAATAGCTATTTGAAAAGTTTATGTTGGACACTAAATTATCAGGTTTTGATAGGAAACATTGAATAAAATCAATTACCATGAGAATTATTTTGAATTATTACAAACACAAATTTTCCAGTTGAAATTATATCTATTTTCACAGTAAATATTTTAAAGCCTCAACTGAACTGAGAACAATGTAGATGCTGATATGAGATCTGTTACTTGGGAATTACTTAGGCATACTATGTGGTAAAGTTCTTCCCCGTATCGGTTTCATACTCACAAACTAATTTCATTATCTGTTTTTATTTGTCATATAGATCATCTTGAAATAAATGCACTATTAAAGATAATTGAAAAACATTTTCAAAACACATAAGCAGCAGCTAGAGATTATTTCATTATATTATTTTTTCTTTTCTTTTTTTATTTTCTATATTCTTTGTTTACATTCCAAATGATTTCCCCTTTCCCAGTTCCCCCCTCCCCATATGTCCCATAAGCCTTCTTCTCTCCACCCATTCTCCAATCACCTCCCTCCTTTTTCTCTGTCCTGGTACTCCCCTACAATGCTGGATCAAGCCTTTCCCTGGGGATCAGGGCCCTCTCCTTACTTCTTCATGGGAGTCATTTGTTATGCTAATTGTGTCTTGAGTATTCAGAGCACAAAAGAATACACATGGAATGAAATCACTGATAAGTGGATATTAATTTCATCATATTATAATTAAAAGGTTTGGAGCATTATGTGAAGAAATGTATTTCCTAGGCCACAAATAGAAATATTACAATGTAGCTTAGTAAGTGGGGAAATCTTTATTTTAACTTGTGTTACGTTATACCTTCTCAAATTTATTAGAGAATTGTAAATTAGGTTAGTTTGAAGATTTTGCCATATGATTTTATACTTTTTTCTTTTTCTTCATATGCTATATTTTGTTTGCATTGTTCCCTCTTCTAACATCTCCAAGGTCCTCCATACTTTCATACTTAGCCAACTTAATTATGTTTGCTTTGTTTTTATTTACATATCTTTGAATGGTAAGGACATTGAGAAGCTTTAATTGGGTTCTTTGTTTCCTTAATACTCAGATTCTTTGTGAGGGTGTATATGCATGTGTATGTCTGTGTCTGTGTCTGTGTGTACTCTATATGTCTACTTTGGATACTAAACTTCTTATGGATATGTAATTGGTTAATTTTTATATTGTGTTATCATCCATTTTTCTTAAAAGGTATCTTAGTTAGTTAATAAGTTTGTTATCTTTCTAAGGTCCCATGTGTTAATTGTTTGTCTAATATCCGTGATAATTGATCCTGTTCAGAAAATCCTTGCTGGCATGAATTAGTTCAAGCCTAGTCCCTATGTTTTTCCTCTATTAGATATATAATTTCTGATCTTATGTTTAGGTTTAGTTTGTCTTCTTTGAGTCATTTAGAGTTAAAATTTGTTGACAATTATAAATAAAGTCCCACTTTCATTTTTCTATAACCAATTTTTCAATTTATTCAATACCTGTTGTTAAATGTGTTATCTTCTCTACAGTGCAAATTTTTGGCTTCTTTGTGAATAAGTATCTATAATTGTGAACATATGGCAAGGTTTTCAGCTCTGTTCCATTGAGAAATGTGATTCTTTTATATATACAAATGCTATGCTGTGTTTATTACTATAGCTCTGAATACAATTTAAAATCTGTGATACTAATATCTACAAAAGACAATTATTCAAGATTATTTAAACTGAACTGTTATTTATGTGCTATGTTTACGTGTGATTCAATATGAAATTTAAGACTTTTTTGTTTTCAATCTCTCTGAAGAATTATGTTAGGTTAATGGTGCTGATTACAGTGAATTTGTAGATTTATTTTTGGTAATTTTTCATTAACACTATGCATTCATTAGGTAGCTAGAATTTTCTATCATCAGATGTCAATGTTTTAATTTTTATATTGTTGTGTAAGTCTTACATTGGATTGGTTAGAATTTCTCTGAGTTACTTGTATCTTTAATCCTATTGTGCAACACACTCCTTTTCCACTTGTCAGATGTTTGTGTTTTGTATAGAAATTTCATTGTGGAGTTTTCATGATCCATTAGGTATAAAATAATATCACCTGCATATATGGATACTTTGACATATTCCTTTCCTATTTGTATCAATTTATCTCACATATTTCATTGACTGAAAAATACAGAAATTGGATATCATTTTCTTGTTACTGATTTTAGAAGGAATGTTTTAAATTTGTTACCATTTAGAATGTTGGCTATCAGCTTGCTGTAGTTTTTCTTATTTTTCAGATGTTGAGATATGTTGCTTTAATCACTAATCTTTCATAGGTGTTTTCATTAATGGAATTTGGATATATTCAAAGGCCTTTATGTATCTAAGAAGATGTTCATGGTATTTTTGTATTATAGTCACATATTTGCTCTGTTGTGCTTAACCAACCTGCATCACTAGTATGAAACCAAGTTGATTATGGTGGATAAACTTTTCGATGTGTGTGTGTGTGTGTGTGTGTGTATTAACTTCTAAAAATTATTTCACTGTAAACAGGGTGACAATTTAATTAATTATTTAATTCATTTATTATTACCCTGATATATTTTTCATTTAATTTACAAATATTTTCTTGAGAATGCTGGTATATGCAACATTGGTTTATAATTTTAGCTTTCTGATGAATTTTTGTGTGCTTTTGATATCACAAAAAATGGTATCATAAAATAATTTGAAAATGCTCTTTCAGTTTCTAATCTGCAATACAAGTTTAAAAAAATGTTAGCATTAATTTGTATTTGAAGGTCTGTGCTGAATCCATCTGTTGCAGCACATTTTGGAGGCTGGTGGTAAGATTTTTAATTAGAACTTCTATTTCACTAGGTTTTCTGGATCTGGTGGCTTTTTCAAGGCTTTATTTAGACTTAAAATTTCTTAGGTAGTGTTTATAAAGGTGTGGGGGTGGAGCATGGCAGCAGAACAAACCGGTCCCCATGAACTGAAAGCTGAGAGATCACATCTGGACTAAACAAAGAAAAGGAAACTGGAAGGAAGGGAAGGCTATAAACTATTATATTTTCCTACTAACATGTTTCCTCCAGCAAGGCTGTATTTTCTAAATGTTCCATAACCTTCCTACTCAGTGATACCAACTAGGGGCCATGTATTAAAATACTGACTATTTGGAGGGCACTCTCATGCAAATCACCGCATCCCCTTCATTTTTTTCTAGCTCAACATAGCACCACATTCAGAAAGTTTGGAGAAAAGGGAAGGACACAGAGTAAGGGGTAGAACACAAGGAAGAGGAGGAAAGATCATACCGAATGCAACAAAATATAAAATTACAGGGGATGACAGCAAAGAAGGCAATAGCAAGTAAGATTCTGAACATTTAATCATTCAAATCATTATGTTAAAGTGTAAAAGGTAAAGAATGAAAATTAGAAAATAACTCCTAAAGACCACAGTATAGAAAATAGTACTCTTAACAGTGTACTTTTTTAGTATGCAGTTGATTTTCAAAGCACATGTTCAGTATTCTGAGATCCTTTCTGCGGTATCAAGTGTGAAAACTATTTTCATAATAAACCTATGTCATTATTTGAATTCTTTTTTCTATTATTGCTTCTATTATCATCAACATCATTATTATTTCTCCTTTCATTGAAAATATTTTCTCCTTTAAAATGCTTATCATATATTAACTTACCTTTTCATAGGCCATTTATATCCAGAGATATTTATAGTTTTGTGGTATACAAGTTTTTATTTTTGTTTTATTGAAAAGTGAAGTAAAACACTTTATGATAAAATTAAAGATTTACATGGAAAATTTTCAGATGAACATGTTAAAAATAACAATTTTCATGGAAAATTAAAGAGTAAAGTGGTAGACATGACTAAATTAATTGAAATGTGGAATAGAAATATTTTATGATAGAATTGAATATTTACATCGAAAATATTTCTGGTAAAATTCAAGAAATATGTAGAAAACATGTTAAAATTGGCTATTTCGTGGAAAACTTTCCATATAAAATGGTAGATATATAATTTCTTTCTAAATTAATTGAAGGTGGAATTAAAAACATTTGTGATACAATCAAAGATTTACATCGAAACCATTTCTGATAAAATAGAGGAAATATATAGAAAGACATTTTAAAATCAGTGATTATCATGAAAAATAATGCAGATAAAATTGTAGACATAAAAATATACTAAATTAATTAAAAGAGGAATTACAAACATTTTCTGTTAAAATTGAAGATTTACATGAGAAATATTTCTGTTAGACTATGTCTTTTTATTGGGGAGTTGAGTCAATTGTTGTTAAGAGATATTAAGGAATAGTGATTGCTGTTTCCTGTTATTGTTGATGTTATTTTTATGTTTGTGTGGGTGTCTTCTTTTGGGTTTGCTGGAAGATTACTTTCTTCCTTTTGCTAGGGTGTAGTATGCCTCCTTGTGTTGGCATTTTCCATCAATTATCCTTTGTAGGGCTGGATTTGTGGATAGATATTGTGTAAAATTGGTTTTATCATGGAATATCTTGGTTTCTCCATCTATGATGATTGAGAGTTTTGCAGAGTATAGTAGTCTGGGCTGGCAATTGTGTTCTCTTTTTTTTTTTAATTTTTTTTATTCGATATAATTAATTTACATTTCAAATGATGTGTTCTCTTAGGGTCTGTATGAGGTCTGCCCAGGATATTCTAGCTTTTATCTTCTCTGGTGAGAAATCTGATGTAATTCTGATAGGTCTGCCTTTATAAATTACTTGCCTTTTTTCCCTTACTGCTTTTAATAGTCTTTCTTTATTTAGTGAATTTGGTGTTTTGATTATTATGTGCTGGGAGGACTTTCTGCTCTGGTCCAGTCTGTTTGGAGTTCTGAAGGCCTCTTGTATGTTCATGGGCATATCTTTCTCTAGGTTAGGGTTACAATTTTTACTGAGCCTTTAAGATGTAAATCCTCACTCTTGTTTATACCTACAATCCTTAGGTTTGGTCTTCTCATTGAGTCCTGGATTTCCTGGATGTTTTGGGTTACCATCTTTATGCTTTTTGCATTTTCTTTGACTGTTGAGTCAATGTTTTTTATAGTATCTTCAGCACCTGATGTTCTTTCTTCTATCTCTTGTATTCTCTTGTTGATGTTTACATCTATGACTCCTGAATTCTTTCCAAGGCTTTCTATCTCCAGAGATGTCTCACTTTGTGATTTCTTTATTGCTTCTCCTTCCACCTTTAGATCCTGGATGGTTCTGTTTATTTCCTTCACTTGATAGGGTTTTCCTGTAATTCTTTAAAGGATTTTTGTGTTTCCTCTTTAAGGGTTTTTACTTGTTGACTGATGTTCTCCTGTATTTAAGGGAGTTATTTAAGTCTTTCTTGAAGTCCTCTATCAGCATGAGTGCTATTTGGTATCATATATATCCAGAGATATTTATAGTTTTGTGCTATACAAGTTTTTAAATATATATAATATGATAAATATATATTTAGAATTTCTGTTCTGCTTGTTCTAATGTCTCATATTCCAATCCTGATGCTATTATTTACTACTTTAAACCTACATTCCAGTTTTAATACTTAATTGCTGATATTCCATTTTGATATATTCTATCTTCTGCTAGTAATAGAAAGGAAAAGAAATGTATAGGGACAAAAAAGGTTGCTTTACTTTCAGAGCAAATATTCAGCCATATTCAGCCATCTATGCACTGATACTTGAAATAATATGTAGAGACACTGAATAAAAGAATAGTGTCATAGCTATAGAATGTAATTCTGAATTCAAGACAATGAGGGGTGAAATATTTTGTTACGTGTTTACCATTAGTTTTTTAGGCAAATCACACAATTGATAACCCTGAAGTTCATCCTGTTTTTAGAAAAAGAACATATACTGTAAAAGAACATTACCTACTGATTTGTTTTGATCCCATTTAAGAACACATTTCAATACATTCTCAATTTGTTATAATTATTGTATATATTATCTACATGTTTGACACTACATACTAGATGGGACTTCTCTAATAATGATGTATATCCCATTGAATAACCTTCTCAACTATGACAGTTTATAAGTTAAAATAAACATCGGGTACCATCAGGAATAGGCTATGACACACTGTAAAATTTTTAAAAAATAGATTGCAAATTGAAGTAATTATTTTCACAAGCTGTTTTGATGTTGATAAGCATAGTTATAGTGTCACAAGAAGGTATGTTTGTGAAGGGACTAAAAACAAAGCAATTAAAGTGAATATAATTTTAATAATCAGTTGTATAAAGAAGCACTGATTATTAAATTATGGAATAAAGTGAATAAATGTTGTGAAGTTATGTGCAAAAATCTTTAACACATAAATATTTTATGGATCAGTAACAATGACAGAATGATAAATATTCTTATATGTTCAATATGGCGTAAAAAGACTTCTAATGTACAATTAAAAATAAAAATTTTATTAGATTCAATGTCTTCTAAATTATCCCTAAAGAATAATTATTAATCAATTCATTTTATACTATGAAGTTAACCAAAATGGTAAAGATGTATACTTTCTGTATACTGTAATCATACTTAGCAAAAATTGAAAGAAATATTAATGATTTCTACTACATCTATATTTTAAGTAATTATAGCATAGATTCAAAATGCAACTTTGAATATAAAAGATCACTTAACATTGTGCTACTGTTCCTTAAATAGTCTCTTAACTGTGTCACAAATCATCAAAATTAAAATAAATTTTATTTAGAAATTTCTGAATGAGACTTTCTTTGTTACATTTGAGGGAAAGCCATTATCATAAAACCTGTGAATAGTTCATTTTTCAGATGAGAATATTAGAACTAAAAATGTTCTGTTTTCTGTGAATAAGCAAAACCAAAATGAACATTCAAAACCCATACTATTATCATATTTTCTTTCCTGTTCAGATGTAAAAAACAATTAAAACATAAATTTATTCTTAGAGTTTTTTCATTTCAATATTTTAGATATGCTACTTCTATTTTGTATATATGTTTATAATGACACATATATGTGTATGTAACACATGTATGATTATTGCCTGGAGATGCTAAGAGTGTCAGATCCCCTGGATCTGGATTTATGATTACTTGTAAGCCACCATGTACATATTGGGAACTGAAACCACATTCTCTGAAAGATCAATAAGTGCTCTTAAATTCTATTCAGGTCCCAGACTCTATATAAAAATAAAAACAAAGACATGCAAAAAAATAAGCCTCAGGAATCAAAGCAGAATAGGGACTGAGAAAGTTGTAATACCAGAGGAACAATAAATTTGCTGTGAGTTTTTGTATCTTAGGAATTTCAGTAACTATACCCATAACGTCTCATCAACATGACTGCCGAAATATAACCTGAATAAAGACAGCATCAATACATACTCATGATATTAGGAACACACACACACACACACACTAAAAGAAGAAGAGGTTATACATTTGAAAGAGAATGAAGATGTTAGTTAGGAAAAAATGGGATGAGAAAACACAAGAGAAGGAGCAAATTGACGTATTTATAATATACTTTCAAATATTAAAGAAAAATTATAGCGGACTTATTTAAAAGTTATTAAAATATTAACAGGTTTTCAGGAACTGTTTTTGAATTGTATATGGCTCTAATATAATAACAGCAGACTGCTTAGCATTTTGTATAGGAAAGTAATTATTGCTAAGTAAATACATTAATATTTTGGTGATAGATCATATTAGGCTAAAAAATGTTACCTCAGGCAATTTTGTTTAATATTTTGTCCCAGTATATTCTGGGTTTTAAGTGAAATGTTATCTTCTTATAAGATCCAGTATGATTCAAATTATATTAATCAAAAACAATTATCCTGATATGTTTGTGAATGAAGATGTAGTCACTATATAATAAAAGTTTTTATTTTCTCTGGATTTCTGTTATTTGTGTATTTGTGTGAGTGTGCACACATATGCAGGTTTACATGTACAAAAGTGATGTGTGAAATTTTAATTTCTTACTTTGTTTTCAACTAATACCCAATGATTTCTTCATTAATGTTACTCTTTTTTGAAAGATATGCATATAAATATCAACTAGTAATTGATTACATAATTGTATTTCAGAAGCACACACAGTAATTGTTAGAAGATAGTAGGCAGCTGATTATTATTCTTATACCTAGCAATGGTTTTATAAACTGCAAGGACATACAAGTCTTTAAATGAAAATAAAACCACAAATTTCATAGTCCTCAGAGTTAGATTTCAGTTCAAGTAAGGATGAAATAGAATTGATTATTTCAATTGATGCAAGTCTGTCACTTCCTTAATGACATTCTTTGTTGCATATATTTGTACTCTCTTTACAAAAGGAAGAAATCTACTCCCAATTCATGCTGACAGATAAAAGATTTAATCAAGTTCTGTAAAAGCACTGGGTATGTTTAGAAGACTATATTCCTGTCAGGTTTTGAGACGGTACTCTTCATGAGCTGCCTAGGGAGCTCTAAGCCTCTCTTTAATAAATGTGAGACTAAAACACTGAAGCATTAGAGCAGACGCACACACGCATGTATCATCTAACTACATGAAGATGAACAGATGCATTACACTGCATCATTCAGGGGAGCCTAGTGAGGCCCTATGGAATGGCTGAGTGGAAATGCATGATATATTTTCTAAAACTAGAAATGTTGCTTTTGTGTGGAAAGTTTCATAAATGTTGCATTCATGTTGAAAATAAATGCCAAATACTATTGTCAAATGGTTTATTGTAAATCAAATTGTAAAGTGATCATTTTTAATACCTTTCCAATGAAATCAGACAAGACCAGAAATAATTTATTTTATCAACTTGCGTAGATATGGTGATAGACTTGCTGGAGAAGCTATATTGCAAGATAAGCGGATTTATATTTGTACAGGTTTTTCTTGATAAATTATGTTTTACTAAATATCAAAACCAGCTTTGACTGTGGCTTTCTGTTCTATTCTCTCTACATAGCTTTCAAAAGGAGTCAACAGGACCAATGTAAAATAGGGATACATTCTGAAACTTCCTCAAAGCTAACATACGGTTTCAGTATCTGGACATTTAGAATACTTAGACACATGTATCAGCTAAATATCATCAGTGATACTTGGAGATCATATAGTTGTGTGTAGCTACATTCTACAGTTTGATACTCAGAAGAGAGAAGAGCAATGCACAAAAACCAATTAACAGTGAAGCAAATAGGCATTTTTAAAATGTTCATCTGGTTAAAAGGATATTATTTTCATAAAAAATATCTAGAAAAATACTACTTAGTAAGCATAAAATATGCAGATTAAACACAGTGAGATATCAGTTCACATATTTTAATAAGACTCTCATTAAAACAATAAATACATATTGCAGGCATATGCAGAAGCCTGAGAATGTAGTTCATTGGTTGTGATGTGATAGGCTATGTCTTGAGTAACATATGCATATTCACTTGTAAATAAAAGGGAATCCTGATATTGCTAGTATGAAAGAACATTCATAGAGAGGAGAGTAAATGTAAAGAACTGTACAAAACTTCATCAAAATTTTAAGATTAGATCAATATACAACTCAGCAACACCTCTCCGAGATGTTAGAAATATGTATATATATGTATATACATATATATATGTATATATTTAAAAGAGGAAATTGAAGTATATTAAATACACAACTAGATACTTAACCACAGTAAACTGTGTGTTCATCAAATAGTTTAGGAAGGCAGGAAATTTTTGGCATGTCCATATGCAAGAGAGAGAGACAGAAAGACAGAGAAAGAGACAAAAATACAGAGAGACAGAGACAGAGACAGAGAGCAACAAAAGCAGATAGAGATCGAGGGGAATTCAGAAGGACAAGAGAGATACAGTGACAGACTGAAAGAAACAGAGACAGATAGAATGCCAGTATCTTCAAACAGCACTAATATACCCAGAAACATTAATGTAAATTACATAATTTAAACATAGACATACTCATAGTTTATAAATGAAACTGAGACTAGTCTATAAGTGAAAATGTAAAATATGTTGAAAATAAATACATGCTTGTCAAAAGCCCTGTGTTATTTAGCATTTCTATGGTTTTGATACAAAACATCCTGATAAAAAGCATATTAAGGAGAAAGGTTTGTCTTATCTTTCAATTCTTACAAGTCACAAGTTTTCACTGAAGGAAGGCAAGCAGGATCTTGAGACAGGACCCTGAAGCAAAGGGTTGCTCCTGGTTTGCTCCTTGTGGTTTAAGACACACACACACACACACACACACACACACACACACGATAGCTTTATTTTATATTATTCAGGACTACTTATCCAGTAGTGATAGCACTGACCCCTGTGGAATGGACTCATCCATATCAATCATTGATCAATTAAATGCCTTCCAGGCTTGCCTCAAGGCCAGTATGGTAGAGACATTATCTCAAATGAAGTTCTCTTTTCCCTAATGACTCTACCCTATGTCCAGTAGATTAAAAGCTATACCTCACAGGCACACACTATTAATTACCTTTCTATGTGTGTAATGTTCAGCATGATATCTATTCTTATGAATACTTTGTCAATTATCTGAAATACATTATAAGTAGTCTTTAAGTGTCCTTAAAACCTATAGAGATAACAACTTTGAATGCTAGTGGACATATTAATTTGTGAATGCTAGCATATATATAGTTTGTATATATAGTATATACAAACAAAATTATTTGTTTACCTATGATATACACAACTTAACTTTTTCATTGAAGTAGTTTCAGTTAAACAATAGGACCTTATGGCCTTGTGCTCATTCATCTCATATGGGACAAAGGATATTTTGCGAATACTTATCATTTAAGTAGAAGTAATTTTGATACTGTCCATATATCAAAGATTGCATCATAATTCTATTTCAAAAAATTAATTACTAAATATTTATTCAAGGAGGAAATTAATAGATAGAACATAATTTATAGAAACTGTTTTTTTTACATTAGTACATTTACAATGTACTAATTTCTGATAGGAAAATTTAAGATGCTGCTGCCTATATTTGTAAATGTATGATGACTTCATTCAAAGAAACAAGAAAAAAACTTTATATTATTTAAAATTTGTACCATAAAAATTAACCCATATGTTGCCAATATTGATGGAAAAACAGTAACCATACATATTTATTAGCAAAAAAAGTTTAGATAAATATGGTACACTATTGCTTTACACTGAAAATATATTATCAATGAAAAATATCAATGGTCCTCCTCGAAGCCAAAATGAAAAGGCAAATATCACAACAAATTCATTTTATAGTTTCATAAACTCATTCATTTTCTTTGAAGTGTCTAGAAGTATGTATTAGACCTGAGAATTCTCATATCACTTTATCAGTACAGGTAATTAATGTGCCCATTAAGAACACCCATCTGCTCACTTTATTATTCATTTCTAGTTGTATTCTTTTTTCTTATAAATGTTGTGTTTGTTCTTTATGTATATAAAGGACATATTTTTATTTATTCTTCTATATTTTAATCCTAAATTATTTTGGTAATTTCACTATTGTGAATAATGCTACAGTAAAATTAATATGGAATTATCTCTGCAAAATGTTAACACAGAAATTTAGGTACTTTGGGTAAATGTGGGAAGCTGTACTGGAACTTGTAACCTGGTTGCTTCAAACTCACAAAGGTCCACATTTCTCTTTCCTAAATCCTAGGCTTAAAGATGTGTTACCTGGCTAGGACTGATTGTTAGATTTGTTTGGCCCCTACCCCTGCTTTTCTAAGAAACCTTAATGCTTGTTTTCATTAGTCGAGCTTGTTCACATTCCCACTAAGAACTGTTAAACGTTCCCTTTAGTCTACAACTTAACCTCATCCCTTATTTAATTTTTTTAAATTCCTGACTATTAATGTAGTTTTGATTTACATTGTGTTATATTTCTGTGATAGCCAGTAGAGTTTCTCATTTTCATATGTTTATTGCCCCTTTATTTTTAATCTTTTGAAAACTATCCACATAGCTGATCAATTTATTGGAAGGGCAAGAAAAGATAAAGTGGGGTAACATGTGGGAATATGTTCAACATATAATATGCACAGGTAGAGAAATAAAAAAAAAACATTTTTTTTCAAAAACAAATAGGAAAGCATTGTCTTACAAAAACAATGAAAGTTTGAGTCTGAAATTAGCAGGAAAAATGCATATTTACTGACTCTATATTAAAACTTGTATTTTTCTTATACTTAATAAAGAACTAAACCTTCTTACTAAATGAATAGAGTGTCTACAAGATACTGATGAACATATATTTTTATTTATGTGATATAGTTTATGTATGACTTTGTGGCATTATGTGATCATTGTGGAAGGTCTATGAAGAGAAAGTTTTTTATAAAAGGTAAAGATTTCTTCACTACTAGACACGTAACAAAACTTTTGATACATACTTGGAAAAACTTTTTAAAGTTTTGATTTTGGCATTAAGGAAGAAGTAATCTTGTGCCAACTTCCAGCACACTCTTCATATATCCCCCCTGACAAGAGATTGACCAAAACCCAGGCAGTGAACAAGCCTCCCATGGCAATTGGAAAGGCACACTATCTTCTTTTCTTGAGGCAGAACCAGAAAGAACTCCAAATCTATGTCCCTAATAAATCCCAAATGCATGTTAGTTATTGAGACTAAAGATACCGAGAGTCGTTAAATCGTTAATCATCATGAAAGTATCATTTTATCTGAGGTTTATGGCTAATTAGCCACAGTCCAGGCTACACTGCTCTGAAATGATCCATGGGAGAAAATCAGCAGTTCTTTGAATGTGCCTGAGAGCTTTGCTTTGGTGCTTTGACTCTAGTCTTTTACTTGGTTCTTAGTTTAAGTCTGTCAGAGAGATGGAAAGATCATTTCAGGCATCTCTCGTTTTTATTATATATATTCTTTTTTTACATTTCAAATGTTGTCCCCTCTCCTGGTTCCCTACACTGCTGAAAATCCTGTAAGTCATCTCCCCTCCTCCTGTTCCCCAATCAAACCTTTCCAGCTTCTCTGCCCTGATATTCCCCTAAATGCTGCATCGTGAGTTCCCAGGACCAAGGGCCTCTCTTCCCTTTGATGTCCAACAAGGCCATCCTTTGCTGCCTATGCATCTGGAGCCATAGGTCCCTCCATGTGTACTCTTTGGTTGGTGGTTTTGTCCCTAGGAGCTCTGGGAGTACTGGGTGGCTCACACTGTTGTTCCTCCTATGGCACTGCAAACCCCTTTAGTTCCTTGGGTCCTTTCTCTACTTCCTTCACTGGGGACCCTGTTCTCAGTTCAATGGCTGACTAAGAGTATCCCCCTCTGTGTTTGTCATGCACTAGCAGAGCCTCCCAGGTGACAGCTATATCCAACTACTGTCAGAAAGAACTTGTGGGCATCCATGATAGTGTTTGGGTTTTGTAAGGGTATATGGGATGGATACCTAGGTGGGGCAGTCTCTGGATGGTTTGGGCATTTCTTTTAAAAACAGAATTTGTGTTTGCTTCAGTATATTTTAACATTTATTTACTAAATAGGAACCCAAGATTCTGAAAATCATGCTACATTCAGGAATTCCTTATGAATTCCAAATGAAAAACTTAATTGATATTAATAATGAAGAGTAATCTCTTTGTTGGATGGGCATTACTATTTTACAAATGGTGATATTTAATCAGCATTAATGTGAGTTTATTTGACACATTATGCAATGCAAGGATATACCAGGTCTGGGTCTTTGTTCTCTAGAAGGCTAAAAATGCAGAGTAGCTTGAAGGAATTGCAAACTAAAGACAAGAATTTATGGTAACATCCCAGATTCATTCAATTGCTATATGCCAAGCATTCTTGTGAATTATTTTTAATTGTAAAGAAAGGTGATCACAGTTGATCTCGTTTATTTTTTATTTTTTATTTTTTATTTTATTTTTGGATAGGATATTGTCTTTATTTACCCTACACTGTGATCTCATTTTTAATATAATAATTTTCCAAAAGTAAAGAAGAGTAGTTAACCTTGTCATGAAGAAAACTTTTTCAAAATGTTTACAAGACATATTTCATGAAGTCTGAATCCTATGATAACTTCCAGGTAGATTTCTGACTTGTTTTAGCAGATACTGAACTTCCTTTTGAGTCTGCTAATTGCACCTGGTGAAGACAGAAACAAAGCTTCTGAACAGGAAGGCACTGATGCAGTAGAGCCAATCAGATATATCCATACCTGATGGAGTTCTCTTCCTACAGCTTAAAGCTCTGAGGAGGCTCAAGGCAGCTGTTGCTCTATCAGAACTGGGTATCACATGGCCCAGCAAACAAAAATGTCCAGCAGAAGGAAAGTTTTGCCTGCAGGTATCCTGCTTGTATTTTTTGTTTGTAAACTGCCTTATTTTTATTGAGAAAGTGTGGCTAAATATCTATGACTGCAAAGCTATTGAGAATTGAGGAAGCAGGAAAAAAATGCCCCTATTTCCCGGTATCCTGAACTTTGAGCAATGTTAATGGGAACTGTACGAGCATAAACGAAATGCAAAGGCAGCAGGATTGCACCCTCAGTGGCTTCTAAAGTGCAGGCTGAGCTGCAAGCTGCTTTGTAAGTCTGTTGAGTGGATTCAGAGGCTGTTTAAGGGTTGAATACATTTGCCATGTATCTGTTCATTTATACCAGCTATCTCCAATGAAATTCTGCTACTATGAAATGAAGATTATATTTGCTTTTTAAATAGTTACCCTCATTCAGATGAGAGTCTTGCACAGAGACAAAGTGTTTCCTTAAGGAACCCAGTGCAGTTATATAAAAGAGTAATGCTATAATTGGGTATCGCATGGGTTAGGTAATTTACCACTCTGAGATACCCCAAACTATAAAATGCTCTAATCTCTTATCTACATGTCAAGATACTTGCATATAACCTATCCCATGTACTTCGGGCAACAGCTAGGTTACCTCTAATTCCTAAAACAAAATAAGATTTCTGAAGAGTTTTAAAGTGTATTGTGTAGGGATTAGAAAAAAAGAGAAGACTGAAGGTGAAGCAGTTCAGATTATACAAAAGAATACCTTCATCTTATATTTGAGGCACACCATGGATACAGATAAATATAAATAGAGGGGTTAAATTCTATAATTCCTGATGAATATTTCTACACATATCCAAAGAAAGCTAGTCAGTAAGGAGCAGTACATTAAATAAGAATTTGGACAAGACACCCAGAGTTAATCATTGATATGTTTTCATAAAATCACTTGACATTTATTGAATATCTTATTTCAACTTCAAATCTGTAGTGAAGCAAATTACATCAAAACACTTATTTAGTAAAGTTAATAAACCTAACCAATAAAGCAATTTGTAAAAGGAAAAATACTTTTGGTAACTATCATCTTTATGAATGTAAATATTATTCATTACTCAAGTCATCAGTATTACCATCTTCACAATCATCACTATCATCATCTTTACCACTATCACTGTCAAATTCAAAATCATTACTTTTATCACCAATAGCCTCATCATTAGTATCCTCTGTCCCATTGAAGTCACCATCATTATTGTCTCATCCACTTATTCTAAAGATGATATAACAGTGCTTTTAAAGAAATAAAAATTTTGAGGGAAGAACCTTATTTAAATATATGAATGTAGTAAGTATATTTCTATCAGGGTTTTAACTAAACCAAAGAACAGAATTATAATTTAGGACTAGAAACTAAAAATAAGAATAAAAGGATTGGAATAAAATCAGTATCCTCTTTAATAAATATTAAATCAGGACCAAATAGATCATCTAAACAGTCCCATAACCCCTAAAGAAATAGAAGGGGTCATAGAAAGTCTTCCAACCACAAAAGCACAGGACCAGATGGTTTCAGTGCAGAATTCTATCAGACCTTCAAAGAAGACAAATACTCTTCAAACTATTCCACAAAATAGAAACAGACGGAACACTACCAAATTCCTTCTACGAAACCACAATTACTCTGATAGCAAAACCACACAAAGATCCAACAAAGAAAGAGAACGTCAGACCAATTTCCCATATGAACATCGATGCAAAAATACTCAACAAAATTCTTGCCAACTGAATCCAAGAACAGGTAAAAACAATCATCCACTATGATTAAGTAGGCTTTATCCCAGGGATGCAGGGTTGGTTCCATATACGGAAATCCATCAATGCAAACCACTATATAAACAAACTCAAAGAAAAAAAACATATGGTCATTTCATTGGATGGTGAAAAAGCATTTGACAAAATTCAGCATCCTTTCATGCTTAAAGTCTCGGAAAGAACAGGAATTCAAGGCCCATACCTAAACATAGTAAAAGCGATATATAGCAAAATGGTAGCCAGCATCAAACTGAATGGAGAGAAACTTGAAGCAATCCCACTAAAATCAGGGACTAGACAGGGGTGCCCCCTTTCTCCTTATCTTTTCAATATTGTACTTGAGGTACTAGCTCGGGCAATTCAACAA
The DNA here is from genome assembly GCF_947179515.1 of Apodemus sylvaticus. NCBI lineage: Eukaryota > Metazoa > Chordata > Mammalia > Rodentia > Muridae > Apodemus > Apodemus sylvaticus. Next base: position 91,883,985 of record NC_067474.1, on the reverse strand, counting down.
CATAAGGAAGTCAAAGGGATACAAATTGGAAACGAAGAAGTCAAACTATCATTATTGGCAGATGATATGATAGTCTACCTAAGTGACCCAAAAAACTCGACTAGAGAACTCCTACAGCTGATAAACAACTTCAGCAAAGTGGCACATTATAAAATCAACTCAGGCAAATCAGTAGCCTTCCTATACTCAAAGGATAAGCAGGTTGAGAAAAAAATTAGGGAAATCACCCCCTTCACAATAGCCACAAACAGTATAAAGTATCTTGGGCTGACTCTTACCAAACATGTGAAAGATATGTATGACAAGAATTTCAAGACTCTGAAGAAGGAAATGGAAGAAGACCTCAAAAAATGGACAAACCTCTCATACTCATGGATCAGCAGGATTAATGTAGTTAAAATGGCCATTTTTCCAAAAGCCATATACAGATTCAATGCAATACCCATCAAAATCCCAACTCAATTCTTCATAGAGTTAGAAAGAGCAATTCTCAAATTCATCTGGAATAACAAAAAAACCCAGGATAGCTAAAACTATTCTCAACAACAAAAGAAATTCTGGGGGGACTCAGTTTCCCTGACCTCAAGCAATACTACAGAGCAATAGTGTTAAAAACTGCATGGTATTGGTACAGTGACAGGCAGGCAGATCAATGGAACAGGATTGAAGATCCAGAAATGAACCCACACACCTATGGCCACTTGATCCTCAACAAAGTTGCTGAAAACATCCAGTGGAAAAAAGATAGCCTTTTCAACAAATGGTGCTGGTTCAACTGGAGGTCAGCATGCAGAAGAATGCAAATTGATCCATCCTTGTCTCCTTGTACTAAGCTCAAATCCAAATGGATCAAGGACCTCCACATAAAGCCAGACACTCTGACTCTAATAGAAAAGAAACTGGGGAAGACCTTTGAGGACATCGGTACAGGAGGAAAGTTTCTGAACAGATCACGAATAGCAGCTGCTCAAAGATCAAGAATTGACAAATGGGACCTCATAAAATTACAAAGTTTCTGTAAGGCAAAGGACACCATCAAAAGGACAAATCGGCAACCAACAAACTGGGAAAAAATCTTCACCAACCCTACATCAGATAGAGGGCTAATATACAATATATACAAAGAACTCAAGAAGTTAGACCCCAGAAAACCAAATAACCCTATTAAAAAATTTGGTACAGGGTTAAACAAAGAATTTTCACCTGAAGAACTTCGGATGGCGGAGAAGCATCATAAAAAATGCTCAACTTCATTAGTCATTAGGAAAATGCAAATCAAAACAACCCTGAGATTACACCTTACACCAATGAGAATGGCTAAGATTAAAAATTCAGGAGACAGCAGGTGTTGGCAAAGATGTGGAGAAAGAGGAACACTCCTCTACTGCTGGTGGGTTTGCAAATTGTTACAAGCACTCTGGAAATCAGTCTGGTGGTTCCTCAGAAAACTGGGCACCTCACTTCCAGAAGATCCTGCTCTACCACTCCTGGGCATATACCCAGAGGATTTCCCAGCATGTAATAAAGATACATGCTCCACTATGTTCATAGCAGCCCTATTTATAATAGCCAGAAGCTGGAAAGAACCCAGGTATCCCTCAACAGAAGAATGGATGCAAAAAATGTGGTATATCTACACAATGGAGTACTATTCAGCCACTAGAAACAATGAATTCATGAAATTCTTAGGCAAATGGATGTAGCTGGAGAACATCATACTAAGTGAAGTAACCCAGTCTCAAAAGATCAATCATGGTATGCACTCACTAATAAGTGGATATTAACCTAGAAAACTGGAATACCCAAAACATAATCCACACATCAAATGCGGTACAAGAAGAATGGAGGAGTGGCCCCTTGTTCTTGAAAGACTCATTGTAGCAGTATAAGGCAAAACCAGAACAGGTAAGTGGGAAGGGTTGGGTGGGAGAACAGGGGGAGAGAAGGGGCTTATGGGACTTTCAGGGAGTGGGGGCCCAGAAAAGGGGAAATCATTTGAAATGTAAATGAAAAATATAGCAAATAAAATAAGAAAAAAGAAATAAATAAAATATCCAATAAAAATGATAATTTTAAGAAATTAAGAAAAAATAAATAAATATTAGTTTTGGCAAAGATGCCAGGAACTTTCTGAAAGATTCCAACACATATTTACTTACTGCTCTTGTGCATACAGTTTTTCTCATACAGTACACTGAAGGAACACCTAGATAAAGCATTGCTGTCTGGCTATACCTAACGTTTTTTTCTTTAGCCTCCTTGTTGAATTTCTGTATGATTCTCATGTAGTGTTAGAATATTCTCTTCTCCCTTCTCTCTCTCATATCTGAATCCAGTTTCCTGAAATCATTTAAGTTTCAATCGTTATATCACAATTTTTCCTCTTTCTTTAGAATATCCAAGTATATCCTGTTTTATTAGACAGCATTGTACTCCTAGAATTTTTTATATTTTATTTTTTATTTGATATATTCATTATTTACATTTCAAATGATTTTCTCTTTCCTAGATACTCCCTCCCCGAAAGTCCCATAAGCCCTCTTCCCTCCCCCTGTTTCCCAATCCACCCCTTCCCACTTTTCTGTCCTGGTATTCCCCTACACTGCTGCACTGATCCTTTCCAGGACTAGAGGCCACCCCTTCCCTCCTTTGGGCATCATTTGATATGTGAATTGTGTCTTGGGTATTCAAAGCTTCTGGGCTAATATCTGCTTATCAGAAGTGCATACCATGAGTGTTCTTTTGAGACTGAGTTACCTCGCTTAGGATAATGTTCTCCAGCTCCATCCACTTGTCTAAGAATGTCATGAATTCAGTGTTCCTAATGGCTGAATAGTACTCCATTTTGTATATATACCACATTTTCTGTATCCATTCCTCAGTTGAGGGATATCTGGGTTCTTTCTAGCTTCTGGCTTTTATAAATAGGGCTGCTATGAACATAGTGGAACATATATCCTTATTACATGCTGGGGAATCCTCTGGGTATATGTCCAGGAGTGCTATAGAAGGGTCCTCTGGAAGTATCATTCACAGTTTTCTGAGGAACCACCAGACTGATTTCCAGAGTGGTAGTACCAGCTTGCAACCCTACCAACAGTGGAGGAGTGTTCCTCTTTCTCCACATCTTTGCCAGCACCTGCTTTCTCCTGAGTTTTTTATCTTAGCCATTCTGACTGGTGTGAGATGATATCTCAGGGTTGTTTTGTTTTGTATTTCCCTGATGACTAAGGATGTTGAACATGTCTTTAGGTGCTTCTCAGACATTCGATATTCCTCAGGTAAAAATTCTTTGTTTAGTTCTGTACCCCATTTTTAATGGGGTTATTTGGCTCTCTGGAAAATCCTTTCTACCAAGAACCTCGGTGTAAAAAGGAAAAAATCCTGAGACCAGTAAGTATATCTATGCATCTGTAATTCAAAGCAAAGGAATGAACATGGGTATAAATGTAGAAATGACCACAGTTGTAGTTGCAACAAATTTGCTTTTATATACTTAGTAGATGATCTCATTCTTTCTATCAATTCCCAAAAAGTGTTATAGATTTAACTCTAAACCTCAAGATTTAAATTTGTACACTCAAATTATACCAAGATTGGATCTCTCATCTTAAAAAATGACAACTCACAGCGCCTAAGATCAGTGGAGCAGCTGCAACAGATGTCTTCCTGTAGTCATTTGCTCCAGGGAGCCAGGAGACTCCACAGCCTTATGTGCACAGCCCACCTGGAGAGAGTGATCTCCTAGTAGTGTTTTTACTTCTGAGCTCAGAGGAGTAAGGACAGAGGCTTACAAGCCTACAGGAGGAACAAACTTCAGCCAGAGACAATAATACCAACTAGAACCAGAGATAACCATATGGCAAAAGGCAAGCACAAGAAACCTACCAACAGAAACCAAGGCCATATGGCAACATCAGAACCCAGTTCTCTCACAACAGCAAGTCCCAGATACCACAGCCTACCAGAAAAGCAAGAGTTGGATTTAAAATCTTATCTCATGACGCTGATAGAAGGCTTCAAGAAAGACTTAAATAGCTCCCTTAAAGAAATACAGGAGAACATCGGTCAACAGGTAAAAACTCTTAAAGGGGAAAAAAAATCCCTTAAAGAAATGCAGGAGATCATGGATCAATAGGCAGAAGTCCTTAAAGAAGAAACACAAAAATCCCTTAAAGAATTACAGGAAAGCAAAACAAACAAGTGAAGGAACTGAACAAAACCATTCAGGATCTAAAAGTGGAAGGAGAAACAATAAAGAAATCATAAATGAGACATCTCTGGAGATAGAAAACCTTGGAAAGAATTCAGGAGTCATAGATGAAAGCATCAACAACAGAATACAAGAGATAGAAGAATGAACCTCAGGTGCTGAAGATACCATAGAAAACACTGACTCAGCAGTCTGAGAAAATGCAAAATGCATAAATCTGGTAACCCAAAATATCCAGGAACTCCAGGACACAATGAGAAGACCAAAGCTAAGGACTATAGGTATAGACAAGAATGAAGATTACTAACTTAAAGGGCCAGTAAATATCTTCAACAAAATTATAGAAGAAAACTTCCCTAAGCTAGAGAAAGAGATATCCATGAACAATCAAGAAGCCTTCAGAACTCCAAACAGACTGGACCAGAACAGAAAGTCCTCCTGACACATAATAATCAAAACACCAAATTCCCTAAACAAAGAAAGACTATTAAAAGCAGTAAGGAGAAAAGGGCAAGTAACATATAAAGGCAGACCTATCAGAATTTTACCAGACTTCTCACCAGAAATGATGAAAGCTAGAAGATCCTGGGCAGACCTCATACAGACTCTAAGAAAACACAAATGACAGCCCAGGCTACTATACCCAGAAAAGCTCTCCATCACCATAGATGGAGGAAACCAAGATATTCCATGATAAAACCAAATTTACACAATATCTGTCCAAAAATCCAGCCTTACAAAGGATAATAGATCAAAAATTCTAACACAAAGAGGGAAGCTATACCCTAGAAATAGGAAGACAGTGATCGCCTCCCAACAAACCCAAAAGAAGATACCCACACAAACATAAAAATAACATAAAAAAATAAAAGGAAGCTACAATCACTATTCCCTAATATCTCTTAACAACAATGGACTCAACTCCCCAATAGAAACACATAGACTAGTAGAAATATTTCTCATGTAAACCTTCAGTTTTAACAGAAAATGTTTGTAATTCCCCTTTTAATTAATTTAGCAATGTTTTTTATGTCTACCATTTTATCTGCATTACTTTTCATGATAATCTTCAATTTCAATATGTCTTTCTAAATATTTGCACTATTATCAGAAATGCTTTCAATTTAAATCTTTTTTATCACAAATGTTAATAATTCCACCTTCAATTAATTTAGAAAGTTTTTATATCTACCACTTTTTTTAAAATTTAATCAATAAGTATTTTTTTATTTTTTATTTTCTATATTCTTTGCTTACATTCCAAATGATTTTCCCTGTCCGGATCCCACCTCCCCAAAAGTCCCATAAGCCCTCTTCCCTATGCCCATTCTCTGATCTACCTCCTCCTAGTTCTCTGTCCTGGTACTCCCCTACAATGTTGGATCAAGCCTTTCCAGGACCAGGTATCTCTCCTTCCTTCTTCTTGGGAGTCATTTGATAAGTGAATTGTGTCTTGGGTACTCAGAGCTTCTGAGCTAATATCCACTTATCCGTGACTGCATTCCATGTGTGTTCTTTTGTGATAGGATTACCTTACTTAGGATGATATTTTCCAGATCCAACCATTTGCCTAAAAATTTCATGAATTCATTGTTTTTAATTGATGAGTAGTATTCCATTGTGTAAATATACCACATTTTCTGCATCCATTCCTCCATTGAGGGACATCTGGGTTCTTTCCAGCTTCTGGCAATTATAAATTGTGCTGTTATGAACATAGTGGAGCATGTGTCCTTTTTGCATGCTGGGGAAATCCTCTGGGTATATGCCCAAGAGTGGTACTGCAGGGTCCTCTGGAAGTGTTATACCCAGTTTTCTGAGGAACAGACAGACTGATTTCTAGAGTGGTTGTACAAACTCACATTCCCACCAGCAGTGGAGGAGTATTCCTCTTTCTCCACATCCTCACTAACACCTGCTGTCTCCTGAGTTTTTTTTTTTTTTTATCTTAGCCATTCTGACTGGTGTGAGGTAAAATCTTTTTTTTTTTAAGATTTATTTATTTATTGTTATATGTAAGTACACTGTAGCTGTCTTCAGACACACCAGAAGAGGGCAACTGATTTCATTACGGATGGTTGTGAGCCACTATGTGGTTACTGGGATTTGAACTCAGGATCTTCGAAGAGCAGTTAGTTTTCTTACCCGCTGAGCCATCTCTCCAGCCCCATGAGGTGAAATCTTAGGGTTGTTTTGATTTGCATTTTCCTAGTGACTAATGATGCTGAAGATTTCTTAAGGTACTTCTCAGGCATTCGAAGTTCTTCAGGTGAAAATTCTTTGTTTAGCTCTGTACCCCATTTTTAATAGGGATATTTGTTTCTCTGGAGTCTAACTTCTTGAGTTCTTTGTATACATTGGATATTAGCCGTCTGTCAGATGTAGGGTTGGTGAAGATCCTTTCCCAATTTATTGGTTGCCATTTTGTCTGCTTGACAGTGTTCTTTGTCTTGCAGAAATTTTGTAATTTTATGAGGTCTCATTTGTCAATTCTTGATCTTAGAGCATAAGCTCTACTAAAACATATGAATTTCCAAGGCAAAAAAATGAAGCATGGAAATGCTGGAATTTTTCAATAAATAAAAATAATCACGCCCATTGCATTTCTAAAATGGTGATTTGTCTCTACAAGGCTGTTTAATCATGTTACTTTGCAAATTGTGTCCAAACTGATAAGTTGTGTCTTAACCAGCTGGCTAGAATCCCATGGTCTAGGTGGTAAATGTCAATTATGAAAAATGGGTTTTAGCTGAAGAATATTGACAACTTAGCATCAACTACTTTCATGAGGGTAGAACTATGCTATACATACATTATTCCACAAATGTGTATCAACAAATTAGGGGAGTTTTCAATAATCAGATCCGGGATTCCAGAAAGAGTGAACAGATATCCTATATCTGTCAAACAATCTGTGTGGGAAGTAAATGAATCATAGCTCATACTCACTACTAGCAAATCAATAACAAGTCTTAGGCAGATAGTCTGATATTTTACTCAGAATTTTGAACAGTTTTATGGAAATGGGATTTGAAATAAATATCAATGTGTATGTCAATAAGAATAAAAATTTAAGCAGAATATTAAAGTAGTGCATCATGTGACTTGGTAAAATAATCTATCTAAAGGTATATTTTAATAGAACTAAAATATAAATATTCTAGTGAGAATGTAATATGATCCAAGACTAAAAAGGTAAGCCTTGTTTGAATCATAGTGACAACTCTACAAGATGGATTAGAATAGAGTCCTTAGGCAACAAAAGCCACTGAAATATACTTTCTGGAGAATGGAGTGACAAGGCATTTTCCTGTAGGATATTTAGCATGATGATGCCACATGGACTTAGATAAGCACTTTGGTAAGTAAACAACACTAATTTATCTTTTATTTTAAAATTATGACACTTTAAAAAACTGTCTTACACTTTTTCTAAGATTAAATATTATACAAAAGAAAATCTATGCCTAACTCTAAGGGGCAATCTAAGAAAATATTAGAATGTAGTACCTTGCAAATGATGGGGAAAGGAACATGACTAGTATTGCTTGACTCTCTAGTCTGTCAAGTCTGTCACCTCTGTACTGTACATCTGAGTTCATTGTAAATTCCGTGGATGGAAATCTCTGTGGGGAAATCTGTCAATTCAGTTCAAACATATATTTGTTTCCCCTGCAATCCACATTATTTTAAACTTCTTTGAGAGAGTAATCTCTCTTATCATTTTTCTATAACTTTCCTCATCATTTCATATTCTCTCTTGAATATCAGATGGCTCTTTGTTAGACAAAGTGTCCAAGTTCAAGTAGAAAAGAAAAACTGATTTTCTCAAACAAGAGATGCCCATTCTGACCACTGCCTATGAACTCATATGCAGTTTTATCTTTGCCTGGCAGAGTTCTGCTCAGTCTGTCAGTGTACCCTCTTCTTTTAAGATTGTGTCAGGTCTCAAGAGCCTCTTCAGAGGTCACCAGATGAAAAGGCCCTTTGTAGAAATAGTTTTAAAGATCCAGAAACTGTATTTTAGACAAATATTTGACTGAAAATGCCCCCTTTTCTCCACAAAGTAAGGTTACTGATGTAATTATTTTCTACTCTACTGCTACCAAATTCAACTGCTTATCTTTAAGCCCTTTTTTACTCCCCCTAGCAATTATTACATCAATCATCATATTTATTGAATACGAAGCCATATATCTGTCAATTTTGTAGAAACAGGCAAAGATTTGTAAGCAGCAGCCAACTGATTCTGCTCAGTTATGTAAACACATACATACATATACACACATATGCAATATATGTCTATATTACACACACACACACACACACACACACACACATGAGTTCAAGATTGGAATCAAATCAGTAAAAGTATCTGCCAATTCCTTTTTGGCTGTTTTTTTAGCAAATTGGTATGGATATTTCGTATTCTTCTCTGTGAACCAAGGTTCATTCTGAAATCAAGTACTCAGAAAATGTCATGGCTCCACGATAAAAAGAACACAAGCCTTTATACAGTCACATGCCACAAACACTGACCTAGGCAAGCTAAACATGTAAGGAATAAAATATTAGAACTTTAATTTATTGAATTAAATTAAAGTTATTTCAGTGTTTTTGTTCAATGTTTCTTTATTGCTCTGTACACAGGAAATGATTACTGATGTCTCAATGCAGCATCTGTTGTTACCTTCTAGGATATTCTCATCTGAATGTTTCATTATTATAAGAATATTTAGAATGCTTTATTATAAACATTTATTTACAGGTTCATTTCTGATTTTGTTAAGTGAACATCTTAAAATAGAGGCAATTCCACACATATATGCTTTTCCATTGTAAGGCTAAAGGGTCACTTAGTAGTTCTCACTCAAAGTACAGATAAGGTTTACCACAGAAACCTTGTACAAGCACCCATTACATGGCCACAGGTCCTAAGACCCAAGGTGATATTGTGCCCCCACAAGCAACTATGGCCATCCTACAGACTGTAAGACCTCTTAACCCTGCTCCATTGTGCTACATGTCACTGAACCTTGTCCAATTACCTATGTGTACCGCCATTATAACCCATGAGAGCTCTAGATGTGACTGAATTCCAATACTTATAGTTTCCCCCACTATTATATGGATATTGAGTGAACAAATTATTGAGATTTAAGAACCTCCTACCTGATACCAATCCAGATGTTTCGCTTTGAATATTTTTGGTGCAGGGAGTCACACCATTAGGTATGGCCTTGTTGGAGGACTTATGGCCTCTTTACAGGAAGTATATCACTGTGGGTTTGGGATTTCAGATCCCCCTCCTATCTCCCAGTGAGACATTCTCCTCTACCTGCAGTCAGGTCAAGATGCACAAGTCTCTGCTCCTCTAGCACCTTATCTGCCTTCACACTGCCATGCTTCCTGCCATAAAGATAAAGGACTGAATCTCTGAAAGTATAAGCTAGCAAAAATTAAATGTTGTCTTGGTCATGGTGTCTCTTGACAGCAATGGAAACCCTAACTAAGACTCCAGACAGATTAGAGCAACATTAACGCCAGATCTAAAGTCACATACAACAAAGAGCTAGAAACATGTCAAAAAAAAAAAAAGAAAAAAGAAAAAAAGCACAACCATCAACATGAGTCCAAATTGACATGCCTTGTTACAAAATGAAATGTCACACATTATGGTTACCAATCCTATAGCAGTAATATCCAACAAGAACATTTTCCAGGTATATCAGGAGACAGAATTTAAAAGAACAATAAAAAACATTTTTAAAGAATTTAAGAAGTGTAAAGACCTATTCAGGTTAATAAGCACTCAAATGAAATCAAAGAATTTATCATCACACTACTTATTCCAGTCCAAGAAAACACATAGAAATGACTGAATGAAATAGTGAAGACAATTGAGGATGTGAAAAGTAATTCAAAAATAAAATGAGATAAACATTCTGAAGAAACCTGGATCTGAAGTGAAATCAGAAATGAAACATAAAAAATTTCAAAATAAAATAAAATAAAATCAGCAAAAGTGTCTTCAATCTGCAGAATGGATCTCACAGAAGACGAAATGCCTTGTAAGAAAGAACTGTGAAACACTAAGAAAGGATATAATCTGGGCTGGAGAATTGGCTCAGAGATTAAGAATACTCTGCTCTGTAGAGGTCCTGAGTTCAAATCCCAGTGATCACATGGTATCTCATAAATGTCTATAATGAGATCTGGTAAGCTCTTCTGACTCACAGACATAGATGCAGGCAAAACACTTTATATATAAAGCAAAAATTATCAAATCTATTAATCGTGGACATAGATGAAGGAGAAATCAAGGTTAAAACCAAAAAATATAAGAACTCCAGTAAAGCTTGAAGAAGTTTTCTGAAACACAGATTGACCACACAGTTCACACAAACAAATAAACAATACAGCACAGGTGAGACATATTCCATCATGATATACTTAAAACACTGTGATGGTTTGTATATGATTGGTTCAGAGAGTAACCCAATTAGGAGGTGTGGCCTTGTTGGAATAGGTGTGTCACTGCGGGTGTGGGCTTAAGACACTCACCCTAGTTGCCTGGAAGTCAGTCTTGTCCTACAAGCTTTCAGAAGAAGATGTAGAACTCTCAGCTCCTCCTGCACCATATCTGCCTGGATGCTGCTATGTTTCTGCCTTGATGACAATGGACTGAATCTCTTAGCCTGTAAGCCAGCCCCAATTAAATGTTGTCTTTTATAAAACTCTCATTGGTCATGGTGTCTATTCACAGCAGTAAAACCCTAACTAAGACAGAAGTTGTTACCAGGGACTGGGGTATTGCTGTGATAGGAACGGCCATGCATTTGTTTGGAAGAATGTAGATTTTTGGTACTTCGAATTTGGAAAGCCTTAAAATGCATTAAGTGGGACTTAACGGGGCAGCCTAGTAGGAATATGGAAGACAGTGATGCTGAGAGTCATTTGAACTGTGTAGGCCTGATGGCCCAAGAGGTTTCAGTGGAGAAGAACTTTAATATGTGGCTGAGAGACAGTTTTTGTAATGCTTTAGTGAAGAACACAGCTGCCTTTTGCTATTGTCTGAAGAGACTGCCTAGGGCTAAGGTAAAGAGATTTATATTTACTGCATCTGCAAAGGAAGTCTCAAAAAAGCCCAACAAAGACTGTTCTCTGGTTAAGTCTGATGAAGAGAATTTTGAACAAACATGGCAAGCTGAGAAAGGAAAAGTACAAAAGATATAGTTTGAATATTAAAGGGACTCCAGGAAGTGAAATGAAGCTGAATTCAAGGAGCTGAAGGGATTTGCAGCTCTATAGGTGGAATCACAATATGAATCAACTGTTACCCACAGTACTCCCTGGAATTAAACCACCAACTAAAGAGGGACTCATGGCTCCAGCCACATATATAGCAGAGGATGACCTTGTCAGACATCAATGAGAGGAGAGGTCCTGTGAAGGATTGGTGCCACAGTGTAAGAGAATGCCCAGACAAGGAAGCAGGTAGTTTGGTGAGCAGGAATTGGTAGGTATAGTATAGGGACTTTTCTGAGGGGAAATGAGGAAAGGGGAAAACATTTGAAATGTAAATAAAGAAAGTATCTAAAAGAAAAAAAATTACTAGAAGCAGCTAAGGAAAGCTTTGAGTCCAGGCATGTGTCATGTGTGTGCCCACGTGAAGGCTTGGACAGGGCATAGTGTGAAGCATTTAATGTAAAACTTGGAATGCCTTGGAAATCTCAAAATTTTGAGGATGTCAGAGTTATGGGATACTTTCCACAGAAAGCTGACACAAGGAATGGAAGCAGCACATGGGAAATGTGTGCCGCAGTCATCAAAGATAAAAGATCTTGAAGATCTGAAGAACACACTGACATCAAACATGGAGTTTTAGTGTACAGTGTTACCCAGCCAGATTTTGAGTCTTGCTTTTGAGACCATGATTTTGATATTTTGATTTTGACCCAGTGTTTCCTCACTATGCATCCTTTACTCCATTTTGGAATTATAATATATATTCTCTGCCATTGTGTATTGGTAGCATATGATCTATTTTACTATTATTATTATTATTATTATTATTTTACAGAGGTTGCAGTTACAGTCCTGTGTCTCAGAAAATACATTTATCTTTGGATTTTTAGCTAGCATTAAGATTGTTATATACCATCAAAATTTTGAAGTTGTACTGAATGCTTTTCTGCATTATGATGTGCCTACCACTTTATGGGGCCATGATATGGAATGTGGTTATGTGAATGAAAATGGCCTCCATAGGGATGGCACTATTATGAGGTGTTTTTAATGGACTAAGTATGGCATTGTTGGAAGAATTGTCACTGGGAGTGGGCATTTGGTTTCAAATGTTGTAACCAGACTCAGTGTTGTTCTTTCTTCCTGTTGTCTGAAAATCCCTTAGAAGAACTTTCATCAACTTGTCAAGCACCATGTCTGCCTATGTATCACCATGATTCCTGCCATGATGATGATGGACTGAAGCTCTGAAGCATCTGAATAGTGTTCACAATAAGATGATCATAATTAAATGTTTTCTTTTATAAGAGCTCGTCATGGGATATCTTCATTTCAATAACACCCTAACTAAAAGAGCAAGCAAATTGAGGACACAACTGTCTGATCTTTCTGACTGTTCGCCCAGACCTCCCTTTAAAAATATAAAACATTTTAAGTAACATCACTGTTAAATTTTTTGACAATTATTTACAAAATATTACATTCCAACACTGTAATATATACACTCCTTTCAGTTAATCTTTCAAGTTTTTAGAAATGAACAAAATTGACACACACACACACACACACACACACACACACACACACACACACACACACCCTATGTATTCAGAATAAAATTTCCAGTAGAAATAGGGATATAGGAAATACATGACATGATTACAGAGAAGATATGGAGCATCAACTTTAGCATCATTCTAAATGGAGAAAACCTAGAAGCCTCACAATTATAATCAGGATCAAGATAGGGCTATCAAATCTTCTCTTCATTGTAGGACATGAATTACTGAGCAAATTGGCAAGATAAAAGAAGAAAATAAATGGGGTGGAAATAGGAAAAGGAGTAAAATCATTTCTTTTTCATCTGATATTATACTAAATTTTCTAAATACCAACATGTAAATTTGCTTTTATTTACCTAATGTAATTGTATTCTTGGAGACTTATTCTTAAATAAACTCATCCTTTCTAACTCTTTCTGAAGTCTGACTGGTTGATTCAATTGACCTCTTCTGGCTCAAAATTCCTCCCCAAAATGACTGTTTCAAACTGGATTCTCTCAGTTTCTGACTGAATTTCTCTGCTTGGCCTCAAGCTAACTCTGGAAATCTGTTCTAATATTTGCATTCCTCATTCTCTGGCTTATTTTGTCGTTTCCTACAACCTGCCTCTGTAAAACTATCCCAGTAAACTGCCCCACTCCACTTTTTGTGCTCCTTTCAGTCTCCTCTTTCACTTTCTATTGTCTTGTGAGTTGGGCTTAACTTATTTCTGACTCATTCTCTCAAATCTTTGTTTGACTAGTCTGCCTGCGTGGATGCTGCCATCATTCTTGCCATGATAATAATGACAATTATATGTCACTTTCAAACATGGCTGCTTCCTCCATGTTTACCTTCATTCTTTGGGATTAAAGCTGTGTACTAAGGGTGTGTCTGTATTCCAGTCATTAGGATTAAAGGAGTATAATTCCATCTGGATCACAGAGTCCTGGAAGGTCTTTGCATGCTATAGTTGTTTAATGTGTTTGGCCCAGTGTGTGGCACTATTAGGATGTTTGGACTTGTTGGAGGAAGTGTTTCACTATGGATGTGGGATTTGAGACCCTCCTCCAAGTTGCCTGAAAACCAGCTTTTTCATCTTTGCCTTCAGAATAAGATATAGAACTCTCAACAACCCCCATACCATGCCTGCCAGATGCTGCCATGATTCTTGTCATGATAATAATTGACTCAGATCCTATAATCCAGCCAAAATTTAATGTTGTTCTTATAAGAGTTGCCTTGTTCAAAAAACTCAGACACTGTTGTGGATGCCAACAAGTGCTTTCTGAAAGGAGCCTGACATAGCTGTCATCTGGGATGCTCTGCCAGTGCACGACAAATACAGTGGGGGACACTCTTAGCCAACCATTGAACTGAGCACATGATCCCCAATGGAGGAGGTAGAGTCAGGATCTAAGGAGCTGAAGGGGTTTGCAGTGCCATAGAGGAACAACAATTTGTACCATCCAGTACTCCCAGTGCTCCCAGGGACTAAACCTTAAACCGAAGAGTACACATGGAGGTACCCAGGGCTCCAGATGTATATGCAGCAGAGGATGGCCTTGTTGGACATCAAAGGGAGGAAAAGCCCAGGGTCCTAAGAAGCTAGGTGTTCCAGTATAGGGGTATACCAGGACAGGGAAGCAGGAGTGGGTGGATTGCTGAGCAGGGGGAAGGGGAATAGGTTAGGAATTTTTGGGGGTATGGGGAAACCAGGAAAGGAAGCATTTGAAATGTAAATAAAGAATATATCTAATAAAAAAGATTATATTATGCACTATGAATATATTGCTGTTTATTTGTTAAAAAATAGAATGTACCATTAGCACATGAAGGAAAACATGAAACATTTAATTTGCCTGGATTCTGAGAACTGTATTTAGACTGCTAGTAGTTTGTGTGTATTGGATCTTCTTTATTAGATAATTTGCATAATTTATGTAAAATTAGCATAAATTTTGCAGTTTTATCCATTTATTGGCTTATTTAATCACTTTGGGCTCTTTATCAATTAAACAAAACTATGTTGGTTATATGTACTACATTTTGGTATAATTTACAAGTTTACAGGCTTTTAGATTTCTTCCATTTCCTAGATCTTTGTAAATGATGCCACAATGATAATAGATGAGCTCTTCAGCATGATGTAATGTTCTTTGGATATATGTTCAATAGTAATATTGATGGGTTATATCTTAGGAATCCCTCTACATTTTTAAAGAACATCATCACTTATATCCATAGTTTATATACCGGGTTACAGTCCCATTAAGAGTAAATAAAGATTCTTCTTTTTCCATATCTGTGTTAATATTTGGTGTTATAAGGAGAATGAGTGTTATTAAATGGTGTGGTCACTTGTAGTTTGATATTTCTATGGTAGATGGCCCCACATGTTTGCACATAGGTGCATTCCTAATTATATTCTATGTGACTTCACATATCTACATAAGTAGATATAAAGGTAGAGGGTCATAGAAAACAGAAATTTGAAAGTAGTAAAGGATAGGAGTCAAGGTAAATATAAGTATACATTATACTAGTATATGAATTTCCCAAGGAATAAAGAAACTACAGTGAATTAACAAATATTGAAATTCCAATAAACATAATCTACTACATATCTAAATACAGTTTCAGAATAAATAGAAATGTTTAATAAAGTTTTCCAACAAAGACTCTGGTATTAAATCTAGATTGTTACACTGCTGCAGAATATCTAATTATACTGTAAACCCCAAGATATTATACTGGAAAATCTAAATCTAGTTGTAGTGTGGCTCAGCAGTAATACACACCTTTAGTCAAGGGGTGTTCCATGTTATTAGATAAGACTATGAGATTGTATACTGAAAAAAAACCACTAAGGATTTTAGTTGTGATATTGCTCAGCTCTAGCAGATACCTTCAATCTAAGAACTTTCTGTTTTTTGTAAGCAAAATTATATAAAGTCACCCATAGGTCAAATTGAAGAGCAAGCAACCCGTTGACAGGGACTGAACACAGCAAAAAAGAAAACCATAGAGAGTAAGAGGGACTAGGGAGATTATGTAAAGCGACACACAGGAAATAGAAGGAAGGGGCATTCAATTTGAAGGGAATTGAGTTTCACCTGAGGAGGAAGGTTAGCTGGGTACTTTTTCTGCCTCTCTAAGCTATCAGACTTTCACCCCAGCATTTGGCTCTCAACACATTATTGGGAAACCTCAAAGTTTGAGATTTTTGTTTAAGATTATATGATTCCATTTCTTCCCTAGTCATAATGGCTGACATCAAGATATCATAATCATTTTGAAATGATATACCTTAACTGATAATGAAAAATTCATATTTTACAGTTATTGCTATAATATGACACAGAGAACTTGGAATTCTATATATGCTAAATCAGTAAATTCCAAATGTCTATTTAGAAACATTATTTGTTCTTAAATTTTTATAAAAATAATTTTAACATAATGTGTATGAGTGTGAGTGTGTTTGTGTGTGTGTATGTGTGTGTGTGTGTTATCATCTCAAATTTCTAAACTATGTATGGATGAATAATAAAGAAGTGATTGAACCATAGCAGAGATTTGAGAAATAAGACTCATGAGAACAGCACTGAGCCTAGTTATTGTTTTGTCTGTTATTTAGTGCTCACTAAAATCATAGAACTTAAGCTCACTTGGAGAGATATGGTTCATGTAGCCGCTTGTGCTACATGGTTTCATGTGTAATTTGGTAAAAATATAGAAATCTTATATCTCATTTTTCTTGCCACAAGCCTTTCAAGTTTAATAAAGAGTTGCCAAGATCTGTCTTTCACTCCCAGTCACTCCCAGTATTTATATTTTCAACAGGAATTCACCTGAGCCTAATAAGTCTGCATCTGCAGCATAGTGGCAACTATGTCTCTCATATTTCTATCTAGTGTTGCAAATGGCGGTAGAGGTGGCATGGGAAGGAAACTGATGACAGAAAAAAAATTGCTTTAGCTTTTTCAGTTTGTTATTAAGGAGTTGTAGAAGATGCTAGGCCAGAAGCACAGCAGCAGCTTAGAACTGCAGAAGGAAAGGCTTAATTCCAGGGATTTATTACCACGTTGTGTATCTCTCATAGAAAAGTCAGTTTAATATAAAGGACACTAAGAATAACCATCTTTCTGACAAAACACTGTTCAACATACCCTGGTGTATATATAGTATGAATAGCTATCTTCTGGTGTCTGGAAATGTTTGATAGAATTGTGTCATAACAAATAAACAGCAATCTACTATTTTTAAGATGCAAAGAAAATCTGTAATCAGACACCACATGCATACAAATTCTTGGCATTGTGGGTGTGCATATAGTGTTGATTATTCTGAGTATATTCTATAGTCAGAACAGCTATAGCTGAGACATAGAATGGTAGGAAATCAATCTACACTAGCTTCTGTAGAAGGAGCTATGTCAAATGCCAACATAGCTGAGAATTCAGACTGATAAAATTGTTCTTTGTAATCACAGTGAAAACAACAGAGAAAGATTTTGTTTTCAAATGACTGAAATTGAGATTGTCTATGATTACTCTCTAATTCAACCCTTTGCAAGGAAAATTGCAATTTATCTTAATAGTCAGTGATTCTCAAGGCTTACAAATTTTGTTGCAAAAATAAGCTTTCAAGGTTTATTTTTCAGAGGGAGCTATGCCATGAGATTTACCAGTGTGCTTCATTCATTGTTTAGCATCAATGGACATCTGTGTAGCTTTAGTAACAGGGTTAGAAGCGCTAGCATAATTATCACAGTGGTTTCCTGGGCGTGTCTAGTGCTCTTTCAGTATGTTCTTTCTTTCAGGATACACAGAAAATTATGTTGCTATACTCTGTGCTCAGCTAAAGAACTAGATTAAAACCATCTGAATTCTTGCTTTGTAGTTATTGTTAAATGCACCTATTCCTGGCAGGTTTATGATCAGGATAACTGTTGAAGGATATTCTAATCAGGTGAGCAGTTTTTCCTATACTCCAAGAACTTAAAATAGCTACAGTTCTACAGCCTAATTCCTCCTTTTGTTGACAAGTCACTTTGGGGTTGAGACATCTTTAAGATCTAAACTGAACTGTGTGATGTTAAGGAGAAAAGAAATTTTAATGAGATACAAATTTTAGTCACATTACACTTTCAAAATGAAGTCCTAAGACAATTTCATTGGCGATGCCATGGTTGGTTTTAATCGGTCTAATACAGGTAACTGCAATGCTGGTAGTGTTATAAAAACCAATGAGGAGAATGAATTACCCAATGTCCACTCAGGACAGCAGCTACAAACTTACCTGCCTTGTATTGATGGTACCCTCAAAATAGCCTGTCAAAAATAAAACAAAGAACTGAGAAATGCTTATGGCAAATTTAACTGTGAAATACCTGTTTTCTGCATGAAGAGAATTGCCTGATAAACGTTTTGTGGAATTTGAAAGTCATTCCAAAATTAGTTTCAAAGAGCTGACTGCAAATGACAGTGCCTAAATGTGTTTTTCCTTTTACTCTTACTTCCTGTCATTGCCGACTCAGAGCATTAAGAAAATCTAATGCTGAAAAGACTAGTCCTGCGAGATGTGAAAATAATTATATGTTCTGCCTGAACTGATGGGCAGAGAAACATTCCGACACAGACTCTGCAAAGCATGTCAATTTAAATCCGCATGTTTTCTCTTTCTAGTTTCTACTGGTTAGAGAAACAGTGATTGGAAAACAAAAGCATCACCCTTCAGCAAGGAAACTTCAAAATTGGATAGTTGACACAACTTTTCCAATTTTAATGTAAAATAAATGAAAAGTGAACTTATTTCTCACTGTAGGTTTTAGGTAGATAATAGAAACAGTTTTACAAAACCAACCATCAATAATTTCACTATAAAAATTCTATTTCATTAGGAATTGAGCATTAATAATACAAATATAGTCAATTTGACTTAAAAATTTACTTTAGAGTTCAAATGCATTAAATGAATCTAGTTTTTCATTGACTTCAATTCTAAAATTCAGCTTGAGTTTCCATTAAAGAAACATCCAATATGTAAATTAGAAACATTTTTAAATGGATAAGCTTTCATAGATTAGTGGATGCTTTAATATAGGAACTAGTTGTGTAAAATTCTCTTATCTATTCACAATATTCTGGCATCTCATTTTGGGCTGTCGACAGCTCTGAAGTTATGTGTAATAAAGTGAAGGCTTCATTCTTTGTATGTGGGAATTAATTTCTCTTCTCATTTATACAAATGAATAAATAGTAGATATTTTTTTTTAAAAAATAATGTTTTGATTTGAGTAACAAATGTTTTGGTAAATCTAATTTTATTATTATTCCCTACTGATGAATACATGCATTCTAGTGGAAAGGTAGAAGAATCCATTAAGGTGTTGAAATTGATCTGATAATGCCTCTTTCCCTATTTGAATATTTTCTCATAGTCTTTTAGGAAAAATTATGTGCAGTTTATATAGTTGACAATTAATTATAAGATTAACTATATGATTACACATATTATTTACATGAGTCTCTTTTACTGGTGATATTTAATTTCCCTCATGTTGTTAAATAAAATAGGTGAAGTAAGGACTATTAGTGCAGTAAATAAAAATACAACAGTTTGTACATAGTTTAACTGCTTTAATATTTAAGTATTTTCTAAATTGTGGAGTGTATAAAGGTAGCACACATGACTAAACAAATCTGAATATTATTAAATATCAAATGAAAAGAAAGTAACAATGAATACATGCTCCCAAAGGCTGAGTGCCATCATTCCTCTCTCGTTTTCCTTCCCCCTCTCTCCCTTTCTCTCCCTCTCTCCATTGCTTTATTCTTATTGTTCTCATTCACTTTCCCATTCTGGGGGCGGCTAATCCTTTATACTTTACTGAGTTTATTACACAAGAAAATTCAGTATTATCTGCATACCATTCATGCCCAGGAATCTTTTTTTTTTAAATAAAACACTCATTGAATCCCAATGATGCATATTATATAATTGTTTTGTCAAAAAGCTACTTTTATTATTGAAGAGATTGGGTTACATTAGTATGGAGAAGGGGGAATAACAAGCACCAGTTGTATAGTTGCATAGATCTTCAAAATATAGAAAAGCACAGGGATCTCATTTTTTATGTATTGTCTTTTATGTAGTGCCACAATTGAACCTTCAGACTTGTAATGCTGTCAAACACTGTATTACTGAGCTAGCTCTCTCACCTAGGAACAGTGATTTTATTAATATAAGAAAAATGACAAAAGTTTAAGACTACCTTAAGAGAATATAATGAATAAAACCTGTAACACAAAAAGATTTTGTGCATTAAAAAACTTGGACAGAAATGTTCTATATTAATTTATAGTTCAAACAGAAATAAATATGTGACAAATTTTAAAATGCTGTTCACAAAAACAGTTACCAGTGTCTTACTTTCTAAAGAAAATGTTCCTGTAATAGATAGATATTTCTCTACTAGAGAGTATAGTTGAATTATTTTCTCCAGTGTATTTCTCCATTGTATTGTTTGCTATTAAAATCAACACTACTGTTAACTTAATTATCTCACAGTGAATTAGATAGATGTCCTGATAAAAAACATGTGGGACTGAAATATAACATCATATTTTATGGATAAAGTGACTGAATTATTGCCACAGTTCCTAACAGTGATTGGGTGTTTTGTTTTCTGAAGCTGTGGAAACCCTATTGCTTCTTGTGTGTGTGTGTGTGTGTGTGTGTGTGTGTGTGTCTGTGTGATTGTGTGTGCACATTCATCCATATACCACAGCATGTGTGATGATGTAAGAGAATGATTTTCTGGTATTGGTTCTCTACTTCACCATCTGGGGGATGGAACATTAGTTACTGTGCAATATTACTATTACCATTTTATCTTCCAGTGATTGCAAATCAGAGACATTAGAACAAGTTCTTCTTGCTTCCAGCTCTTAAGAGGGAAAGTGCAACTTCATAGGCGATTCCTATGCACGAAGGAACAATCTGAGTTGATGTAAATAATGCATGGAACAGAAGGAACATTTGGCAACTTGAGAAAACACTAGCTAGGTAATGATGACACTCAGAAGCAGAGCATCACTCTTTTGCTAAGGAGCACTTCAGTTTGAGAGAATAAAAGTGCTTGTAGGTCTTTTACTTGAGTGTGATGTCTATCAAATATAAGCTTTCAAACCATCACCAAAGAATTAAATTGGATTGACATTCAAGTTTTTCTAGGGGGTGGGGAAAGTATTTTCTTGAAAAGAAGCAGGGGGAGGGAGAATGGGATATGGGGTTTCTGGAAGAGAATCCAAGAAAGGGGATACTATTTGAAATGTAAATAAATAAAATATCCAATAAAAAATGAAAAGAAGACACATTATCACCTGGTAAACTGAGGAAAATTAATTTTCTTCCATCTTCTTCAGCATGGTTTATTAACTATACTTTTTTTCTTATATTCTTTAGGAAAATCCTAGTGTCATACTTTATGGGAGACAGTTCTGAGTGTCAACCAACAACTGACACAGTGAATAGTCATACAATTAGGGAGCTTGATTGAGTAATCTTCTTATAGAAAAACACAATAAATATATCATTTTATCAATAGATGTCTGTGCCACTTTTTTGATTGTAACAGAAATGAACATGAGTCTAGTCTGAAAATTTCAGAAACATATTTGTCCACGTTGTAAAATTGTAACTCTATATATCTGGCATACATCACAGTTACTGACTCATCTAATGAAAGTTAAAATGATGTATTATGATCAGCTTATTCCTCTCAGATTGAGTTGTGTCCTGTAGGTAAATGTTCTTTGTTGTTCTGAAGTGAAATTGCCTGAATATAATTGTTCAAATTATATACATGTTACATGTACATATTGGCAATCATGATGGTATTATGATAGACTACATTAATTCCTCAGTGGGTTTAATGTAACTAAGAAGGCATAAATGCTAAGGGACTTTCTGAGAATATATTCCTGAGATAAACTGTCTTTGCCTACTCATAACTTATCTTGTTGTAAAACATGGTTCAGGTAATAAAGAGAAATAGCTTTGTAAACACTAGTCATTTACATCTAAGCTAAGATACTATCTCCTATTTTCATATTATATATAGTTCAGTTTTGCAAATAGATTTGTCAGTTTTTAAATGCATACTCTGAATTTCTAATAACCAACAAGATAGTTTTCACCAATTTTATGAAAAAACACATTTAATCACTACAGAAATCTTAATAAATAGCAAACTTCCAACAGTTGAAGAAAGTAAAGTACCAAGAGTTAGTCTATGTCTCAAGTTTCATCTACTAACTTGTTGATCCTCTCTAAGGCACCTACCACTTGATCATCTTTGATCAAAGTATTTTAATTAAATCCTTCTCCAGTGGGTCCTCCTTTGAACTTTATCTCAACATGTCTCTCAGAGGTCCAATTATTAAATCGATCTCTCCTGAACTAAGTGAGGTAACCCAGACTCAAAAGGTGAATCATGGTATGCACTCACTAATAAGTGGTTATTAACCTAGAAAACTGGAATACCCAAAACATAATCCACACATCAAATGAGATACAAGAAGAAAGCAGGAGTGGTCCCTGGTTCTGGAAAGACTCAGTGAAACAGTATTTGGCAAAACCAGAACGGGGAACTGGGAAGGGGTGGGAGGGAGGACAGGGGAAGAGAAGGGGGCTTACGGGACTTTCGGGTAGTGGGGGGGGGCTAGAAAAGGGGAAATCATTTGAAATGTAAATAAATTATATCGAATAAAAAAAAATCGATCTCTCCTAGTTTTATATTTGAACATATATGACACCTTATGTTCTTGAAAGGATACATTATTTCACTCACAAAAAAAAAAAAATGTCATACGTCTAACTTCCAGCCAAAACTGTAATATGGTATGAGGTAACTCATAAATCAGGTCAAAAAAGAAATCTACATTGAGAAACAGAATGTAGAAATTTCTATTTTCTTTGGAAACTCAGTTGGGTCACTTAATGTTTTACTGGAAGCTATCTTGTTAGAGGATGTCT
This sequence comes from Apodemus sylvaticus, assembly GCF_947179515.1. Lineage (NCBI taxonomy): Eukaryota > Metazoa > Chordata > Mammalia > Rodentia > Muridae > Apodemus > Apodemus sylvaticus. Next base: position 91,860,939 of record NC_067474.1, on the reverse strand, counting down.
GCTGAAGCAGACACATGAGAGGGCATGTAATGTTTTGGTTGGATAAACACTTGAGAAAATGTGAGGTGTGGTGTTTGTAAAGAGCATAAATGGAACCCCACAGTGAAAAGATGATCTTGCATCTCAATGTCATATGATGCTTACCTGGTGTTCCCTAGTCTTCTGATCTTTACTTGTCTTTACTTACCAGAGAAAAAATGCACCAAATAACTTCTCATGGTATGCTGGATGATTCTTGCTGTTTCTGTTGACTTGTGCTGATTTGGAGGAGGCTTGAAGTTATTGATGGATAAAACTGCTGCTGCTACTGATTCACATATGGTGTTCGATTTTGGACTATATTCCTGGTATCCTGACAAAAAAGAGTGGAATTACCCCCAAAGAAATACTTCTAAACAGGTTCATAAACTTCTCCTTATTCCCAACATCTAATCTGTGGGTAAGAAAGGAGGTTGAAGCATTCAAGAGCCCTACATAAAGAAGGTTTAGAGAAAACTCTAAACTTAAAGATACACATTGAAGCCAGTATTGTTATAGAAAACTAGGCTTGTTTTTTTCTATTAAAACAGATATTGTGCATTCTTAATAGTACATTTACACAAATGATATCATCTAAGCATTATAGGCAGGACATCCATTGACATATATCCACATTTGCTAATCTCCAGATGGACGACAGTTGATCCTATTTCAGTCACATAAGATTTACTGCATGTAGACATTTACTAAACTTATTTATAGGTTTGTAATTAAGGGTAATCTTTTACCTGCTTATATTTTACTCCTAGAAAACATAACCTATCATTACAATAAGCATTTTTAAAGTTAAAATGTTATAAAAGGCCATTTTTCACTGCCAGTTAGATTTTGCAAGGTGGTATGCAGCAGATTGGACCCTGAGCAAACTGATCCCCCTCCCTCAGATCCCATCAACCTCTACACCCACCTCTTATCCCTGAGCAAGAAAGGATGTCTGAGTTGAAGAATGATTCATTTTCAGACTGGACCTCTGCAAAAGGCCTCTATGATCCATTCTGCCCACCCCTTCCCCAGAGGCCACATCAAAGCCCTAGGTTCTTGGAGATACCTATGGTCCTGTTTGTTATTAGCTGCCATGTTGAAGTCTAAGACCTATGCTATCATTGAAGGCAAGGTAGACATCCTTATTTTGTGTTTCCTCGGGAGGCCATGTTAGAATCTGTGGTCTGGGTTAATGCTAAAGGCCATGTTCATAAGTGGGGCATTTACTACCATCTGTGACAATGTTGATGTCTATGGTCCATTCTGCCACCAAAATTTTTGTTAGGGCCAGTGGTCCTGCTATCACTAAGGGTATCAATGCCCATGGCCTGTGTTATCACAGATGGCCACATGGTTGTCCAAGTGGTCTGTGGCCCTGCCTGAAGCCTGTTGAGGTTCATGTTCTGTGCTGCTGCCAAGGACCATCGTGGAATCCATATTCCTACTATAATATAGACATTACCTATGAGCAAAAGGCTAGAAAAAGTATTTCCAAGAAAATGTATACAAGGAACAAGCTGGAATAGCCATTCTAATATCTAATAAAATAAAATGTCAACCAAAAATAATCAAAAGAGATATAGAAGGAAACTTGAAACTCATCAAATGAAAAATCAACAAGATAAATCAATCAAGATGATATTATAGTTCTGAACATCTATGACCTAAATGTAAAGGAACCCATACTTTTTGTTTTTTGTTGTTGTTTAATTTAATTTAATTTTTTTTTACTTATTCACTTTAAATCCTGCTCATTGCCCTCTCCCAATCTCCCCCTCCCACAATCTTTCCTTCATTCCTACTCCCTTTCTTCTCTGAGCAGGTGGGGGCCCCCTGGGTATCCCCTACCCTAGCACTTCAAGTCCATGAGAGGTTAGATACTCACTCTTCCTCTAGGGCCAGACAAGGCACTCCCTAGACAAACATGACTAGAAGCTACTGCTTTTGGGATAGTTCCCTCTTCAAGTTCACGACTCACACGAATACCAAGCTACACTTATGCTACACATATGTGAAGAGTCTAGGTTTAGCCCATGTATATTCTTTGGTTTGTGGTTGAGATTCTGAGAGCCACTTTCGTGAAAGTAGGGTGTTCAATTCTCCCACTATTAATGTGTAGGATTTGATGTGTGGTTTCAACTTTAGTAGTATCTTTTCAAACATGGGTCCCCGGGAAGAACAACAGAGTCAATTAACCTTGGGATTCACATTAAAAAATATGACTAAAGCTTAAAACACATGTCAAACCCTACAAATTAATAGTGTGAAACTTGAATATCACATTCTCACCAATTGACAGATTACTGAGATAGAAATGAAACAAAGATAAAAAGAATCTAACAGAGACTATGCATAAAATGAACCAACAGATATCTACAGAATATTTCACCTAAACACAAAAGATTATACCTTCTTTCAGCTCCTCACAGAATCTTCCCCCAAACTAACCCTATACTCAGTCACAAAGTCAGCCTCAACAGTTAAAATACACAGGAAATGACCCCTTATATCCTATCAGATCACATGAATTAAAGGTGAATTTCAACAACAGAAACAACAGAAGCCTACATGCTCATGGAAACTTAAAAACCATCTACCCAATAATCACTGAGTCAGGAAAGAAATAAAGAAAGAAATAAAATACTTTTAGAAATCCATAAAAATGATGGCACAATATACCCAAACTTATGGGGCACAATGAAAGAAACGCTAAAAGGAAAGTTTGTAGCACTAAGTACATTCATAAAGAAATTGGAGAGTTCTCCAATAATAGTAATAATTTAAAAATAGTAATAATTTAAATGTACACCTGAAAGCTCTAGGAAAAATAAAAAGCAAACACACTCAAGAATAGAAGTTGACAGGAAATAATAACTAGACTGAAAATAAATAAACTAGAAACAAAGAATCCAAGTAACCAAGAATTTGTTCTTTGAGGAAATCAACAAGATAACCCTTATCCAAACTAGCTAAAAGGAAGAAAGTCACTACACAAATTAACAAAAGAAAGAATGAAAAGAGAGACATAAAAGTGGACACTGAGGAAATTCAAAAGCCTGTACTCCCCAAAATTAGAAAATCTAATGAAATAGATGATTTTCTAGACATATACTATGTACCAAAGTTAAATCAAAATCAAGTAAACTATCTATAGAGCCCTATAAAAACTAAGGAAATAGAAACCATCATTCAGTCTCCTAACAACAACATTAGCAACACCACCAACAATAACAACAAAGCCTTTGTCCAGATGGTTTTAGCACGGAATTCTATGAGACTTTATTTTTATTATTAATGATTTTATTTATTCAAATTCTAACCATTGTCCTCCCTCTCAGTCCCTCCCTCCCACAATTTGCCATCCCCTTCTCTTTGCCCTGTCTATATACTGGAGGTGGACTCTTTGAGCTCCCTCTCCTCTTTGTTAGGCAATGTGACTAAAGTTACCCTCATTGAGCCCTGGGAGTCTCACATCCCAGGTCTCTGGGAGTTTCTAGAGGGTCTGCCCCCCTCCTACTCCCAGAAGCTGCATATTTCCATTCATTCTCCCAGCCCTTCTCACAGAGGAACATTCTATAATCTAATGGTCCTACAGTTTATCCATATTGATTTTAACCCACAGAAATGTACCTTGAGCATTCCTGATCTGGCTTTTTGTGTAGCTTGTGCTATGGACTGTTTGGAGAATTTGTAGTTAACTACATGAATGATGGAGTGGATCTTTTTTTCTTAGTTTTATTCGCCACATACTTATATTGCCTTTCTATTTATTCCCTTCAACCAGTAAAATGCTATACCTTTCCTATATCTCTCAAATTCATGGCCTGAATTTCTTCTCTATTGTTATTAAATAAAGACGTACAAATGCAAAGGTAATAAAATACGGTATATTGAGTCCATTAAGGGTTTCTTATATGTATATGATTTTAAGGCTGATCCTGTGGCATTGGATAAGTAAACAGGAGGCTCATTCCTAGGAAAGATTAATTCTCCCTTTCTCAGCAATGTTTAGCCATCTGTAGTACTTTGCCCAGGGCTGAAGTATCATGAGATTCCCAATTTCCTCTTTAGCATGTTTATTGAAATTGCCATTTTTTCAACACTTTTTAGGAAGCCATATTATTGCACTATCATGGGTGTAGTTCTTCTTTCATTTATAGGAGATAGCATTGCATGTCTGATTTTCTGGTCCTCTGACTCTTACAGTCTTTTGACTCTCACTCCACAATGATCACTGGGCTTTACATATATAAATTATGCTACAGCTGTACATATTGGGAATAGACATACCACAATTGCTTAATTTCCGTGTTTTTCCAAATTGGATTTTGTGGGGTTTTTTGTTGTTGTTCTTGTTGCTTAAAGGTATCTGCATGCTACAAAGATCATACTTTGATGGGCATGATATAACTATACTTTTCTATGGGCATAATGCCTTTGGAACATCTTTGGAGATTATGCGGGCCTATTAGAGAGGTAGTAATCTAATTAATTCCATTCCAAAATCTGTCACCACATTGACCCAAGGAAAATGGCTAGGTTTCTAGTATCAGCATAGAGGCCCTCTTGTTGAGTTGGTTTTCAGTCAAATGATACAACTGTTAGTTGCTACCAAATTCCTAAAGCCATTATTGCAACTTTAGGGACAACTTTTTATGTTAGTCACTATTGTGGTTCATTATATCAGAACCCTGTAAGACTATTAATTGTTGCCCTCCCTTCTATCCTACATAACATCCTTTGATACTGTGAAAGCTAGATAGGAGCTTGCTTACAATTTAGGGAGTCTATTTCATGATCATCCCAGTGGGGGTCATGGCAGCAGCCAAGCAGGCATAGTGCTGGGGCATGAGAACTTACATCCTGATCTGAAGATGTGACAGATGCAGTAAAACTGAACCTTGTATGATCTTGAAAAACTTCAAAGCTCATTTCTAGTCACATACTTATAAGAAGCTCACACTTTCCAACTCTTTCTGAAACAAACAAACAAACAAACAACAAAAAATGAGACCACATAGCAAATAATAACCAAACATTCAAATTCATGAGCTAATGGCCATGATTCTCATTCAAATCACCACACAGACACACTTGTATGTATTAACTTTACATAAATATAATGATTGTTTAAGGCATTTTCCAACATTATCAGTGATAATTTGATCTCTTTTGTCCTTTTTTATTAAACTCCTTTCCAGTTAAATCTCCAACTGCTTTCCTTATTTCTATCTTCATATCAACTATGTGCTATTACTTTAATTACTACCCCTGCCATCCATATACTACACAAACACACATTTTCCCCTTCTTTCTTTCTTGTTTCTTTCCTTCTTCCTTCCTTCCTTCCTTCCTTCCTTCCTTCCTTCCTTCCTTCCTTCCTTCCTTCCTTCCTTCCTTTCCTCCTTCCTTCCTTTCTTCCTCCCTTCCTTCCTTCCTTTCTTTGATTCTTTCTTTCTTTCTTTCTTTCTTTCTTTCTTTCTTTCTTTCTTTCTTTCTTTCTTTCTTTCTTTCTTTCTTTCTTTCTTTCTTTCTTTCTTTCTTTCTTTCTCCCTGTCTTGCTTTCTTCCATTTCTTTTCTTTTCTTTTCCTTTCTTTTCTTTTCTTTTCTTTTCTTTTCTTTTCTTTTCCTTTTTATTCTTTTCTGGTTTCTTTTATATACTCACATCTGAATATTACAAGGTAGAAACCAATAGATAGATATGCAAATAGATAGCAAATGATAGAGTCCATGTGGTATTTCTGTTTCTGAGCCTGGGTTACTTTAAGAGGTATAATATTTTTTAGTTTAATTGTTTTATCAGCAAGTACAATAATTAATTTTTTTTCTTTTCAGCCAAATATGTAACATTCTGCAATGTATATGTACCAAATATTTGTTGTCTATTTGTTGAAGGACACTTAGGCTGTTTCTGTTTCCTAGCTCTTGTGAATAGAGTGGCGGTGAATACTGCTGAACTAGTATTTATGCAGGAAGATGTCTAATCATTTGGACATATGCCAAGAGTAATATTGTTTCATAGATTACATTTAATTTAGATTCTTGATAATAATCCACTCTGATTTCCAGAGTAGATATACCAATTTCCACTCCTTCCAACAGTCCTGGAGGTTTCTTTCCCCTTTCTGCTTGTCCCTGACAGCATTCTTCTCAATTGTTTGTGTTTGTTTTAATTCTGACTAGGGTGAAATGAAACCGCAAATATGTTCTGATTAGCATTTCTTTATTTGGTAATATGAACATTTTTTGTCTCTTCATAGAATCATCTTTAAGATTTGTTGTGGATTTTTTAAAATTATTTTCTTTGTTTTTACTCTGTTAATTTATACTGTGAAATTTTTTCTTCTACTGGTTTTTAGTTCATCTTGTTCTTCTTTTCAAAATTCTTGAGTTGTATTATAAAGTCAGGTTTTTTTATTCAATATATTTTTTATGTACATTTCAAATGATTTCACCTTTTCTGCCCCCCCACTCCCCAAAAGTCCCATAAGCCCTCTTCCCTACCCCTGTTCTCCCATCCACCCCTTCCCACTTCCCTGTTCTAGTTTTGCTCTATACTGCTGCACTGAGACTTTCCATAGCCAGGGGCCACTCCTCCATTCTTCTTGTATATCATGTGATGGGTGGATTATGTTTGGGTATTCCAAATTTCTAGGCTAATATCCACATATTAGTGAGTGCATACCACAATTAATCTTTTGAGACTGTGTTACCTCACTTAGTATGATGCTCTCCAGCTCCATCCATTTGTCTAAGAATTTTATGAATTCATTGTTTCTAATGGCTGAATAGTACTCCATTGTGCATATATATCACATTTTTGCATCCATTCTTCCATTGAGGGATACCTGGGTTCTTTCCAGGTTCTGGCTATTATAAATAGGGCTTCTATTATCATAGTGGAGCACGTATCCTTATTACCTGCTGGGGAATCCTCTGGGTATATGCCCAGGAGTGGTACAGCAGGATCCTCCAGAAGGAAATGGAAGAAGACCTCAGAAAATGGAAAAATCTCCCATGCTCGTGTATTGGCAGGATTAATATAGTTAAAATGGTCATTTTGCCAAAAGCAATATACAGATTCAACGCAATACCCATCAAAATAATGTCAGTTTTTAATGTTTTTTATTCTTATGTTCCTCAGTTTTCTGAGGAACCACCAGACTGATTTTCAGAGTGGTTGTACCAATTTGCAACCCCACCAGCAGTGGTGGAGTGTTCCTCTTTCTCCACATCTTCACCAACACCTGCTGTCACCTGAGTTTTTTATCTTAGCCATTCTGACTGGTGTAAGATGAAATCTCAGGGTTGTTTTGATTTGCATTTCCCTAATGACTAATGAAGTTGAACATTTTTTAAGATGTAAAGCATTTAGCAAAATTCAGCATCCTTTCATGCTTAATGTCTTGAAAAGAATAGGAATTCAAGGCCCATACCTAACCATAGTAAAAGCAATATACAGAAAACCAGTAGCCAACATCAAACTAAATGGAGAGAAACTTGAAGCAATCCCACTAAAATCAGGGACAAGACAAGGCTGTCCCCTCTCTCCTTATCTTTTCAATATTGTACTTGAGGTACTAGCTCGGGCAATTAGACAACATAAGGAGGTCAAAAGGATACAAATTGGAAAGGAAGAAGTCAAACTATCATTATTTGCATATGATATGATATTTTACCTAAGTGACCCAAAAGACTCCACTAGAGAACTCCTACAGCAAACATCTAGAGAACAACTTCAGCAACGTCGCAGGTTATAAAATCAACTCAAGCAAATCAGTAGCCTTCCTATACTCAAAGGACAAGCAGGCTGAGAAAGAAATTAGGTAAATGACACCATTCACAATAGCCACAAACAGTATAAAGTACCTTGGTGTGACTCTGACCAAAAAGTGAAAGATCTGTATGACAAGAACTTCAAGACTCTGAAGAAGGAAATGGAAGAAGACCTCAGAAAATGGAAAAATCTCCCATGCTCGTGTATTGGCAGGATTAATATAGTTAAAATGGTCATTTTGCCAAAAGCAATATACAGATTCAACGCAATACCCATCAAAATAATGTCAGTTTTTAATGTTTTTTATTCTTATTGTTTTAAAACATAGTCACTGAGAACTAACAATTTAGGTCAGCTATAGGTTCCTGCCTTTGCCTCCTAGTACTTGATTTAGCTCTTCAATCTTGCTTTGTGTCTAGAGCACATTTAGGGTCCTTAGTTCTATAACTCCATCTCCTCCCAGAGATCTTTCCTCAGGCTATTCCATAATCTGAGTGTATTGGTATCAGAGGATGTAAGCCATTCTCTGTTAGTCCCTCCTTGTGTCATCTAAACATGGCATTTTCCCTCAAAGTTTTCATCTACCTTATATACAGGCACCCAACCCAGATGCTGTTATGATGCTGGGAAGTGCTTGCTGATGGAAGCCTGATATGGCTGTCTCCTGAGAGGCTCTTCAAGAACCTGAGAAATACAGAGGCAGAAGCAGAAGCTCACAGACAATCACTGGACTGAGCACATCACCCCTGATGGAGGATTTAGAGAAGGGAATGAAGGAGCTGAGAGGGTTTGCAGCCCCACTGAAGGAGCAACAGTGTCAACAGGCCAGAACCCTGTAGCTCCCTGGCACTGAACCGCCAACCAAAGAGTACACATGGAGTGACCCATGGCTCTGACTGATCACATATGTGGCAGAGGATAGCCTTGTTGGACATCAGTGGGAGGAGAGGCCCTTGGGCCTGAGGGTGTTCAATGCCCCAGTGTAGGGAATGCTTCCCTACAATGCTTCCAGCCAGGGCGGGAAGATGGGAATGCGTAGGTGGGTGGAGGAGCACCCACATAGAGGCAGGGGGGGGGTCATGGGATAGGGGGTTCCCGAAGGGGAAGCCAGGAAAAAGGAAAACATTTGAAATGTAAATAAAGAAAATAACCAATTTTTTTAAAAAAAAGTTTTCAGCTACCAAGATCACTAACAGTTCCTTTTCTACCTGCTCCTTTGGTGCTGATGTCTGCAAGTGGAAGCAAGCTCCAGTTTGGAATTAACTATTTTCTAAAACAGTTTGTGCCACTATTGCACCAGGTTGTCATACACACAAGTCACCATAATTAGTAGCTGGTTATGTGTTAGTCTTTCTTCTCTGTCATTATGCAGATACCTTACAGTACCATAAACACAAGCCTAAGGTTAAAGGATATAAGTAGACACCAGCTCAACTTTGCCATGTCCAATGAGATATGTAAGTGCTGTCTTCAGGAATAGAGCCTTACCATCAGTATGTGAAGAGCAGCCATTTAGCTTGGAAACAGCTTGATTTGTTTACGATTTTTCTGAACAATTGTATTAGAAGTAAGCTATTTCTGCACAGGCAAGAAATGTCTAATCGGGGCTTTGCCTTCACCATTATTAGATGATTCCACTTAGCTTTTCTTGTATCAATAAATATTTTAAGTAACTCTCCTATAGTTTGTTTCCATATAACCACTCATATGAGTACAGGACCTTAAGGCAATATGATAGGATGTCTTGCCTTTGCCTCCTCATCTTCTTTAATCTTTTCAGAATATGTTAAGCACAGGGGAAATATTGGGGAGAGATAGACACAAATAATAGATTTCTCTCATAAATGTTTCTTTGGAATCTTGAATTTAGGTTTTTAGTTTTGCAGGAAATACAGTTTTGTCTGTGGGACCATGGCTTCTATTATAATTGTAGTTTGGGTCATTCACTTCATTATCATCATAAGTAATGCACAGAATCATGCTTTATTATGGCTTTATTTCAAATTAGAGTGCAGAGTAGTTAGATTTACAGAAGACCATCTACATGGTACTTAGAGACATGCATTAAGGATATTTGTAGAGAATATATGTACAGAGGAATATAAAAGTGCTATTGCTTAAGCCTGGGAATAGGTTTAATTACACGTCCATCTAATAAAAAATTTGAAACCATGATTTCCTTCATATTATAACTAAAACAATATATTTTTAAAGGTAATATGATGTTATATTGTCCTAAATTATAATATTTTAAATAATCTGCTAGTTTGTTTAAAATAGTATAAATAGTATGGTAAGCAATATAGAGAATTATATACAATGTGCGATAATGTTAGATTGAAACAATCTAGATTTCAGATTTGTTAACATTCATTATGCCAGGAATATTTATGCTGTATCATCAGCTTTATCCCAAACAAATATAATAAATTCAATGTAGTTATCTGTATCTTCTTTATGAATCCAATATTCACTTTTTAACTATTGAATGTAATGTATGAAAATGTTATTGATTTTATGTTGGTCACTTTTCAAACTATCTATACTATTTCTTAATTAATTTTATAAAAGATACCATATTTTTGATATTTAAGTATTTATCTTAATATATTATGTCACAGTTTCTTTGCAGTTTCCAGTATAAAATTTTCTCTTCAGATATCTCCTCTTTTCTCAAACCAAGAAGTATTGTAAAATATTTCTTGAAGGTTTATATGTCATTTGTTTAGTATTGTTAAAATATTGATTTTTCTCCTCATTCTGCACTAAAATCACATACTTTAAAAGCACCATTAGAAATCTTCGCTTCCTTCTCTTTCTAAAGATTAAATTTGTAAGTGAAGATTAAAAAATCCCTTTACTACAAAAGTTATCTTGGACATTTTGATTATACGAGACATGGAAAGCAAACAGTTTTATAATCTTCAATTGGCCATTGGGAAACATAACATTTGACAAGAGATTGAGCCTTGAATTGGTCATTACTCTGCATTTTATCCAGAGCTTAAAGGAAAAATCTGTTCTGAGCTATTAATTCTGTCTTGTAGGTCCCATGACCTCATTACTGGAAAGGAAAATGAAGAACTTAAAATATACTATGCAAGGTAGAATTTTTTTCCATTAATAAGCAAAAGCAATAATAAATAAATTTGCAATATTCCCTTAAGAAAGTTAAAAATCAAACAATAACAAATAAACTCCAGTAGATATTATAAGAGAGACATTAAAAGTCTCTTTTCTACTTTTAGATCATAGGTTTACAAAGAAGAGATTTTCAAAGATACTCTTGGTACTAGTATAATTAAGACATAAGCCATTGGCAAAGCATGTACATCTTAGCTTATTGGAATTTTATGAAAAACTAAAACGTAGAATCCATAAATTCGCTTTTCCAAGAAAAATGCTACTTAATTTTTAATGTACCCACATTTGGGAAAAAATATTTTGCAATATATGTACATGCATATTTACATGTTTATGGGTAGATTTGTATTTTATGTTCATATATGTGTATAACAAACAAGTTCAACTACTTATTTCATTACTTTATGACCAACAACATAAGTATGTCAAAATATCTTCAAGAGATCTATCCCTTATGACAAGAAACTATACAGTATCATGTTAAGTACCTTAGTACTTCCTTTTATTTCATGGCCCCAACAGTAGATCATTTCCTCTCATGGTCACTCTGTCTATTCATATTTGAAATTGAAAATTAAGATTTTTTGATATGAATCCCCTTGCTTTTCATTCCACGATGCAAAAGGCTGAGCAGTGCTATCTTGTAACATCTTACTTAACTTTACATCTACGTCTAGCATGCTTCTTTCTGAATTCCAACATGGATTTCCGAGTGTGGACTCTGAGTCATCTCCCTGCTAGCTAAATTACTCCTACATTACTCTGAGTCTAGTCTTGCAGGCATTTCCACACACCATTGCTCTCCTGTGACTGGCAAGCACTGGCTGTTTTCAATGTACTACATCATTCGGTATTTCTCTTACTTTCTTTGGCAGCCTCCCAAAGTTCCATCCATGCTGTATGTCAGGAAGTGCTCTACTCAAGGGAGAATAAGCCCCCATTATTGCTATGTTTAGTTTTACAGTCGAGTACAGAATACAGACCCTGAACAAGTATTTACAAGGACACTGGAATTTACGGAGGGAAACATCAACAATGCGCACAGTTGAGTCATACTTGGTTTCGCTCTTCTTATTTCAGTCTACATGCTATTCCATGCACCACTTTCCCCTAGCATGAACACTTTTCTTTTTAACGTTTTGATTCCATACACTTTGTAAGCTCTACTTAACACACTGTGTCATTTTATTACTATTTTGTGTTTTTCATGATGATTTTCCTGCTTGGAAAGCTCATATAATGGGTGAGAGAAATATTCTCTGCTGTAGGTTCTTGTCATTTATTATACCTTCAGAGTGATGCTTTTTGCTTTAGCTTGTATTTTATTTTATTTTATTATTTTATTTGTGTTATTTATTACTGTATTTTTTGTCTTTTTTCACATTAAAATGTTTTTTTATTATTTTATTTGTTTACTTCTTTTCTTTAATCCTTTTTTTGCAGTCCAGGCTTTTTCCCCCCTCCTGGTCCACCCTCCGTACCCTCCAACTGTTCCTCACCCCATACCTCTTCCCCATCTCTAAGATATCTGCAGACCCCAACCCCAACCTCATCAAACCTCCCTACTCACTGGGGCCTCAAGTCTATAGAGGGTTAGATGCATTGTCTCTCACTGAGGCCAGACCACACAGTCCTCTGCTGTCTATGTGTCCTGGGCCTCATGTCTGCTGGTGTATGATGCCTTGTTGGTGGATCAGTGTCTGAGAGATCTCAGGGGTCCAGGTAAGCTGAGACTGCTGGTCTTCCTGTGAGGTCACTCTCCTCAGCTTCTTCCAGCTTTGCCCTAATTTCACCGCTGAGTTTAGCAGCTTCTGTCCATTGACTGGGTGTAGATAATAGCATCAGCAGTAATTGCAGGCCTTGGCCTCCCCCCGCCCCCCTTGAGCAGTATTTCAATTTGGACCTGTCACTGGATCTCCTTTTCCTCAGGTTCTTCTGCATTTTTGTCCCTGCATTTTGTTTCCAGACAGGAACAATTCTGAATCAGAAAGTTTGACTATGGGATGGAAACCCCATCCCTCTATTTGATATCCCGTCTTTCTTCTGGAGGTGGACCCTACGAATTCCCATTCCCTACTGTAGAGAATATCATCTAAGGTCCCTCCCTGTGACTCCTGAGAGTCTCTCAGCTCCCATTCCAAATGTTGCCCACTTCCTCATTCCCCCTCCAAGAATTCTTCAACCCATATACTCCCTCGCCATTGCCTCTGAGAGAATGCTTTCCCACTCAAGTCACCCATCCCTCAGCTCCCCAACCCAGCCTCCTCCCCCTCCTCAACTCAGCCTCCCTCCAGCATCCTCCTTCCCTGGGCATCAAGTCTCAATATGATTAGGCACCTCTTCTTCCACTAAGGCTAGACAAGGTATTTCTCTTCTACATTTGTTATTTTGAAATTCTTCTTGTGTTTTGTTTTCTTTTGGTGGGAAGAGAGTAGGAGTTAGAGAATAAGCTAAGAAATTAAGGGCACATTAGCAGAGGGTTCAAGTTTAACCACTAGCACCTACCTTAGATCTTTGACAACTACAGGAACTGAAGCGCCAGTATATCTCATCTTTTCTTCTCACCTTTTTAGGCAAACACACACACACACACTCACTCAGAGAGAGAGAGAGAGAGAGAGAGAGAGAGAGAGAGAGAGAGAGAGAGACAAAAACAAAGAAACAGAGACACAGAGATAGAGAGAGAACAATATTCTGCTCATAAACTTAAAAGAAGACATGAAGTTGGAGCTGTGAGTTCAGAGATATGGTAGATCTGGGAGTTATGAGAAGCAGATGGGGATTAAGTATGATGAAAATATATGACATGAGATTTTTAAAGAATTATTAAAACCATTTTAAAAATCACTGACCTGCATTTTTAGGCAAGTGATAGCTTTGAGGCTTAGGATCAGAAAGCTGGTCAAAATTTTCTTGTAATAAGACCAAAAATATTTAAGACTTAATAAAGGTCTACACTAACATTTGGAAGTTACTTCATATACTGCCTTTTATTTAATACTTGTAACAAATTTCACATATGCTTTTAGGTTGCACTTTCACCTTTCAGGTTTCTTTCACAAAAAGAAAATTATGCTTACTGTGAGATAAAACAATGTCTTAAACTCTAACAATTATATTGTGCCAGAGTAAGAGCTGATGAACAGGTTTGTCTCTGATCACAGTACTTTTCATACATCATCAGACCTGTATTTCTACAAAATTAAAAGTCTTTTGAGAACAAAATTTAGGGTTATGACTAAAAATCGAGGATGCAGGAAGATGGAGAACAGAAATTCCACAGAGTGGAATGACAACATAAATAAAAGGGACCCTATCTGAGGAGCCATTAAAATTTGATGTCTACTGGGAAAGGACAAAATTTCTTCATGGATGTAAAAGGCCATGATTACATATCCATTCAATACAGACAGCACTAAATAGACTTTGTGCATATTAAAAATATTAAATACAAAGTTTATATGAACTGTAAGAAAAATTCATTAAGGAATGCAAGAGGAATCACAAAAAGAGGGAAGCTAGTGGATTTGATTCCAACACATTATATGCACATAGAAACAAAGGTGGAAGAGCACTCTCATAGATGTGGGGGATGGAAGGAAAGGATAGGGGGTTTGTGGAGGGTTAAGGTTAAAGGGGATAACATTTGTAATGTAAACAAATAAAAGAACCAATGAAAATTAAAAAATAAAAATAAAATGTATGATAATAGAATCTCAAGGTCATTTTGATTTGCATCTCCCTGATGACTAAGGATGAACATTTCTTTTGGTGCTCCTCAGCTATTCCAATTTCCTCAGTTGAAAATTTTTGGTTTAGCTTTGTTCCCCATTTTTTAATGGTATTATTTGGTTCTCTAGAGTTTAACTTCTTGAGTTCTTTGAATATATTAGATATTAGCCCTCTGTCTGATGTAGGATTGGTAAAGATCTTTTCCCAATATGTTGGTTGCTATTTTGTCCTATTGACAGTGTCCTTTGCCTTACAGAAGCTTTGAAATGTTATTAGGTCCCATTTGTCAATTCTTGATCCTAGAGCATAAGCCATTGGCATTTTGTTCAGGAAATTTTCCTCTGTGCCCATGTGTTTGAGGATTCCCCCCCCCCACTTTCTCTTCTATTATATTCACAGCATATTTGGTTTTATATGGAGGTCCTTGATCCACTTGGACTTCAGCATTGCACAGGGAGATAGGAATGGATTTGCATGTAGAAGTACATGTTGACTGTCTGTTGAACCAGCACCATTTGTTGAAATAGCTGTCTTTTTTCCCACTGCATGTTTTTAGCTCCTTTGTCAAAGATCAAGTGACCATAGGTGCATGGATTCATTTCAGGATCATCAATTCTATTCCATCGATCTACTTGCCTCTTTTTATCACAAGGATGGTGATTCCCCCAGAAGTTCTTTTATTGTTGAGAATAACTTTTCTGACCCTGGGTTTTTTTTATTCCAAATGAATTTGAGAATTGTTACATTTCACACCAGTCAGAGTGGTTAATACCAAAATCTTAGGTGACAGCAAATGCTGGCAAGGATGTGGAGAAAGGGGAGCATTCCTCCATTATTGGTGGGATTGCAAGCAGATACAACCACTCTGGAAATCAGTCTGACAGTTCCTCAGAAAATTGGACATAGTACTATGTCCCAATCATGTGGGCTAAACATGAGATCCCATGTTTAACAGGTTTAACAGCATGGCAGGGCTCATGGGTCCCTGGACCTCACAGAGGATGAGACGCAGCAAACAAACAGGCTGGATCTAGACCAGCCCAAAAGGAAAAGAGGGGAAGGAGAGTTCAGGTTGTTTCCCACTGGGGTGAGTGTCCTTGGCTTGCTCAGCAGCTAGGCTTGGCTTGACAGTGACCATGGCTGGGAGCACAGAGAGGTGGATGGAAGCACAGAGAGGTTTCCCTGCAGGAGGTTAGATGATGGCACATTAGAGGTGGACCAGCTCCATTGCTCCAGCACAGTGAATGCTGAAGAGAGGAGGCCATCCATGGTTTTAAGGTGTTTCTTGTAGAAAGGCAGAGAGAAGAAGAAAGTAGCCAAGTAGAGGCCAGCCATAGCCACATGGAGAGAAGGGGGAAGAGAATGAGGAGAGAGGGGGAAAGAGAGGGCAAGAGAGGGAAGAGGGTGCAAGCACCCCCTTTTATTGTGGACTGGGCCTACTGGGCTGTTGCCAGATAATTGTGAGGAAGAGCATACCTGGCTATTGCCAGGTAACTGTGGGGGTAGAGTCTAGGTAGAATATCAGGAGCTTGGGGCATTGCCCTCTGTGACTGATGGTCACAGAATTATGGGGAGCTAAGGGCTCCTGTCAGGAGCCTAGTGTCTCAGAGCTTAGAAAACTAACCTCTTGTTCTTTCCAGAATTATCTGTCAGGTCTCAAGTGTTTGAACCTAGCTCAACCACAAAACAGGCTGCCTATCACAGTCCCACAATACTACCTGAGGACTCAGCTATGTCACCCCCGGGGAAAAAATCCTAAAAAGTTTGAACTGGCTGGTTTTGTTTGTCAACTTGACACAAGCTAGAGTTACCGCAGAGAAAGGAGCTTTAGATAAGGAAATACTTCCATGAGATCCAGCTGTAAGGCATTTTCCCAATTAGTGATCAAGGGGAGAAGGCCTCTTGTGGGTGGTACCATCTTTGCACTAATAGTCTTGGATTCTATAAGAAAGCAAGCTGAGCAAGCCAGGGGAATCAAGCCAGTAAGCAACATCCCTCCATGGTTTTCTACATCAGCCCCTGCTTTCTGACATGCCTAAATTCCAGTCCTGACTTCCTTTGGTGATCAACAGCAGTGTGGAAAGTATAAGTTGAATAAACACTTTCCTCCCCAACTTGTGTAGGAATACAAACCCTGACTAAGACAATGCTCTAACATGTATTAAGGACCCATGCTTTACTTTGTACATAGCAGCCTTATTTATAATAGTCAGAAGCTGGAAAGAACCTAGATGTACCTCAACAGAGGAATGGATACAGAAAATGTGGTACACCTACACAATGGAGTACTATTCAGCAATTAAAAACAATGACTTCATGAAATTTGCAGGGAAGTGGATGGAGCTTGAAAATATCATCCTGAGTGAGGTAACCCAGTCACAAAAGCAAACACATGATAAATACTCACTGATAAGTGTATACTATCCCAAAAGTTCAGATTACCCAAGATACAATGCACTAGCCATATAAAGCTCAAGAAGAAGGAAGACCAAAGGTGGATGTTTCAATGCTTCTTAGATGGGGGAACAAAATACTGAAGGAGGAAATATGGAGATAATGTTTGGATCATAGATCGAAAAAAAGCCATCCAGAGACTGCCCCACATGGGGATCCATTTCATATTGCCAAACCTGGACATTTTGGAGGGCAAAACTGTAGATGCCAGTAAGTGCTTGCTGACAGGAGTATGATATGGTTGTCTCCAAACCATACAGAGGAAGTGACAAATACAGAGTAGGATGTTCACAGTCAACCATTGGAGTGAGCAAGGGCTCTCAGATGGAGGAGATGGAGAAGGGACTGAAGGAGCTTCCCCATGGGGAAGCAATAGTGTCAACTGGCCAGAAACCCCTGACCTCACTGGGAATGGACCACCAACCAAAGGGTACACATGGAGGGACCCATGGCTCTGGGGGCATATGTGGCAGAGGATAGCCTTGTTGGACATAAGTTGGAGGAGCAGCACTTGGGCCTGATGGGGTTAGATGCCTCAATGAAGGGGAATGCCAGGGTGGGAAGGCAGGAACGTGTTTGTGTGTGTGTGTGTGTGTGTGTGTGGTTGGGGGAGTCCCCTCATAGAGGCAGGGCGAGGGGGATGGGATAGGGAGTTCTGGAGGGGAAACCTGGAAAGGGGATAACATTTGAAATGTAAATAAAGAAAATACCCAATAAAAGAAAAACAAAAGAAAATGCATAGACATTTGAACAAAACAAAAATTTATGGTAATTTTTAAGGAAAGAGAAAAAAGAAACAGTAAATAAAATATTTTAAAAACCTTATCAAGGTCAGAGAAAAAAACAAAAATAAAAAATTCTTGGGGCTTGAAAGTTCAAAATCAAGGTGCAAATAGTTCCCCAACAAGTTCCAGACTTTACAGATAGAGCATTGAAACTCAAATGTATTATTAGGTGTTACTTTCACAGAGGTCACCTAAAACTATCCAAAACACAGATTTTTATATTAAGACTCATAATAGTAAATTACAGTTTTGAAGTTGCAAAAAATTATTTTATGGCTGAGAATCACCACTGCATTAAGTACTGAATGAAAAGGGCCCAGCATTACAATGGTTGAGAAACACTGTATTAGAACATGGGGATAGAATCCTCACGCGTATATTTTTACAAGTTTCATTTACAAATACTACAACATTAATAAATATGTTATACAATATGAATTTTAGGAAACTCCTTCAGATGGTAGTAATTATATAATCAGCAGAATAAATAAACTCTTCATGATTCACTGTTTTGGGAACATTGGATTTTTCACTTATCCAAATATTCAAAGATTGCTTTTAAAGGTTGGTATATTCTACAACATACAATTCACATACCAAATGATGCCCAAGAAGAAGGAAGGAAAGGCTCCTGGTTCTGGAAAGTCTCAATGCATCAGTGTAGGGGAATACCAAGATAGGGAAATGGGAAGGGGATGATTGGGGAACAGGGGGAGGGAAGAGGACTTATGGGACTTTTGGTGAGGAGGGATCCAGAGAAGGGGATATCATTTGAAATGTAAATAAAGAATATATCGAATAAAAAAAGTGATAAAATAAAATGTTATCTTAAATGAAAAAAACATGTAATAGAGGCTACTCTTAGTATAAGATGGTAAACATGAAGTACCTGAATATCCATAAAATATTTATGCAAAATCTTAAATTGTATCTAAGAAAATAAAGATTTTTCTGTAATTTGTAGTGTAGTTTTTTTCTAAATTAGAACTTACAGAAGCAGAATTCACAACAATAGAATCAGTAGAAAATTAGGCTGACAGTCACATATCGTGAAGGGACATATACTACAGAATGGTTCAAATATATTTTTCTCTTAAAACTCTGCTCCATTTTTACTAAAGTAATGTCCATCTGATTTATATCTGGGGTTTGTTGGAACTAAAGAGTGGTTTTCAGCACATTGCTTAAGGGACACAAATATCTGTAATATAATCAATCAGAGGCTACTATAGGTTTAAGACTCCTGTCAAATGCTCTGGTATTGGAAAGGCCAAGGTTCAATAGGCACAGAACAAAACTTCTCTCACATCAAACTCTTGACTTTTTAGCAAGACCTCAGAGAGCATTTCCTCTCCAGAAAGGAGCTTTGCAAGTGTTTCTTCACTATCTCAGGAAGCAAACAGGAATTGTACTGAAAGAGAAATAAACAACAAAATCAGATGGTTAATAGGAAAAGAGAGGTGCTTATCAGGCAAGTTCAGACAAAAAGTTAGGAAGCTACATATGCCAGTCAACCCTGTATACTTAGTACAGAATAAAATTATGTGTAAATCACTAAAATAATTTTATAGCTATAGAAATGAAATTGATAAAAACATTTTTTATCATTTTAAGTGTTTCTGTAAGTGCTCTAATGGAGAATTCAATAGTTTAAATTTGTCAATTATTTCTTACATTGTTTGTTCTGAATTCTCTTGTGAAATTGGCAGCTTTCTGAACAGGCAATTATACATTCACTTAAAGGTATAATTAATCCTCCTATCATAGCTTCTCAGGGAACATAAAGAGAGCTTTTCTCTGTGTTATGGAACAATAGATATTACAGAAGACTCACCCAAAGTACAGTGACACAATAGGAAGTAAAATTAGTCTTTAGATAATGTGGTTTTGGAGTGTGAATTTTAAATGGAAACCTGATTATGTGTAACTATTGCATCTACTAGTGATGAGTAGCAATTGATTTCCCCTAATTACTTACTCATGTCAAACTATGATTGTAATTCTTTTTAAATGTATCCCCCAAAGTGTACACCTGAATTACCTCACTAAACAACCATTTTAAGATATTGTTTCCAAGTATAAGGATTCTTCATTTGTTGGTGATATACTGCAAATCAGATTTTACTAAATACTCCACATAATGGAACATTACAAGGAAGATTATTAATTTTTTATTTTCAAAAATTCCAGAATCGTGCTTATTCTTTATAGGACAAAGGTATATTTGAACACAGTTGCTTGCATTAAAATATTACACAAATATATTTCATGGAGGGTCTTTAGGAGCCCATTCTCTAATTCTCAACAACCTAATAAACAGGTCTGATCTACATTTTCTCAATACAACATGATTTTAATAGAAATGTAACTGTAGTTTTAAAGTATGCACAGTTTGATATTCATAGTTAATTTTACTAAAATCTTATCTTTAATTTTCTTTGCATTTAGTGCTAGGTACCATAGCCACAGCCTCACTTGCTAAATTAGCAGTCACAAGCACTGATTCTTACCAAATTCTGAATATTCTTTTCCAAATGTCAAGCTCAAAGAAATAATTACATTCCTTACTAATTGGAAAATTTCTAGTCTTAAAATTGTTTCTATGGAAGATTATTTAATTAATTAATGAACTATATTTAGTTGAATAAATAAATGTTTAAACAGATGAAAATCTTATGGAAGTCCTCTTTTTTACTTTTAAAATCACTTTAAAAACATTTCATTTTGCTTTTTAAAGATACATTCTATAAAATATTTGCATATTATCAGAATTCACATTATATTTAGTTTTTTAATTCAAGTTTCTATAAAATTATAACTAATGTGAAGCTCTGAGCTACCTTTATAATTCTTTCATTTTTTTTTAAATAATTTGTTTGATTTAGGTATACAAGCTTTTGGTGACATTTATTCTTACCAGACTCTGTGACTTAAATACTGTGATCTAAAGTCTTTTTTTTTTAATAAAAGGTTTATTTTTTATTACATTTAATTTTTTTACAGTCTTACTTTTAGAAAGTTTTTATAACTTTGTATAAGACAATGGAGTATATGTTGTTACTTAGAGAGCATAGAGAGGGATTAAACAAGTGTTTCCAAACACAGAAACAGAGTTAAAATTTTGGATATATTTGATGGAACTTAAAGGGGGGGGGAACAGAATCAATGATGTGCGACCATGTATTAAAGTGGAGCATAGTCATAGCCTCATTCTATATTAACCTGAAGAATGTTTGTTTGTGTGTGTGTGTGTGTGTGTGTGTGTGTGTGTGTGTGTGTGTGTAGGGATCAAAGGCTGCATCCAATAATAATACAGCAGAATACTAATAAGTTCTACTTCAGTACACACTCACGGTTCTTATAAGACTCAAATCCAGTTGCTAGCAAGAATAAGACAACCACAGATCAGCAGCAGATTGAAATTCCATTTTGTCACACTTCATAACTCAGGAAAGAGTGGCCAATTCAAAATCCTGAAAATATGTAGTGAACAAGATATTCTCACAAGGAGATCTTCAATCATGTCTGCCAAAATCCTGAATGAGGGCAGACTAAGGAAAGGAGATATAGAGACAAACAGAGCTAGATGCTCATGTTGCCTGCAGGTAGACGTTGGCTCAAGCTGAGAAGTACACAAGGAGAGGGCATTTGCTGACTCTGTCATCCTGAGATGTGACAACTAGAACCAGAGGATTTCATGTAGATCAGATTCTGGAGACCAACACCAACACTGCTACAATGCAAGAGATTTTTTAAGCTTCAGAGCTGAAAATGACATCTATGGCAGTATTGTCTCTGTCAGGGTGACAAACACCATGGAGTTCTGGTTGCAATAGCTGCAAGGATGTAATTGACCTAGAGATCTATCAGTAGGTGAGTGGATAATGAAAATATGATACATATAAAAAAGAGGTTTCTTCAGGTAAAAGAAAAATGAAACTATAAATCTTGCAGGTTAACTTTTGGAACTGGCAAAGGATATACTAAGTAAAGTAACCTAGTTCCACAAAGACAGATCCTGCATGTTATCTCGTATAAGGGGATATTAGTCTTGAATCATTAGATCTGTGTTTAGCTCAAAGTTCCTAGAAGCCAGAGAATTTTATAAAAGAGTGCCTCAAAGAAGGACAGAACATAATAGGAAACAGAGTATGAATATTTGATGGTTGAAGTTCTTTAAGGAAAGATGGTTATTCAGGCATAGAATGGGGAAGATTAGGGTAGGAGAGTTACCTACAGTGAAGTAAAACTCTAAAAGTCACACTGGAATCTACTATTTATGAAGCAAAATTAAAATATCATAATAAAAAATCTGATAACCTCCATTATTGAATAATAATTCACCTAATAAATGTGGCTTATTAAAACAGATTTCAATGATAGGCATGGTATAAGTCTTTATGAATTGTTGCCCAAAAAGACAACAGGGATTATAGAGAACAACCAAGTGATCTTTGCTTGGTTTGGAAGTCTATGTCACAATATAGAATCTGTTTATTCTATTGGAACCATAGTTATAAATCTGTAGTAGAAGTTTTAGGCCCTTGGAAGAAAAATGCTAATGCTATTTAGTGAAGTTAATAGTATACCAAGCTACCTTATAACACTTAGTTTATACCTGCAGACATGGTGCTCTCATTCTTAATCAGAAATACCATCCTTTGTAATGAAAAGTGATGAATGCAGAGACACAGGCAGAGACATTCTGGGAATGATGGGAATGCAAGGAATGCAAATTAAGTCCTTGGACCTAAACAAGATATCCATTTATATGCCTCCAATTTAGACTGAGGCAACAATGCAGAAGAGAGAGTGGAAAAAGTGTCAGAACTGAAAGATAATGAGAAGAGGAATGAAATATTATCTTGGAGGCCTGGCACAGCCAATGCACTTAGGATTAGCAGCAGTGACTGCCAAAAGTAGGCCGCATAACCCTGGGCCTGTCAGCAGTCAATCATGCGTTAGAGAGAGACTCATGTGGCTATATCTTTTTCTGTTGAACTATGAGCTTCTGGAAGATTTGACTTGAAGGGCAGGCATTCTCTTCAGTTGTGTACCGACCAGTACGATTGCTATGTGACAACATTTAGCCCCAAGCCATGCTCCCATCAATAGTAGTGAACACGGAAAGCCATGGGTAAACTCAGTTGTCACAACACAAAACAAAAACACAAGACATTGGTAAAGCAACTTAAAGTTAGGAGTTGGGGTGGATAATAGATAGTGAGAATGACATTAAATAGACTATACTATGTATCAGTTTGAACCTGTCTAAAAAATATTTTTTAAACAGAAAACAGGAAGTTCTCCTTGCTATACTTTCCAAAGAGGACAGCAGAACCCTAATAGAGTTACCCCATTGGGAATAATCATCAAAGTCGCAGGAGTATGAAAGCATCTGCCTAGCTCTAGAATGAAAAATTAAGAATACCATTTCTTGCTTTTACAATATTTCCACCAACTCTTCTAAAATTATCTCTATACCTTGAAGTAGGAGACGTGATGGGGATGTCCCCTTTAGATCCAATCACTTCACAACCTGATTCTTAGATCACTATACCTATCAATATGTCTAATGAGGGTTGAGAGATACACTAATTTATGAGTATAAAGACAGGAACTTAGATGGCATATTTTTACTGTCCATTCAACAGAATAATAAGTATCTGATACTATTGTGGGAACTATGACCTTGCTAGTCTTTAAATTCAATAAGAAAGTTCCATGATATCTGTGCTCATTTTGCATTAATGGGCATATCTTGACAAGCTACCTGTTAGTGCTACCTACAGGGTTCATATCCCATTACAGATTACTTTTGTCTTCTGTAGTATACAAAGCATTATAAAACCTGTAAGTGTGATGAAGTTCCTTGGTCACTGTCAGCTTGACTTCTTCATGTTTTCTGAATCAAAGATAAGGACCACAATAAGGTCTTATCACCAACTTCTGGAAAGTAACCAAGAGAAATGCCAATACTCTAATGTTTGGATGAACTACAGAATCCCACTAACCAAAACCTTTAAATGTTTAGCTTACACCCAACATAGCTATTGTGTTTGATAGCCTGTTTTGTCTGTGAGTGGAATTATTCTTTCATTACAAAGTAACTCCATTTATACTCCATATGTATATTTAAAGTCGGATGCATCTATATAGTGTGTTCAGATATCTTTAGTGCTTAGGTGGGAGGCCAGTCTATACCACCTTACTATTCTTATTTTCGTTCCTGTGATAAAATGTCATGCCCAAAAGCAAATTGGGAAGAAAAAGCTTGTTTGTTTGTTTGTTTTTTTTTTTACATCTAGTATAGTACAGTGAATAAGTGATGGAAGTCAAGGCAGATGCTCAAGGTAGGAACTGGAGCAGCAACCATGAAAACCATACTGCCTATTGTCTTACTCTCAGTGAGTTGCTCAGCTACAGAACAAAAGCCTACCTGCTTAGTGAGACCACTGCCCTAAGTGGGCCTGCCCTCCCATATCAATTATTAGCCAGGAGAAGTTTTTCATAAATGTGCCAAAGGATAATCTGACAGAGTCAGTGCTTTAGATGAGGTTCCCTCTTTCCTGACTGCAGTTTGTCTTAAGTTGACAAAAACTAACAAGCCCAGAACTTTAACTTACACAAATATATGTATTCAATACTAGCATCTACATGTAGAGGATATCACTATGCTTATCTTTCTGGGTCTTAGATATCTTATTCAGAATGTTTTATTAATTTTTCTCACTATTGTTGCATAAAATCTAGTATCTAATATGGATCTAATATAGGCATCCATAGATATTAAGTAAAATGTACCTTACTGTTACATGAATATTTTCCATTGAAATATATATTACATGAAAATATTAGCATCTTTTTTCCTACATCTCATTTCCTGTCATTGACCTTATATCTCAGCTTTCTGTTCTCTCTATTTTGTTAAGCCTATTCTGTAAATAGCATTGGACAAAAAAATTAACATTATTTTAGAATCAAAAATATAAAAATTCAGCCATTATATAAGTAGAGGAAAAATGTTTGGTCCTGCTTCAATTCTCATTATATTTTTCTTCATAAAATATAACTTAATGTTAGAAAAATTTAATATCCAATGAATTGTTTATGATATTTAAAATAATAAATGTATTGATATTAAAATTTAATTCCTTATTCACAGTAACTAAATTGCCATAACTAAAATTAATTCATTGAAATCCTGAGTACAATGTTTAATCTATAAAGAATTCTTTGTTTCCAAATGATTGAAAACCTTGAAATAAATTCATAAATCACAACAACTTTTTCCTTTGTAGTGTGTGTGTGTGAGTATGTGTGTGTGTGTGTGTGTGTGTGTATCTGTGTGTATGTGTTTCCTTAAAGCCTTTTATTTTACATAAAAATGCAAATCTCCCTCTGCCTGGAGTCTGAGTTTCAGGTTTGTTGTTAATCAGGAGAAATGAAATATATTTGTTCATATGTCAGACCATTGTAAGAAGGGGTCCCTCTTCTCATAACTAAAGAAACAGTTTCTTTTCTCCTATACTTGATAGAAGTTTCCATGGTCTAGTATCTAGCTTTAAATTGTCTTCGTGAAATTTCTGAGGACCTTTTTATGTTGTGGCTCACAGTACTTCAAACATCAAGAGCTGATTACACATTTTACTGATCACATCAGACAGAGTATTTTTGATTGAGACTTATGATTGATCTTTTAAATTTTTATTTTTCCTCAAGTTTTCATACTATTGTAACAGCCTCAACTCTTTTATGTTTTGGCTACTTAACAAATTCTATTCATCAATTCACTTTATTTAAAATCATTTCCTTGATGAAATTTTGGAAATTTTAATTTAAAATTTGCTGCCGTAAAATGAGAGAAAGCAGAAAGTTATGCCTACTTTGTTGTGGAGCTTCACTCTTCATGGACAGTGAAGAACTAACAATAAATTAATTTTAAATATGGCATTTTACTTCCTTTTGGCAAAATAAATAATTGCATACTTATGAATAATATCACAGCTGTTCCCAATTGGTATAAGTATGTTATTCAAATAGATAAATCTTTATTTACTATGAAAACAAAGTTACTGAATATGAATAATATTTCTTTCCAATTATTTTGTAATTTTCCTAATATATTTTTGTGCACAAAAAATAGCATATTGCTTCAAGGCACTTCACTTCAGATCTATGAAAACATTCTTAATTCAATTCCTGAAACGTACCCTCAGAAAATTACTGCAATACAAAATATTACATAATAGAAAATTAAATTTACATTTGTATAATTATTCTAAAATGACCTTTAATTTTTATCTCCTTTTTTAATGAATATCTAAACTGCTCAATGAACGGAAAACTTTAAAAGCATTTAATATATACATAAAATCTATTTTATACTTATGATTTTTAACCCTGGACTAATTGTCAAGTGTTATCTTTCTAAAATAAGTGAAGTACTGATATACAAACAGAGAGATTCAGGCATAAAACATTTATTTCTTGTTCCCCAGGGAGTTTGTATTTCCTTTCAGATAATACAATTTGGGGAATTAAAAACAAAATCCTGGCACATTTTTATAGTACAATAACTACAATGGCACTTATCTAAATCTCAGTAATTTTTTCTCTTGCTATTTGAATTTTATTTATAGGATGTTGCCACCTGAAATGGAAACTTTCATATGAGCAACAGATGGCTCCATTATCTTCCACCTAGCTCGCATACACATTTCATTGGATTCTTTGACTACCTTAGAATAAGTAGTTTTATCTTAAATCTACATTGGATACTTTGTCTTATATGTTAGTTTCATGCACCAAATTCACCATGGTAGTCTGTCTGTTTTCCCAGTGTCTGTATTCAATGCAGAGGATAGCAAAGCATTCTCTTTTTGACCAACTGGAAGCTGAGATACACCTACCTCTTGTGTAAAGTTAGAAAAACTTATGTCGGTGGCATTTTTTATTCTTTCTATTCTACCTTGAGTTAACATTTTGTGTTGTTTCATAGGAGTAATCAGTTTTCCATTAGTAAAGTACATGAGAAAAAATTAGTTAAGCAAGAGTTAAATGGAAATAATGTAAGATTGTGATGACATCACCAGTTAGGTTATAGAAAATCAAGAAAGGCCAACTTCTAGCCTGATACATGAGAAAATAAAGCAGGAACAAGAGAAAAATTGAGAAACAAGCAAAGCAGAAAGAGCCTTTAATTTAGCCTTTGGAGTTCTTCAGCTACACGAAATTCATTTTGAAATGATGACCTCCTGTTAACCAAACAATTAAAATGAAAATATTTTCCTCTCATTGTTCCTGGAATGGATTTTGGTAAAACTATTAATGTACTGTGTGGGAAAATGTCACATTTTGTCATTGTTATTGTTATTTCATTATTTTTTTTCTTCTCAAAATGCCATAGAGTTGAGCTCATCATCTGACCTATTACTTGAAGGTTTATGTCCCTATTCACTGTCACAAATGTACATGTAACTCCATTTCATTATAGATGTGTATATTATGTATTCATATATGATTGTTACATATGTTAACAAATACCATATTTACTGGTTGTTTAATTAGAGTAATTTAAAAATTACTTCTATTATTAAATTTTGCTAAATTTTCATAATAACCTACATTACTTCATACACATAGGATTTTTGTGGGTATAGCTTGCCGAGGTCCAGCCTCAGTTTGAGGAGGGTCCTGAGAAAGAAAGAAATGGAAGCAGTGCTAAATCACAAAGGACTCATTAGTAGTAGATGCAAGCTGTGCACTTTCTTTGCCAAAGAATTCTCATCATTCTTCCTTCTCATTCTTCCTTCTTCTTCTTCCTTGTTCCTTTTTCTGCCTTCATTCTTTTTAATCCTTTTTCTTATCCCCTTTCATTCTGCTGACGTCTCCCAATCAGAGAGCCTCAACCTAGTCTTTTATTTACTAACGTTCCATTCTCAAGGCTTTGACAATTGTTAATAATTTATTTTTAGAAATCCTTAAATGGACATAAATTGTATGAATTCTGGATCATTAGTCTCAACCCCTGCTTCCTTAAAACAGAAATTAAACACAAAGCAAAAGCACATTACTTTTTACACAGCCGGTTCTCTGTGAGAGTCTGAGCACACCTGTTGAGGTTTTCTGGTACAGCAGACAGCAGTCCTTAGTAACGACTTTTATGTAAGAACAGAAATTTGACAGACTACTAAGTTTTAAATTTTATGCAAGTAAATCAGGTATCTCTCTTATAGCTCCCTCAACATTCTTACCTCCAATCCACCAAGTAGCTAGGAAAACAAAGTACTAAGTAGTTAGATGCTTATGCTTCATCTTTTAAGCCTCTAATCTTTGTTTCCGAGTCTTCCATGTCTCATACAGTATCCTTCTAATATTATTTGTTTTTTAGATCACACATAAGCCTTACTCCTATAAGACCAACCCATCTATCCTTTGCTTGATTTTTTAAATAGATTATTCCTTCTTTTCCTATCCATGCATTTTCTTCTTGAGACCACTTTAACTCTCTATCCTTGATGTCCCCAAGTTCACCTTAGCTAATGGATGCAACAATAATTGGTCCTTAGAGTATAATTCCAAGTTCAAGACCAAGTCCTACAATGCACATTTCCCACAATGGGCCATGTAGGCTTTCAGGGTTGCTGTTGTTATGTTTTCTAGATTCTTTCCCATGATCCTAAGCCAAGCAGAAGGCCGGTTCCTTGTCCTCCAGAGCCTCCTGATCACCTTTATTCTTCATTCTTGAGAACCACATCTGTTTCACTTATTATGGCGTGATTAAATCTGAGTAGTATGGGAAATATATTCCAGAGAAAGAGAGATTAAAAGTAACACACATAGATGAGAGAGCAGATCAGTGTCAAGCTAATAGCAGTCATCAACACATGTGGAGATCAACAGACTACCAACGCTCCAGGGCAGGAACTGTGTAATACTGTGCCCTACACAGCCATGCTGAACGTGGCACTAGCTAACTATCCTCAAAGAAAGAACTTTTTAATTCCTGCTCTGAAAACTCACTAAAGCAGGAAGAAGAATTGTGAGGAATACAGCACAAGGCCTGCTACCCTCATGCAATAGTGAATTCATTATCTTCAGTTTCTAAGCCAGTCTGAGGAGAAGTGGTCCTAGTCAGACACTTAAGAAATTCCAAATGAATTTTGGTCTACTTAGATGCTGAGGGACATTTATGCATATTTTCATAACACTTCATTGAGAATACTTATTTAATACTCCATCATATAAATGTCATTTATTAAAAATAAAGAACCTATAACTTTTTTCTCTCTGAATAGCAAGTAGTATATGTTACATCAATTTTTCATGTCATTTGTTTGCCATTTCAAGGTTCTTTGCCATTCAGGCATTTCTTAAAGAACTAGGATTTTATAAATACATAAAGAAACTTAACACATTACTGTAGGCATCAGAGAGCCCTTTCACACATTTTGTTCATTTCTGTTGACCCACAAATAAAAGCATCATGTTTAACATTATACCACAGGAAAGAATACTTTGAAATAGGAGTTTTTCAGATTTTTTAATAAATCACTAAACATGTGGAAAGGTCCTGATCTCCCATAACAATATTTACAACAGAATAATTAAAGGTGTATATTTCTTTCTTTTTTTCTATTTCATTTTTTAATCTATATCTTTTTTTATTTGATATATTTTTATTTACATTTCAAATGATTTCCCCTCTTCTAGAACCCACTCTCTGAAAGTCTCATCAGCCCCCTTCCCTCCCATTGTTTTCCCACCCAACCCTTCCCACTTCCCCGTTCTGATTTTGCCCTATACTTCTTCACTGAGTCTTTCCAGAACTAGGGGATACTCCTCCGCTCTTCTTGTACCTCATTTGATGTTTGGATTATGTTTTGGTTATTCCAGATTTCTAAGTTAATATCCACTTATTAGTGAGTCATACCATGATTCATCTTTTGATTCTGGGTTACCTCACTTAGTATGATGTTCTCCAGTTCCATCCATTTGCCTAAGAATTTCATGAATTCATTGTTTCTAATGGCTGAATAGTACTCCATTGTGTAGATATACCACATTTTTTGCATCCACTCTTCTGTTGAGGGATACCTGGGTTCTTTCCAGCTTCTGGCAATTATAAATAGGGCTGCTATGAACATAGTGGAACATGTATCCTTATTACATGCTGGGGAAACTTCTGGGTATATACCCAGGAGTAGTATAGCAGGATCTTCTAGAAGTGAGGTGCCCAGTTTTTGGAGGAACCACTAGACTGATTTCCAGAGTGGTTGTACCAATTTGCAACCCTACCAGCAGTGGAGGAGTGTTCCTCTTTCTCCACATCCTCACCAACACCTGCTGTCTCCTGAATTTTTAATCTTAGCCATTCTGACTGGTGTAAGGTGAAATCTGAGGGTTGTTTTGACTTGCATTTCCCTAATGACTAATGAAGATGAGCATTTTTTAAGATGCTTCTCCCCCATCCAAAGTTCTTCAGGTGAAAATTCTTTGTTTAACTCTGTACTCCATTTTTTAATAGGGTTATTAGGTTTTCTGGAGTCTAACTTCTTGAGTTCTTTATATATATTGGATATTAGCCCTCTATCTGATGTAGGGTTGGTGAAGATCTTTTCCCAATTTGTTGGTTGCCGATTTGTCCTTTTGAAGGTGTCCTTTGCCTTACAGAAACTTTGTAATTTTATGAGGTCCCATTTGTCAATTCTTGATCTTAGAGCATAAGCTATTGATGTTCTGTTCAGGAACATTCCCCCTGTACTGATGTCCTCAAGGGTCTTCCCCAGTTTCTTTTCTATTAGCTTCAGAGTGTCTGGCTTTATGTGGAGGTCCTTGATCCATTTGGAGTTGAGCTTAGTAAAAGGAGACAAGGATGGATCAATTCCCATTCTTCTGCATGCTGACTTCCAGTTGAACCAGCACCATTTGTCGAAAAGGCTATCTTTTATCCATTGGATGTTTTCAGCCCCTTTGTCGAGGATCAAGTGGCCATAGGTGTGTGGGTTCGTTTCTGGATCTTCAATCCTGTTTCATTGATCCACCTGCCTGTCACTGTACCAATACCATGCAGTTTTTAACACTATTGCTCTGTAGTATTGCTTGAGGTCAGGGATACTGATTCCCTCAGAATTTCTTTTGTTGCTGAGAATAGTTTTAGCTCTCCTGGGTTTTTTGTTATTCCAGATGAATTTGAGGAATGCTGTTTCTAACTCTATGAAGAATTGAGTTGGGATTTTGATGGGTATTATGTTGAATCTGTATAATGCTTTTGGCAAAATGGCCATTTTAACTATATTAATCCTGCTGATCCATGAGCATGGGAGGTTTTTCCATTTTTTGAGGTCTTCTTCCATTTCCTTCTTCAGAGTCTTGAAGTTCTTGTCATACAGATCTTTCACATGTTTGGTAAGAGTCACCCCAAGGTACTTTATACTGTTTGTGGCTATTGTGAAGGGGGTCATTTCCCTAATTTCTTTCTCAGTCTGCTTATCCTTTGAGTATAGGAAGGCTACTGATTTGCTTGAGTTGATTTTATAACCTGCCACTTTGCTGAAGTTGTTTATCAGCTGTAGGAGTTCTCTAGTGGAGTTTTTTGTGTCACTTAAGTAGAGTATCACATCATCTGCAAATAATGATAGTTTGACTTCTTCCTTTCCAATTTGTATCCCTTTGACCTCCTTATGTTGTCTAATTGCCTGAGCTAGTACCTTAAGTACAATATTGAAAAGATAAGGAGAAAGGGGCAGCCCTGTCTAGTCCCTGATTTTAGTGGGATTGCTTCAAGTTTCTCTCCATTTAGTTTTTTTTGTTTGTTTTGTTTTTTTTTTCTTTTTTTTAATTTATTGATATATTTATTTACATTTCAAATGGTTTCCCCTTTTCTGGACCCCCACTCCCCGAAAGTCCTATCAGTCCCCTTCCCTCCCCCTGTTTTCCCACCCACCCCTTCCCACTTCCCTGTTCTGATTTTGCTCTATACTGCTTCACTGAGTCTTTTCAGAACAAGTGGCCACTCCTCTGTTCTTCTTGTACCTCATTTGATGTGTGGATTATGTTTTGGGTATTCTAGTTTTCTAAGTTACCACCGGTTTGCTGTATATTGCTTTAACGATGTTTAGGTATGGGCCTTGAATTCCTGTTTTTTCCAAGACTTTAAGCATGAAAGGATGTTGAATTTTGTCAAATGCTTTTTCATCATCCAATGAAATGACCATGTGTGTTTTTTTTCTTTGAGTTTGTATATGTAGTGGATTGCATTGATGTGTTTCCGTATATTGAACCAACCGTGCATCCCTGGGATAAAGCCTACTTGATCATGGTGGATGATCATTTTGATTTGTTCTTGGATTCGGTTGGCAAGAATTTTATTGAGTATTTTTGCATCGATGTTCATAAGGGAAACTGCTCTGAAGTTCACTTTCTTTGTTGGATCTTTGTGTGGTTTTGGTATCAGCGTAATTGTAGCTTCCTAGAAGGAATTGGGTAGTGTTCCTTCTGTTTCTATTTTGTGGAATAGTTTGAAGAGTGTTGGTGTTAGGTCTTCTAACCTCTAAAGAAATAGAAGGGGTCATAGAAAGTCTTCCAACCAAAAAAAGCACAGGACCATATAGTTTCAGTGCAGAATTCTATCAGACCTTCAAAGGTGTATATTTCTATTGTAGAGTTTCTATTGTTGCGATAAAACACGATGCAATTTGAGTAGAAAAAAATTATTTCAGTTTATAAATCTCAGTTAACACTCCTAAAACTGAGTGAAATTAGAGCAAGAGCTCAATGGAGCTCCCTTGAGAGGATAACTGAAGTATAGCCCATGGAGAAAGTTTGCTTCCTGGCTTGCTTCTATTGTCTCCCTCAGCCTACTTTTTCACATAGCTTGGAACCAGCTACCAATAGGTAACATTGCCCCCTGTGGTGAGATATGCTACCCACACATCAAGTAAAAGCCCCACAGGTCAATCAACTGGCATTTTCTCTATTATGGTTCTATCTTCCCAAAGAACTCTAGCTTTTGTCAAGTTGACAAAAAGCTAGGCAGGACCTTTCCAAAAAGGGATTTTATATATATATATATAGTGTGTGTGTGTGTGTATATACATAGTGTGTTTTTGTACAAATTCATTTATGCTTATACTGTATCTTAGAAAGCATTACTTTTAATTATTCTGCTACAAATATTTAACTTTGTATTATGTTATAGAGATAATTCTGAAAGTTGAATACATGTAAATGGAAATTGTGTTTGTTACTATTAATGAAATTGATAGTATATTTATATGTAGTAGAGATATGTTATTACCACACCTATGAAGCATTATTTTACTATATGATGAATAGATTCAAATGTATGTATTGTCAATTATTTGTACCTCTTTGTTTCATTGTTAAATTATTAAAATAATTTCCTTGAAATTATTTTCTCTATTATTTTTGGTTTGTCATCCCACTTACACTTTATGTCTAATTATTTTTAATTACAATATTAATTCATTAAAACATCTACATAAGATTGTTAAATAGATTTTTCTCACATCCTCTGGGACTTAGAATAAGTGATCTTTTAGAAATACTTTTAGATAATTGCACCTATAATTTTACTGTAACTGAGTCATAATTGTTCTGTGCTTAATAAATTTAACTTAATATTAAGCCTCATATTCATTTCCATTTAGTTTAAATATAGCAGTTTTTCCACTATTCAATTGAGTTTATGTTTCAGAGATGTTTTTGGATTTACATAAGCTGGATCAGATGTTATGAACAGTTCCACATACCAATGCCTATTTTTTCTAATGATATCCTGTTTTCATCATATTTACTCATATTTATAATAATTAATGAGGCAGTATTTATAGGCTCCCCTAATGGCTATATCAGATCACCTTCTGAAAATAAGAATAGTAGGCTTTGCTGCCAGCAGTTACAGATTTGCATAGCCCTTTTAAATGCATTCTACTTAAGGGACAGTCCTTTACAAAATTTACACTATGGATGTTTTTTCAAATTTTGGGTCAAAGATTCTGTATGGTGGGGTGATGTCTTTGTATCTCCACTCGAAGTCCTGCATGGCTACAGGAGGTGGCCACTACAGGCTCCATATTCCCAGTGCTGGGAGTCTCCGTTACAGTCACCCTCATAAATTCCCTGGAGACTCCTTCATTACATGTCTTTGAGATATTCTAGAAATGGCCCTTCCCCCACACTGTAGATTTCCAGTCACTCTTCTGGCTCTCCATGTACCCTACCCCCCTTCACACCGAACCCCCCATGCCCATCCTTCTCCAAATCCCTCCCATCAAGCACCCTTCCTCCATTAACCCCCAATAACTATTGTATTTCCACTTCTGAGTGATATTCAACCATCCTCCCTTGGGCTCTCCTTGTTATTTAACTTCTCTGAGTCTGTAGACTGTAGCATTGGTAGTTTATAGCTAATGTGCACTTATAAGTAAGTCCATATCATCCATGTTTTTTCTGGTTTGGGTTATCTCACTTAGGATGCTATTTTCTAGTTCTATCTCTTTGCCTGCAAATCTCATTTTGTCTTTGTTTTTAAAAGCCACGTAGTATTTCATTCTGTAAATGAACCACCTTTTCTTTATCCAGTTTTTCAGTTGAGGGACATCCGGGTTGTTATGATAAAAAAATAAAACTGTTATGAACATAGAACAACTATTGTTTTTGTATAATGGAACATCTTTTGGGTATATGCCCAAGAATAGTATAGTGGGGTCTTGAGATAGAACTGTTCCCAATTTTCTGAGAAAATGCCAAATTGATTTCTTTTTTTATTTGATATATTTTTACATTTCAAATGATTTCCCCTTTTCTAGACCCCCACTTCCCAACAAGTCCCATCAGCCCCCTTCCCTCCCCCTGTTTTCCCACCCAATCCTTCCCACTTCCCTGTTCTGGTTTTGCCCTATACTGCTTCACTGAGTCTTTCCAGAACAAGGGGCCACTCCTCCGTTCTTCTTGTACCTCATTTGATGTGTGGATTATGTTTTGGGTATTACAGTTTTCTAGGTTAATATCCACTTATTAGTGAGTGTATACCATGTTTTATCTTTTGAGTCTGGGTTACCTCACTTAGTATAATGTTCTCCAGCTCCATCCAGCCAAATTGATATCTATAGTAATTATATGTTTGAACGTCCCCTAGTAATAGAGGAGTTTTTCCCTCAATCCACATCCTTGTTGCATATGCTATCACTTGAGATTTTGATCTTATCTATTCTGATGGGTGTAAGGTGGAATCTCGGTGTTTTGACTTCTATTTCCCTTATGGCTAAAGACATTGAACATTTATTTATTATTTTTAATTTTTTATTCTTTAATTTCTTTTTTTACAGTCCACTCTTTCCCCCCCCTACCAGATTGCCCCCTGACTGTTTCATATCCTATACCTTCTCTCCAAACCTCGACTCCAAGGTGTCTCTACTGCTCACTTCTCCAGCCCTGTTGCTATTTGGTTTCCAACCCAATTCCCTGGTAAAAGAAAGCTCAACTCAATCAGTTAACAAACCAAGCTATGAGCCTAGATTGGGAAGATCTCCCACTACACTATTTCCATCTATACTATCCTGTATAACTTGCGGTTTCTCCAGGCCATGAGCTTCTCTCTCTCTGGCCTCTCCTTAGATGCCCCAAGTACCTCCTTTCTCCTGTTTTAATGGCTGGGCTGTGGCTTCTCCCCTCGACTCTCAGCACCTCCCACTTCCTCCTGCCCAATTATTGGCTCAAGCCTTTATTTGAAAAGTTAAGGTGGGGAGTAGGTTCACAAGGCAACTCCTTATCTGCAGCCCCTCTGTGGAGTGGAATTAGCATCAAAATACAAACCCAGCTCTATCCACAACACAACCTCATCCCATCAGACCTTCCTACTCTCTGGGGCCTCAATTCTCTTGAGGGTTAAGGTCGTTTTCTGTCACTGATTCAAGACCTGGCATTGCTCTATTATATATGTATTGCGGGCCTCATATCAGCTGGTATATGCTGCCTGGTTAGTGGTTCAGTGTCTGAGAGATCTTGGGAGTCCAGTTTAGTTGATACTGCTGATCTTCCTATAGGATTGCCCATCTCCTCAGCTCCTTCCACTTTTCCCCTAATTCTACCACAGGGCTCACCAGCTTCTGTCCCTTCGTTGAGTATAAATATCTGCATCTGACTCTTGCAGCTTCTTGTTGGGTCTTTTGGAGGACAGTCATACCAGGCTCCTGTTTGTGAGCACAACATACTATCAGTAATAGTGTCAGGCTTTGCAGTCTCCCCTTGAACCGTAATCCAATTGTCCCTGCAGTTCTTATAGACAGGAACAATTCTGGGTAAGATGGTAGGATGGCGACCCCATCCCTCAAAATGATGTCCTGTCTCTCTGCTGGAGATGGACCCTACAAGTTCCTTCGTCTCACTATGTAATAGTTCATCTAAGGGTCCTCCCTTTGGGCCCTAAGAGTCTCTCACCTCCCAGGTCTCTGATACATTCTAGAGGGACCCCCCGCCCCCAACCTACAAAGTTTGCTTGTTTTGATTCTTTCTCCTCAGCCCATTTTGGTGGTGATACTCCTGGAAAAATGATCCTGGTTGTATATGATATCAGGCAGAAGAACAAGCCTCCATTCTGTATGCATGTTTCTGACTCTGGGTTCCTGCCATCTCTTCGTTTGAAATGTAACTTTAGCAGTGAAGGGAATGAATGGAGCATTTTCTTCCCAAGTTGAGTGCCATCAAGTTGTTTTTATTACATCAACAGAAAGCTAAGACATTGGAAAATATCAAAATTCATTGTCCAAAATTCTTGAAGATTAATAAAAATATCTTAAAATACCATTTATAACAATTATACTTTCACACAATTGTCTTGTCAGGCATCAAGGAGAGAAGAGGTCCTTTGGCTACATAACTGTTACACATGTACATAGAGCCTAGGTCCAACCCATGTTCTCTGGTTTGTAGTTCAGTCTCTGTTCAGACTTTGTGGAACCAGCTAAATTGATTCTGTATGTTTTCTTGTGATGTCCTTGACCCCTCTGACCCCTTTAGTGAGGAGAATGTGAGGACAGGGCATGGGTAGAGATAACAAGGAGGGACTGCAAAGAAAGGAGGGAGGAGAAGCTGCAATCAGGATATAAAGTAAACAAACAATTTCCTTAAAGAAAACACAAAAAGAAATAGAAAGCCAACAACTCCATCTTATCCCTCCAATTTCCCATTTTCTTTACAAATAAGAGGCAGATGCAGAGAAAAACATCTACTTGTACTTTCTCCATTATAGTGTCTTCCTTAATGGGAAAGTTTGTCCTGGGTAAACAAATTAGTTCCACTTGTATATCCTCCATACTTATAGGACAAATACTATGAAAAATAATAAACTATAATGTACCTGAAGATATTTTATGAGAAGAAACCATTTTTATTTACTTCATTAAATGCTTCTAGAAATAGATTGGAAATGAAGTTTGTAGTGAGGTGATCTGGATTGTGCCCAAGAGAACCATGAAATGGAATAGCTGCTGTCTTCAGTTACAATTGAAATTTCAAAGTCTTCTTCCATCATTATATTCACTATTCTTCCCTGTTCCCCATCATTATCACTAATCCATTGCCTGTTGGGACTTCTTGAGAAAATACTTTGATTCTTCCATTTTTGCCTTCTATAAACACAAAGTATTTAAATACATATATTTAACAATTATGATCTGATGCCTCACTTCTTCCTCATAAATATCAAAAGTTGACTATAATTCTAACTTAGTGGTAAACAGAAATGTAGGCGATCATATCACAACAAAAGCCATATAACACTGGTATAATGCCAAGATACTGGATTTCAGAGAGTTGAAGAAAGAGAGGGGAGAAAAGGGACAGAAAAAATGTTTTTTTTTTTTTAAATCTGTTCCTTAATTTCTGAAAATTTGAAGAATAAAATCATATTCTAAGTGTGGAGGAGTGACAAAAAGAGCTTCTTGCTCTTGTCCACTGCTATTTAGGATTTCAGCATTCCAATTTCTCTTCTATACAACGTTGCAATAATATGCTTATTTCATTTCTCCTTTTTTTGTTTTAGATAGTTAAAAATAGCTAAAATAAAATATTTTATAATGTTTTGGTCGTAAATAATTGATAAATGATTTTGTGATATCACTAATTACTCTCATCTGATCATAACACAGCATATCAGCTGATACATCACAATTTATCCATGAGTAAATATGAAATAAATAATCAAAACCAGTCAATGTATTTAAGAAAGATTAGAATTTGGCCCAGTGACATTCCTGAATTCTCCCTCCTATGATATAAACTTTATCCTATAAATGAGAAAATACATATAATTATAAAATACAAATATAAGAATAACTTTAAAATAAATTACTAATGTAATAATCACTGTAGATAAGACAACATCTAAATCCCAATTAATATAACATTGGACTGATAATGAAATACTTCAGTTCTTCTCTTGTTTTTCTCTTACTGATTTGAAATATTTAAACCACTGATTTAGAT
Source organism: Apodemus sylvaticus (assembly GCF_947179515.1). Classification (NCBI taxonomy): domain Eukaryota; kingdom Metazoa; phylum Chordata; class Mammalia; order Rodentia; family Muridae; genus Apodemus; species Apodemus sylvaticus. Next base: position 91,822,514 of record NC_067474.1, on the reverse strand, counting down.
TATGTAGAAGAGCCTGACAAATACAGAGGCAGATGCTCACAGCCAACATTGAACTGAGCACAGGGGTCCCCAATGGAGGAGCTAGAGAAATGACTGAAGGAGCTGAAGGGGTTTACAGTCCCATAGGAAGAACAATATCAACCAACCAGTATATCCAGAGCTCCCAGGGACTAAACAGCCAACCAAAGTACACATGGAGGGACCCATGGCTCCAGCCACAAACGTAGCAGAGGCTGGCCTTGTTGGGCATCAATAGGAGAAGTGTCCCTTGGGTCTGTGAAGGTTCGATGCCCCAGTGTAGGGGAATGCCAGAGCAGGAAGGTGGGAGTGGGGGAACACCCTAATAGAAGCAGGGGGAAGGGAGTCATGTACGGGGTTTCTCAGGGGGATGAGGAAAGGGAATAACATTTGAAATGTAAATAAAGAAAATATCCAATAAAAAATGCTATGTCAGAATCTCATATAACAAACCTGCAGACTCCATTTTAACAAAACAACACTGTTTTTCCCACCATACATGCGTGACTATTTTCCCATTCAAGAGATATCTGGAAATCCTGAGCAGCAAGTGCTGCCATGGACATTTGTGTGTACAGTTCTTTGTCTTTCCTCATTTCCACTCATTCATGCAAACCCTCTCACTTTCACGCATCTATTTGACATGCATAAAATGTATGCAACTACTTACACATTCACTGAGGCTTCTGTTCTTTAATCTTTCTACTATAATCATATAGACATCTCTCTTTTACACAACAAAAATTCTATATAGCTCACATATCTTATCATAACAATTTTGTGAGAAATTTCATATAACTCCCAACAAAACTACTATGTAATCAGCTCCATGGGACATGTAAACATAATTTGGATATATTATTGATGCTATGTGTATGCTTAATCAAGGAAAAATTTTTATAATAATTTCGTTCTGTTTTTCATTTAAATTTACAAAAGGCAGATTTGGAGTTTCAAATACAAATTAGTTTTCATTGCTTACTTTATGTATGTGTTTGTGGGGGGAGTGGAGACTATGTGTGAGCATGTGTGTGTCATGGCACAAAACTCTGCCCATCAGGTCTGACTACAATAGTCTTACATTACATCAGGGTTAATATTACTAATTTTATGAATGATGTTATCCTCAATGTTGAAAAACTGGTTATATGAAATGCTGCAAATCAAAGAGTAATGATTATTTTGAGATGTAGGTTGCTTTACTTAAATGTCTCAACTTTGAGAAGTTTCTTTGCATTCCTTCTAAGCAGTGCCTTATCTACACTGCCTTACTGCAATCCTCTGAACGTGTTAGCCTTCAGTTAGGGTTGCAGTGTGCTCTAACGGATAAGAAAATAATTTTCAACATTCATATCCATTGAGAATTTGCATGGAATAGTTAAAAGAATAGTATAGGTATTTTGGAAATGGCCTGCACAGTTAGATGCATTAGTATGATATTAATGTGAAAGAAGAAATTTCTATAGCAGTATATGGAAATGTACAGCAAGGAAAATACAGGAGTTCTCCTTGTAGGTTTCTAAAAGTTTAAAGAAAAAAAAAACAAAACAAAGAAACAAAACAAAACAAAAAACCAGGCCCAGCCTCTAGGAGTAGAGAATCTGGAGGTTGAATGGCATGGTTTTTCTTCTTTTAAAATAAAATATAAAACTAGATTTCAATTTACATCAGCTCAATTTATTTATTTATTTAGTCTCAAATTGGCTGATCTTGCAATGAATTCCTTTAACTGATAAAAGAGTAAAACCTTGATGTTTTATTGGAGACAAACGTATTGTTGACAAAGTTTCTGGTAATATGAAAAACCATTACAGAGTTGAAAAAGTATATTGGTATATTGGTGCTGCCAGTATGGAAACAAAATTTGTAAGTTACATAAAATATGAAAATAACTCATCATTTGAAATACATTTTTATTTACAAACTATTTTTTGTTTAAGTAAAACATTTGCTTAATTATTTTCTCAAACTGGTTCCACAAAAATAGGTAGATGTCAGATCACGTTTGACAGTCTAGCCATTGGGAAATTGAGGTAACTGGCTCAGGAGTTGACAGTCATCCTTGACTAGAGGGTGTCTGACGCCAACCTGTGCTAGTTACATAAGATACTGTATCTAATAAATATGCAGGAAGAAAGAAAGGAAAGAAGAAGCAAAAAGAAAATAATGACCAAACTACTGTAAATCTTCTTAAAAAATAATGTTTTGTGTTATTGCTTGTGCTTATGATAACTGACCTCTGCAAATCTAAAAAGAAATTTAGTACTAAATTAAGGATTTGACTTTGTATTGAGATGTAAATTGAGTGACTGTTGCCTTGATGTCTATTTTTTGATTTTTCAAAATAAATGAGACATGTAAATACAATACTATGTTATATTAAGATACCCAAATCTACAGAAGATTTGTGCACTGAAATGTATGGAGGTAAGATTGAAATTCCACTCAAATAAAGCTCTAAACCTCTTCCAAGTACTTAAAGGAGACAAGAAAAATTGTGATTGTTTATATAATCTTTTAATGCTACATTTAAAAAGTAAAATTCAAAATAGTCATTCCTTGATGTTGCAAACATAAGAATGCCTTATGAAGTTATTTATTTATTGTTTAGGGGGATTTTTTGTTGTTGTTGTTGTTGTTGTTTTCCAAGACAGGGTTTCTCTGTATAGCACTGGCTGTCCTGGAACTCACTTTGTAGACCAGGCTGGCCTCGAACTCAGAAATCTGCCTGCCTTTGCCTCCCAGAGTGCTGGGATTACAGGCATGCGCCACCACCGCCCAGCTTTAAGAAGTTTTAAAGAATGGACTAAAGTTTTCAGCCATGTAGTTCTATGTAAAATAACAAGTTAAGGCTGAAAAAAAAATGCAGAGTGTTTCTAACAAACCAATGTTGTCAAAACTAAAACATAAATTCTCATATTGTTCATGAAAATAGCTCACCTATTTGGTGGTCTAGAAATTATACGCTTGAAAAATAAGCACGGAATTTTTCATAGCATTTTCTATTGGGAGGAAAGAAACAAAAACAGAGTGTGGGTAAACAGAACCTAAAATGATTATGTATCTATTGTTGCCAAAAACAGGAGTTATTTTTAAGTGAGGTAAAGTTTCCAGTTGTGGGAATATGGATCCTACTTATATTGGTCTTTGCATTACCTACATTAAATTTTTTCTAGACAATAAAACAGAAAAGAGAAACTTTTGTAGTATTTGGCAAACAACTCTTTCATTTTTCTGAGCTTAAGAGAGTTTTGTTTTCTTTTTTGTTATCACACAGCAGACAGACATTTCTGATAATGGAATGAGAGAACCATGTGTATCAGAAGAAACATTAGATGGACTGCTGGTGATGGTGTATTAGTAGCTAAAGGTTCTACTTTTAAAAAGATGAATCCAGATACAGAATTTAAAATTGGCACATTTGCTCATAGCTCACACATGTTAACCCTTTCCTTTGAAGAATATCTGGGTTAGAATGTGAAAGAACTTGGGGGGTCAATGTGGAAGAGATGAACTTTGTTGAAATGCTGATACGAAATAACAAAAAGGCAAAGATGATTTCAAGTCACAATTAGATAAATGCCAAGTGAACAACTTGGTTTGAGGATAATTTATCTTCCAGATGAGTTTGTGACTTAGTGGTTTTAGTCACTAGAAAATATGTCCAGCCTCAGTTCTTCCCAAACAAACACATAATTTTTTTCATCCAATTGCATTGCTATTACTAATGTACCTTAGAACCTCAGTAGTTCTTTCCTTCCTCAGAAACAGCATCTGATGATGTAATGCTTTTTTGTAACAGTGCTTTCTATATGTTAGGACACTAACAAAATAATCTCTGGGAAAATGCATGAAAACTATAAAAGAAATTATGACACTTTCTTAGATATAAAGTACAATTCATACACACACACAGCAAACAAGAGTTGTGAGTATTTGCCTCATCTGTGGCAGTGTGCTTGCATGATAGAAAACTCTGCTCACAATCTTACATAGTAAAATGCTCAGAAAATAAACATAATTTACTACAAAGATTAACAAAATGCATTGTAAATATGCCAAAATTTGTATTTGTGAAAAGGTAATTCTGGACAGAAGTTTGTCTTCTATATTTTTGAGACAAAATACTTTTTTCTTTTGGAGCATGTATAATCTTCCTCTAGAATCTGAGAGGATCATATTTATTTAAGAACTACCATGTCAATGCTGCTTACAGAATATTAGTTTTTCCCCTTCAGGGATTGTTGCTTTTTACTTAAAATAATATTTATTCCAAATATTACACTAGATTTTTTTTTCTAGCTTCAAATTGAATTTGAGAGGAATTCCTTTCTCAGATCATCAGAATGACTTCTAGGTTAAAAGGAGCCTTGAGATTCAGGCTAGACCAAGGAACTCAAGGAAACAATGTGACTTCAGAAGAAAATGGCTCAAATAATGAACTGACTGCAATAAAGACAGTAAAATAACTGCATAAGACTCACCAGAGAAAACAGCCTGTGGTAATGAAAGTACTTTGTCTATTGCTACGGAACTACTCAGTGACATCTCAGAAATATGTGCCCTCCTCGGCCATAACAAGGTCAAGGAACACATGCTACAAAGAAGACGAACCTTCTCAATTAGGTTTTTCTAAATAAAAAAATTACACAAATATTAAAGAATATATAGAAAACAAGAAGTTTTCAATAAGATATTAAACCTTTCAAAAATCTAGGTTACTGGACTTCTTCAATTAGAATGTAATAATGGTGTTTTGGAACGTGCCTTCAGAGAAGAATCCAGCTATAAAGATCCCAGCTGATCTTTTTATGTCTCCCAAGTTAAGCTTCAAATAAATAAAAGCATGTGCTTGCAATCAGAAATATAATTTTGCATGTCCACCACCTCTGGTATTATAGTGACAATGTTAAAAATTATAATGTCCATTTTCTTGTTTGTGCACACTGATAATATAATATAAATAGTACTATAAATATAGTATCACAATTTTAACTCCAATGAAAGTATTTGTCATTGAAGGAAAACCAGAGTTTCAATATGTTGTTGCTGAGAAAGGAGATATGTGCTTATTGTCTAACTTGTATTAGCAAAGACAGCCTACAAGAACACACTTTATTGACATGGGAAAAACTTAGTATGGACAAATGCCCTGATGTTCAGAAACAATGATGTCCTTAATATCTTCCCTGAGATAAGACATGTGTAAAACTACAAGCTATTTCAAATGCCTGCAACCCCAGGGATTTTGTTGTATTAGCTTAGACCTTTATTGGGCTTGCTTTGTATTCTTTAACACAACTAATATGTAATTCATTTGTCCACATTATATTAAACATTTGTCCAAAAAAAAAAAGACTGGTTATTCCCTATAAATTAGTAACTTACAAATAAGGTTTTGAATACTATGCATTAATTTATTGTTTCATTAAAAGTAGTTGGTTAAGGAATCTGAGTGGTAGATTTCATATTTCTACTTTCTGTGAAGGGATTTAGCTCCATATTTACTTTGGCCTGGAATTACTTTATTGAAAAACCTAGTTGGATTTCTCCTTTGTCTTTAGCAAAGATTGTTAGTAATGCAATCCAGATTTATATGCATCATTTTGGCTTTAAGATCATTATTCTAATCCATTCAGTGTTTTCTAATATTTCTACACTTCACCTTTAACTTTTGTTATCTTAAAGAGAAATTATCAACATACTATTTAACAGTATAGTAACATTTTTGAGATTGAAATTAAAAAGGTATATGCTATGTATATTACTATGTTTTGAATAATTCCCCAGTTTTATTTGTAATATAGTAATAATTTTATTTAATTATTTTCCATGGGATATACTTGTTGAGAAATCACTTGAAGACCTTTTCACTGCATATTCGCTAACTTAATTCCAGATTATTAAAGTATAAAAACTAAAATCAATCAATTTTATTACCTGGCCAAATATGTCTTAAATTATCTCATTTTGGAAAGTATCTGGCTTTTTACTAGGTTTATTAATTTATTTATTAAAATACCACTTTATGAAACAAGCATCACCCCTCATAGACTACTGAAAATGACCATGTGCTTTAACAGACAAATAGAAATCATAAGATTTAGATAATCTCACTGCACAGTGAAGTTCTGTCCTACTGCTATTTTAGGAGAAGCCACTGTTGTGGACATGAAATCAATTTAATATTTTCAATTTACATGAAAAGTATAGTTATCTCTTAGTTTCGCGTGGTAGAGTACATATATAATATGAATGATGAATGCATAGGAATTATTGGATTTCTGGAACATTAAACCCATGTGACCTCTTCGCTTGTGCATTTATAAATATAAAAGATGTTCAGATTAGATGATTTTAGCCTTGCTTATATCCATCTGATCTTGCATGCAGTCATAAGCAGCATTTAAATTGATATCCTGGTGATAACATCATGTAGCTCTGTTCATTTTCTCATGTTAACTGCAAGTTCAACGAATTCTGACATTTGGATGAGCTCCACTGATTTTCACTTTGATCTATTTTAAGATCTAGTGAAATATTGAAGCTATGAGCCCTCAGCAAAGAAACTGCAATAATCATCCTTAAAGACTTCACAGCAGTCCAGTTCAGATTTTAGAATACTCTATACTACCCTCTGTTTGATCAAAGAAAGAAGAGACTTTTAGAAACCTGCTTTATAAATTGGGAAGAGGAGGGGAGAGTGAATATGAGTATGTAAATCAGAGAAAAGCCAGTATTAGTCTATTCCCTTATTCAACTGTGTGTATGGATTTCCTTCAAGAGGGAACTGAGGTTCTCAAGTTGTCAGGTTTTAGATTTTCAACATTTTCTGACGAATTAACTTGCTTGGTTGCATTTAAATACAGGGAATATCAAAACAGTGAATCTCATGAATTGGCAACAAAAGCATGGAAAGGTCTTTGAATACTATGCTCTAATTTACTGTTTCATTAAAAGTAGTTGGTTAAGGAATCTGAGTGCTAGATTTCATATTTCTACTTTCTGTGAAGGGATTTAGCTCCATATTTACTTTGGCCTGGAATTACTTTATTGAAAACCTAGTTGGATTTCTCCTTTGTCTTTAGCTTTTGAAATCAGACAGGATGATCATGGAATGAAAAACTACAGACAGAAACATGGATATGCATGATATATACACACATGTATATACATACATGCATGATACACACACATGTATATACATACATATACGTGTATGTATATATATATATATATATAGTTATTCCTACATTCCAGAGGAAGGCCTTGCCAATTCTTTTGACTTTGAGATATTGATGTCCTTGTCACTAGAATTTATCCACTCAGGACCATATCCATTCCTCATATGTTCACTAGGGCTTTGTCTGTGCCCCATAATAAATGATTATGAGAAATGAGATATTTTCTTATAATGAGTACTCTGTGCGCTACTAGTGAAAAAATTTAAAAATGCATGTTCCAATAACTTGTAGCCTGTTTTCTTTTTTTTTAATTTTTATTTGATATAATTTATTTACATTTCAAATTATTTCCACTTTTCTAGCCCCCCCCACTCCCCGTAAGCACCTTTCTCTTCCCCTGTCCTCCCACCCAGCCCTTCCCACTTCCCCGTTCTGGTTTTGCCGAATACTGCTTCACTGAGTCTCTCCAGAACCAGGGACCACTCCGCCTTTCTTCTTGTACCTCATTTGATGTGTGGATTATGTTTTGGGTATTCCAGTTTTCTAGGTTAATATCCACTTATTAGTGAGTGCATACCATGATTCACCTTTTGAGTCTGGGTTACCTCACTTAGTATGATGTTCTCTAGCTCCATCTATTTGCCTAAGAATTTCATGAATTCATTGTTTCTAATGGCTGAATAGTACTCCATTGTGTAGATGTACCACATTTTTTGCAACCACTCTTCTGTTGAGGGATAACTGGGTTCTTTCCAGCATCTGGCAATTATAAATAGGGCTGCTATGAACATAGTAGAGCACGTATCATTATTACATGGTGGGGAATCCTCTGGGTATATGCCCAGGAGTGGTATAGCAGGATCTTCCTGAAATGAGGTGCCCAGTTTTCTGAGGAACTGCCAGACTGATTTCCAGAGTGGTTGTACCAATTTGCAACCCCACCAGCAGTGGAGGAGTGTTCCTCTTTCTCCACACCCTCTCCAACACCTGCTGTCTCCTGAATTTTTAATCTTAGCCATTCTGACTAGTGTAAGATGAAATCTCAGGGTTGTTTTGATTTGCATTTCCCTAATGACTAATGAAGTTGAGCAATTTTTAAGATGCTTCTCCGCCATCTAAAATTCTTCAGGTGAGAATTCTTTGTCTAACTCTGTACCCCATTTTTAATAGGGTTATTTGGTTTTCTGGAGTCTAACTTCTTGAGTTCTTTATATATATTGGATATTAGCCCTCTATCTGATGTAGGATTGGTGAAGATATTTTCCCAATTTGTTGGTTGCCGATTTGTCCTCTTGATGGTGTCCTTTGCCTTACAGAAACTTTGTAATTTTATGAGGTCCCATTTGTCAATTCTTGCTCTTAGAGCATACGCTATTGGTGTTCTCTTCAGAAACTTTCTCCCTGTACCGATGTCCTCAAGGGTCTTCCCCAGTTTCTTTTCTATTAGCTTCAGAGTGTCTGGCTTTATGTGGAGGTCCTTGATCCATTTGGATTTGAGCTTAGTACAAGGAGACAAGGATGGATCAATTCGCATTCTTCTGCATGCTGACCTCCAGTTGAACCAGCACCATTTGTTGAAAAGGCTATCTTTTTTCCATCGGATGTTTTCAGCCTCTTTGTCGAGGATCAAGTGGCCATAGGTGTGTGGGTTCATTTCGGGATCTTCAATCCTGTTCCATTGATCATCATGCCTGTCACTGTACCAATACCATGCAGTTTTTAACACTATTGCTCTGTAGTATTGCTTGAGGTCAGAGATACTGATTCCCCCAGATTTTCTTTTGTTGCTGAGAATAGTTTTAGCTATCCTAGGTTTTTTGTTGTTCTAGATGAATTTGAGAATTGCTCTTTCTAACTCTGTGAAGAATTGAGTTGGGATTTTGATGGGTATTGCATTGAATCTGTATATTGCTTTTGGCAAAATGGCCATTTTAACTATATTGATTCTACCGATCCATGAGCATGGGAGGTTTTCCCATTTTTTGAGGTCTTCTTCCATTTCCTTCTTCAGAGTCTTGAAGTTCTTGTCATACAGATCTTTCACATGTTTAAGAGTCACCCCAAGATACTATACACTGTTTGTGGCTATTGTGAAGGGGGTCATTTCCCTAATTCCTTTCTCAGCCTGCTTATCTTTTGAGTATAGGAAGGCCACTGATTTGCTTGTGTTGATTTTATAACCTGCCACTTTGCTGAAGTTGTTTATCAGCTGTAGGAGCTCTCTAGTGAAGTTTTTTGGGTCATTTAGGTAGACTATCATGTCATCTGCAAATAATGATAGTTTGACTTTTCCTTTCCAATTTGTATCCCTTTGACGTCCATATGTTGTCGAATTGCCCGAGCTAGTACCTCAAGTACAATATTGAAAAGATAAGGAGAAAGGGGGCAACCTTGTCTGGTCCCTGATTTCAGTGGGGATTGCTTCAAGTTTCTCTCCATTTAGTTTGATGCTGGCTACCAGTTTGCTGTATATTGCTTTTACTATGTTTAGGTATGGGCCTTGAATTCCTGTTCTCTCCAAGACTTTAAGCATGAAAGGATGCTGAATTTTGTCAAATGCATTTTCAACATCCAATGAACTGACCATGTGGTTTTGTTCTTTGAGTTTGTTTATGTAGTGGATTGCATTGATGGATTTCCGTATATTGAAACAACCCTGCATTCCCGGAATAAAGCCTACTTGATCATGGTGGATGATCGTTTTGATGTGTTCTTGGATTCGGTTGGCAAGAATTTTATTGAGTATTTTTGCATCGATGTTCATAAGGGAAATTGTCCTGAAGTTCTCTTTCTTTGTTGGATCTTTGTGTGGCTTTGGTATCAGCGTAATTGTGGCTTCGTAGAAGGAATTGGGTAGTGTTCCTTCTGTTTCTATTTTGTGGTACAGTTTGAAGAGGATTGGCGTTAACTCTTCTTTGAAGGTCTGATAGAATTCTGCACAGAAACCATCTGGTCCTGTGCTTTTTTTGGTTGGAAGACTTTGTATGACTCCTTCTATTTCTTTAGGCATTATGGGACTGTTTAGATGGTCTAGTTGGTCCTGATTTAATTTTGGTATTTGGTATCTGTCAAGGAAATTGTCCATTTCCTCCAGATATTCCAGTTGTGTTGAGTACAGGCTCTTGTAGTAGGATCTGATGATTTTTTGGATTTCCTCAGTTTCCGTTGTTATATCTCCCTTTTCATTTCTAAGTTTGTTAATTTGGATACTTTCTCTGTGCCCTTTGGTCAGTCTGGCTAAGGGTTTATCTATCTTGTTGATTTTCTCAAAGAACCAGCTCCTGGTTTTGTTGATTTTTTGTATGGTTCTCTTTGTTGCTACTTGATTGATTTCGGCCCTGAGTTTGATGATTTCCTGCCTTCTATTCCTCCTGGGTGAAATAGCTTCTTTTTCTTCCAGGGCTTTCAGGTGTGTCATTGAGCTGGTAATGTATGCTCTCTCCATTTTCTTTTTGGAGGCACTCAGGGCTATGAGTTTTCCTCTTAGCACTGCTTTCATTGTGTCCCATAGATTTGGGTATGTTGTGTTTTCATTTTCATTGTGTTCTAAAAAGTCTTTAATTTCTTTCTTTATTTCTTCCTTGACCAAGGTATCATTGAGTAGAATATTGTTCAGTTTCCACGTGTATGTGGGTTTTCTGTTGTTTTTGTTGCTATTGAAGACCACTTTTACTCCATAGTGATCTGATAGGAGGCATGGGATTAGTTCGATCTTCTTATATTTGTTGAGGTCTGTCTTGTGACCAATTATATGGTCGATTTTGGAGAAGGTGCCTTGAGGTGCTGAGAAAAAGGTATATTCTTTTGTTTTAGAATAGAATGTTCTTTATATATATCTGTTAAATAAAATTGGTCCAAAGCTTCAATTAGTTTCATTGTGTCCCTGTTTAGTTTCTGTTTTCCTGATCGGTCCATTGAGGAAAGTGCAGTGTTGAAGTCATCCACAATTATTGTGTTAGGTGCAATGTGTGCTTTGAGTTTTAATAAAGTTTCTTTTATGAAAGAGGGTGCCCTTGCATTTGGAGCATAGATGTTCAGGATTGAGAGTTCTTCTTGTTGTATTTTTCCTTTGACCAGCAAGAAGTGTCCCTCAGAGTCTCTTTTGATGACTTTGCGTTGAAAGTCAAATTTATCTGATATTAAAATGGCTACTCCAGCTTGTTTCCTGAGACCATTTGCTTGTAAAATTGTCTTCCAGCCTTTTACTCTAAGGTAGTGTTTGTCTTTGAACCTGAGGTGTGTTTCCTGTAAGCAGCAAAATGTAGGGTCTTGTTTACATATCCAGTCAGTTAGTCTATGCCTTTTTATTGGGGCATTGAATCCATTGATGTTAAGAGATATTAAGGAATAGTGATTGTTACTTCCTATCATTTTTGATGTTATTTTTTAAATTTGATTGCTTAACTTCTTTTGGGTTTGATGAAAGGTTACTATCTTGCTTTTTCCAGGGTGAAGTTTCCCTCCTTGTATTGGTGTTTTCCTCCTATTATCCTTTGTAGGGCTGGGTTTGTGGATAGATATTGGGTAAACTTGGTTTTGTCATGAAATATCTTAGTTTCTCCATCTACGGTGATTGAGAGTTTTGCTGGATATAGTAGTTTTGGTTGGCATTTGTGTTCTCTTAGAGTCTGCATGAGATCTGCCCAGGACCTTCTAGCCTTCATAGTCTCAGGTGAAAAGTCTGCTGTGATTCTGATAGGTCTTCCTTTATATGTTACTTGGCCTTTTTCTCTTACTGCCTTTAATATTCTTTCTTTGTTTAGAACATTTGGTGTTTTGATTATTATGTGACGGGAAGTATTTCTGTTCTGGTCCAGTCTGTTTGGAGTTCTGTAGGCTTCTTGTATATTCATGGGCATCTCTCTCTTTAGGTTAGGGAAGTTTTCTTCCATAATTTTATTGAAGATATTTGCTGGCCCTTTAAGTTGTAAATCTTCACTCTCATCTATGCCTATAATGCTTAGGTTTGGTCTTCTCATTGTGTCCTGGATTTCCTGGATATTTTGGGCTACAAGCTTTTTGCATTTTGCATTTTCTTTAACTGTTGAGTCCATGGGTTCTATGGAATCTTCAGCATCTGAGATTCTTTCTTCTATCTCTTGTATTCTGTTGTTGATATTTGCATCTCTGTCCCCTGATTTCTTCCCAAGGCTTTCTATCTCCAAAGTTGTCTCCCTTTGAGTTTTCTTAGTTGTTTCTACTTCTGATTTTAGATCCTGGATGGTTTTGCTTAGCTCCTTCACTTGCTTGTTTGTGCTTTCCTGTAATTCTTTAAGAGAATTTTGTGTTTCCGCTTTCATGACCTCAGCCTGTTGACCAAAGTTCTCCTGTATTTTTTTAAGTGTTTTTTGTGTTTCCTCATTGTTGGCTTTTGTATTCTCCTGGATTTCTTTCAATGATTTTTGTGTTTCCTTTGCAAGGGCTTCTAACTTTTGATCCATTTTCTCCTGAATTTCTTTAAGTATGTCCTTCATGCGTTCCTGTACCAGCATCATGACCAGTGATTTTAAATCCAAATCTTGTTTTACTGATGTGATGGGGTATCCAGGACATGTTGGTAGAGGAGAATTGGGTTTAGATGTTGCCATATTGCCTTGATTTCTGTTAGTGCGTTTGCCTTTTGCCATCTAGTTCTCACTGGTGTTAGTTTGTCTTGTCAGTGCTGGACTCACCAGAGCAAGCTGCCCCTTCCCAGTTTGCCTCTGGTGCACAGCTTACTTCCTGCACTGCCTGTAGACAGGGTGCTGCTGCCCAGGCTGTTCAGATCCTGAAGCAGGCACCCGAAGGCTTCCTCTGGGGCCCGCTGTATTCACCGGAGCACACTGACTTCTTCCAGCTGGTTGCCTGGAAGCCCCTCTAGCCTCTTGCAGGACCTGGGGATGTGGTGCTGCTGCCCAGGCTGATCTGGATCTGCAAGCAGAGAGAGTTGAGCTTAGGGCTCCCGCCTGAGGCCTTGCCCAGATTGTGTCTGTGGACCAGATGGAGCCCGTGTGCACCCCTAGGGAGCGCTGATGGTGTATTCTGGTGGGACCTCCCCTGTGTTCTGATCACTCTGCTGCCGATCCCCCAACCAGGCTGGCGCACACAAGGTTAGCCTGGCCGCCCAGGCCCTGAGTCCAGGCAAAAGCCGTGAAGCCAAGGTCCGAGCAAAGTTCCCCTAGGGCTATGACTGTTAATTGGGTCTGCCAGGTGACCAGGATGGCGGGCGTTCGTGCTCGCGCTCCCTGAAAGCGCCGGGAGAGTCTGCTGTGCTAACAACCTCCTGGGCGGGTTGACACACAGATGGCCTACCAAGTCGCCCAGTTCTTGGGGTCAGTCCAGGGCCTGTTGGGGCCCAGACCCCTGCTTTGTTAGCCTCAGGCTGTGCTTGTTAGCTGTCTCTGCCCTCCCGAGCACTCTGGGTCCTGTGCGGCCCACGAGCCGGACCGGGCATAAAAACTTCCTGGCTGGGTTGGCACCCTGATGGTCCCCTGAACAGCCCAGGGCCTGGGTGCAGGCCAACGCCCGTCAGGCTCAGACCCCTGCGGTGTTGGCCTCGGATTATGTTTGTATACCTCAGTCTGTCCGATCTCTGGAACTGAAACCAAGATGGAGGTGAGCCTCTCCTGACTGGCGGGAGGCCGAGTTCTGAAGTGGCTTCCGTGTAGCAAAAGGCGCAGCAAAACCGCAGCTGCTTGTAGCCCGGCTGGTCAGCGAAGGTCAGTGGTCGTGGGCGCAGGGCCTAACTGGACCCTGTGTCGCCTTGGTTCCACTGCTGATGCCTCTTCAGCTGGACCAGCCACTGCTGCACTGCTGCTGCCGCCGCCGCAGCCCGACTCACAGTAGCCTGTTTTCTTTCTTTTTTTTTTTTTTTTATTTTTCTTTTTTACTTTATTTATTTATTTATTTATTTATTTATTTTTTATTTTTTATTTTTTATTTTTTTATTTTTTTATTTATTTTTTATTTTTTTATTCGATATAATTTATTTACATTTCAATTAATTTCCCTTTTCTAGCCCCCCCCCCCACTCCCCGAAAGTCCCGTAAGCCCCCTTCTCTTCCCCTGTCCTCCCACCCACCCCTTCCCACTTCCCCGTTCTGGTTTTTCCGAATACTGTTTCACTGAGTCTTTCCAGAACCAGGGGCCACTCCTCCTTTCTTCTTGTACCTCATTTGATGTGTAGATTATGTTTTGGGTATTCCAGTTTTCTAGGTTAATATCCACTTTTTAGTGAGTGTATGGCTTCAATAACAATTGAGAGTTTGAAAAATGCAAGGGATATATGAAGGTACCACGTGGTTTTTATCACATCAAATAGAGATCACTTTACACATTTTTTAAATGGTTTGACAGTGTGAAAACAGAATTAGACTGTGACTGAATACCTCTTCTTTATAGCAGATGGAAATATACTCACAAGAAAATGTCTTTACAGGCATTCTCATTGAGGAAGAATTAGAGGTCTGTTAGTAAACTTGTCCTTTCTTTATTATTTCTTTATGCTTGAAATTATAATACAAGTATACAACTTCCTTCCTCTCAGCCCCCTCATTTAAACTCCCTTACCACTGTAAGTTCAGGATGTTTGCTGTGAGAATGTGTCTTCTATTAACATCAGAAGCTACACTTGCAACATCTCACTAACAAGACTGCATAAATATGACCTGAAGTAGGACAGGAGCAATAGACTTGTCAAAGTGGATGACAGTAAGTGCACAAGGCCTCAACCCCACACAGAGAACTGTAGCGAAATCCCTATAGAATGAAAGAAATATTCCTCCCCAAGTTAGAGAAAGTCAATTGATTCCAATAAAAATTATCAGCTCTGTAAACATACATGCAAATTACATTGTACAGACTGAGAAGGTTATAAATAGTATTCTGAAAACATATTCTTCATAAAAGGAACCTCTGTATTCATGGTGTAAGTTTCAATTTTTTCCTTTTTCTGATTTTCAATTTTTCTATTCCTTAGAATACATACCTGGTACCAAAGATAAGTTGTTGGTTGGTGTTTTTACATTATCTAAGTCAAAAGTTTATTTTTAAAATTTCTGTCCCTGTACAAATCTCTATAAGCAGTAGAAGATTCTGATATTTGTAATTTATTATAGTTTACTTAACATTTTCCCACAAAATTCCTTGTTAATTTAAAACTCATTTTTTATGTGTATGTATTATATGTTTATATTCTCTAATTATAAAATACTTTAAACCTAAATACCACTGTAGTTTTGTAGTTGATTCCCTTTTTAAGATACTTATAAAGATAAACTTTTGGTAAGATAAAGAACCTCCAAAAATGTCCTTGAATTAACCTTATTTTGGTAAATGCTGTGAGCATGTGTTCTTCCAAATAAGTGTGATTTGTATATCCAGTGAGTCTTCACTGAAAAAATTAACTTTATGATTAGATGGTTGTCAATTGGAGATAGTTTTTATGTAGGAATGAGGATTTGGGTCCACCCCTCCCAATGTGTGTCTCTGCATCTATGTGGGATTCTGGTAATATTTTTGCATCTTAATCTGATTTGCAATTGTTATTATTATTATTATTATATCATGTTAGATCTCCATTATCATGAAGAGAAAGAGAAAAAAGGGTGTGGATATCAGTGGGTAGGTATATGGGAAAGATTTGAGAGGACTTGAGGGAGGAAAATCAAAATCAGAATAGAGGGCTCAAAATCTATTTTCAGTAAATACATGTGATTTAATTAATTTCATGTGAATATTTCTATGAATTTGTGGCATATAATCATATGTAAAGAAAGCTCTTATTATATATTGCATACTTTTAACGCATCTTGTGTTGACTATCAGAATAATGTCATCTGTACTTCTTTATGATGGATTAGTTACAAATAATATAAATATATCCAACCATAGACAAATTCAAAATAATTTTATGCTGCTTAACTGAAAATATTGCTTAGATACAAAAGAAATAATCCATATCTATACACCTTAATATTTTCCACGTTGGCATAACTGTCATGTTTGCATACTTGATTAAGTGAATCTCCTTTTCTCACTGGAAATTTTATTTATTTACATTTCAACTGTTATCCCCTTCCAGGTTTTCAGGATTCTGGAAATCCCCTATCCCATCCTTCCTCTTCTCTGCTTCTATGAGAGTGCACTCCAACCCACCCACTGACTCCTGCTTCTCTGCTCTGGTATTCACCTACACTGGAACATAGAGCCTTCCAAGGACTAAAGGCCTCTTCTCCCATTGATGTTCAACAAGCCCATCTTCTGATGCATATGCAGCTGGAGCCATTGGTCCCTTCATGTGTACTCTTTGGTTTGTGGTTTAGTCCCTAGGATCTTTGGGCGTCTGGCTGGTTGATATTGTTGTTCTTCCTATGGGTTGCAAACTCCTTCAGCTCCTTCAGTCCTTTCTCTAACTCCTCCAATGGAATCCCCATACTCAGTGTAATGGTCAGTGTAATGCTGTGAGCATCCACCTCTGTATTTGTCAGGCGCTGGCAGAGCCTCTCAGGAAACAGCTATATCAGGCTCCTGTCAGCAAGCACTTCCAGCATCTGCAACAGTGTGTGTTTGGTTTCTGAGTACTGGAGAGAGCACCAGGTGGGGTAGTCTCTGGGTGGCCTTTCCTTGAGTCTCTGCCCCACACTATCTCTGTATTTCCTCCCTAGAGTATTTTGTTCCTCCTTGCAAAAAGGACTGAAGCAACCACACATTGGTTTTCCTTCTTCTTGAGCTTTATGTGGGCTGTGAATTGCATCTTGGGCATGTCAAGTTTTGGGCTAATATCCACTTATCAGTGAGTGATTTCTATGTGTGTTGTTTTGTGACTGGATTACCTCACCCAGGAAGATGCTCTAATTCCATCCATTTGCCTAAGAATTTCATGATAAATCTCCTTTTTAAAGACTGTTTAATTTATCTATCATTAATTTGAAAATATCACCATCTAATTTACAGAGAAAGCAAGTTTCTCCAGAACAGTAGTAAAGTCAAGATAAGTTTAGCATCATGCTAGAAAATGAATTTTCTGACCTTTCAGCCTGGAGATAAGTTTTCACAGCAGGAAATAAAACAATTGTAACAAATGAAGTTGTTCTAATGTTAATCTATGCTTCCTGTTAAGTAGGTCAGCAAAATATACTACAAGAGTTCAATGTTGTTAAGTGATCAGAAATACAGTGACCTTGAGTTATTCTTTTAAAAGAAACAATGAACGTTTCCTACCCAGTTTTCTATTTCCCTTGATCAAGTCATTTCTCAAGTGAAAGAATTCCTTGAAGGGATTGAACCAACCACCATAGGACTTTATAAGTGTTTTTTATCTAAGCACATATTAATCTTATGAATTCACCTCTTTGTACTAGTGTAAAAAATTCAGGGGTGATTGTTTCTTGGTTATGAATTTGATGGATTCATAAGATGTTCTTACTGGCATAAGCACTATTAACTTGCACTAGAAGGGTGAGAAAATACAAACCTTCTATTATCTCAATTATATATATCTGCAGAATAGTGTGCCAGCTGGGATTACAATAACCTATTTCTAAATGTTTTAGAACAGCTCACATTATTGCTAAGACATATCTTACTAATGGTAAAAAGTATTTAATTTAAAAGGGAACTAGGTTGGAGAGACATGGGGGGGGGTGTATGGGGCAGGCTAAAATTCAGGTGTGGAGAAGGACAGGAGAGATGGCCCAAAGGCCATGAGAATGAATATAAATTTGCAACTGACAAGGGCAAAGGTGTGTGGGAGGCCTCTCTAGGACTTGACAGAGACCTAGGATAAGGGAGGCCCCAAGAATCAGCAGAGTTGTCCTTAGCTGTGATTCCTATCATCAGTCCTTCTAGCCAGGCAGGAACCACAGTTAAGGGATGGGGATACCAACCCACCCATAAAATTTTCAAACCAAATTTTATCCTGCCTGTAGAGAAATGGCATGAGGAGACAGTTCCCAGCCTGTTAGCTTTGAGATAACTTAGGGTCTTTGTCATTCTCAGAAGACTGAGACCAAGAAAGCATACTTTCTCAAGCAGAGAATCCTGGGGTTCTGCCATATAAGCTGCAAGCCTGAGGAAGTGAACCTCCTATCCCGTTTATCGTGAGAAAGTAACTTTGTTTATAATTTAATCAGACATCAGACCAAAGAGTTGGACTGCAGACAGATTTCTTAGTCTGCAAGGAAGTTTGGGTCATTTTGAACCATGATAAGCTATTGCTAGGTAAATGGCAACTGGTGTGAATGAAAAACTGTGGGACACCTTTATTCTGCTTTTTGTATAAAAGATACTGAATCTTTGAATAAAGTGTGCATTGGCTGATTATGGCTGTGAGTACCCTGTGTCCTGGATAAGGCAGGTCTACTCTTGGGACCCCAATGCACTAGATATTGAAAGCTGATGGGTGATGGAACAGAGACTGAGAGAATGGCCAACCAATAACTGCCCGACTTTAGACCCATCTCCTGGGCAAGTACCTATTCCTGATACTGTGTGATGATTGCAGAGAGGAGTTTAGCTAGTCTTCTCAGTTAATCTAGTCCTCTGCCAGCCGCTGACTCAGACAGATGCACAGATAAACAGATGTTAAGCCACAGTTCAGCAATGCAAGGAGCTGGGGGACTATTATGGAAGAATAAGAGGAAGGATAGCAATTCCTAAGTGAAATGGAATTCCACAGGAAGACCAACAAAGCCAACTAATCTGGATCCTTGGAGCTCTCAGAGACTGAACCACCAACTAAAGAACATACACGTCCTGGATCCAGGCTTTCCTACACATTTGTAGCAGATGTGCAGCTTCATGTTGGTGTGGGGCCTGAACGGCTGGAGTAGGGACTATCCCAAAATCTGTTGTCTAAATGTGGAATATGTCTTCCACCTGGGCATCCTTGTCTATCCTCAGTGGCAGATGATGTGCCTAGCCTCACAGAGATTTTCTGTGCAAGGGTGGGGGATACACAGGGGCCTCCACATGCTCAGAGGAGAAGGGTAGGAGGGATAAGGGACAGGATTGTGGGAGGGGTGACTGGGAGGGAGTCACTGAGCTGGATACAAAGTGAATAATTAAAAATATAATCTAAAAAATTAAATAAATAAAAATCTATTAAATTTAACAAAAGAATTCACCAAGAAGATCTGCCACGATCTCGAAAGTCAACATAGAAAAATTACATATCAATTTAAAGGTTTCTGAAATTTTTAGGAGTGCAAGCAAAGTGAAACTTTCTTTTGTTTAACGTATGAAGTCATTCTATTCTTGTTAGAAATTCTTCTCAACTCTGGGTGCAAGGTATGCCAAGGAATTTTAATCTTTGATATGGAAGTAGGTACTTCTGAAATATTAAATGGGCTCTGGTTTAGCCAGGCTGTCGTTGATGAAACCAGGTACCTTTATCCTTACCATGACATCCTGTGCCATAAACCTCCAATTTCCCTTCATTTTAGCCAGGCTGCTATAATAGGAAGAACTATGAAACTGTACACAATCCTCCCCTAGGCACAGGCAATTGACAGAAGATGATGGTGGTGAGGACTAGGCAGAGTAACCAGGAAGGATCTCATAATGTTTATAAACTTGGTAATACTTTGTAGACATAACAAATATATCACATCCTCATTTAGCTTTAATTTCTATTAACCACAGAATTTATAGTTTGACCATCTTTTGCTGTGTTTGACTGGTCATGCACACGTTGCATATTGTTTTTCCCTCACCTTTGTATTTATTCATTGGCTATCTTCTTGTACCACTGCATTTGGAGAATGAATTTTAGAATATGATTCAATTTCTCTACTGTATCATTTATCTTAATTTAATATAGAGAATTTTATGGACTATTGTCTTAAATTTTCAATAAATATAAACATTTTTTCTATTTTCAATTTATTGCATTTTATTTAAGTTACTTTTATATAATATATATTTATTTGGATTTAGAGATGTAAAAAGAAGCTATGTTTTTCTAATCAAAATTGAAAGGGATTTGTTTTAGAAATTTTAGACTTAGTGATTATATTAAAATAAATGATATATTTTAATTCTTATACCATATTTATGGAGTTCCAGTTCTTTAACACTATTTTAACAAAAATTTTATCTTTCCTATGGACAGGTCTCTGATACTCTAGGTTTGAGGATTTTGTAAATGGATGGAATACATTGTTACTTTTTTTTACTGGTAGTATTGTAAATACCTTTTAATAACATGAGTGTTAGTCAAGAGTGATGGAGCTTCTAGTAGGGTACCAGCTTCATTTCTCCTATTCAATGAGAAGTGAATTATCTTCATCAATAATGCTTTACTGCAAACTTATAGATGGTGATCAATAAACTGAGCAAGTAGCCTGTGATGTTTGGGGCTTCCATGGGACATATTTGGTTAAGAACTCAACATTATCTAATCTTTTCATGGCACTGGATGTTATAATTGATGGTATGAGATGACTGGTTTGGTCCTGTGTACCTGGTTATTTGGTGATTTTAAATAAATGTATATATACACACACATGTACACACACATACTACATATGCATATGTGCATATATATGCCCTTAGTGTTAATTGTTCTTCTCTCTTTATCCTGCCCACCTATTCCCGTCTCCATTTAATCCTTCCAATATAGTTTCTCTGTTAGGAGGCTAAATTTTTAAAAAATCATATGCAGTATTTCCTTTTATTTGTTTAATGGAGCAACTTAAAAATTTTTTTATTGATTCTTTGTGAGTTGCACATCATGCACCCCAATCCCACTCATTTCCCAATCCCTTTCTATATGATCTCTGCCCTTGTAACCCCCAAGAGAAAAGAAAATGAAAGACAAAAAGTAAAAATAATAAAACAAAGCTTAAACAAATTCTTGCTGTAAATGCTGTAGTGTGGCACAGTTTTTCCTATAGTGTACCCCCTTTTTATTTTTAAATTTATTTACTTATTTACTTTACATCCCCTCACATATGTCCTTCACCCAATCCCCTTGGAAGGAGAAAGCCCCCTATGGTTGTCAAATCCCACCCCCACCGACTCACAGCCACATACTCCCCCTCACCTCTCCCACTGTGACTAGACAAGTCTGTCTATTTGAGGATGTGGGTTCCACAAGAAGAGGATTAGGCAATAAGCTCAGGGAAAGCCCTTTCCCTAGTTGTTTGGGGGGGTCTAGTAAGCTAGTAATCTACTACCTAAATGTGGGGGAACTGGTCCAGCCTGTGTTTGCTCTTTAGTTGGTGATTCACAGATTAGTTGACTCTGTTGATCTTCCTATGGAATAATGAAAATAATAAACCACCCATCAAGCCTTTGAATTGAAATGTGTCCTGCATACAAGATGGGCAGGGACAAAGATAGGGAATAGGAAACTAATGACTGCCCCAAATTGAGACCCTTTCCATGGACAAGAACCAATCCCTGCCACTATGTTATGCTTAAAGATAAGAACCTAGCATAACTGTCCTCTGAGAGGCTTTACCCAACAGCCAATGGAAAGAGATGCCGATACTCATACTCAAACAGTAGATGGACATCAGGGAGTCTTAGGGAAGACTGAAAAAAAATTGAGGTTTTTATAACACTATGAAAGATCCCCTCCTCTTTCCTGTGCCCATACTAACATTTTTCTTTTTTGTTGTTGTTGTTTTATATTTGTGGTTATTGTTTGTTCATTTTCAGGACAGGGTTTCTCTGTATAGCCCTGGCTGACCTGTATCTCATTCTGTAGACCAGGCTGGCTCGAACTCAGAAACCTGCCTGCCTCTGCCTTCCAAGTGCTGAGATTAAAAGCATGTGCCACCACTGTCTGGCCTAACACTTTTCTATACTTGAGTTGAAGTACAAATATTATAACTTAAGACCTAATATCCTCATATATGAAAAGAAAGATGATAGATCATGGACCTAGGAGAAAGCCTATTACTATTATTTTGCTCAAGAAATATATCAAGAAAATAAGCCTCAGAGTACCCATAGAGTGCAGCAGAACTTATTCATAACTATGGCTGCTTTTTTCCTCCAAATTGCATGAATTTAATGAAACTATATTGAAGTAGCCAATAGCAGTGAGAGACTTTTAAGCTCGCATCTATAAATGGAATTCCTTTATCTATTCCTCTTCCTCTCAAGGCTCAAGGGTCTATGAAGAAAAGGAGATAGAAAGCTTATAAAAGGCAGAGATAGTGAATGAATCCAAGAAAACATTATTTTATAGATACAATTGTACTGAAACATTATTTTTTATTTTTTTAATTTATTGATATATTTATTTACATTTCAAATGATTTCCCCTTTTCTGGACCCCCATTCCCTGAAAGTCCCATCAGTCCCCCTCCCTCGCCCTGTTTTCCCACCCAACCCTTCCCACTTCCCTGTTCTGATTTTGTTCTATACTGCTTCACTGAGTCTTTCCAGAACAAGGGGCCACTCCTCCGTTCTTGTTGTACCTCATTTGATGTGTGGATTATGTTTTGGGTATTCCAGTTTTCTAGGTGAATATCCACTTATTAGTGAGTGCATCCCATGATTGATCTTTTGAGTCTGGGTTACCTCACTTAGTATGATGTTCTCCAGCTCCATCCATTTGCCTAAGAATTTCATGAATTCATTGTTTCTAATGGCTGAATAGTACTCCATTGTGTATATATACCACATTTTTTGCATCCACTCTTCTGTTGAGGGATACCTGGGTTCTTTCCAGCATCTGGCAATTATAAATAGGGCTGCTATGAACATAGTAGAGCATGTATCCTTATTACATGGTGCGGAATCTTTTTGGAATATGCCCAGGAGTGCTATAGCAGGATCTTCTGGCAGTGAGGTGCCCAGTTTTCGGAGGAACCACCAGACTGATTTCCAGAGTGGTTGTACCAATTTGCAACCCCACCAGCAGTGGAGGAATGTTCCTCTTTCTCCACATCATCGCCAACACCTGCTGTCTCCTTAATTTTTAATCTTAGCCATTCTGACGGGTGTAAGGTGAAATCTCAGGGTTGTTTTGATTTGCATGTCCCTAATGACTAATGAAGTTGAGCATTTTTTAAGATGTTTCTCCGCCATCCGATATTCTTCAGGTGAGAATTCTTTGTTTAACTCTGTACCCCATTTTTAATAGGGTTGTTTGGTTTTCTGGAGTCTAACTTCTTGAGTTCTTTATATATATTGGATATTAGCCCTCTATCTGATGTAGGATTGGTGAAGATCTTTTCCCAAATTGTTGGTTGCCAATCTGTCCTTTTGATGGTGTCCTTTGCCTTACAGAAACTTTGTAATTTCATGAGGTCCCATTTGTCAATTCTTGATCTTAGAGCATATGCTATTGGTGTTCTGTTCAGAAACTTTCTCCCTGGGCCGATGTCCTCAAGGGTCTTCCCCAGTTTCTTTTCTATTAGCTTCAGAGTATCTGGCTTTATGTGGAGGTCCTTGATCCATTTGGATTTGAGCTTAGTACAAGGAGAAAAGGATGGATCAAATCGCATTCTTCTGCATGCTGACCTCCAGTTGAACCAGCACCATTTGTTGAAAAGGCTATCTTTATTCCATTGGATGTTTTTAGCCCCTTTGTCGAGGATCAAGTGGCCATAGGTGTGTGGATTTATTTCTGGATCTTCAATCCTGTTCCATTGATCTGCCTGCCTGTCACTGTACCAATACCATGCAGTTTTTAACACTATTGCTCTGTAGTATTGCTTGAGGTCAGGGATACTGATTCCCCCAGAATTTCTTTTGTTGCTGAGAATAGTTTTAGCTTTCCTGGGTTTTTTGTTATTCCAGATGAATTTGAGAATTGCTCTTTCTAACTCTGTGAAGAATTGACTTGGGATTTTGATGGGTATTGCATTGAATCTGTATATTGCTTTTGGCAAAATGGCCATTTTAACTATATTGTTCCTGCCGATCCATGAGCATGGGAGGTTTTCCCATTTTTTGAGGTCTTCTTCCATTTCCTTCTTCAGAGTCTTGAAGTTCTTGTTATAAAGATCTTTCACATGTTTGGTAAGAGTCACCCCAAGATACTTTATACTGTTTGTGGCTATTGTGAAGGGGGTCATTTCCCTAATTTCTTTCTCAGCCTGCTTATCCTTTGAGTATAGGAAGGCCACTGATTTGCTTGAGTTGATTTTATAACCTGCCACTTTGCTGAAGTTGTTTATCAGCTGTAGGAGTTCTCTAGTGGAGTTTTTTGAGTCACTTAGGTAGACTATCATGTCATCTGCAATTAATGATAGTTTGACTTCTTCCTTTCCAATTTGTATCCCTTTGACCTCCTTACGTTGTCGAATTGCCCGAGCTAGTACCTCAAGTACAATATTAAAAAGATAAGGAGAAAGGGAATAGCCCTGTCTAGTCCCTGATTTTAGAGGGATTGCTTCTAGTTTCTCTCCATTTAGTTTGATGCTGGCTACCGGTTTGCTGTACATTGCTTTAATGATGTTTAGGTATGGGCCTTGAATTCCTGTTCTTTCCAAGACTTTAAGCATGAAAGGATGCTGAATTTTGTCAAATCCTTTTTCAGCATCCAATGAAATGACCATGTGGTTTTTTTCTTTGAGTTTGTTTATGTAGTGGATTGCATTGATCTATTTCCGTATATTGAACCAGCCCTGCATCCTGGGATAAAGCCTACTTGATCATGGTGGATGATCGTTTTGATGTGTTCTTGGATTCGGTTGGCAAGAATTTTATTGAGTATTTTTGCCTCGATGTTCATAAGGGAGATTGGTCTGAAGTTTTCTTTCTCTGTTGGATCTTTGTGTGGTTTTGGTATCAGCGTAATTGTGGCTTCATAGAAGGAATTGGGTAGGGTTCCTTCTGTTTCTATTTTGTGGAATAGTTTGAAGAGTATTGGTATTAGGTCTTCTTTGAAGGTCTGATAGAATTCTGCACTGAAACCATCTGGTCCTGTGCTGTTTTTGGTTGGAAGACTTTCTATGACCTCTTCTATTTCTTTAGGGGTTATGGGACTGTTTAGATGATCTATTTCATCCTGATTTAATTTTGGTATTTGGTATCTGTCTAGGAAATTGTCCATTTCCTCCAGATTCTCTAGTTGTGTTGAGTATAGGCTTTTGTAGTAGGATCTGATGATTTTTTGGATTTCCTCAGTTTCTGTTGTAATATCTCCCTTTTCATTTCTAATTTTGTTGATTTGGGTACTTTCTCAGTGCCCTTTGATCAGTCTGGCTAAGGGTTTATCTATCTTGTTGATTTTCTCAAGAACCAGCTCCTGGACTAGTTGATTCTTTGTATGGTTCTCTTTGTTTCCACTTGATTGATTTCAGCCCTGAGTTTGATGATTTCCTGTCTTCTACTCCTCCTGGGTGAAATGGCTTCTTTTTGTTCCAGGGCTTTCAGGTGTGTCACTAAGCTGCTAGTATAAGCTCTCTCCATTTTCTTTATGGAGGCACTCAGGGCTATGAGTTTTCCTCTTAGCACTGCTTTCATTGTGTCCCAAAGATTTGGGTATGTTGTGCCTTCATTTTCATTAAATTCTAAAAAGTCTCTGATTTCTTTCTTTATTTTATCTTTGGCCAAGGTGTCATTAAGTAGAGTATTGTTCAGCCTTCATGTGTATGTGGGCTTTCTGTTGGTTTTTTTTGCTATTGAAAACCACTCTTACACTATACTGATCTGATAGGAGGCATGGGATTAGTTTGATCTTCTTGTATTTGTTGAGGTCTTTCTTGTGACCAATTATATGGTCGATTGGAGAAGGTACCATGAGGTGCTGAGAAAAAGGTATATTCTTTTACTTTAGGGTGAAATGTTCTATAAATTTCCGTCAAATCCAATTGGTCTAAAGCTTCAATTAGTTTTACTGTGTCCCTGTTTAGTTTCTGTTTTCCTGATCGGTCCATTGAGGAGAGTGGAGTGTTGAAGTCCCCCACAATTATTGTGTTAGGTGCAATGTGTGCTTTGAGCTTTAGTAAACTTTCTTTTACGAATGAGGGTGTCCTTGTATTTGGAGCATAGATGTTCAGAATTGAAAGTTCTTCTTGGTGGATTTTTCCTTTGACCAGCAAGAAGTTTCCCTCAGTGTCTCTTTTGATGATTTTAGGTTGAAAGTCGATTTTATCTGATATTAGAATGGCTACTCCGGCTCGTTTCCTGAGACCATTGGCTTGTAAAATTGTCTTCCAGCCTTTTACTCTAAGGTAGTTTTTGTCTTTGACATTTAAGTGTGTTTCCTGTATGCAGCAAAATGTAGGGTCCTGTTTCCTTATCCAGTCTGTTAGTCTATATCTTTTTATTGGGGAATTGAGTCCATTGATGTTAAGAGATATTAAGGAATAGAGATTATTACTTCCTGTCATTTTTGATGTTATTTTTATATTTGAGTGATTATCTTCTTTTGGGTTTGATGAAAGAAGGTTACTATCTTACTTTTTCTAGGGTGTAGTTTCCCTCCTTGTATTGGAGTTTTCCTCCTATTATTCTTTGTAGAGCTGGGTTTGTGGAAAGATATTGTGTAAATTTGGTTTTGTCATGGAATGTCTTGGTTTCTCCATCTATTGTGATTGAGAGTTTTGCTGGGTATAGTAGTCTTGGCTGACATTTGTGTTCTCTTCGAGTCTGCATGAGATCTGCCCAGGATCTTCTAGCTTTCATGGTCTCTGGTGAGAAGTCTGGTGTGATTCTCATAGGTCTTCCTTTATATGTTACTTGGCCTTTTTCTCTTACTGCCTTTAATATTCTTTCTTTGTTTAGTGCATTTGGGGTTTTGATTATTATGTGACGGGAGGTATTTCTGCTCAGATCCAGTCTGTTTGGAGTTCTGTAGGCTTCTTTTATATTCATAGGTAGCTCTCTCTTTAAGTTGGGAAAGTTTTATTCCATAATTTTGTTGAATATATTTGCTGGCCCTTTCAGTTGTAAATCTTCACTCTCATCTATACATATAATCCTTAGGTTTGGTCTTCTCATTGTATCCTGGATTTCCTGGATGTTCTGGGATACAAGCTTTTTGCATTTTGCATTTTCTTTGACTGTTGAGTCAATGGTTTCTATGGTATCTTCGGCATCTGAAATTCTTTCTTCCGTCTCTTGTATTCTGTTGTTTATATTTGCATCTATGGCCCCTGATTTCTTCTCAAGGTTTTCTATCTCCAAAGTTGTCTCCCTGTGTGATTTCTTAGTTGTTTCTACTTCTGTTTTTAGATCCAGGATGGTTTTTCTCAGTTCCATCATTTGTTTGTTTGTGTTTTCCTGTAATTCTTTAAGAGATTTTTGTGTTTCTTCTTTCATGACTTCTGCCTCTTGACTCAAGTTCTCCTGCATTTCTTTAAGTTTTTTCTTGCCTTTCTTCTTTATTGGCTTCTATCTCTTGGGCCTTATTCTCCTGCATTTCTTTAAGTGATTTTTGTGTTTCCATTATACGGGTTTCTAGCTTATTCATGTTCCCCTGTATTTCTTTAAGAGATTCATTTATGTCCTTTTTGTGTTATTCTAGCAGCATCATGATCAGTGATTTTAAATCCAAATCTTGTTTCTCTGGTGTGTTGGCATAACCAGGACTTGCTGATGTTGGAGAGTTTGGTTCAGATGCTGCCATATTGCCTAGATTTCTGTTAGTAGCGTTCCTGCGTTTGCCCTTTGCCATCTCGTTCTCTGAAGTTATTTGGCCTTGTCCCTGGCGGGTGTTTGGGCCTCCTGAGGGGCTCTGGGGCTATTACTGCAATGCAACACTATATGGCTTGGTCACCCCTGTAGCTGATTGCTGATGTGCTGTCTTCCTCTTGGTTGCCCTTGCAGCCCTACTGTGCTTTGCCCCAGATTGTGTCTGTGAACCAGCTGGAGCCCGTTTGCACCTTCAGGGAGTGCTGATGGTGTATGCTGCCGGGACCTTTTCTGTCTGCTGATCACTCTGCTGGGCAACCGATCTCCCAACCGGGTTGGTGCACACAAGGCTAGCCTGGCTGCTCAGGCCCTGGGTCCAGGTAGAAGCCTGGGAGGCCAAGGTCTGAGAAAAGTTCCCCTAGGGCTATGACTGTTAATTGGGTCTGTCAGGTGGCCAGGATGGCTGGCGTGTGTGCTTGCACTCCCTGAAAGTGCCAGGAGAGTCTGCTGGGCTAGCAACCTCCTGGGCGGGTTGACACACAGATGGCCCACCAAACTGCCCAGTTCTTGGGGTCAGTCCACGACCTGTTGGGGCCTAGACACCCGCTTTGTTAGCCTCAGGCTATGCCTGTTACAGCTTTGCCTGCTAGAGCTCTCTGGTGTCCTGTAGGCAAAATAGCGCGCACCGGCGTGGGCAAAAAGCCTCCTGGCTGGGTTGGCACCCCGATGGCCCCCCGAACAGCCCACGGCCTGGGTGCAGGCCAACGCCCGTCAGGCTTAGACCCCCGCGATGTTGGCCTCGGGTTATATTTGCGTACCTCAGTCTGTCCGATCTCTCTGGAGTCCAAAACCAAGATGGAGGCGAGTCTCCCGTGACTGGCGGGAAGCAGAGTTCTGATGTGGCTTCTGTGCGGTGAAAGGCACGGTAAATCCGCAGCTGCTTGCAGCCTGGCTGGCCAGCGTAGGTCAGTGGTCATGGGCGCAGGGACTAACTGGACCCTGTGTCGCCTTGGTTCCACTGCTGATGGCCCTTCGGCTGGACCAGCTACAGCTGCACTGCAGCCACAGCCGCTGCTGCTGCAGCTCTGAAGCAGTCTTCCTGAAACACATTTTAACTCAACAGAGACTGTGACAGCATACACAAGACAGCCACAAGTTCAAACAAGAAAAGAAAGAAAAAACATCACCATTGAGGAAGGGAAATGGACAGAAAGTCTCATTCTAATTCAAAAATGTATTTGCAGATGATACCTGCTATGAAAGGGAAATTTTTTCTATGTCAATATGCATGGCAGCTGCATACCACATGCCTAGGAGACCTTGGCTATTAGAAATAAATTCCAATTTCTTGTGAGATATTTGTTTTGTCCTCGTAAATTGATTATTTATATATTTATTTATACTTTTTTCTTTGTTTGAGCTAATTTTGTCTGTTATTTTGCTGTTTTTATTGTTGATTTTATTTTATTTTTGTTGATGGGGAATTAAAAGGGTGAGAGAATAATACATGGGGTTGGGCAGACATAAAATTTGCAAAGAACTAAGGAAATATTGGCAAAACCTGATCAAAATATAGAGTATAAAATATTTTTCACAAAATTAAAAAGTAATCTATACTTTCTATGTTGAAATACTGTTGAAGTTTCATTTAAATTCAGTTCTTTAGATTGAATTACTTGTTGCATATCTATTTCTGAAGTACTTTGTGTGTTTGGAAAAAAATCATAAGAGTTTTGTCTACAGTCATACATCAGACATTAATCCTGTACCAGTGTTATTTTCCTTTCTCATTGATTTAATTGTTGTAGAGCCTTAGAGTTTCCACATGTATATTAAAGTCATGTGTTAGTTCAAACACAATGGCCCTGAAATAATTTGACTGACATTTGTTGACTTTGGAAGTCAATAGGGAACATGTGTTCACATAATTACATGGCTATGTGCTAGTCCTAAACCTTTACTAAGTGCTACTGGTTTGTTATAGAGTGCATAATATTTATCTTGAAATTTTACATGTCTACTTAAAATAACATGGTGATAGCTCTGTGTGAAAATAACTGTAAAAAGATGTATTCATTTCCTTATTGGTCTCATTATATTGACTTCTCACTTATGTAATATTAACAGTATTGTGTGTGAGTTCTAGAGATGCTACTTTAAAAGTTCTTTATTTCTTTATGCATGTCTATATTTTTTTTTAATTTTGCTTCTTTTTAAAATTTTAATATTTTACTTCTTTTTAATTTATTCATATTATATCCCCCTCAATGCCCCATGCCCCACTCTTGGTCATCCTGTGCCAAAATCCTTACCCCCACTGGCCCCTTCCCTTTTCCTTTCAATTCATTCTCATGACCAAATGGCCATTCTTCTTGTTCCTCCCCAGACTTGATCCTATGCCAGACATTCCCTCCCCCCTCCCATTTCCCATCCAGGTCCATGCATCCATCTGCCTCTTATGAATATTTTATCCCCCGTTTTAAGTGAGATTCAAGAACTTTGCTTCTTTCTGAGGGACTTCTTTTATTTATTCTCTGGCTGCCTTAGGTGTGCTGCATAGTATTTCCTAATACAAACTTTATTTTGTCAATTTGTAAAGAGGTCTTCTTTAAAGATAAAGCATAAATTGGCATGTGTATTTTATGTTAGCTTTCATGTAAACATTGTTTATGGTCTTTATTTTGTCTTATTTTTTCTCTACATGTAATTGCATGGATGCTTTGAAAATTTCTTTTTCTAAAACCAATTGGATGACTAAGATAAAAAGATAATTTCCTAGATATATAAGCAAAATCAAATTATGAAAAATTGAGCATCTTAAAAATAGTAAGCAAAGAAATTAAATTAAAATCCAAACATCTCCCAACAGAATAAAACACAGGACCAACAAGATGGCTCCCCTGGTGAACTCTATTGGAATTTCCAAAATTAAATTCATCATGTAAAATCAACTTCAAAAAGATGTAGAGAAGTAAGCTCTATTAAATTTATTGGTAGAGACCTTGGATGGGGGAGGCTCCTGGTAGTCTATGGAGGTGACTCTAGCTGAATTCTTAGCAGTGGCAGATAAGGATATTAGCGGGGCCACCCCTTGAAGTCAGTGAGATAAAGACAACAACCCATCAATAAAACCTTCAATACAAAATGTGTTCTGCATACAATAAGTGCATGGACAAAGATGGAGCAAAGACAGAGGGAATGGCCAACCAGTGGCCAGCCCAACTTGAGACCCATCCTATAGGCACTATTAATGTTACACTGAAGTGCTTATAGCCTGGAGTCTAGCATAACTGTTATTTAAGAAGTATTCACTCAGCACTCAATGGAAACAGATCCAGAGATACACAATCAAACATTTGAAAGAGCTGAGGGAATTTGATGGAATAGGTGGTGGAAGAATTAAGGAACACAGAGGGGATAGGAACTACATACGAAAACCAAGAGAATCATTAACACATTGGGGCTTCCAGAGTCTAAGCTAGCAAAGAGCATATATTAGCTTGACCTACACCCCCACACTCTATACCCCATCCCTCACCTCCCAAATTCATAGCAGATGTCCAGCTTTGTCTTCATGCTGGTACCCCAACAATTGAAGCAGAGGTTGAATCTGAATCTGTTGCCTGCATGTGGATCCTGCCTCCCCTAACTGTGCTGTGTTCTTTGGCATCATTGGGGGAGGCTGTACCTGGTCCTATACTGAGTTGATGTACCAGGGTTGGTCCGTACCCAGGGGAGTCCTCCCTCTTCTCTGAGGAGAAGAGAAGAGGAGATGGGGGAGGGTGTATGCAGGGAGGAGAGGGGCAGCTATATTCAGGATGTTAAATGAATAAATATATAAATAAATGTAGAAAAATATGGCAGTCAGATTTTTCTAATCTTGAAAACTATCTTAATGTTGTCTAATTGCTCTAGCTAGAACTTCAAGTACTATATTGTAAAGATATGGAGAGAGAGGACAGCCTTGTCTAGTCCCTGATTTTAGTGGGATTGCTTCAAGTTTCTCTCCGTTTAGTTTGATGTTGGCTACCGGTTTGCTGTATATTGCTTTAATGATGTTTAGGTATGGGCCTTGAATTCCTGTTCTTTCCAAGACTTTTAGCATGAAAGGATGCTGAATTTTGTCAAATGCTTTTTCTGCATCTAATGAGATGATCATATGTTTTTTTCTTTGAGTTTGTTTATGTAGTGGATAGCATTGATGGATTTCCTTATATTGAACCATCCCTGCATCCCTGGAATAAAGCCTACTTGATTATGGTGGATGATTGTTTTGATGTGTTCTTGGATTCGGTTGGCAAGAATTTTATTAAGTATTTTTGCGTCAATATTCATAAGAGAAATTGGCCTGAAGTTCTCTTTCTTTGTTGGATCTTTGTAGGGTTTTGTTATCAGCGTCAAAATCCCAAATCAGTTCTTCACAGAGTTAGAAAAAGCAATTCTCAAATTCATCTGGAATAATGAAAAACCCAGGATATCTAAAACTATTCTCAACAACAAAAGAAATTCTGGGAGAATCAGTATCCCTGACTTCAAGCAATACTACAGAGCAATAGTGTTAAAAACTGCATGGTATAGGTACAGTGACAGACAAGTGGACAAATGGAATAGAATTGAAGATCCAGAAATGAACCCACACACCTATGGTCACTTGATCTTCTACAAAGGAGCCAAAAACATCCAGTGGAAAAAAGATAGCCTTTTCAACAAATGGTGCTGGTTCAATTGGAGGTCAGCATGCAGAAGAATGAGAATTGATCCATTCTTATCTCCATGTACTAAACTTCACTCCAAGTGGATCAAGAACCTCCAAGTAAAACCAGACACACTGAAACTAATAGAAAAAAAACTGGGGAAGACCCTTGAGGACATGGACACGGGGAAAAAGTTCCTGAACAGATCACCAATAGCTTATGTTCTAAGATCAAGAATTGACAAATGGTACCTCATAAAATTACAAAGTTTCTGTAAGGCAAAGGACACTGTTAAAAGGACAAAATGGCAACCATCAAATTGGGAAAGGATAGTCACCAACCCTACATCTGATAGAGGGCTAATATCCAATATATACAAAGAACTCAAGAAGTTAGACCCCAGGGAACCAAATAACCCTATTAAAAATGGGATACAGATTTAAATAAAAAAATTTCACCTGAAGAAATCTGGATGGCTGAGAGGCACCTTAAGAAGGGCTCAACATCATAAGTCATTAGGGAAATGCAAATCAAAACAACCCTGAGATTTCACCTCACACCAGTCAGAATGGCTAAGGTCAAAAACTCAGGAGACAGCAGGTTTTGGAGACGATGTGGAAAAAGAAGAACATTCCTCCACTGCTGGTGGAGCTCTAAGATGGTACAACCACTTTGGAAATCAGTCTGGTGGTTCCTCAGAAAACTGGACATGACACTTCCAGAGGACCCTGCTATACCTTTTGTGGGCATATACCCAAAGGATTCCCCGGCATGCAATAAAGGCACATGCTCCATTATGTTCATAGCAGTCTTATTTATAATAGCCAGAAGCTGGAAAGAACCCAGATGCCCCTCAAAGGAGGAATGGATACAGAAAATGTGGTATACAATGGAATACTACTCAGCAATTAGAAACAATGAATTCACAAAATTTTTAGGCAAATGGTTTGATCTGGAAAATATCATCCTAAATGAGGTAACCCAGTCACAAAAGAATACACATGGAATGCAATCTATGATAAGTGGATATTAATTAGCCCAGAAGCCCTGAATACCCAAGGCACAAATCGCATAACATATGACTCCCATGAAGAAGTATGGAGAAGGTCCTGATCCTGGAAAGGATTGATCTAGCATTGGAGGGGAATATAAGGACAGAGTAAAAAAGGAGGGAGGTGATTGGAGAATGGATGGAGAGAAGAAGGTTTATGGGACATATGGGGAGGTGGGATCCGGGAAAGGGGAAATGATTTGGAATATAAACAAAGAATATAGAAAATAAAAATATTTAAAAAAAAAAGAAAAGTATCTTAAAAAGTTGAAAGTTGATAACTAAAATGAATACAGTATTAAAATCCTCAGCCTGAAGATGCAAGGATTGTTCAACATACTAAAAGCCTAATTATAATTAATTAAATTTTTAGTTGCTGTGACATGGGAAACAAAACATAAAGAGGGCATTTATGTTAGCCACCCATAGTTTGAAAGGAAAATTACCAATTATTACAGGGAAGGTCTGGTAAAGTTTCTGGTGGTAGAGAAACACACAGCCTTGATTCTCATCTGCAGGGATTGGGAAGAAGAAAGCAGGAGTTTAAAATTGTTGGCTTTCTCTTTTCTTAATCTTTATTCAGCTTAGCAGCCTGAATGTATGGGCTGGGATTAATCAACTGGAGGAAAAGTATTTCTGTTTTTTGTTTTTTGTTTTTTTTTTTTTTATTTTGTAAATGTTTTTTTTTAATTTATTGATATATTTATTTACATTTCAAATGATTTCCCCTTTTCTGGACCCCCCACTCCCCGAAAGTCCCATCAGCCCCCTTCCCTCCCCCTGTTTTCCCACCCAACACTTCCCACTTCCCTGTTCTGGTTTTGCCCTATACTGCTTCACTGAGTCATTCCAGAACAAGGGGCCACACCTCCGCTCTTCTTGTACCTCATTTTATGTATGGATAATGTTTTTGGTATTCCAGTTTTCTAGGTTAATATCCACTTATTAGTGAGTGAATACCATGATTCATCTTTTGAGCATGGGTTACCTCACTTAGTATGATGTTCTCCAGCTCCATCCATTTGCCTAAGAATTTCATGAATTCATTACTTCTAATGGCCGAATAGTACACCATTGTGTATATATACCACATTTTTTTTGCATCCTCTCTTCTGTTGAGGGATACCAGAGTTCTTTGCAGCTTCTGGCAATTATAAATAGGGCTGCTATGAACATAGTGGAACATATATCCTTATTACATGCTGAGGAATCCTCTGGGTATATGCCCAGGAGTGGTATAGTAGGATCTTCTTGAAGTGAGGTGCCCAGCTTTCTTTTTTTTTTTTTTTAATTTTTTTATTCGATATAATTTATTTACATTTCAAATGATTTCCCCTTTTCTAGCGCCCCCACTCCCCGAAAGTCCCGTAAACCCCCTTCTCTTCCCCTGTCCTCCCATCCACCCCTTCCCACTTCCCCGTTCTGGTTTTGCTGAATACTGTTTCACTGAGTCTTTCCAGAACCAGGGGCCACTCCTCCTTTCTTCTTGTACCTCATTTGATGTGTGGATTATGTTTTGGGTATTCCAGTTTTCTAGGTTAATATCCACTTATTAGTGAGTGCATACCATGATTCACCTTTTGAGTCTGGGTTACCTCACTGAGTATGATATTCTCTAGCTCTAACCATTTGCCTAAGAATTTCATGAATTCATTGTTTCTAATGGCTGAATAGTACTCCATTGTGTAGATATACCACATTTTTTGCATCCACTCTTCTGTTGAGGGATACCTGGGTTCTTTCCAGCATCTGGCAATTACAAATAGGGCTGCTATGAACATAGTAGAACATGTATCCTTATTACATGGTGGGGAGTCTTCTGGGTATATGCCCAGGAGTGGTATAGCAGGATCTTCTGGAAGTGAGGTGCCCAGTTTTCGGAGGAACCGCCAGACTGATTTCCAGAGTGGTTGTACCAATTTGCAACCCCACCAGCAGTGGAGGAGTGTTCCTCTTTCTCCACACCCTCTCCAACACCTGCTGTCTCCTGAATTTTTAATCTTAGCCATTCTGATTGCTGTAAGATGAAATCTTAGGGTTGTTTTGATTTGCATTTCCCTAATGACTAATGAAGTTGAGCATTTTTTAAGATGCTTCTCTGCCATCCGAAGTTCTTCAAGTGAGAATTCTTTGTTTAACTCTGTACCCCATTTTTAATAGGGTTGTTTGGTTTTCTGGAGTCTAACTTCTTGAGTTCTTTATATATATTGGATATTAGCCCTCTATCTGATGTAGGATTGGTGAAGATCTTTTCCCAATTTGTTGGTTGCCGATTTGTCCTCTTGATGGTGTCCTTTGCCTTACAGAAACTTTGTAATTTTATAAGGTCCCATTTGTCAATTCTTACTCTTAGAGCATACGCTATTGGTGTTCTGTTTAGAAACTTTCTCCCTGTACCGATGTCCTCAAGGGTCTTCCCCAGTTTCTTTTCTATTAGCTTCAGAGTGTCTGGCTTTATGTGGAGGTCCTTGATCCATTTGGATTTGAGCTTAGTACAAGGAGACAAGGATGGATCAATTCCCATTCTTCTGCATGCTGACCTCCAGTTGAACCAGCACCATTTGCTGAAAAGGCTATCTTTTTTCCATTGGATGTTTTCAGCCTCTTTGTCGAGGATCAAGTGGCCATAGGTGTGTGGGTTCATTTCTGGATCTTCAATCCTGTTCCATTGATCCTCCTGTCTGTCACTGTACCAATACCATGCAGTTTTTAACACTATTGTTCTGTAGTATTGCTTGAGGTCAGGGATGCTGATTCCCCCAGATTTTCTTTTGTTGCTGAGAATAGTTTTAGCTATCCTGGTTTTTTTGTTGTTCCAGATGAATTTGATAATTGTTCTTTCTAACTCTGTGAAGAATTGAGTTGGGATTTTGATGGGTATTGCATTGAATCTGTATAGTGCTTTAGGCAAAATGGCCAATTTAACTATATTGATTCTACCGATCCATGAGCATGGGAGATTTTCCCATTTTTTGAGGTCTTCTTCCATTTCCTTCTTCAGAGTCTTGAAGTTCTTGTCATACAGATCTTTCACATGTTTGGTAAGAGTCACCCAAGATACTTTATACTGTTTGAAGCTATTGTGAAGGGGATCATTTCCCTAATTTCTTTCTCAGCCTGCTTATCCTTTGAGTATAGGAAGGCCACTGATTTGCTTGAGTTGATTTTATAACCTGCCACTTTGCTGAAGTTGTTTATCAGCTGTAGGAGCTCTCTAGTGGAGTTCTTTGGGTCACTTATGTAGACGATCATGTCGTCTGCAAATAATGATAGTTTGACTTCTTCCTTTCCAATTTGTATCCCTTAGACCTCCTTATGTTGTCGAATTGCCCGAGCTAGTACCTCAAGTACAATATTGAAAAGATAAGGAGAAAGGGGGCAGCCTTGTCCGGTCCCTGATTTCAGTGGGATTGCTTCAAGTTTCTCTCCATTTAGTTTGATGCTGGCTACCGGTTTGCTGTATATTGCTTTTACTATGTTTAGGTATGGGCCTTGAATTCCTGTTCTCTCCAAGACTTTAAGCATGAAGGGAAGCTGAATTTTGTCAAATGCTTTTTCAGCATCCACTGAAATGACCATGTGGTTTTGTTCTTTGAGTTTGTTTATGTAGTGGATTGTATTGATGGATTTCCGTATATTGAACCAACCCTGCATTCCCGGGATAAAGCCTACTTGATCATGGTGGATGATCGTTTTGATGTGTTCTTGGATTCGGTTGGCAAGAATTTTATTGAGTATTTTTGCATCGATGTTCATAAGGGAAATTGTTCTGAAGTTCTCTTTCTTTGTTGGATCTTTTTGTGGCTTTGGTATCAGTGTAATTGTGGCTTCATAGAAGGAATTGGGTAGTGTTCCTTCTGTTTCTATTTTGTGGAATAGTTTGAAGAGTATTGGTGTTAACTCTTCTTTGAAGGTCTGGTAGAATTCTGCACTGAAGCCATCTGGTCCTGTGCTTTTTTTGGTTGGAAGACTTTCTATGACTCCTTCTATTTCTTTAGGCATTATGGGACTGTTTAGATGGTCTAGTTGGTCCTGATTTAATTTTGGTATTTGGTATCTGTCAAGGAAATTGTCCATTTCCTCCAGATTCTCCAGTTGTGTTGAGTACAGGCTCTTGTAGTAGGATCTGATGATTTTTTGGATTTCCTCAGTTTCCGTTGTTATATCTCCCTTTTCATTTCTAAGTTTGTTAATTTGGATTCTTTCTCTGTGCCCTTTGGTCAGTCTGGCTAAGGGTTTATCTATCTTGTTGATTTTCTCAAAGAACCAGCTCCTGGTTTTGTTGATTTTTTGTATGGTTTTCTTTGTTTCTACTTGATTGATTTTCGCCCTGAGTTTGATGATTTCCTGCCTTCTACTCCTCCTGGGCGAAATAGCTTCTTTTTGTTCTAGGGCTTTCAGGTGTGTCATTAAGCTGGTAATGTATGCTCTCTCCATTTTCTTTTTGGAGGCACTCAGGGCTATGAGTTTTCCTCTTAGCACTGCTTTCATTGTGTCCCATAGATTTGGGTATGTTGTGTTTTCATTTTCATTGTGTTCTAAAAAGTCTTTAATTTCTTTCTTTATTTCTTCCTTGACCAAGGTATCATTGAGTAGAAACATTGTTCAGTTTCCACGTGTATGTGGGTTTTCTGTTGTTTCTGTTGCTATTGAAGACCACTTTTACTCCATAGTGATCAGATAGGAGGCATGGGATTAGTTCTATCTTCTTATATTTGTTGAGGTCTGTCTTGTGACCAATTATATGGTCGATTTTGGAGAAGGTACCATGAGGTGCTGAGAAAAAGGTATATTCTTTTGTTTTAGGATAGAATGTTCTATATATATCTGTTAAATCTAATTGGTCCAAAGCTTCAATTAGTTTCATTGTGTCCCTGTTTAGTTTCTGTTTTGCTGATCGGTCCATTGAGGAAAGTGCAGTGTTGAAGTCACCCACAATTATTGTGTTAGGTGCAATGTGTGCTTTTAGTTTTAATAAAGTTTCTTTTACGAAAGAGGGTGCCCTTGCATTTGGGGCATAGATGTTCAGGATTGACAGTTCTTCTTTTTGTATTTTTCCTTTGACCAGCAAGAAGTGTCCCTCAGGGTCTCTTTTGATGACTTTGGGTTGAAAGTCAATTTTATCTGATATTAAAATGGCTACTCCAGCTTGTTTCCTGAGACCATTTGCTTGTAAAATTGTCTTCCAGCCTTTTACTCTAAGGTAGTGTTTGTCTTTGACCCTGAGGTGTGTTTCCTGTAAGCAGCAAAATGTAGGGTCCTGTTTACGTATCCATTCAGTTAGTCTGTGTCTTTTTATTGGGGCATTAAGTCCATTGATGTTAAGAGATATTAAGGAATAGTGATTGTTACTTCCTATCATTTTTGACGTTATTTTTTAAATTTGAATGCTTAACTTCTTTTGGGTTTGATGAAAGGTTACTATCTTGCTTTTTCCAGGGTGAAGTTTCCCTCCTTGTATTGGTGTTGTCCTCCTATTATCCTTTTTAGGGCCGGGTTTGTGGATAGATATTGGGTAAACTTGGTTTTGTCATGAAATATCTTAGTTTCTCCATCTATGGTGATTGAGAGTTTTGCTGGATATAGTAGTTTTGGTTGGCATTTGTGTTCTCTTAGAGTCTGCATGAGATCTGCCCAGGACCTTCTAGCCTTCATAGTCTCAGGTGAAAAGTCTGCTGTGATTCTGATAGGTCTTCCTTTATATGTTACTTGGCCTTTTTCTCTTACTGCTTTTAGTACTCTTTCTTTGTTTAGAACATTTGGTGTTTTGATTATTATGTGACGGGAAGTATTTCTGTTCTGGTCCAGTCTGTTTGGAGTTCTGTAGGCTTCTTGTATATTCATGGGCATCTCTCTCTTTAGGTTAGGGAAGTTTTCTTCCATAATTTTATTGAAGATATTTGCTGGCCCTTTAAGTTGTAAATCTTCACTCTCATCTATGCCTATAATCCATAGGTTTGGTCTTCTCATTGTGTCCTGGATTTCTTGGATATTTTGGGTTACAAGCTTTTTGCATTTTGCATTTTCTTTAACTGTTGAGTCCATGGTTTCTATGGAATCTTCAGCATCTGAGATTCTTTCTTCTATCTCTTGTATTCTGTTGTTGATATTTGCATCTCTGTCCCCTGATTTCTTCCCAAGGCTTTCTATCTCCAAAGTTGTCTCCCTTTGAGTTTTCTTAGTTGTTTCTACTTCTGATTTTAGATCCTGGATGGTTTTGCTTAGCTCCTTCACTTGCATGTTTGTGTTTTCCTGTAATTCTTTAAGAGATTTTTGTGTTTCCTCTTTCATGAGCTCAGCCTGTTGACCAAAGTTCTCCTGTATTTCTTTAAGAGATTTTTGTGTTTCGTCTTTTATGACCTCAGCCTGTTGACCAAAGTTCTCCTGTATTTCTTTAAGTGTTTTTTGCATTTCCTTTTTGTTGGCTTTTGTATTCTCCTGGATTTCTTTCAATGATTTTTGTGTTTCCTTTGCAAGGGCTTCTAACTTTTGATCCATTTTCTCCTGAATTTCTTTAAGTATGTCCTTCATGTGTTCCTGTACCAGCATCATGACCATTGATTTTAAATGCAAATCTTGTTTTACTGGTGTGATGGGGTATCCAGGACATGTTGATAGAGGAGAATTGGGTTCAGATGTTGCCATATTGCCTTGATTTCTGTTAGTGACGTTCCTGCGTTTGCCTTTTGCCATCTAGTTCTCACTGGTGTTAGTTTGTCTTGTCAGTGCTGGACTCACCAGTGCAAGCTGCCCCTTCCCAGTTGGCCTCTGGTGCACAGCTTACCTGCTGCACTGCTTGTAGACAGGGTGCTGCTGCCCAGGCTGTTCAGATCCCAAAGCAGGCACCCGAAGGCTCCCGCTGGGGCCCGCTGGATTCACTGGAGCACACTGACTTCTCCCAGCTGGCCGCCCGGAAACCCAGCTAGCCGCTTTCAGGACTTGGAGATGTGGTGCTGCCGCCCAGGCTGATCTGAGCAGCAGAACTCCCAACCGGGTTGGTGCACACAAGGCTAGCCTAGCTGCTCAGGCCCTGAGTCTAGGCAAAAGCCAGGCAGGCCACTGTCGGTGCAAAGTTCCCCTCAGCTGTGGGTGTTAATTGGGTGTGTGAGGTGGCTAGGATGGTGGCATGTGCGAGTTCCCTGAGAGTGCTGGGAGAGTCTGCTGGGCTAACAACCTCCTGGCTGGGTCAGAACACAGATGGCCCACTGAGCAGCCCAGGGCCTGGGGGCAGTCCAGGGCCTGACTGTCTGAGACCCCTGCTATGTCTGCCTTGGGCTATGCCTGTTAGCTGATTTGGATTTGCCTGCTAGGTCTCTCTGGCTTCCCGTAGGCAAAATGGTGGTGGATAAACAACCTTCTGGCCGGGTTGGCACACAGATGGCCCACCGAGCAGCCCAGGACCTGGGGGCAGTCCAGGGCCTGACCGTCTGAGACCCCTGATATGTCTGCCTCGGGCTATGCCTGTTAGCCGGTTTGGTTTTGCCTGCTAGGTCTCTCTGGCTTCCCGTAGGCAAAATGGCGGTGGTACGCAAACGGCCCCGATAAACAACCTCCTGGCCGGGTCGGCACACAGATGGCCCACCGAGCAGTCCTGGGCCTGGGGGCAGTCCAGGGCCTGACCGTCTGAGACCCCTGCTATGTTCGCCTTGGGCTATGCCTGTTAGCTGGTTTGGTTTTGCCTGCTAGGTCTCTCTGGCTTCCCATAGGCAAAATGGCGGCGGTGCGCACCGGCCCAGGCAAACAAGTTCCTGGCTGGGTCGGGTGCCCAGCTTTCTGAGGAACCGCCAGACTGATTTCCAGAGTGGTTGTACCAATTTGCAACCCGACCAGCAGTGTAGGAGTGTTCCTCTTTCTCCACATCCTCGTCAACATCTGCTGTCTCCTGAATTTTTAATCTTAGCCATTCTGTCTGATAAGGTGAAATCTCAGGTTTGCTTTGATTTGCATTTCCCTAATGACTAATGAAATTGAACATTTTTTAAGATGCCTCTCTGCCATCTGAAGTTCCTCGGGTGAAAATTCTTTGTTTAACTCTGTACTCCATTTTTTCATAGGGTTATTTGGTTTTCTGTAGTCTAACTTCTTGAGTTCTTTATATATATTGCATATTAGCCCTCTATCTGATGTAGGGTTGGTGAAGATCTTTCCCTAATTTGTTGGTTGCCGATTTGCCCTTTTGATGGTGTCCTTTGCTTTACAGAAACTTTGTAATTTTATGAGGTCCCATTTGTCAATTTTTGATCTTAGAGCATAAGCTATTGGTGTTCTGTTCATGAACTTTCCCCCTGTACCGATGTCCTCAAGGGTCTTCCCCAGTTTTTTTTCTATTAGCTTCAGAGTGTCTGGCTTTATGTGAAGGTCCTTGATCTATTTGGAGTTGAGCTTAGTACAAGGAGACAAGGATAGATCAATTCCCATTCTTCTGCATGCTGACCTCCAGCTGAACCAGCACCATTTGTTGAAAAGGCTATCTTTTTTCCTTGGATGTTTTCAGCCCCTTTGTCGAGAACCAAGTGGCCATAGGTGTGTGGGTTCATTTCTGGATCTTCAATCCTGTTCCATTGATCTGCCTGCCTGTCACTGTACCAATACCATAAAGTTTTTAACACTATCTTTCCACAAACCTAGCCCTAGCTCTGCAAAGCATAACAGGAGGAAAACTCCAATACAAGGAGGGAAACCACACCCTGGAAAAAGCAAGATAGTAACCTTCCTTCATCAACCCCAAAAGAAGATAACCACTCAAATATAAAAATAACATCAAAAATGGCAGGATGTAATAATCACTATTCCTTAATATCTCTTTACATCAATGGACTCAATTCCCGAATAAAAAGACATAGACTAACAGACTGGATAAGGAAACAGGACCCTACATTTTGTTGCATACAGGAAACACACCTTAATGTCAAAGACAAAAACTACCTTAGAGTAAAAGGGTGGAAGACAATTTTACAAGCCAATGGTCTCGGGAAATGAGCCAGAGTAGCCATTCTAATATAAGATAAAATTGACTTTCAACCTAAAGTCATCAAAAGAGACACTGAGGGACACTTCTTGCTGGTCAAAGGAAAAATCCACCAAGAAGAACTTTCAATTCTGAACATCTATGCGCCAAATGCAAAGGCACCCTCATTCGTAAAAGAAACTTTACTAAAGCTCAAAGAACACATTTCATCTAACACAATAATTGTGGGGGACTTCAACACTCCACTCTCTTCAATGGACTGATCAGGAAAACAGAAACTAAACAGGGACACAGTAAAACTAATTGAAGCTTTGGACGAACTGGATTTGACTGATATTTATAGAACATTTCAACCTAAAGCAAAAGAATATACCTTTTTCTCAGCACCTCATGGTACCTTCTCCAAAATCGACCATATAATTGGTCACAAGACAGATCTCAACAAATACAAGAAGATCGAACTAATCCCATGCCTCCTATCAGATCACTATGGTGTAAGAGTGGTTTTCAATAGCAACAAAAACAACAGAAAGCCCACATACACATGGAGGCTGAACAATATTCTACTCAATGACACCTTGGCCAAAGAAGAAATAAAGAAAGAAATCAGAGACTTTTTAGAATTTAATGAAAATGAAGGCAGAACATACCCAAATCTTTGGGACACAATGAAAGCAGTGCTAAGAGGAAAACTCATAGCACTGAGTGCCTCCAAAAAGAAAATGGAGAGAGCATACATGAGCAGCTTAACAACACACCTGAAAGCCCTGGAACAAAAAGAAGCCAATTCCCCAAGGAGGAGTAGAAGACAAGAAATCATCAAACTCAGGGCTGAAATCAATCAAGTGGAAACAAAGAGAACCATTCAAAGAATCAACGAATCCAGGAGCTGGTTCTTTGAGAAAATCAACAAGATTGATATACCCTTAGCCAGACTGACCAAAGGGCACAGAGAAACTATCCAAATTAACAAACTTAGAAATGAAAAGGGGGATAAAACAACAGAAACTGAGTAAATCCAAAAAATCATCAGATCCTACTACAAAAGCCTATACTCAACCCAACTGGGGAATCTGGAGGAAATGGACAAATTTCCTTGACAGGTACCAAATACCAAAATTAAATCAGGACCAAATAGATCATCTAAACAGTCCCATAACCCCTAAAGAAATAGAAGGGGTCATAGAAAATCTTCCAACCAAAAAAAGCACAGGACCAGATGGTTTCAGTGCAGAATTCTATCAGACCTTCAACGAAGACCTAACACCAATACTCTTCAAACTTTTCCACAAAATAGAAACAGAAGGAACACTATCCAATTAATTCCTTCTATGAAGCCACAATTACGCTGATAACAAAACCACACAAAGATCCAACAAAGAAAGAGAACTTCAGACCAAATTCCCTTATGAACATCGATGCAAAAATACTCAATAAAATTCTTGCCAACTGAATCCAAGAGCACACCAAAACGATCATCCACCATGGTCAAGTAGGCTTTATCCCAGGGATGCAGGGTTGGTTCAATATACGGAAATCCATCAATACAATCCACTACATAAACAAACTCAAAGAAAAAAACCACATGGTCATTTCATTGGATGCTCAAAAAGCATTTGGCAAAATTCAGCATCCTTTCATGCTTAAAGTCTTGGAGAGAACAGGAATTCAAGGCCCATACCTAAACATAGTAAAAGCAATATACAGCAAACCAGTAGCCAGCATCAAACTAAATGGAGAGAAACTTGAAGCAATCCCACTAAAATCAGGGACTAGACAGGGCTGCCCCCTTTCTCCTTATCTTTTCAATATTGTACTTGAGGTACTAGTTCGGGCAATTAGACAACATAAGGAGGTCAAAGGGATACAAATTAGAAAGGAGGAATTCAAACTATCATTATTTGCATATGATATGATAGTCTACCTAAGTGACCCAAAAAACTCCACTAGAGAGCTCTTACAGCTGATAAACAACTTCAGCAAAGTGGCAGGTTATAAAATCAACTCAAGCAAATCAGTAACCTTCCTATACTCAAAGGATAAGCAGGCTGAGAAAGAAATTAGGGAAATGACCCCCTTCACAATAGCCACAAACATCGTAACGTACCTTGGGATGACTCTTACCAAACATATGAAAGATGTGTATGACGAGAACTTCAATACTCTTAAGAAGGAAATGGAAGAAGACCTCAAAAAAATGGAAAAACCTCCCATGCTCATGGATCGGCAGGATTAATATAGTTAAAATGGCCATTTTTTCAAAAGCAATATACAGATTCAATGCAATACCCATCAAAATCCCAACTCAGTTCTTCATACAGTTAGAAAGAGCAATTCTCAAATTCATCTGGAATAACAAAAAACCCAGGATAGCTAAAACTATTCTCAACAATAAAAGAAACTCTGGAGGTATCAGT
The DNA here is from genome assembly GCF_947179515.1 of Apodemus sylvaticus. Classification (NCBI taxonomy): domain Eukaryota; kingdom Metazoa; phylum Chordata; class Mammalia; order Rodentia; family Muridae; genus Apodemus; species Apodemus sylvaticus. The sequence goes on along the minus strand of NC_067474.1, from coordinate 91,777,662 downwards.
ATCCCTGACCTCAAGGAGTACTACAGAGCAAGTATTTCTTCCTCTTTTTATCTTGTCTGAAAAAAGCCTTCATAGTTTTACCCAAAGTTATACCTGATGGATGCTCTAGGCATTTCTCAGTTAAGTTGACAGTAAAATTAAGCATCACTGATTACAAAATGAAAGTCAAATCTTGTCCATGCAATGTAAACATATAACAAGACTCTAACATTTTTACATTATAAAAGCTCTATGTTACAAAATATAAAATATAAAATGAAATCTCCCAATCGCCAACTTGCATAGCTTCTCTCCCCATCTTCCATTCTCTTCTCCTTTGAGAAGAGGGAGGACTCCACTGGTTACAGATCCACCCTGGTGCAGCAAGTCACTTTAGGATCAGGCATATTCTCTCCCACTGAGGCCAGAGTATGAGTATGCAGCACAGTTAAGGAAACAGGATTCAGAGTTAAGAAATTCAGGTTCAGTTCCTGCTCCAGGAAAAGAAATCATCTTTCTCTGAAGCTGAAGGAAACTCTCAGACTGATTCTGCCTGAACTCTATTAAGAGTACAAAATAAAAAACCAAAAACCAAAACCAAAATCAAAACAGAAAAGTAACAGAATTCAAAATCATTTTACAAAATCGTATGTCTGTATAATAATACTATGCTATCTGAAAAAATATAGAAAGAAAATAATCATATTTAGTAATAGTCATTAAAATAGATTTACTTGGTAAGGACTATATCCTTAAAGTTATAAACTGATGAAATCAAGACAAGAACACCCAAATCAAGAGTCCATATTCAAGTATCAAAAAAAGCAAACTTGCCAACATTCATTTTAAGATAATTGATATACAAAATGAAAAACTACTGAATGTTTATGAACTATCACACCTAATATAAAATAAAAGCCACATATTAATTTGAAATCACAAATTATTCTAAAAAGTAAAATCATTCTTGAGACAAAAGAACAAATTTGGGCCTACTTTTTTTCTTAAATTTTATTAGTTTTTTTATTTATTTAAATTTCAAATGTTATCCCCCTCCCAGTTAAACCCCCTATCCTTTCTGTAGTCCTCCCTGCTTCTATGAGGGTGCTCCCCACCCACCCTTGCTCTCCTGCCTCAGTGCCAAAACCCTAGCATTCCTCTATACTAGGTCATTGGACCTCCACTGGACCAAGGGAGCCCCTGCCATTGATGCCAGATAAGGTAATCTTCTGCCACGTATGCAGCTTGAGTCATGGTGGGTGGTGTGGTCCCTGGTTGCTTTGGGGGTTCTGGCTGATGTATGTTGTTGTTCTTCCCCTGGGGTGGCTAATACATTCAGCCTCTAAGTCCTTATCCTAAGTCCATCATTAGGGTTCCCTCACTTAGTCTGATAGTTGGGGACACGCCTGTGTTGGTGAGGCTCTGGCACAGCCTCTCAGGGGTACAAACTGTATTACAGAACAATAATAATTACAAATAAATGTTAGAGGGATATACAGTATGTATATATATATATATTATGAAGTATGAATATATATTTTTATATATAATGCAGTATGAATATATATTATGCAGTATTAATATATATATTAAATATATATAATGCAACCAAATAGACATACTGAAAATAAGTAAGTGTATATATATTCATATAAGCTTAGGCTCCTATCTTATATCACCTTAAAAATTAGAGTAAATATATTGCAAAAATTGATTTAAATGACTAGTCTAACATCTGAAACTGTTATAAAAGTTTCTATAGGAGAAATATACAAGAAAAATTCTAAATATCAATATTAGTGTTTTTTATTCAATTTAAAGATAAGAGGGACATAAAAGTATAAAAATATAAAAATATAAAAGAAATAAATTGTATTCTATAAAACTAGCAAAATCTTTTTAAAGAAACCAAAAAATGCTGCTGTAGATGAAGAAATATTTTCAAGGGGCTTATGTGGTGAGGTGTGAATATACAAAAGACAGTAGCAAATTACACATTTTCAGTAGCAAAAGGCAGAATGGAGAAAAAGTACTTCAGTTGTCACTTTTCCACACAAAGCATATATATCATCAACAGGTGTAAGAAATGGTGATCAGCATCATTCATTATCAGGGATATAAAGTCTGACCTACATACATACATGTATGACCCTCACATACATGTGAGCAGCTATTACCCAAGGGGCCAAATATCAGAATCATTCTAAGACTGTGGAAAGAACACAACCCTTCAATACCAACTTGATATGACAAACAATATGAGATACCTCAAGTAATTAAATGCATGTGATATAGGCATCCTATTTCTAAGCATACATGCAAGAGAAATGAAGCAAGTCAGTATCTCTAGGAGATGTAGTACTGATTTTTTTCCTGTGGAATATTTGTTTATTAGCTATCTTCTTTATTTACATTTCAAATGATTTCTCTTTTCTGGATCCCTCCTCCCTGAAAGTCCCATAAGCCCTTTTCTCACCCCCTGTTCCCCAATGAACACCTTCCCACTTCCCTTTCCCCTATGCTTGAGACTTTCCAGGACCACGGGCCTCTCCTTCCTTCTTCTTGGACATCAATTGATATGTGAATTGTTTCTTGGGTATTCAGAGCTTCTGGGCTAATATCCTCTTATCAGTGACTGCATTCCATGTGTGTTCTTTTGTGATTGGGTTACCTCACTTAGAATGATATTTTCCAGTTCTAATCATTTGCCTAAGAATTTCATGAATTCATTGCTTTTAATGGCTGAGTAGTATTCCATTGTGTAAATACACCACATTTTCTGTATCCATTCCACCTTGAGGGACATCTGGAGCCTTTCCTGCTTCTGGCTATTATAAATAGGCCTGCTATGAACATAGTGGAGCATGTGTCCTTATTACATGCTGGGGAATCCTCTGGGTGTATGCCCAAGAGTATTATAACAGAGTCCTCCAGTATCATGCCCAGTTTTCTGAAGAACAACCAGACTGATTTTCAGAGTGGTTATAACAGCTTGTAACCCCACCAGCAGTGGAGGATTGTTCCTCTTTCTCCACACCCTCACCAGCACCTGCTGTCTCCTGATTTTTTTTTTAATTTTCTATATTCTTTGTTTACATTCCAAAAGATATTCCCTTTCCAGGTTCCCCCTCCCCATAAGTCCCATAGATTTCCTTCCCCAATCAACCCTCTCCCACAATTCTGTCCTGGTAATCCCCTACATTGCTGCATCAAGCCTTTCCAGGACCAGGGACCTCTCCTTCCTTCTTGGGACTCATTTGATATGTGAATTAAGGGCTGAGTATTATTCCATTGTGTAAATATACCACATTTTCTGTATCCATTCTACAACTGAGGGACATTTGTGTTCTTTCCAGCTTCTGGCTATTATAAATAAGGCTGCTTTGAACATAGAAGAACATGTGTCTTTAATGCATACCAGGCTATCCTCTGGGTATATGCCAAGGAGTGGTATAACAGGTTCCTCCAGAAGTATCATGCCCAGTTTACTGAGGAACCACCAGACTGATTTCCAGAGTGGTGGCACCAGCTGGCAATCCTACCAGCAGTGGAGTAGTGTTCCTCTTTCCCCATATCCTCACCAACACCTGTCTCCTGAGATTTTAATCTTAGTCATTCTGACTGCTATGAGATGAAATCTCAGAGTTGTTTTGATTGGCATTTCCGTAATTACTAATGAGGTTGAAAATTTCTTAAGGTGCTTCTCAGGCATTCGAAATTCTTCAGGTGAAAATTCTTTGTTTCGCTCTGTATCCCATTTTTAATAGGATTATTTGACTCTCTGGAGTCTAACTTCTTGAGTTCTTTCTGTATATTGGATATCAGCACTCTGTCAGATTTAGGGTTGGTGAAGATCTTTTCCCAATTTGTTGGTTGTTGTTTTGTCCTTTGGACAGTGTCTTTTGCCTTATAGAAACTGTAATTTTATGAGGTCCCATTTGTCAATTCTTGATCTTAGAGCATAAGCTATTGGTGGTCTGTTCAGGAAAATTTCTCCTGTGCCTATGTGCTCATGTGCTCAATGCTCTTCCCCAGTTACTTTTCTAGTAGTTTCAGTGTGTCTGGTTCTATGTGCAGCTCCTCTATCAACTTGGACTTGAAATTAATACAAGGAGATAAAAATGGATCAATTTGCATTCTTCTGCATGCTGACCTCCAGTTGAACCAGCACCATTTGTTGTTATCTTTTTTCCACTGGATGGTTGTAGTTCCTTTGTGAAAAATCAAGTGACCATAGGTGTGTGGGTTCATTTTTGAGTCTTCAATTCTATTTCATTGATCTACTTGCCTGTCACTGTACCCAATACCTTGCAGTTTTTAACACTAGTGCTCTGTAGTACTGTTTGAGGGTGGGGATACTGATTCCCCCAGAAGTTCTTTTACTGTTGAGAATAGTTTTAGCTATCCTGGGATTTTTGTTATTCCAGATGAATTTGAGAATTGTTCTTTCTAACTATGCAAAATTGAGTTGGGATTTTGATGAGGATTGCACTGAATCTGTAAATTGCTTTTGGCAAGATGGCCATTTTTAGTATATTAATCCTTATAATCCAAGAGCATGGAAGATTTTTCCATCTTCTGAGGTCCTCTTTGATTTCTTTATTCAAAGACTTGAAGTTCCTGTCATCCAGATCTTTCACTTGTTTGGTTAGAGTCACACCAAGTTACTTTATATTGTTTGTGGCTATTGTGAAGGGTGTCATTTCCCTAATTTCTTTCTTAATCTGATTATCCTTTGAATATAGGAAGGCTACTGATTTGCTTATGTTAATTTTATATCCTACCACTTTGCTGAAATTGTTTATCAGCTGTAGGAGTTCTCTGGTGGAGTTTTTTGGGTTGCTTAATATACTATTATATCATCTGCAAATGGTGATAATTTGACTTCTTCCTTTCCAATTTTTATCCCTTTGACCTCCTTTCGTTGTCTAATTGCTCTAGCTAGAATTTCAAGTAGAATATTTAATAAATATATATAGAGAAGGCAGCCTTGTCCAGTCCCTGATTTTAGTGTAATTGCTTCAAGTTTCTCTCCATTTAGTTTGATGTTGGCTACTGGTTTGCTGTATATTGCTTTTACTATGTTTAAGTATGGGCCTTGAATTCCTATTCTCTCCAAGACATTTAACATGAAAGGATGCTGAATTTTGTCAAATTCTTTTTCAGCATCTAATGAAATGACCATGTGATTTTTTTCCTTTTAGTTTGTTTATGTAGTGGATTACATTGATGGATTTCCATATTTTAAACCATCCCTGCCTCCCTGGGATGCAAGCCTACTTGATTATGGAGAATGATCGTTTTGATGTATTCTTGGATTAAGTTGGTAAGCATTTTATTGAGTACTTTGCATTGATATTCATAAGGGAAATTGGTCTAAAATTCTCTTTCTTTGTTGGATCTTTGTGTGGTTTTGGTGTCAGCGAAATTGTGGATTCATAGAAAGAGTTGGGTAGGGTTCCTGCTGTTTCTATTTTGTGGAATAGTTTGAAAAGTATTGTTGTTAGAATTTCTTTGAAGATTTAATAGAATTCTGCACAAAACTATCTGGTCCTGTGTTTTTTGTTTTGTTTTGTTTTGTTTTTGTTTTTTTGGGAGACTGTCAATGTCCACTTCTATTTCTTTATGATTTGTGGGACTGTTTAGATAGTCTATCTGATACTGATTAAATTTTCGTAGTTGGTATCTGTCTAGCAAATTGTCCACCCTTACTCCATAGTGATCTGATAGGGAGCATGGGATTAGATCTATCTTCTTATTTCTGTTGAGGTCTGATCTGTGACCAATTATATGGTCTTTGGAGAAGGTATCATGAGGTGCTGAGAAGAAGCTATATTCTTTTGATTTAGAATGAAATGTTAGGATTTAGAATGTAATAGATAACTATTAAATCCATTTGGTCCAAAACTTCTGTTAGTTTCACAGTGTCTCTGTTTAGTATGTGTTTCCCTGATCTGTCTGCTGAGGAAAGTGGGGTGTTGAGGTCACCCACAGTTGTTGTGTGGGATGTGAAGTGTGCTTTAAGCAACAAAAACAACAGAAAGCCCACATACACATGGAAGCTGAACAAGGCTCTACTCAATGATAACTTGGTCAAGGAAGAAATAAGGAAATAAATAAGGAAATTATAAAATAAGACTTTTTATAGTTTAATTTAAATGAAGGCACAACATTCCGAAATTTATGGAACACAATGAAAGCAGTGCTAAGAGGAAAACTCATAGCTATGACTGCCTCAAAAAAGAAGCTGGAGAGAGCATACACTAGCAGATTAACAGCACACCTTAAACTTTAGAACAGAACAAAGCTAATATACCCAAGGAAGAGTAGAAGACAGGAAATCATCAAACTCAGAGCTGAAATCAACAAAGTAGAAACAAAAAGAACTATACAAAGAATCAACAAAACCAGGAGCTGGTTCTTTGAGAAAATCAACAAGATAGATAAACCTTTAGCCAGACAAAAAAGAGGGCACTGAGGCAGTATCCAAATCAACAAAAACAGAAATGAAGAGGGAGAAATAACAACAGAAACTGAAGAAATTAAAAAAATTATCAGATCCTACTGCAAAAACCTATAATCAACACAACTGGAAAATCTGTATGAAATGGAAAATTTGATAGATAGATACCAACTACCAAAATTTAATCAGCATCAGATAGACAGTCCCACAACTCATAAAGAAATAGAAGTGGACATTGACAGTCTCCCAAACAAACAAAAACAAAACAAAAAACACAGGACCAGATAGTTTTGTGCAGAATTCTGTGTGGGGTGTAAAGTGTGCTTTAGTAAGGTTTCTTTTAAGAATGAGGGTGCCCTTGCATTTGGAGCATAGATGTTCAAAATTGAGAGATCTTCTTGGTAGATTTTTCCTTTGATGAGTTTCCTTCTGTGTTTTTTTTTTTTTAAATGGGTTTTGGTTGAAAGTCCATTTTATTGGATATTAAAATGGTTACTCCAGCTTTTTTGGGGGGACCATTTGCTTGGAAAACTGTTTTCCAGCCTTTTACTCTGAGGTAGTGTTTTCGTTGACACTGAGATGCATTTCCTGTATGCAGCAACATGTTGGGCCCTGTTTATGTATCCAGTCTGTTAGTCTATGTGTTTTTTTTTCTGAGTCCATTGATGTTAAGAGATATTAAAGAATAGTGATTTTTGCTTCCTGCTATTTTTGATGCAATTTTTATGTTTGTGTGGTTATCTTCTTTTTGGGTTTGTTGTAAGAAGATTAATTTCTTGCTTTATCTAGCATGTAGTTTATTAGTGTTTTCTATTCATTATTCTTTGACAATCTGGATTCGTTGAAAGAGATATTTTGTAAATTTGTTTTTGTCATAGTATACCTTGGTTTCTCCATTTGTGGTAATTGAGAGATTTGCTGGATATAGCAGCCTGTGTTGGCATTTGTGTTCCCTTACGGTCTATATGATGCCTGCCCAAGCTCTTTTGACGTTCATAGTCTCTGGTGAGAAATCTGGTATAATTCTTATAGGTCTACCTTTATAAGTTATTTAACCTTTTTCCCATACAGCTTTCAATATTCTTTTTTTTGTTAAGTTCTTTTGGTGTTTTAATTTTTATGTGATGGGAGAAATTTATTTTCTGGTCAATTCTATTTGGAGTTCTGTAGGCTTCTTGTATGTTCATGGGCATCCCTTTCTTTAGGTTAGGGAAGTTTTTTTCTGTAATTTTGCTGAAGACATTTACTGGCCCTTTAAGTTGGAAATCTTTGCTCTCTTCTATACCTATAATCCTTAGGTTTGGTCTTCTCATTTTGTTCTGGATTTCCTGGATGTTTTGTGCCAGGAATGTTTTGCATTTTGCATTTTCTTTGACTTTTGTGTCAATGCTTTCTATGGCATCTTCTGCAATAGAGATTCTCTCTTCTATCTCTTGTATTCTGTTGTTGATGCTTGGATCTGACTCCTGACTTCCTTCTTAGGTTTTCTGTGGCCTGAGTTGTTTCCCTTTCTGATTTTTTTATTGTTTCTACCTTCATCTTTAGATCCTGAATTCCTTCACATGTTTTGTTGTGTTTTCCCTTAGTTGTCCAAGGGCTTCTCCATGTTTACATGTGCTCTCCTTTATTTATTTAAGGGAATTATTTATATCCTTCTTGAAGCCCTCCATCAGCATCATGAGCTGTGATTTTAAATCCATATCTTGCTTTTCTTGTGTGTTATGGTATCCAGGACTTGCTCTTGTGGGAGAGTTGGGTTCAGATGGTATCATATTGCCTTGATTCTGTTAGTAATGTTCCTATTTTTGCCTTTTGCCATCTGGTTATCTCTGGTGTTAGCTGTTCCTGCTGTCACTGGCAGGTGCTTGTCCCTCCTGTGTGCCTGCAAGCCTGTGTCAGCACGCCTGGGTGACCAGCTTTCCCCTGGTGCAGATCACTGTGGGGCTGTCCAGCTCCTGGGTGCAGGTTGGACCCTGGCATACCAAGTCCCATGTGAACTTACACTCAGTTCTTCTCTGTGTCCTTGGCTGCAACAGCCTGTTCAGTCACAGGAGAGAAGATATTGACTTCACCTCTAACCACAGGACTCAATGCAGAGCAGATATCCCATAGCAGACTAGGTGTACAGACAGCTGTGGCAGTGCTTCCAAGCTCCTGGGTTCAGCGGGGGCCTTGGAGGGCTGTGTTCCAAGAGCTCTTCTTACTCAGGTGATCCCTGTGTACCTGTCTGCTCCTCTACACAGTCACAGGTGCAAAGATGATGCTACCTCACCTCTAAACATGGGACTCCCTCTGACTACCCCCTGCAGGGCAGATGACCCTGGGCAGGGTAGGTGCCCAGCTGGCAGTGGTGCTGTCAGGCTCCTGTGTGCAGGTGGAGCCCTGGCAGGGCATATTCCAAGGGATCTTCTGCTGTGGTGATCTCTGCATACCTGTCTGCCTGATTTTATTTTTTAGTGTAGATTTTTCACAAACAATGTAAAAACAATCCAAGACTTGCACAAAGAGGAATGAATGAATGAGAAAATGTGGTTTCTACATATGCATGCAATAGATAGTGTACCAAAAATAAGATGAAAATTTCTACCATCTAAAACATTCAATAACCCTGAAAACAAGCCACATGCTGAAATAGAGAAGTGTGAAATAGGATAATGGAAGCAGGGATGGAGAAATTGTGTTCTGAAAATAAAAATCTACAGCCAATTTACATTTTAATGATGACTAAGTTTGTTGAATATTTGGGTATCATCATTTGAGAACTCGTTGGTTATATATTCCATTTGTAAATTGTATTCTTTGTAATCTTGATGGAGATTCCTTTCAGGTCTTTATATAGTCTAGATACTAACCCTCTGTCATACATCCACTGATTTCACAGAGACATCATGTCATAGAGAAATCAAGTTGGACCCAACTAGAATCTTCTCCCCTACTATCTAGCAGTCACAGGCATGGAACATACTATATAAAATTATAGTGGAAAATTAGCCACCAATCTCACCCAGCTGTGTAAGCTATGACCTCCCAAATTGACTTTCCTTTAAGATATGTTCACATAATTATAGCAAAATATTTTGAGATCGACCTACTCCACGAGACGGAACAATGCCTAACACTGTGAGAACACCAAAAGGAGGCTAGAAATATGATAATGCCTAAAGGAAATTTTAAAAAATAATACCTTGAGTAAATTCTAGAATATTCCCAATTATACTGCAATAAACTAAGGAAAGTAATTTTACTTGCTGCCATGTTTGATTGTTTCCGCTTGAGCCTTGTATTGTCTTTTATCTAGTTCTATCTTTCTTTGCAGAGTATCATGTTCAGAATTTCATTGTACTTATTTTTGTGGTATTAAATACCTGTCAAGTATAATTATATTATGTCAACTATAATATATATTAAAGAAACTGAGTATTAACCTTAGCTCTGATTCATTGTTTCCAATTACCATGTCTAGTATTAACCAGTATCAGTAGATGGTGAAAAAATATTTTCTATGAAGCTTCTACCCACTAAAGTGCAGACTCTTTACTTCTATTTTGTGAGAGTCGGAATATTTACTTTTAAAAGTGATGTGTAAAACTATTATTTAATTTTATATTCTCCTATATGTATGTATTTAGAAAGTGGATGGAATACTTTTAAATAACTCTCATGAGCTTTGAAATCAATGTATCAAGTTACAATCAATAAGTATTTATAATTAAATCTAAAGCAATGTATTACTAGCATCAGTTAACTGACATCGTGGATTAATGTTTGTTTTTATTATTTCTTCATTTTCTCACTTAAAACTATGTAGGCAAATCAGAGACAAATAATATATTTATTCATTTTACGTTGATTTTAGGGTAATTGAGCTATGTGCCCTGGTGTAGAAATTGGTATTTCAATTATCTAAATTTTAGTTTATCTCCAGATAATTAGAAACTTATGTTACTACAATTTAATAATTCCTTTACACTTAATAAATATCTGACTGAGTTTTCACTAATACATTCATTCGAAGTCTGTGTTTTATTGCTGATCTGACAGCTGCTCTAGAGTCTTAACTTCCAAAATTGATTGACTTACTGAATTTCCAGAGTTGAGTTTTATTTGCGTGGCCCACTATGCTTGTCAGCTGTAGGTACTTATTTCTCTCTGTTCCTATGAAGGGTTTTTACTTCCTCATAGAACTAACACTTGGTCCTTTGAAAAATAGTACTATAAAACAAGAAATAGACACTGAAATTGATTAAGTGCTTTGAAGTTGTTCATACTACATCAAAAGCAAATAATAACTCATCATTCATGATGGATAAATACTGAGTTTAGCTCTTTTTTTTTTACTTTCTTTTTTTATTTTTTTATTCGATATAATTTATTTACATTTCAAATGATCTCCCCTTTTCTAGCCCCCCCACTCCCCGAAAGTCCCGTAAGCCCCCTTCTCTTCCCCTGTCCTCCCACCCACCCCTTCCCACTTCCCCGTTCTGGTTTTGTCGAATACTGCTTCACTGAGTCTTTCCAGAACCAGGGGCCACTCCTCCTTTTTTCTTGTACCTCATTTGATGTGTGGATTATGTTTTGGGTATTCCAGTTTTCTAGGTTAATATCCACTTATTAGTGAGTGCATACCATGATTCACCTTTTGAGTCTGGGTTACCTCACTTAGTATGATGTTCTCTAGCTCCATCCATTTGTCTAAGAATTTCATGAATTCATTGTTTCTAATGTTCATAGCAGCCCTATTTATAATTGCCAGATGCTGGAAAGAACCCAGGTATCCCTCAACAGAAGAGTGGATGCAAAAATTGTGGTATATCTAGACAATGGAGTACTATTCAGCCATTAGAAACAATGAGTTTAACTCTTGATCAGAGTAGTTATTTCCTGGGAGATCTGGAAGTTCTGGCCTGTTGATATTGTTGTTCTTCCTATGGGGTTACAAACCTCTTCAGCTCCTTCAGCGTTTCTCTAACTTCTCCATTGATGATGACACTGTGCTTGGTCCAATGATTGGCTGAGAGCATCTGCCTTTGTATATGCCAGGCTCTGGCAGAGTCTCTCAGGAGAAAGCTATATCAGCCTCCTGTTGCAAGCACTTCTTGGGATCTACAATAGTGTCTGGCTTTGGTATCTGTAAATGGGATGGATTCCCAGGTAGGACAGTGTGGATGGCCTTTCCTTCACTCTCTGCTCCACACTTTGTCTCTGTATTTCCTCCCTTGAGTATTTTGTTCCCCCTTCTAAAAAGGACTGAAGCATCCACACTTTGGTCTTTCTTCTTCTTCAGCTTTCTGCGGTCTATGAATTGTATCCTGGATATTCCACTTTTAGATTACTATCCACTTACCAGTGAGTGCATACCACGTGTGTTCTCTTGTGACTAGGTTACCTCACTCAGGATATTTTGTAACTTCCATCTACTTGCCTAGGAATTCATGAATTCTTTCTTTTTAGTAGTTGAGTAGTACTCCATTATGTAAATGTACCATATTTTCTGTATCCATTCCTCTGTTGAGGGACATCTGGGTTCTTTCCAGCTTCTGGCTATTATAAATAATAAGACAGCAAACTTATTGTAGATGTCAAGAACTGCTTGCTATAGGAATCTGATATAGTGGTCTCTTGAGAGATTCTGCCAGATCCTGGCAAATACAGAGGTGGATGCTTGCAGCCAACCATTAGACTCTACATGAGCATATGCTCAGGAGTAGTATAGCTGAATCCTCAGGTAGTACTATGTCCAATTTTCTGAGGAACTGCCAGACTTATTTCTACAGTGGATCAACAATGGAGGTGTGTTCCTCTTTCTCCACAGCCTGGACAACATCTGCTGCCACCTCAGTTTTTTGATCTTAGCCATTCTGACTGTTGTGAGGTGGAATCTCAGGGTTGTTTTGATTTGCATTTCCCTGGTGAATAAAGATGTTGAACATTTCTTTAGGTGCTTCTCAATTATTCTCTACTCCTCAGCTGAGAAATTTTTGTTTAGACCTATACTCCATTTCAACTGCTTGCTGTACTTCTCAGAGGGCAGCCATGCTAGGGTCCTATTTGTAAGCAAACCATAGATAACATCAGTAATAATGTCAGACATTGGGGCTTCCCCTTGAGCTTGATCCCAAATTGGACCTGTCACTGGACCTGCTTTCCCTCAGGCTTGTCTCTATGTTTGAGCCAGCAGTCTTTTCAGACTAGAACAATTCTGGGTCAGAGGTTTTGGCTGTGGGAGAGCAACCCTATCCCTCCAATTGATGCCATGTCTTTCTGCAGGAGATAGACTCTACAATTTTCCTCTTCCCACTGTATGGTATTTCATCTAAGGTCTTTGAATTCTGAGAATCTCTCACCTCCTAGGTCTCTGGTACATTCTAGAGGGTCTCCCTACATCCTACAATCTGAGGATGCCTGTTTCCATTCTTTCTGTTGGTCCTGTTCCCCCCAATACCTTATCATGTTCCCCTCTTTCCCTTCCTGTCCCTTTTCCCACCCAGTTCCCTCCCTCTCCTGTCTCCCATGATTGCTTTCTTCTCCTTCCCAAGTGATAATGAGGCACCCTCACTTGGCTTTTCAGCTTGTTGACCTCCTTGAGTTCTGTGGATGCTATCCTGGGTATTCTGTACTTTTTCCTCTAATATCCATTTATTAGTGAGTGCATACTATGCATATCCTTTTGGGTCTGAGTCTCTTCATTCAGGATAATATCTTTTAGTTCCATTCATTTGCCTGTAAAAGTTAATGACTTGTAGATGCTCTAAAAAGTTCTAAATAATATCAGCTGCTTAAGGAAAATTTGAGAGGGGCAGCAAAGGTTAGAATACTAAGCATTAAAATATACTTTCTTGTGGTATTTAATAGTCCTATCTAGTATATTATACTACATTTTTATCTTTAACCTTTTTTTCAGCCCAGTCATTATCCCCTTCTGGCTCTGCCTTCTGAGTCTTCCTCGTCCTATACCACCTCTCCTCTGTCCAAAAGGATGTTGCCACCCACCAAATCCCCTATCAGGCTTCTCTATTCTTTAGGGCCTTAAGTCTCTCAAACATGAGGTCTCTCAATGAAGACAGACCTGATAGTCCTCTGCTGTATATATGCACATGACCTTGGACCAGCTAGTGTATGCTCTCTGGTTGCTGGCTCAGTGTCTATGAGATCTCAGGTGTCTGGATTAATTGTGGCTACTGGTCTTAGGGAGTCACCCTCCTACTTAGCTTCTTCCAGCCTTTCCCTAATTCAACCACAGGGGTCCCCAGCTTCTGTCAATTGGGTGGGTGTAAGTATATAATTCTATTTCAGTCAAATGCTTGTTCAACCTCTCAGAGGGCACACGTGCTAGGCTCCTGATTGTTAGTACATTATGACATCTGGAATAGTGTCAGACCTTAATATAAAAATGTTACACTGTTTTTCAAAATTCAAATTTAAATTAGCTTTTACTTTCTATTTATGGTCAATACAGGTGAATGTGGTATGCTATATTTCTGAGACTCAGGTAAGCATTAGTGTGTAATATCATGCTGGAAAAAAATGTGTTAAGTCCTGAGTACTTCATTGAAGACTCAATTGTAGTAGTTAGGTAATTAGAAATTATGCATTACATAAAACACTTTCTTCTTATTATACTTTATAATTCTCCAGTGTAGATTGTTGCCTGTTTAAATGACAAGAATGCTGAATGTTTCTGAGATCATACTGCTTTCTTTTATTCCAACAAAATTAGTGGTGGTGGTGTGTTTGCATGTGTGCACATATGTCGCATTTATTTTCATAGAAAAGTGCTATACATTGTTATCTATGTTTATAAATGAAAATACATCTATTCTTCTCATGTGTTTGTGATTCAAGTTCCATCCACTTGCTTTGATATGCTCATTAGCTAGGTTGTGAAGTGAAATATGACCCTTAGTATTTCACCTTAATGAATTCCAATAATAATCTCCCATCAGACCCATCCATCAGGAAGAATGAGAATCAAAACTGATGGTCTTGCTACTCTTCACTCACTGTGAAAAGAGAGCAAAGAGCTATCCCTTTAGCACACTCTCCAGAACTGTGATCAAGCCAATTAGAATACACACATTCTGGAAGTTGCCTTTCATCTGAAATCCAGCAGTGGTATTTATTTTGTTAGAATTGCTGCAGCATTCTTTTCCCATGCCCATTTTATTGTTGTGTGCTGCTGTTCCCAGCCTCAAATTAAACAAAATCAACTGGAAATGTTGAGTGGACATTTGCTCCGCGTACCTCTGTGAGATGATTTGCAGCCTGTTTTCCTGCCAGGATAATACTCTTCAAGCATAGCCTGGGGTGGAAGGGGAATTTGGTGTTGCTCTGCACCACATTACTTTTGTTAGAGGAATCAAAGGAACATATAAAAATTTCAATTGAACAACACTCTATCTGGGAATTACTTTCATCTCATTCAAACAACTTCCCATTGGTATAAAGGCTTTTGATATCTGAATGGCAAAGCTTGCATTACAAGGAATATGTGTTTATTATTAGTTTGATTTCTGTGGTGATGCCTGGTGTATTTCATTTTTAATACATGCGTTTCTACTAGTCTTTTTCTCATCTTAGTTTTCTCATTCTAGCTATTCACACCCTGGGACAAGCAGGCTTAGTCAGTGTCACCACTTAAAGCCACATTCTCTTATATCACCTCAAAAATTTCAATTACTACACAAGATTACACTATCTGGTCATTTTCTTTTGACTCTTTCTGTAAGATCTATCTATCCCTCTTCTCAATAATAAAAGGGAAAGTCATAAGTATGAATAGATAATAAATAATATCAGATTAAAAATTAAATTCTGGGTCTTTAAGTCTACTTTCTAATTTCACATTAATCTTTTATCTTAGAAAAGTTCTAAAATGTTATCTTTGAGAATAAATGTTAAATCCTTTTCTTTGGCTCCCAGATTTGCAGTATTTGATTCAAAATTATGAATATTGGGAAAACATCATTTATTTTATTATTTTGTGCAACTATTCATGTTACTGCATATAACTGTATTTATGCCTTTGTAATTGTTAAGATAATTTGAATATGATCATACTTCTGTTGCTATAATGATATATCAAATTATTTCAAATTATGCTTCTAGCAGAAACAATCGAAAAATGCAATTATATCATTTAAAT
This sequence comes from Apodemus sylvaticus, assembly GCF_947179515.1. Classification (NCBI taxonomy): domain Eukaryota; kingdom Metazoa; phylum Chordata; class Mammalia; order Rodentia; family Muridae; genus Apodemus; species Apodemus sylvaticus. The sequence goes on along the minus strand of NC_067474.1, from coordinate 91,762,078 downwards.
GGTAAAAAGTGAAATGTAATAATTGAACTTAAATAAAGTTAAGAATATAACATTTATGAGTCTACAGTTGTATGTCCAACTGTTAGTAATGATTCCCATATTTGATTATTCAATGAATTCATACATTTAAATGACCTCCTGCTATTTTACTTACCAATATCATGAAGACTAATCAATCTTTTAACAAGTTTATGATATTCTGAAGGGACCTGGTATTTCATGATGAAAGTATGAGAAATGACATTCTAACATATTCATTTTGCCCTGAAAATTCTGATGGATTTATAATGTCTCCTTTCTATAATAGTATGACAATAATTTAGATATTCCAGTTTTACAAATATTAGCAAAATACGTAAAGGCACACTCATCTACGTATATAGTTTTAAATAATTTATTTATATGCATAAAAATGTATTATATTTATAATGATAAAATTTATATTGGCAAAACATTTTTATTATTATAGAAAGAAGACACAGGCTACTAAGGAATGTTTCAGAAATGTTAATGAAGTAGATATAACTGTACCTGAAAATGTTTATAATAATATTTTGAAAATTAGAAATCTAAGTAAGTAATGTGTGCCCTGTAACATGCTGATACATAAAAACATCCATGGTGATCTGAATGAGAAATGTCCATCAAAAGTTCACATGTGTGAACACTTGTGTTGGGGCCACTGTTTGTGGAGGTGGAGACTTGGTGAAGGTCTACATTTTGGTATATGAGCTTTTGTAGCTTATATCTTCCTGTTACATCCAGGTAACTTCTGTAATTAATATTTAAATAAAAATGTTATCTCTCAGCTTCTTGATACTGCTGTCTTGATACTGCTGACTTGGGTCTCCCAAGATTACTGATTGATTCTAACTCTGGAACTATAAGTCAAAATAAATTTTTCTACTATAAGTGGTGTTGACTGTGATATTTTATTAGAGCAACAAATAGTTCATTTATACTATATCATTATGTACTTCTATGAGGCAATTAAGAAAAGGAATGAACTGCCAAAAAAACAGTAATTCTAAATGAACCAAATGTCTCAAGATACAGATACCTTAAGTTTGACAGAACGAGTACTAGGAAATAAGACTAACTTCAGTGCACACACACTCACACACACACACACACACACACACACCATTTACAAAACCATTGTAGATAGTACTCCAATATTACAGGTATCAAGACTAACAATTAAAAAATTGGACTACACAAAACTAAAAGCTTTCTGCACTGTTAAAGTACACCATGATTTAACTGAGGAGACATGTGGAAAAAATATGAAAAAGCAGCTTTAGTACTTATATCTAAGTATCTAACAAAAGATTAGTACCTAGAATATACAAAGAAAGATCAAAGAAAAAAAGCAAAAAGAGTAAAAAAAAAAATTGAAATGGGGCATGGAACTCAAGTAAATACTGTAACAGCCTTATCCAAGATATTAGGGAAATGGCACTCTTCAAAATAGTCACAAATAATATAAAATACCTTGGTGTGACTTTAACCAAACAGTTGAAAGAAGTGGATAATATTATTAAGTTTGATTATCAGCTTGTATGAACCCCAGAATCCATGAATCAAATTGTAGTCAGCATTTCATTAATTATTCAATTAATTGAGTTACTTATTTGTTTGCTTGTTTAATTTGTTGTGTTTTTTGCATTCCCAGAGCAAAGATTTTCTCACTGTTTTTAGATTTTAAGTTACAGGTTACTCTGTGTGGGGTCTTGCCCTGAGTTCATTCCTTTCTTTATTCTATTGTAGATCAGACCTTTATTTATCTCAAGTCTCTTATAGCACAAACCTTAGCTCCAAAATTTAATTAAATTACTTGATGCTTCTTACCTCTTTAAAATTTGTATTTCTTTTGACTCCATTTACTGGAATACATCATAGACATGAATAATACTGGATACTTGTAACTACACGGCAGAGTGACTATTGTTCTGCCTTAAAGTCTACTGTTCAATGATAATTAGTCCATTACTTTCCAATTGAGCCCCAGGCATATTCTTAGCATAGAGTCGAACACATGCACATTCTTTCCCAAAATACGATGAGAATGGTTTCTTGTCTGATTCTTAGTATCAATCCCATGTGAAACCACTTGATCTGGGTTCTATAATTCAATTTGCTCTCAAGAGTTTTTGTCTTTGAAGCTCCTGATAGGATGCCTCATTAAGGCTCACTTACAGCATTCAAACACTTTTCTAGTCCAAGATCCCCAAATCTTATATATTCCTACTAAAATTAGTTTTATAAATTCTGTTACATCAGTAGCCCACTCACTGGTACCAAATCTTCATTAGTTACTTCCCTATTGCCAGGGTAAGAAGCTCTATTGGAGCAACTTATAACATAAATAGCTTAATTTGGCTCAAGATTCAGACAGAGTTCATGACAGTGGAGCTAAAAAAACAGCTGAAGGAGCACATCTTGATCCATACTTATGATGCAGAGAAAGGGAAAGTTTTAGAAATACTAGGAGGCTTTTTAAACTTCAAATCTCACCCCCAGTGACACAACTTCTTCAAAAACTGGCAGTTATCCTAATCCTTTCCAAACACTCCCAACAATTGAGAATGAAGAATTGAAATAGAAATATATATGAATCAAACCAAAATTACATCAGGTTGGGTAAGATTATAAAATGTTAGGACAAATGATGGCATGTGATAAAGGAATGATTGCTCACTGATGGTAGAACTCCAAACTACTATATCCACTATGAAAAATCATGTGGAAGTTCCTCAAATATTTAAAATAGATCTTCCCCACTATTCACCTATAACTCTTTAATATATGTATACAAGAGTCCATATCTTACACTAGAGATATATGCTTATTTATGATCTTTGTTGCTATGTAAAAAAGAGTCAGGAAATGGAAAACTCCTTTATGTCTAGGAACTGATGAATAGATAATAAAAACTTATATATTCATAGTGTATTCTTAATTTTAGCTATGAAAAATATAGTTATATAATTTACAGGTTGATGGAAAAAAACTGGAAATAATCATTCAACATATGATAACTGCCCAGCATGGTGGCACACGCCTGTAATCCCAGCACTTGGGAGGCAGCAGCAGGCTGATTTCTAAGTTCGAGGGCAGCCTGGTCTACAAAGTGAGTTCCAGGACAGCCAGGGCTGCACAGAGAAACCCTGCCTCAAAAAAATATGATAACCTAGTCCAACAAAGACAAATGTTGCATTGTTTCTTTATAATAGCTTTGAATCTTCAGATATGCAAGTTGTCAGAAATACCCAGGAATAAGGTATTGGTAGGGGTGATTCTAAAGGAAGGAAGATATAAAGCAGTAATATCTGATTCTGAAGAGATTTCTCTGTGGCTAAAAGCATTTGTTATTCTTTCAGTGAGCAAGGGATTTGTTGCTTGTCCCCACAAGTTGTTTCTTATTTTCAGGCCTTATCCTGACCACACCAAAAATTGAGGATGTACTTGTTTGTTTACAAAATTTGTATTTGGGCAAAACCCTTATACACAAAATAAAATTAATCAATCAGAAAAATTATAATGTAAACAGTGATATAAATGCTAAAGGGAACAAATGGATTAGGAAGGATAAAGTTGTCATAGTAGAGAGCTGGGCAAGGTAGAGTCAAATGATGTAGAGAAATAACATTAAAGATCTACATACTAGTGTTGAATCTTAGTTTGTACACATATGTGCACACACATAGTAAGTAAAAGAGAGGCAGAATGAGATAGGGAATCAAAATGGGTCTACACTAAACAAAATTATGTTGATCCCATATAGACTAACACATGAAAATCCCATTTTTGTCTTGCTCAGACTCCCCAGACATTACTGGCAACTGTCAATTTGATTTGTTACCCTCTAGAACTTGACAAAAAAAACCCATATGCCTAAAGACTCTATAATTGGTGACAGAACATGAAAATATCAACCTGGTACAAACTTGGAATACATAGGCTAGCTTTCATTCTGCTGGAAAATACAACATTCACTATTAAAAGATGAAATAAGTAATCATTTTGCCCAGCTGTGAAACTACCTGGCAAGAATATTTGTATTGGTATATTAATGGCATAAAGATAATCGGAATAACCAACCACTTTATTATTGGATAATATGAGAACCATACCTGCCATCATTCTGAGGCCAAGAATCTAGTAGGTCATAGGCAGTAGAAGAAAAAAAAACCTACTAAAATTAAATATACTGAATGTATATAGTACTAAATCCACTTATAACCACAACCATTATATCCATAAATTAATGTCACTCTCAGTCCTCTAGAGAGAAAATTCTTTCTGCAATAAACATAAATTACTAAAAATTCTGTAATGGCTCAAGCACATAAAGTAACTGGTGAAGGCTCAGCCCTCAATTAGACATCCAAATAACATTCTATCCTCCCAGGGCACAGGAACCATTAAGAGAGGAAAGACTGTAAGATACAAATGTAGGAAATGAATATATAGAAACAATGTCCTTCTAATATATCATGACTATTGCACATAAAACTTACAGTGATTAAGACAGCATTCAGAAGATCCACACATACTCAAGCAATATTAACCCCACCCCCCCAGCAAGCTGAGGATAGGGAGAAATGCAGTCTTAATCTTGGCCATGAACTTGTTAACAACTGATAGCTTCTAGATGAAGAGAAATCCTTTTCCTTTATATTTTTCTTTTCTAAGAGAGTTGTATATGTTAAGTAGACCATTAAATTCAGTGATCACAAATAAAATGAAAGCCTTAAAGCAGAATGGTTTATCAGTAGTAAGAATCATTTCAGAGCAAGAAAGGGATGGGATAAGAGTACAAATGGTGATGAAAATAATTGAAAGTTTTCATATGAAGATATAAAATTGAGAAAAAATAAAACATACAATGTCTTTCAACTAGACTTTAACCCTCTTCAAAATATTATTTATTTCTTTTTATAATTAGTAGCATCTTTACTTTTTCTAGTAATGCAAAACTTTCTCTTTTTTCGTTTGTTTATTTTTTTGTTTTTCAAGACAGGATTTCTCTGTGTGGTCCTGGCTGTCCTGGAACTCACTCTGTAGACCAGCCTGGCCTCGAACTCAGAAATCCACCTGCCTCTGCCTCTCAAGTGCTGGGATTACAGGCATGCGCCACCATGTCCGGCCAATAATGCAAAACTTTCAACATCGTGTGTATGTGTGTGTGTATATGTACATACATACATACATACATACATACATACATATGTATATATGTGTGTATGTATGTATGTATATATGTATATGTGTATATGTGTATATGTGTATATGTGTATATGTGTATATGTGTATATATGTATATGTGTATATGTGTATATATGTATATATGTATATATGTATATATGTATGTATATATGTATATATGTATGTATGTATATACAAATTAGTTATATGTTAGTTTTAAGATTAACTGAGAAGATTCAACTTAGTCATCTTCCCCTGAATTGTTACCCAACTGAGAAAAGTACAGTGGCTCAAAAGATATGTTATTTCTGCTTGTCTTTCTAAAACATGAAAGTGAGTGTATTCTCCAAAGAAAGCTCTCATATTACTAAAAAACATCTCATAACAATCTCCCATCATTACAGTCTTTCATCTTCCTTTTCTTCATTAATCCTGAGCTTTAGTTGAGAGAGTTATTATGTAGATTCGTGTTTTGGAACTGGACTCCACAGCTCTAATTTTTTGTGTTTTTCTATAATGTTCTCTTTCTTTTTCTTCCATGTTAGGTGATGATTACACATATATATATTGGAATAAGGACAAATAGATTGAATAAAATTAGGGGTATAATGATTTAATACAACGTGTGCTACTAGTACTGGGTCACCAGCTATGTTGTGAATATCAAGAATGGTTCTTTTTTATTGCGTGGGTCTTCAGATAATATAGCTGTTGTTTACAAGTAGGAAATATGTGACAGTACTGAGCTATTAGGCTCATCATATCATGCTGTTTATTATGGCAGTTCACTGGTGTCATAACTGGGAAGGACCACTAATCACGTTTCTCCTTTGGAAGCTTGTAGAATGCCTTCAGGTACCATGAATGCAATCTTTGTAAAGTAGACTTTTCAGTAACTTCTAGCTCAGGGACTCTGTCCTTTGTGTATGAAGTTCCTGGTTTCTTCAGTAAAAGTTACTTAGCTTCCACCTATATGGGTTGGAAACCAAGGGCAAGAGCAATAAGTTGTAATAAGTGGGAAGTCACTTCAACAACCATGAATTCATAGGAGATTTTTCTCATGCTTGACAGTGGCATTTTATCTTATTGGATGGCTTTAAACTCCTGAAAGAAGAATTGTCATCCTAGATGGGAAATGTTCTTTAATAGTAAATGTTTGTATTTACACACAGACTTTTGTAGAGTAAAGGAATGTTTAAAGTAGATATTAATATTATTAAACATTATGACTTCTTGGACAGCTTTACTATTACATTTACTATCTTGATTTTATATTTATTTCCTCCTGAATAAAGCCCAATTCATTTTTTTTCATTTCCCAGATTATACCAGGATATAAGTAATATGAATAATACTTTAAAATGTACACTGAGTTAAAATTTTATTAGAGTATACTATAATAGAAGATTATGTACTGTTGGGAAACCTGGTTGCGAAGGTTGAAGTCTGATGTTACATTAACAGACCTGAGCTCAGTACAAAATGACAGCCTCCCTTTTTTCATCAGAGATTCTACTTCCATTATCTTGTCTGGGAATCTAGAAACCCAAACACATGCTACATGTGGAATGTCTCATGATTTAGTGAAATTATAGGTTTAGCTTCATTTTTCCCAATAAGGACCTGTCCAGTAAATTCATATGCTATTAAAGTACCTCAAGTACCTTAGCTTATGCCCACCCTGCATTTTCCTGCCCCTTCCCCAAACTATATAAACTTTGACTCACCCTCTATAACTTTATTCTGTCTCCCTGAAGCTGATCCCAGACTGGTATTGTCTCCATTGTATTCCTGGGCTGAATTAAACTTTTTGACTTTGTGAGCTAGTGGACAATAACCTCAGGGATAAGGAAAGACCACTGTGTACTTTACTTAATTATAAACTGCCATTAAAATAAAAGTCACTGGTAATATGTATCAGTGAAAACAAGTTGCTATATTAATAATAAAATTGTCTTCCTTTATTGATCACAAAATTACATTGTTGCAAAACATACTAATGATAACATTCATTATTTATTCATTGGTTATTCATTATATATTCATATAATAGATCATATTCTAATTTTTATTCATTTTAATATATAATAATATTATTAAATTAATTATGAATTTCAATCACTAAAGCAATTATACATTACTATTATTTGGGTTCCCACTGTGACTTTCAATGAGAAATGCTGTGAATTTTATTATATACCAAGTATAACTGAATGCTTACTTCTTTAGAAGAAGAAAAAGAATATGGAGGATATTTTTTCTTTTTCTTTTATCTTAATCATTCTTTTAAGATATTTTTAATTAAACTAATATTCCATCAGTTCCCCACATTTCTTTTGTCCCTTTAACCTTTCCCAGCTACTCCGCCTCTATAATCTCCCATATATATATGAAATGTGTGACACTATTGAACTATTAGGCTTATCATATCATGTTGTCTATTATGGTGGTTCTTCCAGCTCAAGGGCAAGTTATTTTGCATATATATATATATATATATATATATATATATATATATATATATATATGCAAAATTTGCCAAGTTTGATTTCCTTGGTAGTTAGTGTATGAGTTCAAGGATGATCATTCTCCATTGAACAACCTAAAATGGCCCAGAAAGACAAACATTGCATGTTTTTCTCAGCATCAGTTTCTTAGTTGAAGGCATATAACACAGAGAAGCTACAATATGCAAGAAAAGTATAAAGGGGATATAAGTAAATGAGGTTTGGTTAGAAAACTACTAGAAGACTACAGTGATATGAAAAAGGAAATGAATTAATGGGGAAGGTTCTGCATTTGTGGATGAAGGAGGGATATCAGTGGAGAAGAAGAAAGATACAAGGGACAAGTATTGTCAAGGATTTTTGAAAAAGCCTCAAGGAATCATGTTCTTTTATACTAATAATTTTTAAAGAAATTCTTCTCAGCTTATTTATCAAAATATAAATCTGTTTGAAAATTTGCTACCAATGTGTCTGTGCCATAATGTTTTACATTCAAAATATGATAAGCCATACTTAAGCAAAGCAAGCATTGTTTTAGAAAAGATTAAGAAAACATTTTCTGATTTCTGCTTAGTATCCCAAATTTGGCCTTCTTTAATGTCATGTATCTAATTAGTTGCAACAAGGGCTGCCTAATTTAGGTCATTGCTTAGTGATGCATCAGTGAGCAAAAATTGCTGTTTAGTTGTGTCAGCTTTCCAAGTACACCACAAACGTAAAATGATCTGTTAATACATAGTCTTTTTCTTGCTTCCATAATCATGAGGAGAGAGATGGGAGAGGAGCAGTTGGTATTTTTCCTTTATTTGACTAACTTACAAACCCCTATACAATATCGTCAAATTTTCTTGAATGTCAATTTTTAATCAGCTGTTGCATTTTTATTAGCCCATTCTTTGCTGTCTGCCTGCTTGTTTTGTAATAAAGATGAACACATCCCACATGTTGGCCAGGTACCCTACAAATGAACTGTATACCTACAATTTCATTCTTTTCAAATTTTAAAATTTTATACATTCTTTCTGCAAGCATAACAGAATATTATTAATAATATCAGGGATTGGTGCTTATCCATGGGATGGGTTTCAAGTTATTTGGTCAGTTATTGTTTAACCATTCCTTCAGTCTCTTCTACAACTTTGTCCCTGCATTTCTTTTAGACACAGGAAAATTTTGTGTAGAAAGTTTTGTGAGTAAGGGTTAGTGTCATTATCCACTGGGGGTCCTGCCTGGCTACCATATTTGGCCTCTTCAGGTTCCATGACTCCCCTCTTAGTTGTCTTGGCTAGAGTCACCTGCATTGACTCCTGGCAACCTCTCCTATTTCAGGTTTATGGGACTTCCTAATGATTCTCCTCGTACACTTCCCACTATCACCCCAGCAGCTGAAGATTTCTATTCATTCTCCTGGCATTCTGACTTTCTCCTGTACAATGTACACCTTATTCTTCCATTCTTCTCTCACTCCCCTCTCCTAAAAATTTCCCTCCCTCCCTTTTCCTCCTATGATTATTTTGTTTTTCCTTCTACTTGTGATTCAAGCATCCTTACTTGATCCTTCCTTCTGGTTAAATTTCTTTGGGTTTATGTGGTATATCATGGGTATTCTGTGCTTAATGGCTAATATCCAATTATCAGTGAGTACATACCAAGTATGTCCATTTGGATTGGGTTACTTCACTTAGATTGATGTCTTCTATTTCCAACCATATGCCAGTAAAATCCATGATGTCCTTGTATTGAAAAGCTGAATAAAATAACTGTCCTCTGAAAGCCTCTACCTCTTAGCTAACTGCAACAGATGCAGATACCCACAGCCAAACATTGTAGGAAGATCAGAGATTCTTTTTTTTTTTTTTAAGATCAGAGATTCTTATAGAAGAGTTGGGGGAAGGATTAAATGCCCTGAAGGGGATGGGGACCCCACAGGAGAACTAACAGAGTCAGCTCTCCTGGACCTCTGGGAGCTTCAAAGACTGATCCATTAAGCAAAGAACACACAAGGTCTGGAATAAAACCCCTGGCACATAGGTAGCAGATATGCAGCTCAGTATCCATGTGTTCCCCCAAACCTGGAGGGATGGCTCTCTTTAAACCTGTAGCCTGACTATGGTATCCATCCATAATCTCCCAACAGGACTGCCTTGTCTGGACTTATTAGGAGAGAATGTGTCTAATAAAGCAGAGACTTGATAAATCAAGTTGACATAATACAAAGGAGGTCCCTCCTTCCTTAAGGTGAAATGGAAAAGGGGTGAGGGGAGGGTCTCAGTGACAGGGTACTCAGAGGAGGGGCAGAAATTTAGATGTAAATACATAAACAATTTAAACCAACCAACCATACAAAAAACCCAAAAAATTTTTAAAAAAAATTTGGATGATATACAGGTTTGTCTTCTCAATCTGTTCCTGAGGAAAGACTTGCACTTCTGATAGTCCTCCTTCAGCCTCCCAAGTACTTTGTTCTGGAAGCATGGCTTTCATATATTTGATGATCACTGCTTTAGTAACCTTTGGCGTATGTTCTGTTCCATTTAGTGTCCATAGTAATTATTGGTGATAATGCACATATTAGTTACCCTCTTATTACTCTTTGGAAGAATGCCAGATTAAAAGCAATTTAAGAAAGAAAAATTTTTATAATACTTACCCAAATTTTCAACTTGATGAGATTTAAATATCACCAAGGAAATAAAACCCTCAGCATGCCAATGAGATTTTTTTATTATGTTTTCTGTGATTGGAAAACTCACACTAAATATGAACATACCATCTCAAGGCTGAGAACTAGACAGCGTAAAAATGATAAATGGAACTAAGTAGTAATATTCATCATTCTCTGCATCCTGGCAATGAGTGAAATATAAGCAGCTTACTCAAGTTTTTGGAGCCAATAATTGTCCACTATGGTGGACTATATTCTTTCAAATCTCAAATCCAAGTAAACCCTTCTTTCCTCTAGTTTCCATTGTTACATGTTTCATCACAGAAATGAGAAAGGTAACTGATGCAGAAAATGCCAATTTAGAAGGTCTGTTGCTGGGGTTAACCCAAACATGCAGTCCTTAGTCCTCGGAAATGGATAGGTGGGGAAACCTGTGGGAAAGTCTTGAAACTGGATTTATAAAAGCTCTTGAATGATATAAGCACAACTAAACATGTCATTCTAGAAGAAATTAAGGAAATAAGAATAATGAGGAAAATTAGACAGCATTGAATTCAGGCTTCTGAGGTCTTATGAAAGAACAAGGTCTGAATCAGGAAATGCAATAGGATATATTCATGTAATATTTGTTCAGAAAGTCTAGTTTCCTTGTGACCTTGTTCTCAGAAATTAAATGAACGTAAATTTAAAGGTAATAGACTAGTTTGATTGGTACAGAAAGTTTGAATAGAGAAAAAACATCCAGTTTTATTTTGGTTATTACTTATTGTTTTCTCAACAAAACAATACTGCAGAACTTGTAGTCACAAGACAGAAAAAATCATGTGAAGAGCAACAAAGAAATTTGATCAAAATTAATTTTCTTTAAAGGACAATAAAAATTATAAAATATCTGTAATTTATAAAGGAATTAATAGTGTTAGAGACTAAACTTTGTATCTGTATTAGGGCATTAGGAAAGGCTCCTAGAAAGAATGACCATACCTACTGAAGGCTTCACTTTGTAAACATGCAAATCTATTTGTAAGAAAAGGTAGCTAACTTGAGAATGATCATGAAAAAGATGTATGCACAAACGCTACTATCTAGTGAAGTATTCACTCCTGCATCAGCATGAAAAAGCTGCTATCTAAGATGGTTGCCATCTAAGTGAAGCTGGCAAGAAATACTATTCAACAAAAGTACATTTGATGACAATTTTATAACAATATAATTTAAAAGTCATAATAATCTATTCATTGTATCCTTTCATTCTTATTTATCATGCACGCAAAATATATTCAGATTCCAAACTCAAATTCTTCCTATCTGTAAAAACCAATTCCAAGTCTGAAACTCAAAGTGAATCCCTAGATGTGATTTCCTAAAAGAAGAAAAAATACATGCCATCAAGTATTTTAAAGTGGTAGTGGTTAAGGAGAGTGGCTTTCGTATTAGTTCCCACTTGGTGGATGTGTTTGAAAAGGATTAAATGTATGGCTTTGTTGGATGAGATGTGTCATTTGAACATGGTTGGAGGTTTCAAAAGAGTCACTGTCAGAAGTCATCCAGGAGAAGCTAAAGGCTAGCAGGTGATTTTCCTAAGATGATTCATCATGGGCTGTGATGAATGAACTTTTGAAGGCAAAGTCCTAGAGACTGCATGTCAGGATTTATTCTTGCTGTTGAAATGCATTTCATGCCATTATTCAATTAATACAATAATCTCCAAGCTTTAGCCAACCCTATTGGACAGATTTTATGCAACTCAACAATGTAATGTCTTATAATGATGTTATTTAGAGAAATAGATGATTTCTTAATTCTTTATGTTAACTCTATAGGAACATTTAATTTTTACCAGTAATTATCGAGCACTTTATAAAATGTGCTGCAATTAGAGCTCTGTATACTATAAAAATTGCAATTAGCGCTCTGTATGTTTTTACATGCCATGGGCTTTCTGCAGAAAGATCGAAAGATACTACAAAGGAATGCATTCCTATAAGCTTCAAATTAACTGAAGATCATAAAAAGGAAACAAATGATTTTTTTGTAGGTATAAAGACAGAATATAAAATGTTGACTAGATTTATCTATACAAAGCTATAGTACTTATGAGATATTAGACAGATGATATGCCTCTTGACTGATATATGATAACTTTAAATTAGTGTTTTAAACTTTAAATGAACCAGTAGAACTAGAGGCAGATGATGATTGATCAAGTAGATAGCTAATCTTAAATGGAAACACATGTAAAAATCTTGGTTGTTACTTCTTATTCAATTTATAATTTGATTTTTTTTAATTTGTTGTGAAATTTTGAGGGGGGAGAAATGCCTAGAATACCATGTGATCTATTCTTGCAAACAATGTTCAATAATCTAGAAGAAGTGACATTAAGGATGCAGACTGAGAATAAAAGAGAAAGAGTAAAGAATCAAAAGAAACAGAGAGACAGTAGAATCTATCAGAATATAATAGAGCTGAGGAGAGAAGCTAAGGTAGAATAGAAAACAGAGAGAAGAGCAAAAGAAGCTCTAAAAAGAGCAGAAAGCAGCAGGCAGACTTCTTACCATGGCACAAGTGGTTTCCTTAACAGTAGGTAGGCTTCTTCTTACTGTAAGACATGATTTCTTCTAATATCAGGTTTCTTCTCACCTACAAGGACAGGGCTTTTTCATATTCAACAGAAAAGTAGAATCTTTTTTTTTCATCTGTGCAATAAAGTTTAAAGCATATTTTTCATTCAGAATAAGTGAGTTCTTTTTGCTTTGGCACTTGCTCAATGAAACTTGCTGGTGGAGGCTTTTGCTACATCCATAATATATATGCACACACATATATATTGTCTTAGTGAGGGTTTCTATTCCTGCACAAACACCATGACCAAGATGCAGTTTGGAGAGGAAAGGGTTTATTAGCTTACACTTCCAAACTGCTGTTCATCACCAAAGTAAGTCAGGACGGGAACTCAAGCAGGTCATGATACAGGAGCTGTTGCAGAGCCCATGGAGGGAAGAGCCATGGAGGGATGTTACTTACTGTACTGGCTTGCTTCCCCTGGCTTTCCCAGCTTGCTTTGTTATAGAACCCAGGACTACCAGCCTAGAGATGGCACCACACACTAGGGGCACTCCCCCTTGATCACTAATTGGGAAAATGCCTTACAGCTAGATCTCAAGGGGGCATTTTCTCAACCAAAGCTCCTTTCTCTCATATAACTCCTGCTTGTGTCAAGTTGACACAAAACCAGCCAGTAACACACACACACACATATATATTTATATATATACACATATATAAGTATAGGTGTGTATAAGTATGTAAGTCGATGAGAAAATTGGACAAGAATGTATGAAGCTATATATGAGTATATTTATGTGATTGTGTGTATGAATGTGTTTGTATGTTTGGGTATATTGCCTTATGTAAAAATTTTTCTCCTTGAGAGCATGACTCTTTTTCTGTATCAATAAAAGTATATTGCTTTAAGCCTCCCTCTCGGCTGGCCAGAGAGAGGAAAGACTTATGGACAAGACAGAAAGGAGCATGAGCAGCAAATCCTCTACAGAGACCCCCACTGTATATAGCATGTATTTATTGAAAGTGAATTGTATTGTAAGTGTATAAGTAAATAAGGGTTAAGTTTTCCAGCACTTATCAAGGACGGAGTAATCAAAAGTAAGAGTTAAGTTTTCTAGCACTTATCAAGCACAGGGAATTATTAACTAATTACAAAGATGAAGAGTTAAGTTTCCCTAGTGCTTAATGAAGCACAGAACAGTAATAGTGAGTATGCACTCACTAATAAGTGGTTATTAACCTAGAAAACTGGAATACCCAAAACATAATCCACACATCAAATGAGATACAAGAAGAAAGCAGGAGTGGTCCCTGGTTCTGGAAAGACTCAATGAAACAGTATTTGGCAAAACCAGAACGGGGAACTGGGAAGGGGTGGGAGGGAGGACAGGGGAAGAGAAGGGGGCTTACGGGACTTTCGGGGAGTGGGGGGGGGCTAGAAAAGGGGAAATCATTTGAAATGTAAATAAATTATATCAAATAAAAAAAAAAGACAAAAAAGACAAAAAAGACAAAAAAAAAAAAAAAAAAAAAGAACAAGAATCGACAAATGGGACCTCACAAAAATGCAAAGGCAAAGGACACGGTCAATAAGACAAAATGGCAACCAACAATTTTGGAAAAGATCTTAACCAATCCTGCATCTGAAAGAGGGCTAATATCCAATGAATACAAAGAACTCAAGAATTTAGACTCCAGAGAGTCAAATAACCCTATTAAAAATGGGGTACAGAGCTAAACAGGGAATTCTCAACTGAGGAAACTCTAATGGCTCTAAAGCACCTAAAGAAATGTGGGAGGAAGGGTTGGGGGTTTTGTGTGTGGGGGGGGAAACTGGGAAAGGTTTTAGCATTTGAAATGTAAATGAAGATTGTATTCAATTAAAAAAAAGGAGTACCTCAAAAAAAAAAACAAAAAAAAAAAAAAAGAGTTAAGTTTTTAGCAAAGAACAATAAAAAAGAGTTAATTTATTTATTTATTTATTTTATTCGATATAATTTATTTACATTTCAAATGATTTCCCCCTTTTCTAGCCCCCCACTCCCTGAAAGTCCCGTAAGCCCCCTTCTCTTCCCCTGTCCTCCCACCCACCCCTTCCCACTTCCCCATTCTGGTTTTGTCGAATACTGCTTCACTGAGTGTTTCCAGAACAAGGGGCCACTCCTCCTTCCTTCTTGTACCTCATTTGATGTGTGGATTATGTTTTGGGTATTCCAGTTTTCTAGGTTAATATCCACTTATTAGTGAGTGCATACCATGATTCACCTTTTGAGTCTGGGTTACCTCACTTAGTATGATGTTCTCTAGCTCCATCCATTTGCCTAAGAATTCCATGAATTCATTGTTCCTAATGGCTGAATAGTACTCCATTGTGTAGATATACCACATTTTTTGCATCTTCTCTTCTGTTGAGAGATACCTGGGTTCTTTCCAGCATATGGCAATTATAAATAGGGCTGCTATGAACATAGTAGAGCATGTATCCTTATTACATGGTGGGGAATCCTCTGGGTATATGCCCAGGAGTGGTATAGCAGGATCTTCTGGAAGTGAGGTGCCCAGTTTTCGGAGGAACCGCCAGACTGATTTCCAGAGTGGTTGTACCAATTTGCAACACCACCAGCAGTGGAGGAGTGTTCCTGTTTCTCCACACCCTCTCCAACACCTGCTGTCTCCTGAATTTTTAACCTTAGCCATTCTGACTGGTGTAAGGTGAAATCTCAGGGTTGTTTTGATTTGCATTTCCCTAATGACTAATGAGGTTGAGCATTTTTTAAGATGCTTCTCCGCCATCTGAAGTTCTTCAGGTGAGAATTCTTTGTTTAATTCTGTACCCCATTTTTAATAGGGTTGTTTGGTTTTCTGGAGTCTAACTTCTTGAGTTCTTTATATATATTGGATATTAGCCCTCTATCTGATGTAGGATTGGTGAAGATCTTTTCCCAATTTGTTGGTTGCCGATTTGTCCTCTTGAAGGTGTCCTTTGCCTTACAGAAACTTTGTAATTTTATGAGGTCCCATTTGTCAATTCTTGCTCTTAGAGCATACCCTATTGGTGTTCTCTTCAGAAACTTTCTCCCTGTACCGATGTCCTCAAGGGTCTTCCCCAGTTTCTTTTCTATTAGCTTCAGAGTGTCTGGCTTTATGTGTAGGCTTTATCCCGGGAATGCAGGGTTGGTTCAATATACGGAAATCCATCAATGCAATCCACTACATA
The DNA here is from genome assembly GCF_947179515.1 of Apodemus sylvaticus. Lineage (NCBI taxonomy): Eukaryota > Metazoa > Chordata > Mammalia > Rodentia > Muridae > Apodemus > Apodemus sylvaticus. The sequence continues at coordinate 91,745,910 of NC_067474.1, read as the reverse complement.
AACAAACTCAAAGAACAAAACCACATGGTCATTTCATTGGATGCTGAAAAAGCATTTGACAAAATTCAGCATCCTTTCATGCTTAAAGTCTTGGAGAGAACAGGAATTCAAGGCCCATACCTAAACATAGTAAAAGCAATATACAGCAAACCGGTAGCCAGCATCAAACTAAATGGAGAGAAACTTGAAGCAATCCCACTGAAATCAGGGACCAGACAAGGCTGCCCCCTTTCTCCTTATCTTTTCAATATTGTACTTGAGGTACTAGCTCGGGCAATTCGACAACATAAGGAGGTCAAAGTGATACAAATTGGAAAGGAAGAAGTCAAACTATCATTATTTGCAGACGACATGATAGTCTACCTAAGTGACCCAAAAAACTCCACTAGAGAGCTCCTACAGCTGATAAACAACTTCAGCACAGTGGCAGGTTATAAAATCAACACAAGCAAATCAGTGGCCTTCCTATACTCAAAGGATAAGCAGGCTGAGAAAGAAATTAGGGAAATGACCCCCTTCACAATAGCCACAAACAGTATAAAGTATCTTGGGGTGACTCTTACCAAACATGTGAAAAATCTGTATGACAAGAACTTCAAGACTCTGAAGAAGGAAATGGAAGAAGATCTCAAAAAATGGGAAAACCTCCCATGCTCATGGATCGGTAGTAACAATATAGTTAAAATGGCCATTTTGCCAAAAGCAATATACAGATTCAATGCAATACCCATCAAAATCCCAACTCAATTCTTCACAGAGTTAGAAAGAGCAATTATCAAATTCATCTGGAACAACAAAAAACCCAGGATAGCTAAAACTATTCTCAGCAACAAAAGAAAATCTGGGGGAATCAGTATCCCTGACCTCAAGCAATACTACAGAGCAATAGTGTTAAAAACTGCATGGTATTGGTACAGTGACAGGCATGATGATCAATGGAACAGGATTGAAGATCCAGAAATGAACCCACACACCTATGGCCACTTGATCCTCGACAAAGAGGCTGAAAACATCCAATGGAAAAAAGATAGCCTTTTCAACAAATGGTGCTGGTTCAACTGGAGGTCAGCATGCAGAAGAATGCAAATTGATCCATCCTTGTCTCCTTGTACTAAGCTCAAATCCAAATGGATCAAGAGTTAATTTTTAAGCACAAAGTTATGAGAGTTAAGTTCCCAGCCCTAAAAGCACAGAGCAGTGATGGTTAAATTCTTTAGCACAGAACAATTAGAGAGTTAAATTCTTTAGCAGAGAACAGTTAGAGAATTATAAAGCTAGAGATCATCAGTCTTGGACTTGTGTCCAATGCTGTGTTTCACTTCAGCCCAATTTCATCAGGCCCAGCTGGCTCTCTGAAACTCACAACACCCCCATTCTCTCTCTCATTGTTTGTGTCTCTCTCTTTCTCTGTCTGTCTGTCTCTCTTCTGTCTCTGTCTCTCTGTGTCTCTATCTGCTTCTGTCTCTATCTCTGTTTCTGTCTCTCTCTGTCTCTCTGTCTCTGTCTCTGTCTCTCTCTCTCTCTCTCTCTCTCTCTCTTTCTCTCTCTCTCTGTGTGTGTGTGTTACTTACAGATAAGAATGTGAGATCTCAGCTATTGTTGGCATGCACTGATATTTAATATCTGGTATCATGAACTCTATTGAAATTTTAAATCAAATAAACTATTTCATAAGTTTCCCTGGCCATGATGTTTTATCATAGCAATAAGAAAATAACTGAGACAGGTACAAAATGAACACATCCAAAAGGGAAGTCTGGAGGAAGAGCAGAATTAAAACACAATAGGGCAAATAACAAATCTTTTCTCTCCTCATCCAACATCATGGACTCAATGTTTCATTCATATGCATAAGATGAACAATACAAACTCTGGAAGGATCAAAATAGGGTCTGATGGTTAATTTTGGTTGTAAATATCTCAGTTTCTAAAATCAAATAGAAAACCCCCTGGACATCTAGTGTGAAATTAAGCTATTTGTTCTATAGGCTAGTAACACCTATGATGTCTTATATGTATATATTAAGTTAATCTCAATCATGAATCTGAGGAAGTGTTCTTATTAAACACTTTTGGAAGACCCACCCCAATTGGGTGGCACCATCCCTAGAATACAGTCCAGGAATAACCATACTAGAGAAAGCTACCTGAACAGGATCATTCACTGTCCTTTGCTTCATGGCTATGAGTGCCCATATGACCAATTTGTTAAAAGTTTTTGCTATTGTGACTTCCTGAGATGACCAAAGGAGGCTTCAACTTTGAATCAATGTAAGTTATCTTTTGATGCCTTTGTCAAGATATTTTATCACAGCATCAAGAAGTAGCTTCTCTTGGGCAGCACCCTTCTTTCTTTAGATGCTTAGTGGTTTCTGTGAGAAAACAGATGCCAGAAGTGTGTTGTTCCCCCATCTCACTGTGTCATTCCCATTATTTTGAGATGTTTGATAAATTGTACAAACTCTAATTGATTTTAGTATAAATACTTGTGGAGCACCAATACACTGATATTCTGAATAAAGCAAAATTATCTAAAGACAAAGACTTTAAAATGTTATTTATAACTCCTTGATTAAAATGTAAATTGACTAGGAAAGCCCACCACTTAAAATTCGACATCATTATCAGCTAATATCTTAACAAGTGAAAATAATCATGTGAAGCCTGTATTTGTAAACTTAGTAAATGATGACAGGTTCAAGAATAAGTAAAGCTGAGTAACAAGAGTCTTGAAAGATGTCAGAGACGTGAAAATCCAGAGCATGGCATTTGTTTGAAAACACCTTGTACTTATATGCCCTTGCTTTTCTTCAATATCAAGATGGTGATAACATTTTCGTTACATCTCCTTACCCCTAAATTTTTAAATCATTTTAGGGAATGTTTAGCAGTGTGAACACACACACACACACAGACAAACACATTAACTAGGTTTCATTGCTCTTAAGAAATAACTGACTTCAAATATTACATGCATTTTACATAAAATAATCCTATTGCCTTTGACACTGGCAGTTTTCACAATTGTATTCATGATATTTCATTTAGAATTGGAGCTAATTGTAAACAATAGAGTATCCAATAGTCATAGCTTCCTAGTGTTAAGCAAGAAAGCAATGTGACTCTCAGTTACCCAGATAATTTTAGTAATTTGGAATATTTTATCAGCCTATGACACAATTCTGACAGTAAACATGCTTTGTCATACATTTTTTGCCTTACTAGTCACAGCAGTTCAGTGATTGCAGTTCAGTTGAGTTCACTTCATTTCAATTTAGTGCAGTTCAGTTGAAAACAGTTGAGTTCAGTTGAGTTCAGTCAGTTCTTCACAGTTCATACAGTCAGTGCTGTGCAGTTCAGTCTGAGGAAGTTTATCCAAGCAGAGCAATTCAGTGAGAAGCCACAGAGAAGCCAAATTGAATAATTCAGTTTGGAGAGCAGCTTTGAGCCAGAACTAGTCAGACATAATTCACAGAGTTCTAGAAAGGGTTAGCTATCCAGCAGTAAGCTTCCTAGAGGACAACTACAGGTGACAGTAAAGCACTATGATGATTTTAAAAGCCCCAAAGTAACTTGTTTATAAAACACTGCTGAGGAAAATATAGCTTATATTTTAAATGAATAAAATAAGTCAATATCTCTTTTGCATTATACCATATTGTAACTTGTTCTGAGACAGCAGCAGCTGTTGCTCTAAGAAGTAATCATTTCAGTTATTTCCAAAGATATTAATATATCACATGCTTATATAATTCACTAAATATAATTTTATTGATTCTCATGAAGTCTCATTCTGAATAAAATAAATGAAAATGATGAAAATAATGTGGATACATCTAACTTAACATGTCTCCAGATTATTAATTTCTTTTAGCTTCAGATCAGATCTCCAAACCTAAAACTGAGAAGCATCTCGGGACTATTATGAGTACCAGGGACATATGCTGAATAGTTTCTCAGGAGAGTTTATTTATCTTAAATCATGCTCAGTAGAGACACTGATTCTTAGAGTGTATGCTTAAATAAATGATACTCAGACACTAACAAATAAATGTTGATAAAGTGAAAAAATAGCATAACAATTTACTTTTACTCATAATTTCTTATGTGTTGCCTGTTTGAAAGTATTAAATACTTAAAATGTTTTCTCTTCTCTAAGAGCTAAATGTCTATAGAAGAAATATTGGAGATTCATTTTTATTAGCATGTATATTGTGATTATTAGGCAATCAAGTATATGCAATGTTGAAAATCTCATGTATTTTCCCTATAGTTAAAATATTTGTTCTAAATAGTGCACATGTGGTAATACATTTCAATTAAAAATTTCTCATCAACATCAAATATCAAATCAAGACTATTATAAAATCACTCATCCAGTCTAGATTAATTTTTCAAAGTTTCTATTTAAACTCAAGGTGATATATATGGAAAATTTACCTTTCAGGTCCTCTCATTTATTTATTATTAAATATTTTCTAATATTTTGGACTTGATGCTCCTATTATAGAAAATGAATAATGATGAAAATGTTGGTAAAATATTTGGAAGATGCCATTACTCAGGTTTGGGATACTAGAACAATAAAAAAAGAGACTTCTCATTTCTGGAATAATTTCATCATTGAGGACTGTAACTATTTCAAGAAGCTTCAAAACTAATGTTGAACAGGGGATGGATAACTTCATTATTTTGAATTGGCACAAAATGTATTTTATATTTATTTTTCAAGAATGGATTATTAACTATAGGATAGAAAAACGAAAATCTGTATTATGTCCAATGTACTTTCATTATCCTTTTCAAACTTAATAACATGAATGTTAATAAAAGTAAATATATGGTTTTAATTTTTGCCATTTTATATGGATGTATAAAGATATGCAAAAACAACTGGGTATTTCTTGTAATATCTTTCAATATATATTTTTTCCAAGTGAAGCTTGATTTTGTTTCCCATTTCCAAACACTATGTTTTGATGCAAACTGCCGTATCATAACTTGGTTGTGATACAATAGTTGGTACACTAGGAGCCTGATTCTTGACATGCCTAAAAATGTGGATTCTGCCATCTATATCTGTAGGTGATTCAACATGCAGGCAATGGTAAAAGAAAAATCAGGTAATCTTATTTAACGTGGCTGCCTTGCGAAAAAGAGAACATAAGATGTTTATTGATCTTCCAAGTCAATCTTCATGGTTCTGTCCTGAGGTTTAATTTCCCTAACTAAATAATCCTGCTTACAATTGGACTCTCTTCATCTTGGGTCACTCACTGGTTCCTCCAAGTCCTTTTTGCATGGTGATGGAGAAGTTTGCAGATGTGTGAGATATCTCTTCTTGGAAAATAAATGTCTACCCTCTGGGTGATTCTTATAGAAAATACAATTTCCTGGGACCTGTTTTTACAGTCTAGTTGCCTAAAAGAAGATCACAAGTGTCTTTTAAGAATATCTTCAATCCATCAATTATAAAAGTAAAATATCCAATAAATGTAATTACATGGTCATGAATCATAGGAAAAAACTTTAGTTTTAGCCTAATTTGAAGTCATGTGCCTAGATCTTGAGAGGAAAAGGAAGAAATGTTTTGATGACAAAGCATAAGACATCATCTACAAATAAGTAAATAAAACAAGGAAACAAACTAAAAGAATGGAAGAGACATGGGTAGTTATATAGGACATATAATCATGATAGTCTGATGCCTGGTTGCACTCCAACTAACAATTATAATTTAAATGTATTGCTATTAATTAATGAAATACTTAATTTTTTTCATTAAATAATCTATAGATATCAACAACTGTAGTAACATTTTACCTATTTTTACACTATCACAGAAGACTGAAACTTGCTCTTCCAAGTTTAAGTCTAAATATATCTGTCATGACAGATAATTCATTCATTACTCCTATCAATCCCATGCTACTCAGACAGGAGAATCTCCTTTTTATTGGACTGGTAAACCCAATGAATCTTTATTTGCCATTTTTGTGAATAAAATGTAATTCTTCTCCACATTCACAAAGTTTCTTCAATTTAAACTATAAGGCCTACAAAAGAAGCAGGTTCATATTTTAGGTCATTTAGTCTTACATTCCCTGTTTAATTCCCAGTGTATGATTTGTGAATAAAGATACAATAAATAAAAATAATGTAAGAATATCTAAACATGACCATGTGAGCACTGGAAAGCTGTCATTCAACAACTGCACAAAAAAGAAACAGGTATTCTGTATAAATAAATCGCCTGAAGATGACAAAACAAAACCCAGTTTCAACCTTTTTCCATTCCCATAGTAATGCAGATGTTAAAGGGTGTATTAAACCCTCAGTCTCATTTCTAATTTTCTTCCTTTCCCTATTGTGTACTATATGTTTCATTGTCTACCATATTCAAGCTACAGATATTTAATTAATGAATTCCAATATATTTGCTTAAAATTAAAGATAACATATTTAAAATAAAATTATTATTTGCCTTTTATTCAGATATATTCTTTACAGTTAATTAAAGTGATTCCCTGATTAATTTATCTGTTTAGATAATTCTAATTTCAAATTCACTGTTACAGAATTTATATTTTTAATACTTTTGTTTTGTATTACTTATTTAAATTTGTGTTTGAAATATATTATTTTAGAGGAAAAAAACAACTTTGCCTTGACCATTATAACAAATCGCTTACATAGAACTAGGTGCAGGTTCTGTTGCTGTGATAAAACATCACAGTCAGCCAGGTAGTGGTGGCGCACACCTGTAATCCCAGCACTCTGGGAGGCAGAGGCAGGTGGATGTCTGAGTTCGAGGCCAGCCTGGTCTACAGAGTGAATTCCAGGACAGCCAGGGTTACACAGAGAAACCCTGTCTTGAAAAAAACAGCCAACCAAGAAAAAAACAAACAAACAAAAACAGCAAAGTATAACAGCCAAAGCAACTTGCAGAAGGAAGAGTTTATTTTGGCTTAGTGTTTCTGGAGTATTGCAATCACTTACCACTGGGAGCCATGGCTATAAGTGGCAAGCCTAGTAATGGAAGCAGGAACTTAAGATATTACACTTTCCACTGTGACCTTGAAGTAGAAATTGGGGAAGCACTGACAGACTATGGACTCTCAAAGTCATTCTTTGTTCTGTATGCTGTACCTTCTAATGTTCCCAAACAGCAGCACTAGCTGGAACAAAGTGCTCAGATATGAATATATATTAGACATTTCTCATGCCAACTACCATATACTAGGAAAAAGTCAAGTATTTATATTTAAATGTATAGACACATATCAGCTTGGAACATCATCTGTCCATGTCACCCTCCACAGTTTAATTTCTCTGAAACTCTAATTTTCATTCATTTAGATGTTACACCATTTTTTTCTGTTTTCCTTGAATATCTCTTGAATGTTATCTATAGACTCTATATTTAGGGTCATTCTACATGACACATACATTTGGCTGCTACCTGTGGAGTTTATAGTGGATTTACAGAGAAGGGATTTATCTGAATATTCTCAATTGAACTGAATGTAACCTTGCTCTCTGGCTACTTCCACTGGTGAGTGTAGGAGGCTAATTTTCCTAACATGTTCTTTCTAGGCTTTTGTTTCATATGAAATCATTTTATAGACTTAAGACTTAGAAATTTAATTATTTACCCCCTTACCTACCTTGATATCTACCTATGAAGAATTGAGTATGTTGGAATATATGTATAATTTTAATAGAAGAGCAAATCCTGTGGAACAACCCATTTGTTTTGTGACAAGACTTCTCCTTGGGTGGTACAAATCATGAATCTACCTGCCTAAGATAGAAAGTCCAGAGCAGACCAAAGTGTGGATATCTTTGAAGTGCAACCAGATGAGTCTGTGTGTGTGTGTCTCTGTCTCTGTCTCTCTGTTTCTGCCTCTGTCTCCACCTCATGAATAATATCCAAGCTACCACAGTTAACAGCTCATCAAATTTAGCAGCTTGGAGCACTTCACACTGCCTCAAGTAGCTCAATAGGTTGTGGTGTATCTTGTCCAGGTGACTCAGTTTATCTTAATCTTTTCCAGGCAGCTAAACTGGTTTCTTTCAGGCTGACGGCATGGCTGATTTCTTGATTGTAGCTTGATTTATCAGAGAGTGACTCTCAACAATATTTATTACTCATCCTTGAAGGGAGGTTTTTTGTGATTCCTGTTACTTTTGGAGACTTCATGGAGCTATTATGAGTTGTTTACATCTTGTTTTAAGGAATTTCTGGGTTTCATTCTCAGAGGAAACTACTACACAACACAAGTACTATTTCATCACAGGAGGTGTTTCAGACATATTCACCCAACCTGTCATAAGGAGACAGGATTAGTACTAACTCATTGATGATTTTGCTTTATCTAGACGTGTGTAGCATAGAATCTTATACTGAATCAGATTTCCTACATTCTTCTTTGTTGGAAAGTTTCTTTGTGTCTGCTTCATAGTATAATGATTTTCTTCAATGGGGTCTTATCCTGAAAAGTACTTGGTGTTGCAATGAGTCAGTGCATCACATATAGGACATACTCACAATGTATTTGTTCTAGGAGTAGTCTCTACCAAACGGCCAGAATCTTGACATGTATAGTTGTAAAACTCCTGTGATTCATTATTTTAATAACAGCCATGATTCCTACTATATTGATAATCCAGCAGGCTCTTATTTCAACATAGGGTAGCACAGGAAGGTCTAGATATGCTGCTCTCCACAGTTGGATAAAAAAGAAAAGCTACCTGGTAGGTTGCTTCCAGGAGCAGTGGCTGCCCCTTAAACACTAGCCTGACTTTGAAATCCATTCTGTAATAGAGCTGCCTTGTCTGGACCCAGTAGGAGAATATACACTTAATTCTGCAGAAGCTTGATGCTAGAAGGTGCACAAAAGGGGAAATTCAGCATCCTCTTAGAAAAGAAAGGGAAGGGTTGATGTGGGAAGGTACACACTGAGGGGGATGGTAAAGGCAGTGCTTAGGATGTAAGAAATAAATAGTGTGTAGTTTTCTTTATATAGTTTAGTGGTTAACTTTTAAATATGTCAAAATTGACTGATTATTTGTTTCCTTTTGAAACATGTCATATACCATTTAGAATCATCAAATAAGTTAAGTATTGGCTATATAATGATACTCTACACTGTAAAATTACCACTGACTCTCAAGGCTATCCTAGAAAAGGAAATTTCTGTTAACAACTGGTTCAGTCCATGCCCTCTTTGTATACATCAAATTATACTTGTCAATTATAACTTGACAATTACACATCAAATAAACTTGTCAATAATAGTGTAGTTCTTGTTAGTATTCTAATAACATAGAAGTATTCAGGTTTGACTAAAGCCTTCTAGTTAAAATGACAAAAATCAGCAATATATAAAATACAAAGCTAGACATCTTAAAAGATGAAGTGCAACTACACTCATAAAAATTAGAAAATACCTATTTTCAGTATTTAATAGACAAAGAATGTACATAGATAGAGATACATACACATAATCACAGAGAAGGAGAGAGACAGACATAGAAACACTAAGACGGAGAGGAACAGAAAGACAAACAATAAGGCGGTGAGATGAAGACAGAGAGAGAAAGAGAGAGAGATGGAGATAGAGACAAAAATATGGATAGAGACAGAGATGTTTGTTTCATTTCCTTTGTACCTTCATAAATCAGTAATAAAAACAAGCAAGTGAACAAAATATTGTCTGGACAGCACTCAGGAAAATGAAATTGACATTCAAAATTAAAACATTTTTTGTTTAATTTTGCCAATATACTAAGCAAAGAAACATTGTGTTATTTTAAATGTCAAATAATTAGTTTTGAATGTATAAAATCTTTAAGAAAGGGTAAAGATCAGGTCCTTCTGGTCTGTATCTCCACCTGAACCTGTGGCAGTTTGGTGATCCCTGACCCCACAGATGTCCTTTCTCCCAAGAGGTCTGCCATAACCAAAAATAGAGGTGAGATCCCTGTCCTAATACTTATGCCAGCTGGAATGTCCAAAGAGCCCAGATGAAGTAGGATCTAGCCTGCTCTGCCTGCGTATCATGCCTTTTCTGGTATGCATTTCCAACTTAACCTAGGACAGATGAACAAGTTTTGCCCCTGTCTCCCTGGAGGTCCTCCATAACCAAACCTGCCTATTGCCCCAAGAAGTCTGCCATAACCAAGAACACAGATTTATGAGCTTGCCCCAGAACCAAAAGCAAGCCTATCTCCTAGGAGGTTTTCCTTAACCAGGGACACCAGGACACGGAGACACAAGAGGCCTGCCCTAATCAGAGACAGCAGTCCTTGTCTCCAATGTGGCCTGGTCCAGTCAATGACATCCAGGCCAGTTAATACTAGCAATAACAAGATGGTGAAAGGCAAGCACAAGCACATAAGCAACAAAAATTAATGTAATTTGGCCCCATTCGGAAGCTGTTATCCTACCACAGCAAGTCCTGGATAATTTAGAGCAACAAAAGAGCAATATTATGACCAATTTCATGAAGATAATAGAGGTCTTTAAGGAGAAAATAAATAAGTCCCTTAAAGAAATACAGGGAAACATGAGCAAACAGGTAGAACCACATAAAAAGGAAACAAATCCCATATACAAACAAAGGAAATTATAAGCAGATGAAAATAATGAACAAAACAGTACAGGACTTAAAAGTAGAATAGAAACAATAAAGAAATCACAACTGGAGGTAACCCTGGATATGTAAATCCTAGAAAAGATATAAGAAATATGCAAGATGCAAGCATCACCAACAGAATTCAAGAGATGGAAGAGAGACTCTCGGGTATAGAAGATAACATAGAAGATATGGACACATTTGTCAAATGAAATAAAAGTGTAAAAAGTTAGTAATTCAAAACACACAGAAAATTTGGGATACAATGAAAAGACCAAACCTGGGAAAGTAGGAATAGAAGAGAAAAAAAAAATATTCCCAGTTCAAAGGGCCAGAACACATATTCAATAAAATTATAGAAGAAAACTCCTCTGATAGAAAGAAAGAAATGGTCATAAATATGCAAGAAGACTACAGAACACCAAATAGTTTGGAACAGAAAAGAAAATCCTCCTGCAATATGATAATTAAATCAAAATGTACAGAACAATGTAAGAATACTAAAATCTGTAAGGGAGGGGAAAATGTTAAGTAACTTATAAAAGCCGACCTATGAGAATTGCACCAGTCTTCTCAAGTGAGACACTAAAAGCCAAATCATTTTGAATAAATGTCATACAGTCTCTATGAGACCAGAGATGCCAGGACAGTGTACTATACCCAGCAAAAACTTCAATCACCATATATGGAGAAACCAAGATATTCCATGATAATACTAAATTTAAACAATATTTTTCACTAATTCAGTCCTACAGAGGATACTAAAAACAAAACTACAACATAAAAAAGATAACAATATCCAAGAACACATAAGAAATTAATCATCTCCAAACAAACCCCAAAAGAAAATATCCTACACACATAATACCACCTCCTGCAACCAAATAATTCACAACCAAATAACCATAATTCATTAACAATAATTTGTCTTTAATATCTTTCAACATCAATGAATTCCATTTCCCAATAAATAAAGACAGGCTAACAGATGGCACATGCAAACGGGATCCATCATTTTGCTCATGGATACAAGAAACATACCTCAGCAACAAAGACAGTCACTATCTCAGAGTAAACAGCAGGAAAAAAGTTTTCCAAGAAAACAGTCCTAAGAACCAAGCTGGAGCCACAATTCAAACATCCAATATTATAGACGCTGAACCAAAAGTAATCAAAACAAATGGGAAAGGACACTTCCTTCTCATCAAAGTAAAAATGCACCAAGATAAAGTTTTCATTATGAACATCTATGCCCCAAATGCAAGGGCACCCACCTTCATAAAATAATATTTACTAAATCTCAAAACACACATTGAACCTCTCACAATAAGAGTGGTGGACTTCAATACTCACTCTCTCCACCTGACAGGTCATTGAAACTGAAAGTAAACAGAGAAACAATGAAAGTAACAAAAGTTATAAAACAAACAGACAACATACCCATTCAAAATATTTCACCCCCAAACAAAAGAAGATACCTTCTCAGAACCTCATGGAAACTTCTCCACGATAAGCAGACACAAAAGAAGCCTCAACAGATAGAAAAAAAAAAGAAATAATCCCTTGTATTTGATCAGATAACAACAGATTAAGACTGGACTTCAATAACAACAAAACAACAGAAATCTACTCAATGACAACTTGGTCAGTGAAGAAATAAAGAAAGAAATAAAAGACTTCCTAGAAATCAATGAAAATGAGGGTACAATATATTCAATCTTATGGGACAGAATAAAAGCAGTGCAAAAGAAAAATTCATAAAACTAAGTTTCTTCAAAAAGTAATTTCAGAGAGCCCACCTGAAAGCTCTAGAAGAGAAACCAACAAACACACTCAAGAAGTGAATGGCAGGAAATAGTCAAACTCAGAACAGAAATCAAAGAATTACAACCAAGGAGAACAATACAAAGAATCAATAAAACCAAGAACTGGTCTTTGAGAAAATCAACAAGATAAATAAACACTTAGCCACACTAACTAAAGGGCAGAGACAGTATTCAAATTAACAAAATCAGAAATGAAAAAGTGGACATGATAAGAGAAACAGGAAATTCAAAAAATATCTTTAGATTGTACCACAAAACCAGAAAATCTAGATATAATGAATAGTTTTCTATATAGATATCATTTACCAAAGCTAAATCAAGATCAGCTGCACTATCTCAACATTCCTATAACATCTAAGGAAATAGAAGCATTCATTAAACTCCTCCCAGCTGAACTAAAAAATATGCATGGCCAGATGGTTTTGCTGCATAATTCTATAAGACTTTCAAGGAAGAGCTGATACCAATACTTACCAAACTATTCCATGTAATAGAAACAGAAGGAACACTGCATAATTCATTGCATGCAGCCACCACTACTCTGATAGCTAAAGTACACAAAGACCAAGTGAAGAAAGAATTTCAGGACACTATTGCTTATGAATATCAATGCAGAAATAGTCAATAGCATTCTCGTGAACCGAATCCAAGAGCACATTAAAACCATCATTCACCACAATTAAGTAGCCTTTATTCCAGGGATGAAGGAATGGTTCAATATAGGAAAATCAATCAACATAATTCACTATATAAACAAGCTCAAAGAAAAATAATCACAGGATCATGTCATGTGATTTAGATGTTGAAAAAGGCTTTGACAAAATACAATAAAACTCCATGTTAAAATCTTAGAGAGATCAGAAATTCATGGGACACACCTAATCACAATAAAAGCAATATACAGCAAAATAACAGCTAATATCAAATTAAATGAGAGAAAGGTGAAGCAAACTCAATAAAATTGGGGCAAGAGTGTCTTCCCTATATATTCAACATAGCACTCAATGTTCCAACTAGAGGAATTAGACAACAAAAGAAGATCAAAGGAAACAAATTGGAAAGAAAAAGTCAAGGTATTACTATGCGGATGATATGATAATAGATATAAGCAACCCCAAAAATTCTGTGAGAGAACACATAAGCTGCTAAACAACTTCAGCAAAGTGGTGGGTTATAAAATTAACTCAAGAAAACCCATAGCCTTCCTTTCTGCAAATGATAAACAGGCTGAGAAAGAAACTAGGGAAACAGCACCTTTCAGACCCATAAATAACACAATCTTGGTGTAACTATAACAAAGTAAGTGAAAGATCTGTGTTATAAAAACATCAGCCCCTGAAAAAAGAAATCAAAGAAGACATCAGAAGATGGAATGACTTCCCATGATCATAGAACAATAGAATTAATATAGTGAAAATGTCTGTGTTACAAAAATTAATCTACAGATGCAATGCAATCCTCATCAAAATTCTAACAGAATTATTCACAGACAGATGTGGAAAGAGCAATTCTCAACTTCATATAGTAAAACATAAAACCCATGGTAACAAAAACATTTCTCAACAACAAAAGAAACTTCTGGCTGAGTAATTAACCCGGACCTTAAGTCATACTACAAAGCAATAATGATAAAACAAAACAAAACACATGGTATTGGTACAGAGACAGACAAGTCAATTAATGGAGTACAATTAAAGACTCGGAAATCATCCCACACATCTATGGGCACTTGATCTTTGACAAAGATGTTAAAACAATACAATGGAAAAACGAAAGCATCTTCAACAATTTGTTCCAGCATGTAGAAGAATGCAAATTGATCCATATTTATTACCTTGTACAAAGCTTAAGTACAATTGTATTAAGGACCTCGACATAAAACCAGGTACATTAGATCAAATAGAAGAGAAAGTGCAAATAGTTTGAAATACATTGATATAAGGGAATTTTTCCAGAAAAGATCACCAGTGGCTCAGACTTTAAGATCAACAACTGGCAAAGGGGACCTCATGAAAATGAAAGGAAAGTGATAAAGGAAAGCACTCTACATTAACCTCTAGCATTCACATGTAGTCTACAGACATGGACACAGTAACCTGCATATGTACAATTTTCAGCTACTCCTGGCTTTCCAGACACCTTATACTTAAAGATCAGTAACTACCAATAATAGTCATGCATTTAGTATGCAAATTAACACACAGAGAGAATCCTGTTTTTCTCACTGGTTCCTTTGTCTTTCCTTCAGGTCAGAAGATTTGTAGCATCTGTTTATTTGGAGGATGAAATAGTGTCAAGCAATCCTGAACTTCCTTTATTGCCTAGGCTGGAAATAGCTTCTTTGACATTGGCTATGGCCAATGAAAAACTCATACTAACATCTACATACTGGGTACACACATGGAGATGAATGAGGAAATGACACTATGGCTCTTACTGCTTCCTAAGGTCACAGTCATGTTGATATTCATGGCTTATGCTGTCCTACTGGACAATATCCCTATTTAGGTCTTTAACATGTTGACTAAACTGCTTCTTTCTCTCCTTGTCTTTTAGTAGTTATGTGGCTCAAAATCCATGTTAAATTTATATGTATCCTTTTCCAAGACTTCTTTCAATCAGCCCTAAATAAAATTATGTACACAAACTGTGTTTTCATATAAATGTATTTGCTAGATATTGATATAATTATGTAAAATTGCCACAAATATATCTAATTATGCAAGGCAACTACCTTTCTCATATAACTAAACACCATATCATATCCAAAGACTTGACACAGATTCTTTTCTGAGCTCTACTGAAAAGTGGACTGCCACTATGGGTAAGCTGGGACTGAACTCTTCCAGGAACCATTAAAACAGGAAGATATTCATTTAAAAAAATGAAAGGTTTCTGTAAGGAAAAGGACAATGTCAATAGAACAAAAAAGTTAACTGCATATTGGGAAAAGTTCTTCACTAACCCTTTATCTAATAAAGGGTTAATATCAAATATACATAGAACTCAAAAAGTTAGACTCACAAAACCAATTAACCCAATTTAAAGAATGAGGTACACAACTAAACAGAATTCTCAACAGAGGAATCTCAAATGGTGAAGAAGCACTTAAAAATATTCAACACCATGGAGCATGTGTCTTTATTACATTCTGGGGAATCCTCTGGGTATTCCCAGAGTGGTATAACAGGATCCTCTGGAAGTGATGTGCCTAGTTTTCTGAGGAACCTCGAGATTTCCAGAGTGGCTGTACCAATTTGCAACCCCACCAGCAGTGGAGGAGTGTTCTCTTCTCCATATTCTCACCAATACACGCTGTCTCCTGAGGTTTTAATCTTAGCCATTCTGACTGGTGTAAGGTGAAATCTCGGTTTTTTGATTTGCATTTCCCTAATGACTAAGGATGTTGAGCATTTTTAAGATGTTTCTCAGCCATCTGAAGTTCTTCGGGTGAAAATTCTTTGTTCAGCTCTGTACCCCATTTTTAATAGGGTTATTTGGTTTTCTGGGGTCTCACTTCTTGACTTCTTTGTATATATTGGATATTAGCGCTCTATCTGATGTAGAGTTGGTGAAGATCTTTTCCCAATTTGTGGGTTGCTGATTTGTCCTTTTGATGGTGTCCTTTGCCTTACAGAAACTGTAATTTTATGAGGTCCCATTTGTCAATTTTTGATCTTAGAGCATAAGCTATTGTTGTTCTATTCAGGAACTTTCCCCCTGTATCGATGTCCTCAAGGGTCTTCCCAGTTTCTTTTCTATTAGCTTCAGAGTGTCTGGTTTTATGTGGAGGTCCTTGATCCATTTGGAGTTGAGCTTAATATAAGGAGATAAGGATGGATCAATTCACATTCTTCTGCATGCTGACCTCCAGTTGAACCAGCACCATTTGTTGAAAAGGCTATCTTTTTTCCACTGTACGTTTTCAGCCCCTTTGTCGAGGATCAAGCAGTCATAGGTGTGTGGGTTCATTTCTGGATCTTCAATCCCATTCCATTAATCTGCCTGCCTGTCACTGTACCAATATCATGCAGTTTTTAACACTATTGCTCTGTCGTATTGCTTGAGGTCAGAGATACTGATTCCCCCAGAATATCTTTTGTTGTTGAGAATAGTTTTAGCTATCCTGAGTTTTTTGTTATTCCAGATAAATTTGAGAATTGCTCTTTCTAACTCTATGAAGAACTGAGTTGGGATTTTGATGGGTATTGCGTTGAATCTGTATATTGCTTTTGGCAAAATGGCCATTTTAACCAGGTATCCCTCAATGGAGGAATGGATACAAAAAATGTGGCATATATACACAATGGATTCATGAAATTCTTAGACAAATGGATGGAGCTGGAGAACATCATACTAAGTGAGGTAACCCAGTCTGAAAAGATCAATAATGGTATGCACTCACTAATAAGTGGGTATTAGCCTAGAAAATTGGAATACCCAAAACATAATCCACACATCAAATGAGGTACAAGAAGAACGGAGGAGTGGCCCCTGGTTATGGAAATACTCAGTGTAGCAGAATAGGGCAATACCAGAACAGGGAAGTGGGAAGGGGTGGATGCGGGAATAGGGGGAGGGAAGAGGGCTTATGGGACTTTTGGGGAGTGGGAAGCCAGAAAAGGGGAAATCATTTGAAATGAAAAAAAAACCATACCGAATTAAAAAAAAAGTACAGGGAATTGCACTCCAGTTTAGTAGAACTTAAGTCCAATCAGACAATTGGACTTAACACTCAATTGGACAGTTGGTCGCTCAAACACTAATTCCACTAGTGCACCTTTGGGTGCATCTTGCCTGACTAATTGCTTCTGTAGTTTGCATGATTTACAGCAAATTTGGTCTGTGATAAATTTTCTCCCCTTGTAGCAGTTTTGCATAGCACTTGACAATATGAGGATACTTAGGATTTGATTATCCTTACTATGAAATATACTATCATGGTCAACCATTTTTTAAAAATCATTTTTCTTACTCTTAAGAACTTCACATGACCAATCCCAATCTTTGGCTGTACAAAACATCTTCTTGATGTTTATGTATCAACTAATATTCCATGTTGAAATAACTTCTGAGCATGATAAATTCTTCTGATCCAATCACAAAGTCCCATTTTTGCCAAATTTGATTTGAGGTTTATTATATATTGTTAGTAATAAAAAAATCAATGAAAATTTAGTGTTCTTCCATTCTTATGAATGGAAAACACATCTAAATTTATTTTAAATAATGATGACTCATGTACATTTTTATTTTCATGCTATTTCATGGTTTTCATGGTATTTATTTTTATAGGTTATGAGACTTTGTTACTGAATCTTAGGTTTGGGAAGTAGGATGTCAGCAGAAAAATGGGTAATAAATAATTCCAACATGTCCAAAAAAATTCAACATCCTTACTTATCAAGAAATGCATATCAGCGGGGTAGTGGTGGCACAGGCCTTTAATCCTAGCACTTGGGAGGCAGAGGCAGGCAAATCTCTGAGTTCGAGGTCAGCAAGGTCTACAAAGTGAGTCCCAGGACAGCCAGGGCTACACAGAGAAACCCTGTCTCAACAAAAACAAAAACAAAAAACAAAAAAGAAAAAGGAAATGCAAATCAAACCATTCCTGAGATTCAACCTTACAACAATCAGAATGACTAAGTTAAAGACTAAAGGGACATCATATGTTGCCAAGGATGCCAAGGAAGAGCACTCCTCCATTGCCAGTGGTATTGTAGACTGGTACAACCAATGTGGAAATCTATCTGGCATTTCCTCAGAAAATTGGAAATAATTCTATCTGAAGACCCAGCTATTCTGCTCCTGGCTATATACCCAAAAGTTTCTCCACCATACAACAAGGGCTCATGTTTTGTTATGTTCATTGTAGCCTTATTAGTAATGCCAAAAGCTAGAAATAACCTAGATGTCCCTCAACCAGGAAATGAATACAGAAAATTTGTTCATTTACACAATGGAACCCTATCCAGCTATTTATAACTAACTACCTTAATTAATTAATTAAGGACATCATAAGTTTTGCAGACAATTGGATGGAACAAGAAAATATCATCTTGAGTAAGGCACCCCAGACCCAAAAGACATGCATGATATTTACTCATTGATAAGTAGATATTAGCCAAAAAGTACAGAATACCTATAAGTCATAGACTGCAAAATATCTAAAAAGAAGGAAAGCCCAAGTGAAGATGCGTCAATCACACTTAAAAGGGAAAACAAATTTATCACAAGAAAGAGGGAGGGAGCCGCGTGGGATAAAGGAGCAGGAGTGGATAACTGGGGGCAAGACCAGGTATGGTGGGAGACAGGAGAGAATCCTAGAGTCCCAGAAAAGTGATAGGGAATATGGAACTGCAAGGGCTGGTGGGCGGGAGAATTTCTAGAAAGTCCCAGAGACCTGAGATGTGAGAAGCTCCCAAGATTCAAAGGAGACAGCCTTTGCCAAAATCCCCAATAGTGGGGAAATGGGACCTGAGGAGACCACCTCCAGTAGTCAAGATTTCTATTCCTGCACAAACATCATTACTAATAAGCAAGATAAGTAGAAAAGGTTTAAATCTTACACTTCCATACTGCTGTTCATCCCCAAAGGAGCTGATACAGAGGCCATGGAGGGATATTCCTTACTGGCTTGTTTCCCCTGGCTTGCTCAGCTTGCCAACTTATGGAACCCAAGACCAGCCCAGGGATTGTACCGCCCACAAGAGGCCCTCCCAACTTGATCACTAATTGAGAAAATGCCCCACAGCTGTATCTATCTCATGGAGGCACTTTCCGATCTGAAGCTCCTTTTTTTCTGTGATAACCCTAGCCTATGTCAAGTTGACACAAAACCAGCCAGTACAAATAAATAGACAATGTGTCCTTATTGCATGCCAGAGAATCCTCTGGGTATATGCCCAGGATTGGTATAACAGAGTCCTCCAGAAGTGTCATGCCCAATTTTCTGAGGAACAACCAGACTGATTTGCAGATTGTAATCCCACCAGAGGAGGAGTACTCCTCTTTCTCCACATCCTCCTCAACACCTGCTGTCTCCTGAGTTTTTAATCTTAGCCATTCTAACTGGTGTGAGGTGAAATCTCAGGGTTGTTTTGATTTTTATTTCCCTAATAACTAATGGTGTTGAACATCTCTTAAGGTGCTTCTCAGCCATTAGAAATTCTTCAGGTTCAACTGGAGGTCACCATGCAGAAGAATGCGAATTGATCCATCCTTGTCTCCTTGTACTAAGCTCAAATCCAAATGTGGATCAAGGACCTCCACATAAAGCCAGACACTCTGAAGCTAAGAGAAATGAAACTGGGGAAGACCCTTGAGGACATCGGTACAGGGAGAAAGTTTCTGAACAGAACACCAATAGCGTATGCTCTAAGATCAAGAATTGACAAATGGGACCTCATAAAATTACAAAGTTTCTGTAAGGTAAAGGATACCATCAAGAGGACAAATCGGCAACCAACAAATTTGGAAAAGATCTTCACCAATCCTATATCAGATCGAGGGCTAATATCCAATATATACAAAGAACTCAAGAAGTTAGACCCCAGAAAACCAAATAACCCTATTAAAAATGGGGTACAGAGTTAAACAAAGAATTCTCACCTGAAGAACTTTGGATGGTGGAGAAGCATCTTAAAAAATGTTCTACTTCATTAGTCATCAGGGAAATGTAAATCAAAACAACCCTGAGATTTCAACTTACACCAGTCAGAATGGCTAAGGTTAAAAACTCAGGAGACTGCAGGTGTTGGCGAGGATGTGGAGAAAGAGGGACACTCCGCCACTGCTGGTGGGGTTGCAAATTGGTACAACCACTCTGGAAATCAGTCTGGCAGTTCCTCAGAAAACTGGGCACCTCACTTCCAAAAGATCCTGCTATACCACTACTGGGCATATACCCAGAGGATTCCCCAGCATGTAATAAGGATATATGTTCCACTATGTTCATAGCAGCCCTATTTATAATAGCCAGAAGCTGGAATCAACCTAGGTATCCCTCAACAGAAGAATGGATGCAAAAACTGTGGTATTTATACAGCCATTAGAAACAATGAATTCATGAAATTCTTAGACAAATGGATGGAGCTGAAGAACATCATACTAAGTGAGGTAACCCAGTCTCAAAAAATCAATCATGGTATGCACTCACTAATAAGTGGATATTAGCCTGGAAAACTGGAATACCCAAAACATAATCCACACATCAAATGAGGTACAAGAAGAACAGAGGAGTGGCCCCTGGTCTTGGAAAGACTCAGTGTAGCAGTATAAGGCAAAACCAGAACAGGGAAGTGGGAAGAGGTGGGTGGGAGAATAGGGGGAGGGAAGGTGGCTTATGTGACTATCGGGGAGTGGGGGACCAGGAAAAGGGAAATCATTCGAAATGTAAATAAAAAATATATGGAATGAAATTTAAAAAAAGAAATTCTTCAGGTAAAAATTCTCTGTTTAGCTCTGTACCCCATTTTTAATAGGGTTATGTTCATAGCAGTCTTATTTATAATAGCCAAAAGCTGGAAAGAACACAGATGTCCCTCAGTGGAGGAATGGATACAGAAAATGTGCTATATTTACACAATGGAATACTACTCAGCAATTAAAAACAATGGATTCATGAAAATTTTAGGGAAATGGTTGGAACTGGAAAATATCATCCTAAGTGAGGTAACCCAATCACAAAAGAATACACATAGAATGCAGTCACTGATAAGTGGATATTAATCAGCCCATAAGCTCTGAATACTCAAGACACAATTACCATATCAAATGATTGCCAAGAAGAAGGAAGGAGATGTCCCTGGTCCTGGAAAAGCTTGATCCAGCATTGTAGGGGAGAGCCAAGACAGAGAAATGGGAGAGGGGTGGTTGGGGAATGGGAGGCGGGAAGAGGGCTTATGCTACTTATGGGGAGGGGGGAACCAAGAATGGGGAAATCATTCAGAATGTAAACAAAGAATATAGAAAAAAACAAATAAATAGACAAGATTGCCTGTGAAATGATGGGGCACCTATGAATCTTCAAAAAAATTGAGCTAGAAGGAAATGCAATGACAAAAATGCAACAGAGAATGAAGGGAAGGCCATTAATGCACTGGCCTATGTTGGGATTCATCTGCCTAACCCTTAGGGACCCAATGCCTAACCCTGACAGTATTACTGATGCCATGTTGTGGTTGCACACAGGAGCCTTGCATGGCTGTCCTCTGAGAGGTTCTATCAGCAGCTAACTGACATAGATGCAGATACTTACAGACACCCATTTGACTGAGGCTCGGGAGCCCAAAGTTAGAAGAAGGATTGATGCAGCTCAAGGAAATGACAACCCTATAGGAAGACCAATACTATCAACTAACCAGGAACCCTGGGAACTCCCTGAGACTAAGTCACCAAAGAGCATACAAGGCCTAGTCCTTGCCACTATGCAAATATGTAGCAGAGGGACACCTTGTTTGGCCTCAGTGGGAGAGGATTTCCCAAATCCTATATTGTCTTGATGCCCCACTGAAGGGGGATCCTGTGGTATGGAGAGGTTGTAAGTGGGTAATTGGGTGGGTCAGCACCCACTCACAAGCAATAGGTATAAGGTGAGGAAATTTGGTAGGGGGAGCAACATTTGGAATGTAAATAATGAGAATAATTTAATAATAAAATAAAATAAGAAATCAAATAAAAAATAGAAAGTGTAAAGATCAGAATCATCCAAAATGTCTATCATTATTTATTATATAGATAATGTATTGTTTATGGATTAAACATTAATAAAATACTGATATATATATGTGTATAGTCATACACCTATATTTCAACTCCTAGTAGGAAGCTACTGCGCTATTTTCAAAAATGTCATGCAATGTATTTTGATCATATCTCTGCCAAGATTCATCCATTTTCCATAACCCCACAACTTTGAGTCCCTGTTTATGTTAATAACCCATTAAGTCTGATTTCTTGTACTATGTTCAATTGGATGTGGGACTCACCACTCTTTGTTCTAGCTACTGGAAACACCACCCTAAAGAGAAGCTTACTCTACCCCAGAATCCATTAACTGTCCACATTAAAATAATGTACTCATGACCCTCTTCACCCTGCATATTAGAACTTAGGCTGGCTTGGTCTGCAGGTTTAACACAGGCAAACACAGATTCTAAGAATTAAAGACTAGAATAGTCCTTGTTAAATTCAGAAGAATGTTTTACACTCTAGTCCTACGTGACTTCTAGCTCCTGCACTTCTTCTTCCCATTCTGTTGTGGTGTTTCATAACCTCTGGGATGGGACTTACATAGGTGTACTTATATAGTAACTAAGCCCTCCATTAATACTTACTCTCTAGATTTGG
This sequence comes from Apodemus sylvaticus, assembly GCF_947179515.1. Classification (NCBI taxonomy): domain Eukaryota; kingdom Metazoa; phylum Chordata; class Mammalia; order Rodentia; family Muridae; genus Apodemus; species Apodemus sylvaticus. The sequence goes on along the minus strand of NC_067474.1, from coordinate 91,723,094 downwards.
AAACATGATATTTTATATTAATCACCATGCAGTGTACACAGAAATCCTCCTAATGTGATCTGAGAGATGCTTAAATTTACAAATAGATAGAAATAAAAGATATCTTGATACTCTGGCCAATTATGAGAGTAGAAGATGTAGATTCACCCATGGGGCTTGTGTGCTTGCCAACCATTTGTTCTTGGCCAGATTTATTGTGCCTGTCATGTTTCTTCATATGGATCTGGCCTCAAATCAAAAGTGAAAGCAGATGGTTACCCTGCAACATTTGTGCTACTATTGCCCATAGGAAGATATCCTGCCATGTGGGTAATTATTGCCTTTCAGAGGTGTCATAACTAGGTAAGAATGCTGATGACTGTCTCCACCAGTCATGCATATAGCACGAACAAATACTACAAAATTATACAGCAGAGTTAAAGTTTCCAGGTCAATACCAATTGATAAGACACAACTAACACATATGATATCCTGATGATAAGGCCTTATCATCTTGGTAGGAATCAAGACCAATGAGAACAGGTTGTAGCAGTTGTAGTGTTTTCAGCACACTTATGACTAAAAATCTTGGAGGAAGGTAACCAACACCTAGAAAGAGTGAACACAGTATCCTGTGTAGTCTTCAATTAAACTCATTAGCATGAATATATGCACATATGTATGAAGTATGTAATATAGTATGTTTCTTTAAGGTATTTTAAAAATATCTGTACTATTAGTTCTTCGTCTTCTAGAATCCTCTTTAGCACATTCGCAGCATCCCTCTCCCTACTGAAACCTCCATCCTTTCTCACTCATACAATCTTTCTTCCTCATCTTCAATGGTGGCCACTGAGAGTTGAAGAGAGTGACTATGATGTAGATATATGATTTAGAGTTGAGCACTCCACAATCTTTCACTCTCAGAATATTGATCAGTTGCAGGTCTCTGAATTGAGCAGTGTGCACTGCAAAAATAATTTGCTCTGATAAGGGTTTGGAAATGTACATTATAAAGATAGTATTTAGAAGACAGTTCAAAACTATAACCATGTGGCAAAAGAATAGTTGTAGTTCTCCCCTAATGTAACACATTATTGTCCCAGTTAATGGTAGAATACATGAGTTCTGACTTGTGAAACAGATCTTAAAACTAATTAGTGAATGCTATATCCAGAACATTTTTTCCACTATTGCCCCAATGATCCGAATTTGCCAATTTAGTTGTAACTGTAATTCACAAGGTTCAGACACAAATAGGCTCACCGATTGTTAAACTGCTTAGAAACTCAACATATCATCTTCTAATATGATGAAAAGTTTCCAATAGGAATGATATATCCAGGTCAGAAGCATCCTGACATCTCCATATTAGATGTCATGTGTTTTTTATCTACCATAAGTTTTCCTATATCTGGAGAGGTAACTTAGAATTACAATATTCATTTAATCTTTTTCTTATAATTTGTGAGTATTTTCTATTGACTTACCATCGTTACTGAACTTCACATTCATTCATAAGTACTTTTCATTTCCCAAATTAAGTTATTCTTTTATTTTTAAGAAAAGTACAAATTTATGCTTGGTTCAGTATCACTATGTAATTTGTAAATTACATTACTCAGATTGTAAATATTAGTAAATGTAAGGGTCTGTGCCATATGAGCAATGAAACCCCAGATTCAAATAGTGCGCAACAGTAATGAGAGCCTGCAGACCCATTCTTCAGAGAGCCTGCATGTATGGGTCCACCATATACCATGATGGAAAACTGAGGTTTAGACACTTCAGGGTCAATTTAAAGCCTCTTGGGATAGTAGTGGATGACTTTTACCTTCCTTTCACTTGTTTGGTCAGCTGTATCTCCAGAGTAAATGTGTCTTTATAATCAATTAAGGTTCTGGGGGGTTTGAGAGACTTTTGCTGATACTCGATGTAAGCAAGGTGGTGGGACAGCTGCTACAGCTCCTGATTGGCTGTTGTGGGGGTTTTCCTGTAGTTTATTAAATGAATATTTCTGGACAATCATGAATTGTACATTTAACAAATCTCCCCTCGCTTTGATTTGTCTGTCATCCCTACATAACTAAGTATGAATTACACATTTTGGGGGAAGTATTCCAAAGAAGTGCCACAGAATTTGCCACCCTATATTCTATCAAGAGAAAGACTGTGCTGAGGAGCACACTGCTATCAGTGCTTACAGTGCCTGCTCTTTCACTATGGCTACCACACTATTTTCAGTCTGTAGTAAATATTGTGAAGGTAGGCAAAGCTCAACAAATGTTCTCTAAGTTTTAAGACACTTGGCAATCAGTTTTGGTATGATTATTGATTGAATCATCTGTAATTATTAAATGATAAAGTTCAATCTCCAACATTCATTCTCCGTAGATACATAGCAATATGAAGTACATTTTTTACATTATTTATCCATTTACAAATTATTTCAGTTTTGAGTTATGTTAGTGTGAAATTATGTTTCTTGATTCAATTGGTTTAACTACTACTGTGCATATGTTGAATTCAGATCTTTTGAACAAGTTCAATAGTTGCACCTTTCCTAAATTTAAATCATTCGAGCCAGATTGTTTCAGTTTACTCCCATTCCTAAAGCAGTTATTTCTCTGTCCATCTTTTAAACAAACAAACAAAACAAAACAAAACAAATGAACAAACAAAAAACAACAAACAAAGGCTGGAGAGATAGCTCAGTGGTTAAGAGCACTCAGGACTTCTCTTCCGAAGGTCCTGAGTTCAAATCCCAGCAATCACATGTTGGCTCACAACCATCCATAAAGAGATCTGACACCCTCTTCTGGTAATAATAATAAATAAATCGTTAAAAAAAAAACCCTTTAAGAAAGGTCCGGGTGATAGTGTCGCATGCCTGTAAACCCAGCAATCTGGAAGGCAGAGGCAGGTGGATTTCTGAGTTTGAGGCCAGCCTGTTCTACAGAGTGAGTTCCAGGACAGCCAGGGCTATTCAGAGCAACCCTGTCAAAAACAAAACAAAACAAAACAAAACAAACAAACAAACAAAAAACCCATCCTAATTCTATTCTTGTGCCTGTCCTGGATAACTAATAAGCCATTTCCCTAGTGAATATTAGTAGCCAATAGTAGCAGGTAATCTTGAATAAACAAATCATTGAACCTAGCCCTTCTCACTTCTCTAGAAGTAGTGCAGTACCAGACATTCCTACTTGGCAGTAAGGTTAGGAATATGTATTCATATACTCAGGAATGTATATACACATACAGGTTCATAACCTGTCACAGAGTCATACACATTACTCAGAACCAATTAGTCTCATTTGATAATGAACATTTAAATGAACAAATCTCATCTGGACAAAGTTATTTTTTTTAATATTTTTATTTTCTATATTCTTTGCTTACATTCCAAATGATTTCCCCTTTCCCGGATCCCCCCTCCCCATATGTCCCATAAACCTTCTTCTCTCCATCCCTTCTCCAATCACCTCCCTCCTTTTTCTCTGTCCTGATATTCTCTTCCCATGCTAGATCAATCCTTTCCAGGATCAGGACCCTCTCCACACTTCTTCATGGGAGTCATTTGTTATACAATTTGTGCCTTGGATATTCAGGGCTTCTGGGCTAATTAATATCCACTTATCAGAGATTGCATTCAATGTGTATTCTTTTGTGATTGGGTTACCTCACTTAGGATGATACTTTCCAGATCAAACCATTTGCCTAAAAATTTTGTGAATTCATTGTTTCTAATTGCTGAGTAGTATTCCATTGTGTAAATATACCACATTTCATATCCATTCCTCCTTTGAGGGGCATCTGGGTTCTTTCCAGCTTCTGGCTATTATAAATAAGGCTGCTATGAACATAATGGAGCATGTGTCTTTATTGCATGCCAGGGAATCCTTTGGGTATATGCACAGGAGAGGTATAGCAGTGTCCTCTGGAAGGCTCATGTTCAGTTTTCTGAGGAACCTCCAGACTGATTTCCACAGTGGTTGTACCATCTTACAGCCCCATCAGCAGTGGAGGAGTGTTCCTCTTTCTCCACATCTTCGCCAACACCTGCTGTCTCCTGAGTTTTTGACCTTAGCCATTCTGACTGATGTAAGGTGAAATCTCAGGGTTGTTTTGATCTGCATTTCCCTAATGACTAATGATGTTGAGCACTTCTTAAGGTGCCTCTCGGCCATCTGAATTTCTTCAGGTGAAAATTCTTTGTTAAGATCTGTACCCCATTTTTAATAGTGTTATTTGGTTCCCTGGGGTCTAACTTCTTGAGTTCTTTTTATATATTGGATATTAGCCCTCTATCAGATGTGGAGTTGGTGAATATCCTTTCCCGATTTGATGGTTGCCGTTTTGTCCTTTTAACAGTGTCCTTTGCCTTACAGAAACTTTGTAATTTTATGAGGTCCCATTTGTCAATTCTTGATATTAAAGCATAAGCTATTGGTGATCTGTTCAGGAACGTTTCCCCTGTGCCCATGTCCTCAAGGGTCTTCCCCAGTTTCTTTTCTATTAGTTTCAGTGTGGCTGGTTTTATGTGGAGGTCCTTGATCCACTTTGGAGTGAAGTTTAGTACATGGAGATAAGAATGGATCAATGTGCATTCTTCTGCATGCTGACCTCCAATTGATCCAGCACCATTTGTTGAAAAGGCTATCTTTTTTTCACTGGATATTTTTGGCTCCTTTGTCGAAGATCAAGTGACCATAGGTGTGTGGATTCATTTCTGGATCTTCAATTCTATTCCATTGGTCCACTTCTCTGTCCCTGTGCCAATACCATGCAGTTTTTTAACACTATTGCTCTGTAGTATTGCTTGAAGTCAGGGATACTGATTCCCCCAGAATTTCTTTTGTTGTTGAGAATAGTTTTAGCTATCCTGGGTTTCTTGATATTCCAGATGAATTTGAGAATTGCTTTTTCTAACTCTGTGAAGAACTGAGTTGGGATTTTGATGGGGATTGCATTGAATCTGTAGATCGCTTTTGGCAAGATGGTCATTTTAACTATATCAATCCTGCCAATCCATGAGCATGGCAGATTTTTCCATTTTCTGAGGTCTTCTACGATTTCCTTCTTCAGAGACCTGAAGTTCTTGTCATATAGATCTTTCACTTGTTTGGTTAGAATCACACCAAGATACTTTATATTGTTTGTAGCTATTTTGAAGTGTGTTGTTTCCCTAACTTCTTTCTCAGCCTGCTTATCCTTTGAGTATAGGAAGGCAACTGATTTGCTTGAGTTGATTTTATAACTAGCCAATGTGCTGAAGTTGTTTATAAGCTGTAGGAGTTCTCTGGTGGAGGTTTTTGGGTCACTTAAGTAGACTATCATGTCATCTGCAAATAGTGATAATTTGACTTCTTCCTTTCCAATTTTTACCCTCTTGACCTCCTTATGTTGTCTAATTGCTCTAGCTAGAACTTCAAGTACTATATTGAAAAGATATGGAGAGAGAGGACAACCTTGTCTAGTCCCTGAATTTAGTGGGATTGCTTCAAGTTTCTCTCCATTTAGTTTGATGTTGGCTACCGGTTTGCTATATATAGCTTTAACGATGTTTAGGTATGGGCCTTGAATTCCTGTTCTTTCCAATACTTTTAGCATGAAAGGATGCTGGATTTTGTCAAATGCTTTTTCTGCATCTAATGAGATGATCATATGTTTGTTTTTTTTTTTGAGTTTGTTTATGTAGTAGATAGCATTGATGGATTTCCTTATATTGAACGATCCCTGCATCCCTGGGATGAAGCCTACTTGATCATGGTGGATGATCGTTTTGATGTGTTCTTGGATTCGGTTGGCAAGAATTTTATTAAGTATTTTTGCATCAATATTCATAAGAGAAATTGGCCTGAAGTTCTCTTTCTTTGTTGGATCTTTGTGTGGTTTTGGTATCAGTGTAATTGTGGCTTCATAGAACGAGTTGGGTAGAGTTCCTTCTGTTTCTATTTTGTGGAATAGTTTGAAGAGTATTGGTGTTAGGTCTTCTATGAAGGTCTGATAGAACTCGGCACTGAAGCCCGTGCTTTTTTTGGTTGGGAGACTTTCTATGACCCTTTTTATTTCTTCAGTTGTTGTGGGACTGTTTAGTTGATCTATTTGATCCTGATTTAGTTTTAGTGTAGGATATCTGTCTAGGAAACTGTTCATTTCCTCCAGATTCTCGAATTTTGTTGAATATAGGCTTTTGTAGTAGGATCTAATGATTTTTTTAATTTCCTCAGTTTCTGTTGTTATATCTCCCTTTTCATTTCTAAGTTTGTTAATGTGGATACTGTCTCTGTGCACTTTGGTTAGTCTGGCTAAGGGTTTTTCTATCTTGTTGATTTTCTCAAAGAACCAGCTCGTGGTTTTGTTGATTCTTTGTATGGTTCTCTTTGTTTCTACTTAATTGATTTCAGCCCTGAGTTTGATGATTTCCTGCCTTCTACTCCTCCTGGGTGAAATAGCTTCTTTTTGTTCCAGGGTTTTCAGGTGTGTCATTAAGCTGGTAGTGTATGCTCTCTCCATTTTCTTTTTGGAGGCACTCAGGGCTATGAGTTTTTCTCTTAGCACTACTTTCATTGTGTCCCATTGATTTGTGTCTTCATTTTCATTGTGTTCTAAAAAGTCTTTAATTTCTTTCTTTATTTCTTCCTTGACCAAGGTATCATTGAGTAGAATATTGTTCAGTTTCCACGTGTATGTGGGTTTTCTGTTGTTTATGTTGCTATTGAAGACCACTTTTACTCCACAGTGATCTGATAGGAGGCATGGGATTAGTTCGATCTTCTTATATTTGTTGAGGTCTGTCTTGTGACCAATTATATGGTCGATTTTGGAGAAATTGAGGTGCTGAGAAAAAGGTATATTCTTTTGCTTTAGGATAGAATGTTATATATATATGTTAAATCTAATTGGTCCAAAGCTTCAATTAGTTTCATTTTGTCCCTGTTTAGTTTCTGTTTTCCTGATCAGCCCATTGAGGAAAGTGCAGTGTTGAAGTCACCCACAATTATTGTGTTAGGTGCAATGTGTGCTTTTAGTTTTAATAAAGTGTCTTTTACAAAAGAGGGTGCCCTTGCATTTGGAGCATAGATGTTCAGGATTGAGAGTTCTTCTTGTTGTATTTTTCCTTTGACCAGCAAGAAGTGTCCCTCGGAGTCTCTTTTGATGACTTTGGGTTGAAAGTCAATTTTATCTGATATTAAAATGGCTACTCCAGCTTGTTTCCTGAGAACATTTCCTTGTAAAATTGTCTTCTAGCCTTTTATTCAAAGGTAGTGTTTGTCTTTGACCCTGAGGTGTGTTTCCTGTAAGCAGAAAAATGTGCGGACCTGTTTACATATCCAGTCGGTTAGTCTATGTCTTTTTATTGGGCATTGAGTCAATTGATGTTGAGAGATATTAAGGAATAGTGATTGTTACTTCCTGTCATTTTTGACGTTATTTTTTAAATTTGATTGGTTAACTTCTTTTGGGTTTGATGAAAGGTTGCTATCTTGCTTTTTCCAGGGTGAAGTTTCCCTCCTTATATTGGTGTTTTCCTCCTATTATCCTTTATAGGGCTGGGTTTGTGGTTAGATATTGGGTAAACTTGGTTTTGTCAAGGAATATCTTAGTTTCTCCATCTATGGTGATTGAGAGTTTTGCTGGATATAGTAGTTTTGGCTGCCATTTGTGTTCTCTTAGAGTCTGCATAAGATCTGCCCAGGATCTTCTAGCCTTCATAGTCTCAGGTGAAAAGTCTGCTGTGATTCTGATAGGTCTTCCTTTATATGTTACTTGGCCTTTTTCTCTTACTGCCTTTAATATTCTTTCTTTATTTAGTACATTTGGGGTTTTGATTATTATGTGACGGGAAGTATTTCTGTTCTGGTCCAGTCTGTTTGGAGTTCTGTAGGCTTCTTATATATTCATGGACATCTCTCTCTTTAGATTAGGGAAGTTTTCTTCCATAATTTTATTGAAGATATTTGCTGGCCCTTTAAGTTGTAAATCTTCACTCTCATCTATGCCTATAATCCTTAGGTTTGGTCTTCTCATTGTGTCCTGGATTTCCTGGATATTTTGGGTTACAAACTTTTTGCATTTTGCATTTTCTTTAACTGTTGAGTCCATGGTTTCTATGGTATCTTCAGCATCTGAGATTCTTTCTTCTATCTCTTGTATTCTGTTGTTGATATTTGCATCTATGTACCCTGATTTCTTCCCAAGTCTTTCTATCTCCAAAGTCGTCTCCCTTTGAGTTTTCTTAGTTGTTTCTACTTCTGATTTTAGATCCTGGATGGTTTTGCTTAACTCCTTCACTTGCTTGTTTGTGCTTTCCTGTAATTCTTTAAGAGATTTTTGTGTTTCCTCTTTCATGACCTCAGTCTGTTGACCAAAGTTCTCCTGTATTTCTTTAAGTGTTTTTTGCTTTTCCTGCTTATTGGCTTTTGTATTCTCCTGGATTTCTTTTAATGGTTTTTATGTTTCCCTTGCAAGGGCTTCTAACTTTTGATCCATTTTTTCCCAAATTTCTTTAAGTATGTCCTTCATGTGTTCCTGTACCAGCATCATGACCAGCGATTTTAAATCCAAATCTTGTTTTACTGGTGTGATGGGGTATCCAGGACATGCTGGTAAAGGAGAATTGGGTTCCGACATTGCCATATTGCCTTGATTTCTCTTAGTGACATTCCTGCCTTTGCCTTTTCCCATCTAGATCTCACTGGTGTTAGTTGGTCTTGTCAATGCTGGACTCACCAGTGCAAGCTGCCCCTTCCCAGGTGGCCTCTGGTGCACAGCTTACCTTCTGCACTGCCTGGAGACAGGGTGCTGTTGCCCAGGCTGTTCAGATCCCGAAGCAGACACCTGAAGGCTCCAGTTGGGTCCTGCTGGATTCACCAGAGCACACTGACTCCTCCCAGCCAGCCTCCCGGAATCCTCTCTTGCCTCTTGCAGGACCTGGAGATGTGGTGTTGCTGCCCAGGCTGATCTGCATCTGGAAGCGGAGAGATCTGATGGCTCCTGCCAGAGGCCTCAGGACTGGAACCTAAGGTCCATGCCACTGTAGCAAGCTGTGCGCTCTCCCAGACTGCCCCAAAGTGCACACCAGGCCTCCCACACTTCCTGGAGACCGAGTGCTGTGGCCCAGGCTGTTCAGATCCCAAAGCAGACACCTGGAGGCTCCTGCAGGTGCCCGCTGGATTCACCAGAGCACACCACCTGGATTCACCAGGCACCGCTGGCCGCCTGGAAGCCCCTCTTGCCTCTTGCAGGACCTGGAGATGCGGTGTTGCTGCCCAGGCTGATCTGGATCCGGAAGCGGAGAGATCTGAGGGCTCCTGCCAGAGGCCTCAGGACTGGAGCCTAAGCTCTGTGCCACCAGAGCAAGCTGTGCGCTATCCCAGACTGTCCCAAAGTTATTTTTATATTTGTTACAGTTAATAACCAAAGAGACACAAAGGTATCTATAAATCTTTTTCTCTGAGCTTTACTGAATGAAAATATTCCTGTGATCCAGGTGTGATGGCTCAAATCTTGAACCACAGCAATTAAAAGATTAAGCCTGGAAGAAAGTAATGGGTTGGAGGTCAACACAGATTACATAAAGTCCCATGCTAATCTGGGCTACAGATTATGATATTATATAAAACAATCCCTAAAATGGGTCTTTTACAAAAAAAAAAAAAACAAAAAAAAACCTTGCTGTTTCATAAGTAGGAATTAAGGCATATATGAAGCAACTAATAAATGACCCAGAATGGATGTGTAAGGAATTTTTCGTCTTGAAATCTAGTTTATGATTTCTTTCTCCTACTGTACCATAAAATAATTTCTACCCAATCTGTTATTTGATGTGTACTCTTGAACTATCTACAATAGTTCAGAATGTCTAATCATTCAGCATCTACTTATCTGCTGGTCTGTAATAATTATGGACCGGGGTACTAGAAATGCCTAGATAGCACATATTATGCTTATAATTCCATCTCTAGCCGATATCAAAAAGGGTTTGGTATCTCCTTTTCTTTCCACTTTTTTTTGGTAATTCTGTAACATATATATACTTATTGATATATTTTTATTTACATTTCTAATGATTGATTTCCCCTTTTCTGGGTCCCCACTCCCCACAAGTCCTATAAGCCCTTTCCCTCCCCCTGTTCCTCCATCTACCCCTTCCCACTTCCCTGTTCTCGTATTCTCCTATACTGTTGCACTGAGTCTTTCCAGAACCAGGGGCCACTCCTCCATTCTTTTAAAAATACATTCCAACTTTTGGAAACCAATTGGTTTTTATCTAATATATATTGATATATCAGCTCAGTGTTGAAATGTTAAAACATTGCTCCAGAAGCATATTGTCTCTGCAAAAAAATATATTTTCTCAAGTTACATATCTACTAGGAGTTCTTTTAGTCTTTAGTTAAGAGCATATAAAATAATATATTAGGATGTCTAGATTAAACATCATTATCTCACTCAGCACATATTTATTATTAATTTAAAATGTTATTTTTAAATTTTGAGTCAACATTTAATTTTGAAGACTCTTGGCCCTTTCAGTTCAATTCTATCTGACATATGTGTCTATCTCTATAAAAGGTTATTTATATATGAGTATGTGAAAATGTAAAATGATTAGAAATAGCAAGGCAGTAAAAACACAACTTGTTTACTGATTCTCTATAATTTTATATATCTGCTCTATTAGCAATAAGCTTATTTTCACTTCTACAATATTTTTCATGTGTCTTTTCATATAAATCTGAAGATGAGAATTTACTTTGTTTTTCCTTGTACTTACATAAAAAAAACATAGTACAGATCAAATGTCAGCTAATATTATCTACAAGGGCCACATTATAGTAAATAGAGACTCAAGAGGTAAGAGTTAAATAAAGATAGTATGTCTTTACTTTTATAATGAGAAATGAGAAATAAATGAACCTAGTTTCAAGAGATAAAACTTAATATGCACAAATTAAAATGCATATTGGTTTTGTAATGCAAGGATATTAATCAAAGGAATAAACTTGATTTGAGGGATATCTTTCTTAATTATGATTCAAAGTTAGTATTCCCATTACTGAAATTTATTGGAGACCTTATCTGTTGATAATGATTTCTACTTTGATTTTATGTAATTCATATTTTAATATTTCTTTACTCATATGCAAATATAGCCAAATTCTCTTATCCACCTATGAGCATATGGTTTTAATTGAGAATATTTATCACTTGGAAGACATTTATAGATTACATTAATTCATCTCCTTATATGTATATTTTAGCATGTTATCGCATTGCGGATCAGTATCTTCCAAGGGACTGCTAGGTGGGAACTCTTCAATTACACAGTTAAATGGATTGTGAAATATGGAAATTTTATTTGCTCTTGCATTGGTGTCTGAAAAAAATGCTGCTGGCATTTTAATTAAACTTTGGAAATTTTTTTTGCACTTTTGTAGGCATGGTCAACCTACTCCATTTGACAACATGGAAGGTTCAGTAAATATTTTGATATTATTGATGATAAAAATCAGGTTACTTTCTGTCAAAAGAACTTTTCATGTTTATAGTGCTCACTATATAAACATTGCTTAGCATTATTAATTTAAATAGAATTCAGAAAAAATTTATCTAGGAAATGAATGCTAGTATTTAAAAATATTACATGCTCAATGCACTAGTTGTGGTTATTTTTTCACATTCTAAAGAAAATCAGTTTTGTGCTTCAGTGAATTAAATAACCTTTTTTCTTGATAAAATAATCTGTGATGTATATATAGTAAAAACAGTAAACTTCTATTTCAGCAGATAGCCCACACAAATATCTGTGAATTTCAGTCATACTATTCAACACTAATGTTTGTTTATTTTTCATTTCTTAAATGTGCTCAAGCTTTTTTATATTTTATTTACTTATATATATTTATAATCCAGTCATTGCTACTTCCCAATCTCCTTTCCCACAGTTCCTTATCCCATTCCTCCTTTCCCCTGTCTCAGAGAGGGTACTTCCTCCTGCCAACACTCCTCCCATCTCCCCAGGGTCTCAAGTCTGTCCAGGATTAGATATGTCTTCTACCACTTAGGACAGACCCAAAAATCCTCTGCTATATGTGCTGTGAACCTTGGACCAAAATGTGTATGTTGCTTGGTTGGTGGCTCAGTTTATGGAAGTCCAGGTAAGTTGAGACTTTTGGTTTCCCCATGGGGTCACCCTACTCTTCAGTTCCTTCAATCCTTCCCCTTCCCCTAATTCAACCATAGGGGTTACTGACTTCAGTCTAATGGTTGGGTGTATGTATTGTCCTTTGTCTCAGTCAGCTGCTGGTTGGGCCTTTGAGAGGACAGACATAATAGGTTACTGTCTGTAAGCACATAATAGCATCAGTAATAATGTTAGTCTTTGGTGCCCCCACCACCTGAAAGGACAGATCAAAAGTCACTGGACTGCTTTTTCCTCAGTCTCTTCTCCATTTTTGTTTTTGTCCTTTTTTTAGACAGGCACAATTGCAGGTCAGAAATTTTGACTGTGAGTTGGTAATCCTGTAGCCCCAACTCTAGGCACTTTCTGTCTACAGGAGGTGGACTCTTCCAGTTGCCTCTCCTCACTGTTGGGCTTTTTGGATATGGTCACCTCTATTAAGTTGTGAGAGTCACCTCCCAGGTCTCTAGTACTTTCTGAAAAGTACTACCCCACACCCAGACTGCATAATTCCATGCATTCTCCTGGTCCTCTGGGCTTCTTTCTTGTCTCCATTCCCATACCTGATTGTTTTCTCCTCCCTCTCGCCTATCACAACCATATCCCTCCTCCCTCTGTCTAATATGATAGGTTTTTTTCTTCCTCCCAAGTGGGATTGAAGCATCCTGACTTGGGCCCGTCTGCTTGTTAATCTTGAGTTCTATGGATTATATCCTAGGATTTCTGAACTTTTCTGGGTAAAACCACTTATTAGTGAATATATACCATGCATGTCATTTTGGATCACTCAGGATATTATTTTCTAGTTCCATCCATTTCCCTGCAAAATTCATGATGTCCCTCATTCTTAATTGCTGAATAATATTCCATTGTGTAAATGAATGACATTTTCTATATCCATTCTTAGGTTGAAAGATATATGGCTTATTTCTAACATCTAGGATTACAAACATGACTGCTATGAACATAGTAGAGCAAGTGTCTTTGTGTTATGGTGGAGCATCTTTTGTGTAAATGCATTTTAATGATATATGGTCCTCAGGTAGATCCATTAACTAATGTTTAAAACCACAATGGGGATACCAAACCACGTTCAAAATTTTCTACCCCCAATTTTTCCCATCTAATAGAAATGCAAGTATAAAATGGAGCGGAAACTGAACAATTGGCCAATCAGTGACAAGCCCAACTTAGGATTCATCCCATGGACAGACACTAAATCCTAACACTCTCATTGATGCTATGTTGTGCTTGCAGATAGGAACTTAGCATGGCTGCCCTCTGAGAGGCTTTACCAGTAGCTAGCTAACTGAGACAGATGTAGATATTCAGAGCCAAACATTTCAGCTAAGGTTGTGGACCCTTATGGAAGTGTTAGGGGAAGGACTGAAAAAAAACTGTAAGAGATAGCAACCTCATAGCATGGTCAACAGTGTCAACTAATCTGGACTCCTGAGAGCTTCCAGAGACTGAGCTATCAATTAAAGAATACACCCTGGCTGGTCCAAGGGATCCTGCATTTATGTAGCAGAGGTCTGCCTTTTCTCACCTCAGTGGGAAAGATTACACCTAATCTTGTAGAGACATGATGTGCTAGGGAGGAGGAATGACAAGAAGATACTCTCTCAGAAGTGAAGGGGAGGAAGGATAGGGGAAAGAACTCTGTGAAAGGGGACCTGGTGTGGGGCAATATTTAGGTTTTAAATAAATAAAATAATTAATAAATAAAAGTTAGTGTGAAGAACTTACATTTCTAGTGGGTTGGTGATATATTATAAAAATAATAGTATAGTATAAATGTTTACCTATCTTCCTATCTCAAATATAAGTTTACTGTGAGTAATAACCATACTTATATATTCTTAGCATATTTTACTCTCTATTTTAATAAGGCATTATTTACATTACTTCTAAAATACTTTACATTAAAATCGTTCCTTGTATTCTTGTTGTAGAGGTAAGCTTTTGAGTGACTCATCACTACACTTGGCACTGGCTCCTTCAATAAATAATAGAACAGTGTCAATGGCATCTCTTTATTTTTCAGAATCCAGTGCAAAACACAGAGAATCAATTGCCTTGTCTTTAATTGAATGTAGATGTTCCCCTTGAATTCTTTCAACAATTAAGAAAGCTGTTATCCTTGAAAATCTCATATTCTTAAACAGTGGATACTCCCTAGATATGTTCATTCAGCTGCTGCCATCAAATAACATTTAGTTATCTTTCCATTAGTTAATATCTTTCATTGCATGCTAACAATTGATGCACTTGTAAGTTTAAAATTCTTTAAGTTTCCATGAAGAAATAATTTTCTGACAAAGTATTCTTTACTAATTATCCTATTTTTGTAACCACTCAAATCTTGACTTTTGCTCACAAAATTAAAACAATTGTGATATCAGAAGAATAATAGTAATTAAAAGGCAATGCAATCATGTGATTCATATCACATCACCTTAGAATCATGTTGACAAGAGCTAATATGATTATACTAATAAATGTATTATTAGAAGTTAGATCAAGACCAGTCAGTTACGATAGACTCACCTCCATCTTGGATCTCGGGTACCAGAGAAATCAGACAAACTGAGGTACGCAAATAAAACCCGAGGCCAACAACACGGTGTGGGCGGGGTCTAAGCCCAATGGGCTTTGGCCTGCATCCAGGCCCTGGGCTGTTCGGGAGGCCATCGGTGTGCATACCCGGCCAGGAGGTTGTTTACCCAGTCCTGCAAATGTGCCGCCATTTTGCCTACGGGACCCCAGAGAGTTCTGGCAGGCAAAGCCAGCTAACAGGCAAAGCCCAAGGCTAACATAGCAGAGGTCTATGCTCAACAGACCCTGGACTGCCCCCAAGACCTGGGCTACTAGGTGGGCCATCTGTGTGCCAACCCAGCTAGGAGGTTGTTAGCCCAGCAGACTCTCCCAGCACTTTCAGGGCACGTGCACACTCCACCATCCTGGCCACCTGATAGAACCAATTAACATTCATAGCCGTGCCAGGCTTTTGCCTAGACTAGGGGCCTGTACAGCTAGGCTAGCCTTGTGTGCACCAACCCGGTTGGGAGTTCGGCTGCACAGCAGAGTGATCAGCACTCAGAAAAGGTCTGGCAGCATACACCCTCAGCACTCCCTAAAGGAGCAAATGGGCACCATCTGGTTCACAGACACAATCTTGGGCAAAGCACAGTAGGGATGCAAGGGCATCCAAGAGGAGGACAGCACATCAGCAATCTGCAAAAGGGGAAACCCAGTCATCCAGTGTTGCAGAAATAGCTCTAGAGCCTCTCAGGAGGCTCAAACACCAGCCAGAGACAAGACCAACTAATGCCAGAGAAGAAGATGGCAAAGGGCAAAATCAGGAACGCTACTAACAGAAATCTAGGCAATATGGCCGTGTCTGAACCAAACTCTCCAACATCAGCAAGTCCTGGTTATGCCAATACACCAGAGAAACAAGATTTGGATTTAAAATCACTGCTTATGATGCTGCTAGAAGAAGACAAAAAGGACATTAATGAATCTCTTTAAGAAATACAGGGAACATGAATAAGCTACAAACCCGTATAATGGAAACACAAAAGTCGCTTAAAGAATTCAGGAGAATAAGGCTCAAGAGATAGAAGCTAATAAAGAAGAAACAAACAAACGAACAAACAAAAAACTTAAAGAAATGCAGGAGAACTTGAGTCAACAGGCAGAAGTCATGAAAGAGGAAACAATCATGGTATGCACTCACTAATAAGTGGATATTAACCTAGAAAACTGGAATACCCAAAACATAATCCACACATCAAATGAGGTACAAGAAGAAAGGAGGAGTGGCCCCTTGTTCTGGAAAGACTCAGTGAAGCAGTATTCGGCAAAACCAGAACGGGGAAGTGGGAAGGGGTGGGTGGGAGGACAGGGGGAGAGAAGGGGGCTTATGGGACTTTCGGGGAGTGGGGGCTAGAAAAGGGGAAATCATTTGAAATGTAAATAAAAATATATCGCATAAAAAAAAGTAAAAAAAAAAAAGAAAAGAAAAAAAGAATTAAACAAAAACACAAATAATTGTGGGGAACTTCAACACTCCACTCTCCTCAATGGAGCGATCAGGAAAACAGAAACTAAACAGGGACACAGTAAAACTAATTGAAGCTTTGGACCAATTCGATTTGACTGATATTTATAGAACATTTCACCCTAAAGCAAAAAAAATATACCTTTTTCTCAGCACCTCATGGTACCTTCTCCAAAATCGACCATATAATTGGTCACAAGACAGACCTCAACAAAAACAAGAAGATCGAACCTATCCCATGCCTTCTATCATATCACTGTGCAGTAAGAGTGGTTTTCAGTAGCAACAAAAACAACAGAAAGCCCACATACACATGGAGGCTGAACAATACTCTACTCAATGACACCGTGGTTAAAGAAGAAATAAAGAAAGAAATCAGAGACTTTTTAGAATTTAATGAAAATGAAGACCCAACATACCCAAATCTTTGGGACACAATGAAAGCAGTGCTAAGAGGAAAGCTCATAGTCCTGAGTGCCTCCAAAAAGAAAATGAAGAGAGCATACACTAGCTGCTTAAGGACACACCTGAAAGTCCTGGAACAAAAAGAAGCTATTTCGCCCAAGAGGAGTAGAAGACAGGAAATCATCAAACTCAGGGCTGAAATTAATCAAGTGGAAACAAAGAGAACCATACAAAGAATCAAGGAATCCAGGAGCTGGTTCTTTCAGAAAATTAACAAGATAGATAAACCCTTAGCCAGACTGACCAAAGGGCACAGAGAAAGTATCCAAATTAACAAAATTAGAAATGAAAAGGGGGATATAACAAAAGAAACTGAGGAAATCCAAAAAATCATCAGATCCTACTACAAAAGCCTATATTCAACACAACTGGAGAATCTGGAGGAAATGGACAATTTCCTTGATAGGTACCAAATACCAAAATTAAATCAGGACCAAATAGATCATCTAAACAGTCCCATAACCCCTAAAGAAATAGAAGGGGTCATAGAAAATCTCTCTTCTCTTACATAATTGAAAATTAACAGGTTTGCTCTGTCTAAGTTCTCAGAATCCCTTTCATTTCCTGTGTACAATGCCATGATTAGAAGGGAGGATTTTATGACCCTCTTCAATACTACAGCTTATAAATTTCTCCTACTTCTGCTATTTTTCTGTGATCAGTATATGGAGAGATATGGATACTATTACGACAGCTGAGTACTCAGTAGTCACTTATTCTTACTACTGTGACTGGTCAGCATTTATGTTCACTGAAGGAAAACAACAACAACAACAACAACAAACCAACTTTTCTGGCAGAGTCTAGTGGTAGCCCTACCTACTGAGTTCTTAATCATGTTGATATCTTACAAAACACAAGTTTGAATTACAATTATGGAATTTTCTTTTGTGTCCTGTCTTAGTTGGGGTTTCACTGCTGTGAACAGACACCATGACCAATGCAAGCTTTATAAAAGACAACCTTTAATTGGGTCTGGCTTACAGGCTCAGAGAATTAGTCCATTGTCATCAATGCAGAAATATGGCAGCATCCAGGCTGATTTGGTGCAGGAGGAGCTCAGAGTTCTACATCTTCATCTGAAGGCTGCTAGTAGAAGACTGACTTCCAGGTAACTAGGGTGAGGGTCTTAAGGCCAAACACTCAGTGACACACCTACTCCAACAAGGCCATACCTCCTAATAGGGTTACTTCCTTAGCCAGTCATATACAAACCATCACATTCCACTCCCTGGCCCCCTAGACTTGTTCATACATGATTCTATGTGGGGCATACTTAAACATAGCATAATGCAAAATACATTTAATGCAACTTCAAAAGTCTCTGTAGTCTATAGCAGTCTCAACAAGTCCAAAGTTCAAGGTCTCTTTTGAAATTCATCCTATCACTTAACATTAATCCACCAAACAAGACAGGAAACCAGCTGGGCAAAGTCCAAACTCTGCATCTTCATGTCTGATGGCAAAGTAGTCTTCAGATATCCAACCACTTTTTCATCCTTGTTGACTGCAACAAGGTTCTGTCTCCTGGGCTGGTTCCACTCCCTGTTAGCAGCTTTCCTTGGAAGGCATCCTGCGTCCCTGGCATTTTTAACATCTTGGGGTCCACAAGTCAATTTCATCTTCACAGCTTCTTTTTCCAATGTCTGAGATCCACACATGATCTTCTGTGCATCTCCAAAGAGCTGGTGTCACTTCTGCTCTTCCCTCTGTAGCACTCTAAATTCAGGTTGATCCATTCCACTGCCATTGCTGTTCTTGGTGGTCATCCCATGGTACTGGCATCTCTAATATGCTAGGGTCTTCCATAGCAACTACGCTTCATCAAAGCCTCTCATAGTCTCTCTTCATGGTAGCAAGCCTCAACTCCTTTGTATGACCCCTTCAGGCCTGGGCTGTCAATTACAACTGAGGGTGCACTTTCACCAATGGCCTTCTATGGCCTTTCACAGTGCCAAACCGCAGCTTTTCTTCATGATGACTTCATGCCTTCAAAACTAGTACCACCTTGATGAATCTTACATGTTACCAAGTACAGCTGCAGCATGAGGTACAACCTTGGTTATCTCTGAAATTCAGCTTCTTTGTGCTCTCAGAAAACATTTCCCAGAAGATTTTACCTCAGTGATGCTGGTATTTTCTTTTGTTTTTTCTTTTCTTTTTCTTTAATTTTATTCGATATATTTTTTATTTATATTTCAAATGATTTCCCCTTTTCTGGTCTCCAACTCCTCGAAAGTCACATAAGCCCACTTCCCTCCTACCTACCCCTTCCCACTTCCCTGTTCTGGTTTTGCCTTATACTGCTACACTTAGTCTTTCCAGAACCAGGGGCCACTCCTCCGTTCTTCTTGTACCTCATTTGATGTATGGATTATGTTTTGGGTATTCCAGTTTTCCAGGCTAATATCCACTTATTAGTGAATGCATACTATGATTGATCTCTTGAGACTGGGTTACCTCACTTAGTATGATGTTCTTCAGCTCCATCCATTTGTCTAAGAATTTCATTAATTCATTGTTTCTAATGGCTGAATAGTACTCCAATGTGTATATATACCACATTTTTTGCATCCATTCTTCTGTTGAGGGATACCTGGGTTCTTTCCAGCTTCTGGCTATTATAAATAGGGCTGCTATAAACATAGTGGAGCATATATCCTTATTACATGCTGGGGAATCCTCTGGGTATATGTCCAGGAGTGGTATAGCAGGATCTTTCAGAAGTGACATGCCCAGTTTTCTAAGGAACCGCCAGACTGATTTCCAGAGTGGTTGTACCAATTTGCAACCCAACCAGCAGTGGAGTAGTGTTCCTCTTTCTCCACATTCTCACCAACACCTGCTGTCTCCTGAGTTTTTAATCTTAGCTATTCTGACTAGTGTAAATTGAAATCTCAGGGTTGTTTTGATTTGCATTTCCCTGATGACTAAAGAAGTTGAGCATTTTAAAAGATGTTTCTCCACCATCCAAAGTTCTTCAGGAGAGAATTCTTTTTTTAACTCTGTACTCCATTTTTTAATAGGGTTATTTCATTTTCTGGTGTCTAACTTCTTGAGTTCTTTGGATATATTGGATATTAGCCCTTTATCTGATGTAGGGTTGGTGAAGATCTTTCCCCAATTTGTTGGTTGCCAATTTGTCCATTTGATGGTGTCCTTTGCTTTACAGAAACTTTGTAATTTTATGAGGTCCCATTTGTCAATTCTTGATCTTAGAGCATATGCTATTGCTGTTCTGTTCAGGAACTTTCCCCCTGTACCGATGTCCTCAAGGGTCTTCCCCAGTTTCTTTTCTATTAGCTTCAGAGTGTCTGGGTTTATTTGGAGGTCCTTGATCCATTTGGAGTTGAGCTTAGCACAAGGAGACAAGGATGGATCAATTCTCATTATTCTGCATGCTGACCTCCAGTTGAACCAGCACCATTTGTTGAAAAGGCTATCTTTTTTCCATTGGATGTTTTCTTCCCCCTTCCCCAGGATCAAGTGGCTATAGGTGTATGGGTTCATTTCTGAATCTTCAATCCTGTTCCATTGATCCGCCTGCCTGTCACTGTACCAATACCATGCAATTTTTAACACTATTGCTCTGTAGTATTGCTTGAGGTCAGGGATACTGATTCCCCCAGAATTTCTTTTGTTGTTGAGAATAGTTTTAGCTATCCTGGTTTTTTGTTATTCCAGATGAATTTGAGAATTGCTCTTTCTAACTCTGTGAAGAACTGAGTTGGGATTTTGATGGGTATTGTGTTGAATCTGTAAAATGCTTTTGGCAAAATGGCCATTTTAACTATATTAATCCTGCCGATCCATGAGCATGGGAGTTTTTTTCCATTTTTTGAGGTCTTCTTCCATTTCCTTCTTCAGAGTCTTGAGGTTCTTGTCAAACAGATCTTTCACATGCTTGGTAAGAGTCACCCCAAGGTACTTTATACTGTTTATGGCTATTATGAAGCATGTCAGTTCCCTAATTTCTTTCTCAGCCTGATGCTGGTCTTTTCTTAATCACCACTAATTTCTTAGCTCCAGCTAACCAGTGTCAATTGTCCCAGTTGTCTCCTCCTCTTCAATATAAAGCCAGAGACACATGGCCAAAGCTGCTGAGTTCTGCTGCTTGTAGGAGCTGGAACATTGGCCTCCTTGTTCTATTACATTATCACTAGCTTCCTTTTTCCCAGCTCCTTCACTGCCTAAATTGGCTGTTCTGAAGCTTGCTCCATAGACTGACTTTGAACTCAAGAGATCTGCATGACTGTTTCATAAGCATTGGGATTAAAGATGTGGTCCACCAAGCCTAGATTTAAATTTTTCTTCACCTAGAATTTGTTCTGTTCTAGGCTGGCTTTGAATGCAGTGATCTGCTTATCTTTGCCTCCTGGAATTAAAGGCTTGTAATACCAAGCCTGGACCTATATTTAGCTGGGTGGAATCTTGCCCCCAGGTCACCACTTTCTTTATTCAATTTAATATTCTTGAATTCAGCTCCATTTCACTTCCTGGAGCCCCTTTAATGCTCAAACTATATATTTCGTACTTTTCCCTTCTCAGCTTGCTATGTTTGTTCAAAAGTTTCTTCATCAGACTTAACCAGAGAACAAAGTCTTTGTTGGGCTTTTTTGAGACTTCCTTTGCAGATGCAGTTAATATAAATCTCTTTACCTTAGCCCTAGGCAGTCTCTTCAGACAATGGTAAAAACAGCTGTGTTCTTCACCAAAACATCACAAAAACAGTCTCTCAGCCACATATTAAAGTTTTTCTTCACTCCATCAGGGCTACACAGTTCAAATGACTCTCTGTATAACTGTCTTCCATATTTTTACTAGGCTGGCCCATTAAACCCCTCTTAAAGCATTTCATGGCTTTCCAGATTCAAAGTCCCAAAATCCACATTCTTCCAAACAAAAGCATGGTCATGCCTATCACAGCAATACCCCAGTCCCTGGTACCAACTTCTATCTTAGTTAGGGTTTCACCGCTGTGAACAGACACCATGACCAATGTAAGTTGTATTAAAGGCAACATTTAAGTGGGGCTGGCTTATAGGCTCAGAGGTTCAGTCCATCATCATCAATGCAGAAATATGACAGTATCCAGGCAGATTTGGTTCAGGAGGAGCTCAGAGTTCTACATCTTCATCTGAAGGCTGTTAGTAGAAGACTGACTTCCAGGCAACTATGGTGAGGGTCTTAAGGCAACACCCACAGTGACACACCTACTCCAAAAAGGCCACACCTCCTAATAGGGTTACTTCCTGGTCCAATCATATACAATCCATCACATGTTGGAATGATGGAAATGGTAAGTGCTGTGGATGCTAAGTGAAATATTTTCATAACAAAAAGAGAGATATCCTGACAAGTTTCTTGCTTCTCATTAAGTTTTACAAATATTGTGGTATTGGTATAGTTGGTATATTTTTCTAACTAATATAAACTTTACTTTATATCATATGCTACTATATATCTTATTCTATTAAGGAATACATGTTATATATATGATTATATATATCAGAAAATCGAAACTTTTCAATCACTATAGCTTTTGGAGAAAGGCATAGCTTTCTAATAATTTTCATAATTTTATCATAATTTTGTCCAATGATGTCAGACACTAAACATATCCTAACACTATACAAAGTTTCCTCCACGTTACCTGATCAAATTAATCATCAAACATTATTAACAGATTCTCCTATGAAGTCCAATGGAATAAACAGCACCAAATCAGGTCCAGGTAGTTAAACACTGAACTGCTGACTAGGAATATATCAGGCAGAAATGAAGGATGTGAATCCCACTGGAAACAGCTTGATTGTATGACTAAAGGGATAACCAATTTGAAGCCTCAGTTAACTTTAGAATGCTGCTGTAAGGCTGAGTTAGTACTCTTCCAAAATTTAGGAAAGCCTACCTAGTTTAATTCTGTAGAACTGGGACTAAATCCCAACTTTCAATCCTACCATTAACCAACAGAAGGAATGAAAATACTTCCAGAGTCTGAACATGGAAAGAAAAAAACAAAGCAAAACAGAGAAAAACAAACCAACAAACAAAGTGATAATGTCACCTTACCTGGGAAATTAATCAATGTTCCATTTTTTTTCAAAGTCATTCTCATACCTGACATGGGAGACAATAGTACTCTAACCATGTAATTCCATTGAGTATTGCTGGTATTCTACTCATCTTGTGCTAACTTTCCAATTTTGTCAGCTACTCTTGTTGCATTCAAATTCTAGTAACTTCTGGCTAGTAAGTAAAACATGTACCCAAGAAAATCAGAATGATCTATCATATAGACCTAACATCAGCTAAATTAATGAACTCAGATTTTACAACATCCTGAACAAGGAAATTAGCATAGTCATGGAGAATATTTGAAAGAAAGTACCACCTGTTGAAGGCCATTAATGTTAGGAGACTAGGAAGGCATAAAATATGTCTAGAGTACATTAGAACTGGAACCATCCATAATGATCAATAGTTCTGACACAATATGTTTCTGCACATGGAAAAAACCCACAACTGTAATTGGAACCCAAAATGTCCATTGATAGTCTGCTAAAGATAAAACATTCTGTTTTCTATTACCAGCATCTGTAGTAGGGATAGAGAAGACTAAAGTAGGTTAAAAGTTCAGTGGGAGGCTAAAAGAAACAGAAAATATCTTCCTTTTTTTTTAAATTTCTTTTTTTTATTCGATATAATTTATTTACATTTCAAATGATTTCCCCTTTTCTAGCCCCCCCACTCCCCGAAAGTCCCGTAAGCCCCCTTCTCTTCCCCTGTCCTCCCTCCCACCCCTTCCCAGTTCCCCGTTCTGGTTTTGCCAAATACTGTTTCACTGAGTCTTTCCAGAACCAGGGACCACTCCTGCTTTCTTCTTGTATCTCATTTGATGTGTGGATTATGTTTTGGGTATTCCAGTTTTCTAGGTTAATAACCACTTATTAGTGAGTGCATACCATGATTCACCTTTTGAGTCTGGGTTACCTCACTTAGTATGATGTTCTCTAGCTCCATCCATTTGCCTAAGAATTTCATGAATTCATTGTTTCTAATGGCTGAATAGTACTCCATTGTGTAGATATACCACATTTTTTTGCATCCACTCTTCTGTTGAGGGATACCTGGGTTCTTTCCAGCATCTGGCAATTATAAATAGGGCTGCTATGAACATAGTAGAGCATGTATCCTAATTACATGGTGGGGAATCCTCTGGGTATATGCCCAGGAGTGGTAGAGCAGGATCTTCTGGAAGTGAGGTGCCCAGTTTTCGGAGGAACCGCCAGACTGCTTTCCAGAGTGGTTGTACCAATTTGCAACCCCACCAGCAGTGTAGGAGTGTTCCTCTTTCTCCGCACCCTCTCCAACACCTGCTGTCTCCTGAATTTTTAATCTTAGCCATTCTGACTGGTGTAAGATGAAATCTTAGGGTTGTTTTGATTTGCGTTTCCCTAATGACTAATGAAGTTGAGCATTTTTTAAGATGCTTCTCCGCCATCCGAAGTTCTTCAGGTGAGAATTCTTTGTTTAACTCTGTACCCCATTTTTTAATAGGGTTGTTCAGTTTTCTGGAGTCTAACTTCTTGAGTTCTTTATATATATTGGATATTAGCCCTCTATCTGATGTAGGATTGGTGAAGATCTTTTCCCAATTTGTTGGTTGCCGATCTGTCCTCTTGATGGTTTCCTTTGCCTTACAGAAACTCTGTAACCTTATGAGGTCCCATTTGTCAATTCTTGCTCTTAGAGCATACGCTATTGGTGTTCTGTTCAGAAACTTTCTCCCTGTACCGATGTCCTCAAGGGTCTTCCCCAGTTTCTTTTCTATTAGCTTCAGAGTGTCTGGCTTTATGTGGAGGTCCTTGATCCATTTGGATTTGAGCTTAGTACAAGGAGACAAGGATGGATCAATTCGCATTCTTCTGCATGCTGACCTCCAGTTGAACCAGCACCATTTGTTGAAAGGCTATCTTTTTTCCATTGGATGTTTTCAGCCTCTTTGTCGAGAATCAAGTGGCCATAGGTGTGTGGGTTCATTTCTGGATCTTCAATCCTGTTCCTTTGATCCTCCTGCCTGTCACTGTACCAATACCATGCAGTTTTTAACACTATTGCTCTGTAGTATTGCTTGAGGTCAGGGATACTGATTCCCCCAGATTTTCTTTTGTTGCTGAGAATAGTTTTAGCTATCCTGGGTTTTTTGTTGTTCCAGATGAATTTGATAATTGCTCTTTCTAACTCTGTGAAGAATTGAGTTGGGATTTTGATGGGTATTGCATTGAAGCTGTATAGTGCTTTAGGCAAAATGGCCATTTTAACTATATTGATTCTACCAATCCATGAGCATGGGAGGTTTTCCCATTTTTTGAGGTCTTCTTCCATTTCCTTCTTCAGAGTCTTGAAGTTCTTGTCATACAGATCTTTCACATGTTTGGTAAGAGTCACCCCAAGATACTTTATACTGTTTGTGGCTATTGTGAAAGGGGTCATTTCCCTAATTTCTTTCTCAGCCTGCTTATCCTTTGAGTATAGGAAGGCCACTGATTTGCTTGAGTTGATTTTATACCCTGCCACTTTGCTGAAGTTGTTTATCAGCTGTAGGAGCTTTCTAGTGGAGTTTTTTGGGTCACTTAGGTAGACTATCATGTCGTCTGCAAATAATGATAGTTTGACTTCCTCCTTTCCAACTTGTATCCCTTTGACCTCCTTATGTTGTCGAATTGCCCGAGCTAGTACCTCAAGTACAATATTGAAAAGATAAGGAGAAAGGGGGCAGCCTTGTTTGGTCCCTGATTTCAGTGGGATTGCTTCAAGTTTCTCTCCATTTAGTTTGATGCTGGCTACCGGTTTGCTGTATATTGCTTTTACTATGTTTAGGTATGGGCCTTGAATTCCTGTTCTCTCCAAGACTTTAAGCATGAAAGGATGCTGAATTTTGTCAAATGCTTTTTCAGCATCCAATGAAATGACCATGTGGTTTTGTTCTTTGAGTTTGTTTATGTAGTGGATTGTATTGATGGATTTCCGTATATTGAACCAACCCTGCATTCCCGGGATAAAGCCTACTTGATCATGGTGGATGATCGTTTTGATGTGTTCTTGGATTCGGTTGGCAAGAATTTTATTGAGTATTTTTGCATCGATGTTCATAAGGGAAATTGGTCTGAAGTTCTCTTTCTTTGTTGGATCTTTGTGTGGCTTTGGTATCAGCGTAATTGTGGCTTCGTAGAAGGAATTGGGTAGTGTTCCTTCTGTTTCTATTTTGTGGAATAGTTTGAAGAGTATTGGTGTTAACTCTTCTTTGAAGGTCTGGTAGAATTCTGCACTGAAACCATCTGGTCCTGTGCTTTTCTTATTAGATATATTCTTTACATATATTATATTATTTACATTTCAAATGTTGTCCCCTTTCCTGGTTTCCCGCCGTGAAAATCCCTGAACCCATCTCCCCTCCTCCTGTTTTCCCAATCAACACATTCCTACTTCTCTTTCTTGGCATTCCTCTATACTGCAGCATCGAGGCTTCTGAGGACCGAGGACATCCCCCCCCCCTTTGATGTCCATCAAGGCCACCCTCTGCTGCCTATGCATCTGTAGCCGTGGGTAATGCCATGTGTACTCTCTGGTTGATGGTTTTGTGTCTGGGAGTTCTGGGAGTACTGGGTGGCTCATATTGTTGTCCCTCCTATGATGCTGCAAACCCCTTAGCTCCTTGGGTCCTTTCTCTAGCTCCCCTATTGGGGACCCTGTGCTGAGTTTAATGGCTGGCTCTGTATTTGTCATGCACTAGCAGAGCCTCTCAGGTAACAGCTCCTGGCACCAGTGAGCAAGTATATGTGGGCATCGATAATAGTGTCTGGGTTTTGTAACTGTATATGGGATGGATCACCAAGTGGGGTAGTCTCCAGATGGTCTTTCCCTCAGGATCTGCTCCACGCTTTGTATCTTCTTCTATAGGTATTTTGTTATCCCTTCTAAGAAGGACCAGAATACCCACACTTTGTTCTTCCTTCTTATTGGGTATCATTTGATATGTGAATTTTGTCTTGGGTATTCCATACTTCTGTGCTAATATCCACTTATCAGTGCGTGCATACCATGTGTCTTCTTTTTTGATAGGGTTACCTCTCTTTGGATGGTATTTTCCAGCTCCACCAATTTACCTAAGAATTTCATGAATTCATTGTGTTAGCTGAGTAGTATTCCATTGTATAAATACACTACATTTTCTGTATCCATTCATCTACTGAGGGACATCTGGGATCTTTCCAGCCTCTGGCTATTATTTTTTTCTTTTTTTTTTAAATTTATTGATATATTTATTTACATTTCAAATGATTTCCCCTTTTCTGGACCCCCACTCCCCGAAAGTCCCATCAGTCCCCTTCCCTCCCCCTGTTTTCCCACCCAACTCTTCCCACTTTCCTGTTCTGATTTTGTTCTATACTGCTTAACTGAGTCTTTCCAGAACAAGGGGCCACTCCTACATTCTTCTTGTACCTCATTTGATGTGTGGATTATGTTTTGGGTATTCCAGTTTTCTAGGTTAATATCCACTTATTAGTGAGTGCATCCCATGATTGATCTTTTGAGTCTGGGTTACCTCACTTAGTATGATGTTCTCCAGCTCCATCCATTTGCCTAAGAATTTCATGAATTCATTTTTTCTAATGGCTGAATAGTACTCTGTAGAGCTGCTATGGACATAGTGGAGCATGTGTCCTTATTACATGCCAGAGGATTCTGTGGGTATAAGCCCAGGAGTGCTATAAGAGGGTCCTCCAGTGGTATCATGTGCAGTTTTTTGAGTAACCATCAGACTGATTTCCAGAGTGGTTGTACTAGCTTGCAATCCCACCATCAGTTTCTATTTGGTTGACTTCATACGTGAGTTTGATGATTTCCTGACTTTTACTCCTCTTGGGTGTATTAACTTCTTCTCTCTAGAACACTGAAATGTGCTATGAGACCCTATGTTTATCCATTAAAATCTGCTGCCAGGAGAATCACCTTGTTAACAGAGCAATATTGACAGATTGTATAGAACCTCATTCATCTGTAAGGATAAGACCTTTAGAAAATAACTGTCAAAGAAATCAGGTTGGATCTTTTCCATCCTAAGGTAAACACAGGTAGATGACTTAAACCATGCTATTTATGTCAGATAGCCCTGCATTAAATTTTAAGGAAGATGGAGAGGAATATATGGTAGGATTTGGAAGAAAAATGGAAGGGAAAACTGTTGCAATTAAATTGTAATCTTCAAAGCAAAACAAAAACAATCACTCAGAGGAACACTTGTTTTATAAGCAAGTTTTGCACTATGTGTACCTCACAGCTGCACTAAGATCTCACCTGTGTATCACTGTATAATAAGCTCAAGTCATATCAGACATCACTATTCTTTTTGGTGAAAAGCTTTGAAATTGGATCTAGGCATTTTCATGATAAAAACAGGCTATAGCTATGGCCATCCAATTAAGTATTATTAGCCTTTGAACACTGTAAGTTTAACTTCTGTCACATTTCTTATTCTTTTCTGCTTTATACTTGGATGATTTTATGAGGTCCTGTGGCCATCTAACATTATATGTCTGGGAATCTTTGATCAACGCCTTAAATATATAAATCTTCTCCATGATGACACTAAACAACTTAGATTAATTTTAGCCAGACCAGTTCAATGCTCACCTGCTAAATTATTTAAGGACTCAGTTCTTAAATGGGGTTAAATACTGAATTTGATATTGGAAAAATATTGATCCTATAATCAATAAACCGTAAAACTAAATCCTAAAACTGTGGGACCAATTGAATAATCAAATCCCAGGACCTGCGTTCTCTATATTACCCCATGACATGCAGCATCATGAACTGCTCAGAAGCACATAAATAGGCAAGTGCATTGCTTTTCAAGAGCACTTAATCTTATGAGATTATTGGGTGGCTGATGTCTTTCTGATAAAGAGCAAAGGCTTATTATTGTGCTCTCTTTGCCAATCCTGATAGTCACATGGACAGAAGTCCCAAATACTTCTTACTCAATATTTTCAGTATAGTTTAAAGCTATAAAAATAGTAATTAGTTCAATGTTTTCCTTTGTTATTGTATAATGTCATCTCTTGAGAATGTACCTTCAACAATGACCTTTTTAACCATTCTTCACTCTTTCTTCTCGAAAGAGTGCTTTCATTTTCTCTAGAATACTGTCTATTTTCTATATTATGCTTCATGTGTGTTGTCTGAGTTATTTTAACAGAAATCTTAGGGACTGGCAAGCTGGCATGGGGTATTTCAGAATAAGACCCCATTGGCAATTTCCGTGTGTAGTGAAGACCTCTTCTCCTAAGGAACACCCATAAAAGCTGGAGAATTGTCTGACTTGGCTAGTGTTAGAAGCTATGCAAGATGCAATGACTACAAGGAGTCAATCAAGTGGTAACAGTAAACTTGAAAAGCTTCAACAATTGTATACAGAAGAGGAGACTCATGGAATTAAAAAATAACTAAAAGTAATATTTGTAAATAGTAAATTTTAAAATTTTATCTTTAAAAGCTAACATTTGGAAAACATAAGACACCAGAAACACAATAAGAACAATCAAAGCTACCAGTCCTAAACAAACACATTGGTGTGTGCCTGTCATTCCAGCATTTAAAAATTGAAGCAAATAGTCCTGAATTTAAGGCTGGGTTGAACTCCATGGTAAGATTGAGCACAGCACATAATTCATGTACAAAAGTCTAAAAAACACAAATAAATTTATATAAAAATATCAAATATCATGAAGAATCAGGTTGCTATACTTATATATCAGAACCTAGCACAATCATCATCAGAGTCTTCATCTTTCAAATGATGGAAATAGAAGCAATGCCCACAGGCAAGCATTATACAGAGTTTGGGGAACCCCATGGAACAAATGGAGGGATGATTGTATGAGCCTGAGGGACCAATGACATCACAAGAATCAACTAAGCAGGGCTCACAGGGTCTCAGAGATACTGAAGCATGGAGCCTGTATGGGCCTGAGCTAGGTCTTCTGTGCATATGCTATGGCTGTATAGCTACTTGTTCTTGTGGGCCTCCTACCAGTGAGAGTGGGCCATACCTCTGACTCTTTTGACAGTTCTTGTGACTGAGTTGCCTTATACAACTTTAATATGAGGGTTTATGTCTAGTCTAATTGTTGTTTGTTATGTCCTGTTTGGTTGATATG
This sequence comes from Apodemus sylvaticus, assembly GCF_947179515.1. Lineage (NCBI taxonomy): Eukaryota > Metazoa > Chordata > Mammalia > Rodentia > Muridae > Apodemus > Apodemus sylvaticus. The sequence continues at coordinate 91,693,168 of NC_067474.1, read as the reverse complement.
CTTTAGAGGCTTACTGGTTCCTGAAGGGAAATGAAAGAGGAGAAGGTCTAGGAGAGGGACAAGGTGAGGTCCATATGAGGGGGCGGGGCGTGGAAGAGAGTATAAGGAGTGGAGGGAGGGGAAACTTCAGTCTGTTGTAAGGTATGAGAAAAAATAATTTTAAAATAAAAAATACATAAATGTAAGATGTAGACAGATATAATAACAAGCACAAAGCAGGAAAAAAGACGAAACCTTAGCTTTAATGCTTTGAACAATGAACCTAAAGAATTAATGAATATAAATATAAAAAATATAAATTTACCTAGTTAATAAGAGAATGGAATAATTAAAATATTTAGGAAAGCTTGAGAATTTCTCAGGTATAATAAAGAATTCAAGAGACATAAACAATCATGGATGTCATATATAAATTCAAGACACAAAATGAATTGCTTAAATGGAACAATAAAGCATGCTTAGAGAAGTGCGGATTAAATCATTTTTAATCCTAATGACAAAAGCAGCTCACTAACAGTCAGCTCAGAAAGTAAAGAGGTCTCAAATATAATGAACCAAGAGTAGGATTCCTCCATACACATGATAAGCAAACCTTCAGTAATTAAAAACAAATAAACCCTGAAAGCAAAAAGGATTAAGGAATGCTTTCCAAACTGGTTGAAAGACACCTATCAGCAGGATTCTGAATTGAAACCTAGCAATCAGGAGAAAGTGAGATGATCCATTTTAATTACTGAAGACAACCAAAAATATTCCAATCTCAAAGGCTGTATTTCATAAATATGGGAGAAACAAAAGCTTTTCCAAGCAAAGTGGAATTGAATGTTTATCAAGATTAATCATCCCCTACATGAAATAACAATGAGTTCAACAAAGTAGTCATAGTTGTTGTTTAAATTTATTTATTCATTTTACATCCTGATCAAAACTCTCTCTTCCTCTCCTCCCATTTCTACCCTCACAATTTTCTTCCCCCATTCCCTCCTCCCTTTCTTCTCAGAGAAGTGTAGCCCTCACATGGGTCCCAACATCAAGATGCGGCAAGACAAAATGTATCCTCTCTCATTGAGGCCAGACAAGGCAGTACAGCTAGGAGAAAGGAATTCAAAGCCAGGCAAGAGAGTCAGAGACAGCCTCTTGCTCCAATTGTTAGAGGACCCACATGAAGACCAAAGTGCACATCTGCTCCAGATGTATAGGGGCCTTAGGTCCAGGCATGCATTGACTGCTCTTCTAGAGGTCCTGAATCTAATTCCCAGCACTAGCATTGTAACATACTATCAGAGAGTTCTTTAATCTAGAAAACTGAAACAACAAATGCATGCTTTAAATAATATGTATTAGATAAAAGCATAAAACTCAAGCAATATTAAAAATACATACTAGAGGTAGCAAGTGAAGTAATACTTGGCAAATAGATAGTACAAGCACTACTTTAAGCAACACACTAAATAAGACAATATATTAATATGTAACAATTGTTTTTCTATCTTATTCTACTTCAGATTTAAGGATTATTCAGCAGGAGGGAATTATGCCTGGTTCTTGAAAGTTAGCCAACTACCCGGGCTAGTGTAGTGTGTCATGGATCTTAGAGCCAAAATTACTGTTGCAATTTTATTAGACCAAAACAATACCTATCCATATTCTAAATGTGTTGTACCCTCAGATAAGGGTAACTCTCATCTCTGATCAGCAAAGCCTCTTATTGCAAGAGAGACATTTACAGAAAATCACAATGGGTCAAAAGTGAAGAGACATTCTTAATGGTTCATATATCTACAACACAATTCTACAAACTAGGTTCAGGGAGGATTACAGAAGAGGTAGCAGAAAGACTGTAAGACGCAGAATATAAAAAATCTGTTAACCTGTGGGATTGTGTTTCCTACAAACAGTAATTAAGCTCCTGAGATAACACTTCAACAATATGGCTGCCTAAACAAGCCCTGAACAAGCTCTGAACAACACCAATAGACATGCTAATGTGGAAAGGAGATTTTCAAGGGGACCCTCCAAAGGACAACTACAGGCAACTAATAATGTATTTTGAGAGGTAAGTAAATAGTCTATTCTCTGGAAAATTCCATTGACAATATATCTGATATCATGTAGTCAGACCTGATTATTTGCAATCATAAATTCAGAAGGTTGTAGATCAATATTTATCCACAAATATGCATACACATTCTTAGTGATAAAAAGGGCAGGAATGAGGTGGATAGGCATGAAGGAAATCAGGGGAAGGAAAGGGAATGTATATAAAGAAATGCGTTTATATTTTAATTTAAAAAGTCAAAAAAATAAGGTAAATAACTGGTTTAAAATAGACCAATAATTTATTTCAAGGAAATCTACATTTTAAGAAGCTTTCAAACTGTAGTTATTTTTAAGGTATCATGTACAGTAGGCAGTGACAAAGGTTTTTTTTTATTTATTTTTTTTTTTAGCCAAAATTGGGGCAGGTTTTTGTTTGCTTATTTGCTTTGTTTTCTTTTGAATCAACACAGTCTTACAGATATAAACATTACAATATCATAGATTTTGGTAATAATAATCAATTGTGTATATACTGTATATTGTCATCTGATATTTGAATATTATGAAAATTTTGTTTTTCAAAAATAAAGATCATTGTGTTTGTTAGGGTTTTATTGCTATGAACAGACACCATGACCAAGGCAACACTTATAAAGACAACATTTAAGTGGGACTGGCTTGTAGGTTCAGAGGTTCAGTCCATTTTCATCAAGGTGGGAACATGGTGACATCCAGGTAGGCATGGTGCAAGAGAAGATGAGAATTCTACATCTTCATCTGATGTTTGCAAGCAGAATACTGACTTCTAGGCATCTAGGACTAGGGTATTAAAGCTCATGCCCACAGTGACAAGGCCATACCTATCAATAGTGCCACTCCCAGGGCCAAGCATATATAAATCATCATACTCCACTCCCTGGTTTCGACAGGCTTGTTCAAATATATGAGTCTATGGGGTCATACATAGTCATAACATAATACAAAATACATTTAGATCAACTTCTAATGTCTCCATAGTCTATCACAGTCTCAACAGTGTTAAAAGATCAAAGTCTCTCCTGAGATCCATCTAATTCCTTATCAGTAATCCACAAAGCAGCACAGGAAACCAGTTTGGCAAACTTCAAACTCTCAATCTCCATGGCTGATGTCAAAGCAGTCTTCAGATCTTCAACTTCTTTGTCATCTTTGTTGACTGCAACAAACTTTTTTCTCCTGGGCTGGTTCCACTTCCTGTTAACAACTTTCCTCTGGAGATATTCTATGGCTCCAGCATTTTGAACTTCTTGGGTTCTCCAAGGCAACTTCAATATTACAGGTTCTTGTGTCAATGTGTTGAATGCACACATGATCTTCTGGATTTCTTCAAAGGGTTGGTATCACTTCTTGAGCTCTGCCTTCTGTAGCACTCTAAGCCCATTCCACTGCCACTGCTGTTCTTGGTGATCATCCTATGGTACTGGCATCTCTAATACACTGCAGTGTTTCACTCCAACTACGCTTCGCCAATGACCTTTCATAGGTTCTCTTCATGAAGCCAAGCCTCAAATCCATTGCATGATCATTTCTGTCCTGGGCTGTCAACTACAACTGAGGCTCAACCTTCACCAATGTCCTTCCATGGTCATTCACAGTGCCATGCTTCAGCTGCTCTTTCTTACTCCTTCATGCTTTCAAAACCAGTACCACCTGGGTGACTCTTACATCTTACTAAGTATAGCTTCAATATGAGGTACAACCTTGGCTTTCTCTGGAACACAGCTTCTTTGTGTTCTCAGAAAACACTGCCCAGAAGTTTTAACTTCAATGATGCTGGTCTCTTATTAATCACAAATAATTTCTTAGCTACAGCTAACCAACATCAATTGTTCCAGTAGTCCCTTCTACTTTACACTCTAAAACCAGAGACAAATAGCTGAAGTTGCAGAGTTCTGCTGCTTGAAGTAGCTGGAACATTCCCCCCTGTTCTATTACATTATCACCAGCTTTGTTTTTCAACTGCTTCACTGCTTAAGTTTGGCTGGCCTGGATTTTGTTCTGTATATTGACCTTGAATGCAGAGATGTGCTTTCCTATCTGCTTGGATTAAGGGTGTGTGCCACGTTGCCTGGATCTAAACTTAGCTGGGTAGGATCATGCCTTAAAGTCTCACTTCTTTTTTTATTAGACATTTTCTTTATTTATATTTTAAATGTTTTCCCCGTTCCTTGTTTCCCCTCTGAAAACTCCCATCCCATTCCCCTACCATTGCTCACTAACCCACCCACTCCTGCTTCCCTGACCTGGCATTCTCCTACCCTGGGACAATGAGCCTTCACAAGTCCAAGGGTCTCTTCTGTCATTGGTGTCCCTCAAGGCCATCCTTTGCCACCCATGTGACTGGAACCATGGATCACTATATGTATATTCTTCGGTTGGTGGCTAAGTCCCTGGTAGCTGTGGGGGTACTGGTTGGTTCATATTGCTGTTCCTTCTATGGGTCTGTAATCTCCTTCAGTTCCTTGGGTCCTTTCTTTAGATCCTCTTTGGTGACCCTGTGCTTAGTTCAGTGGTTAATTGAGAGCATCCCCCTCTTTAATTCTTAGACACTGGAAGAGCCTCTCTGGAAAACACTGCATCAGGCTCCTGTCAGCAAGCACTTGTCCCTTAATCTATAATCTCTTATAACACAGGATTTGGCCATGTAAGATTCACTTCAGTTTTTGGTGTCTGTTCAGTACTGGAACTCTATATTTCATATTTCTCTTTTCTAAGCTTGTTACATCTTTTCAAAATTCTCTTTAGGAGACTTAACTAGAGAACAAAGTCTCTACTGAGCTTGTTTGGTACTTCCTTTGTCAATGCAATTAATCTGAGTTTCTTTACCTTATCCTCAGGTAGATTCTTCAGACAAGGGGGAAAAGGAAACATATTCTTCACCTACCACAAAAACAGTCTCTAGGCCACATATTGAAATTCTCCACTGAAACCTCTTGGGCCAGATGCACATAATTCAAATTATTTTCAATAGTATAGTGTTCCATATTCCTATGAGAATAGCCCATTAAGTCTTATTTAAAGTATTCCATTGCATTCCAAATCCAAAGTGCTAAAATCTACTTTCTTTTAAACAAAAGCATGGTCAGGCCTATCACAGAAATTCCCCACTCCTTATACCAATTTCTATCTTAGTTAGGATTTTATTATTATAAACAGGCACCACGACTAAGGGAACTCTTGTAAGTACATTGTTTAAGTGGGGCTGACTTATAAGTTCAGTCGTTCAATCCTTTATCATCAAGGAAGGCACATGAAGGCATCCAGGTAGACATGGTGTAGGAAAAGCTGACAGTTCTACATCTTCATCTGAAGTCTGTAAGCAGAATACTGATTTCTAGGCAGCTAGGACTCGGGTATTAAAACCCACACCCACAGTGACACACTTTTTCCAACAAGGCCACTCCCAGGGCAAAGCATATACAAACCATCATAGTTATATTGCAAAATTATATAAATTTAGATGATATATATACAATATAGAAGTAAATGCATATAATTAAAAGTATAAAATTGGGATCAATTTAAAATAGACTCATGAAAAAATAATTCTATGGTTATCACAAAAATAAAAAATCTATGGACTATATATAAGATAAATATATAAAATAATTATGCAGAAACAAGAAAAATTATGAAAGTAAAGAAAATCACAATAAGAAATGAAATATAGGTCTGCCAGCCTGCCGGGCTCTGGAAGCTGTGGAAGGAGAGAAGCCCGCAGCCATATTTGCTGTCTGCAGGGACACAAAGGGATCACTAGGTGCCATGACACCCTGAGCCTTAGATTTCTGGTGGTGCAAACCGCCAGGGGTCTGCCTGCACTCAGGAACTGAGCACCTAGGTGGCTTTTGTCTGCCGCCCGCCGGGCTCGGGAAGCTGTGGAAGGAAAGAAGCACCGCAGCCATATTTGCTGTCTGCAGGGACACAGAGGGATCGCTAGGTACTGTGGCACCCTGAGTCTTAGATTTCCAGTGGTGCAAACCCCCAGGGGTCTGCCTGCACTCAGGAACTGAGCACTTGGGCGGCTTTTGTCTGCCAGCCCGCCGGGCTCTGGAAGCTGTGGAAGGAGAGAAGCCCCACAGCCATATTTGCTGTCTGCAGGGACACAGAGGGATCGCTAGGTACTGTGGCACCCTGAGTCTTAGATTTCCAGTGGTGCAAACCCCCAGGGGTCTGCCTGCACTCAGGAACTGAGCACTTGGGCGGCTTTTGTCTGCCAGCCCGCCGGGCTCTGGAAGCTGTGGAAGGAGAGAAGCCCCGCAGCCATATTTGCTGTCTGCAGGGACACAAAAGGATCACTAGGTGCCATGACACCCTGAGCCTTAGATTTCTGGTGGTGCAAACTGCCAGGGGTCTGCCTACACTCAGGAACTGAGCACCTAGGCAGCTTTTGTCTAGTCAGCCCGCTGGGCTCGGGAAGCTGTGAAAGGAGAGAAGCCCCACAGCCATATTTGCTGTCTGCAGAGACACAAAAGGATCACTAGGTACTGTGACACCCTGAGCCTTAGATTTCTGGTGCTGCAAACTGCCAGGGGTCTGCCTGCACTCAGGAACTGAGCACCTAGGCAGCTTTTGTCTGCCAGCCCACCGGGCTCAGGAAGCTGTGGAAGGAGAGAAGCCCCACAGCCATATTTGCTGTCTGCAGAGACACAGAGAGATCGCTAGGTACTGTGGCACCCTGAGTCTTAGATTTCTGGTGGTGCAAACCCCCAGGGGTCTGCCTGCACTCAGGAACTGAGCACCTGGGCAGCTTTTGTCTGCCAGCCCACTGGGCTCAGGAAGCTGTGGAAGGAGAGAAGCCCCACAGCCATATTTGCTGTCTGCAGGGACACAGAGGGATCGCTAGGTGCCATAACACCCTGAGCCTTAGATTTCTGATGGTGCAAACCGCCAGGGGTCTGCCTGCACTCAGGAACTGAGCACATAGGCGGTTCATCTGCAAGCCAGTCCATTGTAGGACCTGCGTCCTATGTGAGAATCAACAGAGGAAGTGACCCCCACCACAACTTCTTCCCTTCATAATAGAGCAGACAGAGAACACCTGGTTGACCTTGACAACCTAAGTATAGCATTGCTTGAGGCAAGATTGAGAAGGGCTCCAAAGGCACAAAAGAGGAAGCCAGCATATCAATAATCTGCCAGAAGAAACCCAGTCATCCAGTGTTGTAGAAATAACCTTAAAGATTCACAGTAGGTTGAAGCTCCAGCCAGTGACAATAAGACCATCTAACTCCTGGGAGAACCAGATGGCTAAGGGCAAACATAGGAACGTTAGTAACAGAAACCAAGGCATTATGGCAGCATCTGAACCCAATTCTCCAACATTAGCAAGTCCTGGATACCCCAACACACCAGAAAAACAAGATTTGGATTTAAAATCACTGGTCATGATGCTAGTACAGGAACACATGAAGGACATACTTAAAGAAATTCAGGAGAAAATGGATCAAAAACTAGAAACCCTTACAAGGGAAACACAAAAATCATTGAAAGAAATTCAGGAGAATACAAAAGCCAATAAGGAGGAAACGCAAAAATCACTTAAAGAAATACAGGAGAACCTTGATCAACAGGCAGAAGTCATGAAAGAGGAAACACAAAAATCGCTTAAAGAATTAGAGGAAAACACAAACAAGCAAATAACAGAACTGAGCAAAAATTTTCAGGATCTAAAAACAGAAGTAGAAACAACTAAGAAAGCACAAAGGGAGACAACTTTGGAGATAGAAAACCTTGGGAAGAAATCAGGGATCATAGATGCAAATATCAACAACAGAATACAAGAGATAGAAGAAAGAATCTCAGATGCCGAAGATACCATAGAAACCATGGACTCAACAGTTAAAGAAAATGCAAAATGCAAAAAGCTTGTAACCCAAATTATCCAGGAAATCCAGGACACAATGAGAAAGCCAAATCTAAGGATCATAGGTATTGATGAGAGTGAAGATTTACAACTTAAAGGGCCAGCAAATATCTTCAACAAAATTATGGAAGAAAACTTCCCTAACCTAAAGAGAGAGATGCCCGTGAATATACAAGAAGCCTACAGAACTCCAAACAGACTGGACCAGAACAGAAATACCTCCCGTCACATAATAATCAAAACCCCAAATGTACTAAACAAAGAAAGAATACGTAGGGCAGTAAGAAAAAAAGGGCAAGTAACATATAAAGGAAGACCTATCAGAATTACACCAGATTTCTCACCAGAGACCATGAAAGCTAGAAGATCCTGGGCGGAGCTCATGCAGACTCTAAGAGAACACAAATGCCAGCCAAGACTACTATACCCAGCGAAACTCTCAATTACTATAGATGGAGAAACCAAGATATTCCACGACAAAACCAAATTTACACAATATCTTTCTACAAACCCAGCCCTACAAAGGTTAATAGGGGGAAAGCACCAGTACGATGAGGGAAACTATACCCTGGCAAGAGCAGGATATTAAGCTTCTTTCATCAAACCCAAAGAGGATAACCACACACATATAAAATTAAAATAACAAATGTTAGGAAGCAATAACCACTACTCATTGATATCTCTTAACATCAATGGACTCAATTCCCCAATAAAAAGACATAGACTAACAGACTGGTTACTTAAACAGGACCCTACATTTTGCTGCTTACAGGAAACACACCTCAATGTCAAAGACAAAAACTACCTTAGAGTAAAAGGCTGGAAGACAATTCTACAAGCAAATGGTCCCAGGAAACAAGCCGGAGTTGCCATTCTAATTTCAGATAAAATTGACTTTCAACCTAAAGTCATCAAAAGAGATATGGAAGGTCACTACTTGCTGGTCAAAGGAAAAATCCAACAAGAAGAACTCTCAATCCTGAACATCTATGCCCCAAATACAAGGGCGCCCTCATTCATAAAAGAAACTTTACTAAAGCTCCAAGAACACATTGCACCTAACACAATAATTGTGGGTGACTTCAACACTCCACTTTCACCAATGGACCGATCAGGAAAACAGAAACTAAACAGGGAGACAATGAAACTAATTGAGGCTTTGAACCAATTGGAGTTAACAGATATATATAGAACTTTTTTATCCCAAAGCAAAAGAATATACCTTTTTCTCAGCACCTCATGGTACCTTCTCCAAAATAGATCATATAGTTGGTCACAAGACAGACCTTAACAAATATAAGAAGATTGAAATAATCCCATGCCTCCTATCAGATCACTATGGAGTAAAAGTGGTCTTTAGTAACAGTAAAAACAACAGAAAGCCCACATACACATGGAAACTGAATAATACTCTACTCAATGATACCTTGGTCAAGGAAGAAATAAGAAAGAAATCAAAGATTTCTTAGAATTTAATGAAAATGAAGGCACAACATACACAAATCTATGGGACACATTGAAAGCAGTGCTAAGAGGAAAACTCATAGCTTTGAGTGCCTTCAAAAAGAAATTCAAGAGAGCTTACACTAGAAGATTAAAGGAACAACTGAAAACCCTGGAACAAGAAGAAGCTAATTCACCCAGGAGGAGGAGAAGACAGGAAATCATCAAACTCAGGGCTGAAATCAATCAAGTAGAAACCAAGAGAACCATACAAAGAATCAACAAGACCAAAAGCTGGTTCTTTGAAAAAATCAACAAGATAGATAAACCCTTAGCCAGACTAACCAAAGGGCACAGAGAAAGTATCCAAATTAACAAAATTAGGAATCAAAATGGAGATATCACAACAGAAACCGAGGAAATTCAAAAAATCATCAGATCCTACTACAAAAACCTGTACTCAACACAACTGGAGAATCTGGAGGAAATGGACATTTTCTTAGACAGATACCAATTACCAAAATTAAACCAAGATCAAATAGACCATCTAACCAGACCCATAACCCCTAAAGAAATAGAAGGGGTCATAGATTGGCTGCCAACCAAAAAAAGCACAGGACCAGATGGTTTCAGTGCAGAATTCTATCAGCCCTTCAAAGAAGACTTAACACCAATACTCTTCAAACTCTTCCACCAAATAGAAACAGAAGGAACACTACCCAACTCCTACTTCGAAGCCACTATTACGCTGATACCAAAACCACACAAAGACCCAACTAAGAAAGAGAATTTCAGGCCAATTTCCCTTATGAATATCAATGCAAAAATACTAAATAAAATTCTTGCCCACAGAATCCAAGAACACATCAAAACAATCATCCACCATGATCAAATAGGCTTCATCCCAGGGATGCAGGGATGGTTCAATATACGGAAATCCATAAATGCTATCCACTACATAAACAAACTCAAAGAAAAAAACCACATGATCATTTCATTAGATGCTGAAAAAGCATTTGAGAAAATTCAGCATCCTTTCATGCTAAAAGTCTTGGAAAGAACAGGAATTCAAGGCCCATATCTAAACACAGTAAAAGCAATATACAGCAAACCAGTAGCCAACATCAAACTAAATGGAGAGAAACTTGAAGCAATCCCACTAAAATCAGGGACTAGACAAGGCTGCCCCCTCTCTCCATATCTTTTCAATATAGTTCTTGAAGTCCTAGCTAGAGCAATTAGACAACAGAAGGAAGTCAAAGGGATTCAAATTGGAAAGGAAGAAGTCAAATTATCACTATTTGCAGATGATATGATCGTATACTTAAGTGACCCTAAAAACTCTACTAGAGAACTCCTAAAGCTGATAAACAACTTCAGCAAAGTGGCTGGCTACAAAATCAACGCAAGCAAATCAGTAGCCTTTATATATTCAAAGGATAAGCAGACTGAGAAAGAAATTAGGGAAATGACCCCCTTCACAATAGCTACAAACAACATAAAGTATCTTGGGGTGACTCTAACCAAACAAGTGAAAGACCTATATGACAAGAACTTCAGATCTCTGAAGAAGGAAATCGAAGACGATCTCAGAAAATGGAAAAACCTTCCATGCTCGTGGATTGGCAGGATTAATATAGTTAAAATGGCCATCTTGCCAAAGGCAATCTACAGATTCAATGCTATTCCCATAAAAATCCCAACCCAGTTCTTCATAGAGCTAGAAAGAGCAATTTTCAAATTCATCTGGAATAAAAAAAAAACCCAGGATAGCTAAAGCTATTCTCAACAGTAAAAGAACTTCAGGGGGATTCAATATCCCAGACTTTAAACGCTACTACAGAGCAATAGTGATAAAAACTGTATGGTATTGGTACAATATCAGGCAAGCGGATCAATGGAATAGGATTGAAGACCCAGAAATGAACCAATACACCTATGGTCACTTGGTCTTCGACAAAGGGGCTGAAAGCATCCAGTGGAAAAAAGATTGTCTTTTCAGCAAATGGTGCTGGTTCAACTGGAGGTCAGCATGCAGAAGAATGCACATCGATCCATTCTTATCTCCTTGTACCAAGCTCAACTCCAAATGGATCAAGGACCTCCACATAAAACCTGACACACTGAAACTAATTGAAAAAAAAACTGGGGAAGACCCTGGAGGACATGGGCACAGGGGAAATTTTCCTGAATAGAACACCAATAGCTTATGCCCTAAGAGGAGTGAGGTGTTGGGGATATGCCACCAAATCTCAGAGGAAGTCAGATATATGAAGCTGAGGAGAGGCACCTAACTATCCCTGTTGCAGATATAGAATATTATAAATGGTTAAATAAGTTATGAGCTAATGAATACAAATTTAGCTTATGGCTTACACATTTTTAAATAAATTGCAAGCTTCTGAGTCATTATTTGGGAACTGGTGTGCATGCAGAAAATCCTGTAGTTAACAGTGATTAGCAACTTAAGACTTCTGTCATAGCTGGAATTACCTAGGTAATGAAACTGGGAAGATTGAGGAAGGAGGACACAGAACTCAAGTTCAATCTATGCTACACATTAGGGACAGGTGCAAAAGGCTCAAAGAAAGAAAAAATGGAAGTTAAGGAAGGTGGAAAGGAAGAGAAGGTAAAAAAGTAAGGGGGAAGATAGAAAGGCAAAAAGGAAAACAAGATAGAGAGCTTCATGGCAAATAAGAAAAACACACTGAAAAGCAAACTTGTAAACTCGAAAATGGATTTGCAAGTTACACTCTCTTAGCAACACAAATGTATAAGAAGGTTAAAAAATTTATAAAAACAAAAAATAAATTGATCATTTCTCAAAGGCCTTTGAGGGCTGTGATAAGATAGAGGGCAGTATTGATCATCATACAGTAAGGACATATAAATTACCCATAATGAGATTTCAAATAACATGTCTTACATTGATTGCTTTGTAAGCAATGATAGAGGTCAAATGTGGTGATATAAACTTGTAGTCAGAATACTTGGGAAACTGAGGAAAGAGGACCAATACTTTTAGAGTAGATTTGCAGCATAGTGAGATTATATATAAAAAAAAAAATGAAAAGCATATAGTTTGACAAGAATTTAGTAATATTTGCAGTTATTATTAGGCATGTAAACTAGTGCCATTGTTATCAATATCAATAAGAAATCCCTCAAAAACCTGATAATATAGCTATTAATCTTCCTGTAGACTTAAATGTAATTTTTATTTTTTTTTATTTTTGAGACTATAATATAAATACAAAATTACTTTCTTCCCTTTCCTTCCTCCATACCCTCATATACATCTACCTGCTCTCCTTGAAACTCATGTCTCCATGGCTTATCAACTATTATTAGATGTGTAGATGGATATATATATATATATATATATATATATATATATATATATATAAATGTTCAGTCTGTATGATATTATATGTATATATGTCATCAGAGTTCACTCTTTTTACTGAACAAGCAGATGATATGTACTCTTCCTTGATAGCATTTTCTTTTTTCCTTTTTTTTCTTTTATTTTTTCCCCTTTCCCAGTTCCCCCCTCCCCATATGCCCCATAAGTCCTCGTCTCTCCATCCATTTTCCTATCTTTTCCCCTCCCTTTTCTCTGTCCTGGTACTCCCCTACAATGCTGAATCAAGCCTTTCCAGGATTAGGGCCCTCTTCTTCCTTCTTCATGGGAATGATTTGATATGCTAATTGTATCTTCAGTATTCAGAGCTTCAGAGCTAATTAATATCCACTTATCAATGATTGCATTCCATGTGTATTCTTTTGTGATTGCGTTACCTTGCTTAGGATGATACCAGTTCCATCCATTTGCCTAAAAAATTCATGAATTCATTGTTTTTAATTGTTTAATAGTACTCCATTGTATATATATACCACATTTTCTGAGGAATGGATACAGAAAAGATAGCATTTTCAATATATATTTACATTTCAAGTTCACTGTAGGATTTATATAGAATCAAAGTAGCTATTATATAGAATCATTCCTATTCTCCATTCATGGATGAGCAGATAAGAAAGTATATTATGTACATAATAGATTTATAATCAAATTTAACAGGGAAAATGCTTGTATAACATAAGTTGAACTTTGGGACAATATTCTAAAATAAATAATTAAATACACAATAAATATCATGTGCTCTGACTTTTCTCTAAACTCAAAAACAATTGAATTTACATTTGCAAAATCACATTGGGGGTTATATTTGGCAGGGCTTTGGAGAAAATGGGACCATGATGGTTAAATTCCAATACAGTACAATATCATCAATAGGGAATATATTAATATTTTTCTCAACATGAATATTATATATTTAATGCCATGTGTTAGTTAGCCTCATTCAAGTCATTTCATAAAATAGTAATAGGTACACTATATAATTATTCTTTGTGTAAAATTTATCAATAGAAACTAATTAAGAGTAACTGTGATAAATACATACACTCACAGAGAGAAAATGACAGATAAGACAGTCCGACAGACAGAATAGAAATCAAATTGTCTTCTAATTCAGCACAAATAGTGATGATAAACCTGAGGTTGGTAAATGACAAAATGGTTGTCCTAAAAATAAATCATCTTACAAAGAAACATTTGTTATATTCCATTTTAAATTCATAGAAATAACTCAGTAGCATTATATTTACATTTTACACCTCTTTCTTAGAACTATATTCTCAATTAAATATTTAAAACATTCACAGGCTTTCCATATTTCAGTTGGTTTTACTTCTACCTAGAAATAATAGTCACTTATTTGGTCTTATATTCATTTTATTTGGATGACTGTGTTTATCCTCAACAGCTCTATGAAACGCTTTAAAATTTATGAGATGAAGAACAGTTAAGTGTATGTTTGACTCATATTAGCTTATGATAATTATCATTGTTTTCTTGGTAAGAATATTATCAGTAGCTGGCAGTATGTTTGTCTTTTCCTAATAATATAAAGGTATCATTTTGATTTGGAAGAATGTGATTTTAAATCTTTGCAGACATTTATGTCAAGTGATGTGAAATTTATAATGCATGTGATTGCACTTTCCCACAAGACTGACAGTTCAGAATATGAAGAACCAAGATTCACAAATGAAAAACCAACATGTCTTATGTTGATGTACAGTCAACTTCCACTACCTTATACCTCGAAATTGAGAGACAGGAATGTAGAGAGAAATAGACAGCTTTGGCACTGTTTGTGATCACTTTCCTTAGACTATAACATGTCATTTTAATTGGATTAGGAGTTGCTTCAACAATGAGCTCACAGCACAGACAGAAAAATATTGGCATTCAAGACCTTCTCTATAATGCCTTCTGTAATACAGAACTGGAACCAATAATTGATGGGAATGTATAAAAAGGGTAATGTGTATGTATGCAGGAATGTTTAGATCACATGATAATGCTTTTCTGAAAATGGTACTGTCTCATGAAAATAATATTTTTGCAAGCACAAGATGTTTTCATTGCTTTTTAGAAAAGTCAACTAATTACTTTTTTTTTTTCAGTCTGGCTGATTTTTTTTTATTCGATATAATTTATTTACATTTCAAATGATTTCCCCTTTTCTAGCCCCCCCCTCCCCGAAAGTCCCGTAAGCCCCCTTCTCTTCCCCTGTCCTCCCTCCCACCCCTTCCCAGTTCCCCGTTCTGGTTTTGCCAAATACTGTTTCACTGAGTCTTTCCAGAACCAGGGACCACTCCTGCTTTCTTCTTGTATCTCATTTGATGTGTGGATTATGTTTTGGGTATTCCAGTTTTCTAGGTTAATAACCACTTATTAGTGAGTGCATACCATGATTCACCTTTTGAGTCTGGGTTACCTCACTTAGTATGATATTCTCTAGCTCCATCCATTTGCCTAAGAATTTCATGAATTCATTGTTTCTAATGGCTGAATAGTACTCCATTGTGTAGATATACCACATTTTTTGCATCCACTCTTCTGTTGAGGGATACCTGGGTTCTTTCCAGCATCTGGCAATTATAAATAGGGCTGCTATGAACTTAGTAGAGCATGTATCCTTATTACATGGTGGGGAATCCTCTGGGTATATGCCCAGGAGTGGTATAGCAGGATCTTCTGGAAGTGAGGTGCCCAGTTTTCGGAGGAACCGCCAGACTGCTTTCCAGAGTGGTTGTACCAATTTGCAACCCCACCAGCAGTGGAGGAGTGTTCCTCTTTCTCTGCACCCTCTCCAACACCTGCTGTCTCCTGAATTTTTAATCTTAGCCATTCTGACTGGTGTAAGATGAAATCTTAGGGTTGTTTTGATTTGCATTTCCCTAATGACTAATGAAGTTGAGCATTTTTTAAGATGCTTCTCCGCCATCCGAAGTTCTTCAGGTGAGAATTCTTTGTTTAACTCTGTACCCCATTTTTTAATAGGGTTGTTCGGTTTTCTGGAGTCTAACTTCTTGAGTTCTTTATATATATTGGATATTAGTCCTCTATCTGATGTAGGATTGGTGAAGATCTTTTCCCAATTTGTTGGTTGCCGATCTGTCCTCTTGATGGTGTCCTTTGCCTTACAGAAACTCTGTAACCTTATGAGGTCCCATTTGTCAATTCTTGCTCTTAGAGCATACGCTATTGGTGTTCTGTTCAGAAACTTTCTCCCTGTACGGATGTCCTCAAGGGTCTTCCCCAGTTTCTTTTCTATTAGCTTCAGAGTGTCTGGCTTTATGAGGAAGTCCTTGATCCATTTGGATTTGAGCTTAGTACAAGGAGACAAAGATAGATCAATTCGCATTCTTCTGCATGCTGACCTCTAGTTGAACCAGCACCATTTGTTGAAAAGGCTATCTTTTTTCCATTGGATGTTTTCAGCCTCTTTGTCGAGGATCAAGTGGCCATAGGTGTGTGGGTTCATTTCTGGATCTTCAATCCTGTTCCTTTGATCCTCCTGCCTGTCACTGTACCAATACCATGCAGTTTTTAACACTATTGCTCTGTAGTATTGCTTGAGGTCAGGGATACTGATTCCCCCAGATTTTCTTTTGTTGCTGAGAATAGTTTTAGCTATCCTGGGTTTTTTGTTGTTCCAGATGAATTTGATAATTGCTCTTTCTAACTCTGTGAAGAATTGAGTTGGGATTTTGATGGGTATTGCATTGAATCTGTATAGTGCTTTAGGCAAAATGGCCATTTTAACTATATTGATTCTACCGATCCATGAGCATGGGAGGTTTTCCCATTTTTTGAGGTCTTCTTCCATTTCCTTCTTCAGAGTCTTGAAGTTCTTGTCATACAGATCTTTCACATGTTTGGTAAGAGTCACCCCAAGATACTTTATACTGTTTGTGGCTATTGTGAAGGGGGTCATTTCCCTAATTTCTTTCTCAGCCTGCTTATCCTTTGAGTATAGGAAGGCCACTGATTTGCTTGAGTTGATTTTATAACCTGCCACTTTGCTGAAGTTGTTTATCAGCTGTAGGAGCTCTCTAGTGGAGTTTTTTGGGTCACTTAGGTAGACTATCATGTCGTCTACAAATAATGATAGTTTGACTTCCTCCTTTCCAATTTGTATCCCTTTGGCCTCCTTATGTTGTCGAATTGCCCGAGCTAGTACCTCAAGTACAATATTGAAAAGATAAGGAGAAAGGGGGCAGCCTTGTCTGGTCCCTGATTTCAGTGGGATTGCTTCAAGTTTCTCTCCATTTAGTTTGATGCTGGCTACCGGTTTGCTGTATATTGCTTTTACTATGTTTAGGTATGGGCCTTGAATTCCTGTTCTCTCCAAGACTTTAAGCATGAAAGGATGCTGAATTTTGTCAAATGCTTTTTCAGCATCCAATGAAATGACCATGTGGTTTTGTTCTTTGAGTTTGTTTATGTAGTGGATTGTATTGATGGATTTCCGTATATTGAACCAACCCTGCATTCCCGGGATAAAGCCTACTTGATCATGGTGGATGATCGTTTTGATATGTTCTTGGATTCGGTTGGCAAGAATTTTATTGAGTATTTTTGCATCGATGTTCATAAGGGAAATTGGTCTGAAGTTCTCTTTCTTTGTTGGATCTTTGTGTGGCTTTGGTATCAGCGTAATTGTGGCTTCGTAGAAGGAATTGGGTAGTGTTCCTTCTGTTTCTATTTTGTGGAATAGTTTGAAGAGTATTGGTGTTAACTCTTCTTTGAAGGTCTGGTAGAATTCTGCACTGAAACCATCTGGTCCTGTGCTTTTTTTGGTTGGAAGTCTTTTTATGACTCCTTCTATTTCTTTAGGCTTTATGGGACTGTTCAGATGGTCTAGTTGGTCCTGATTTAATTTTGGTATTTGGTATCTGTCAAGGAAATTGTCCATTTCCTCCAGATTCTCCAGTTGTGTTGAGTACAGGCTCTTGTAGTAGGATCTGATGATTTTTTTGGATTTCCTCAGTTTCCGTTGTTATGTCTCCCTTTTCATTTCTAAGTTTGTTAATTTGGATACTTTCTCTGTGCCCTTTGGTCAGTCTGGCTAAGGATTTAATCTATCTTGTTGATTTTCTCAAAGAACCAGCTGCTGGTTTTGTTGATTTTTTGTATGGTTCTCTTTGTTTCTACTTGATTTATTTCAGCCCTGAGTTTGATGATTTCCTGCCTTCTACTCCTCCTGGGTGAAATAGCTTCTTTTTGTTCTAGGGCTTTCAGGTGTGTCATTAAGTTGGTAATGTATGCTCTCTCCATTTTCTTTTTGGAGGCACTCAGGGCTATGAGTTTTCCTCTTAGCACTGCTTTCATTGTGTCCCATAGATTTGGGTATGTTGTGTTTTCATTTTCATTGTGTTCTAAAAAGTCTTTAATTTCTTTCTTTATTTCTTCCTTGACCAAGGTATCATTGAGTAGAGTATTGTTCAATTTCCATGTGTGTGGGTTTTCTATTGTTTCTGTTGCTATTGAAGACCACTTTTACTCCATAGTGATCAGATAGGAGGCATGGGATTAGTTCGATCTTCTTATATTTGTTGAGGTCTGTCTTGTGACCAATTATATGGTCGATTTTGGAGAAGGTACCATGAGGTGCTGAAAAAAAGGTATATTCTTTTGTTTTAGGATAGAATGTTCTATATATATCAGTTAAATCTAATTGGTCCAAAGCTTCAATTAGTTTCATTGTGTCCTTGTTTAGTTTCTGTTTTCCTGATCGGTCCATTGAGGAAAGTGCAGTGTTGAAGTCACCCACAATTATTGTGTTAGGTGCAATGTGTGCTTTGAGTTTTAATAAAGTTTCTTTTATGAAAGATGGTGCCCTTGCATTTGGAGCATAGATGTTCAGGATTGAGAGTTCTTCTTGTTGTATTTTTCCTTTGACCAGCAAGAAGTGTCCCTCAGAGTCTCTTTTGATGACTTTGGGTTGAAAGTCAATTTTATCTGATATTAAAATGGCTACTCCAGCTTGTTTCCTGAGACCATTTGCTTGTAAAATTGTCTTCCAGCCTTTTACTCTAAGGTAGTGTTTGTCTTTGACCCTGAGGTGTGTTTCCTGTAAGCAGCAAAATGTAGGGTCCTGTTTACGTATCCAGTCAGTTAGTCTGTGTCTTTTTATTGGGGCATTGAGTCCATTGATGTTAAGAGATATTAAGGAATAGTGATTGTTACTTCCTATCATTTTTGACGTTATTTTTTAAATTTGATTGCTTAACTTCTTTTGGGTTTGATGAAAGGTTACTATCTTGCTTTTTTCAGGGTGAAGTTTCCCTCCTTGTATTGGTGTTGTCCTCCTATTATCCTTTTTAGGGCTGGGTTTGTGGATAGATATTGGGTAAACTTGGTTTTGTCGTGAAATATGTTAGTTTCTCCATCTATGGTGATTGAGAGTTTTGCTGGATATAGTAGTTTTGGTTGGCATTTGTGTTCTCTTAGAGTCTGCATGAGATCTGCCCAGGACCTTCTAGCCTTCATAGTCTCAGGTGAAAAGTCTGCTGTGATTCTGATAGGTCTTCCTTTATATGTTACTTGGCCTTTTTCTCTTACTGCCTTTAGTATTCTTTCTTTGTTTAGAACATTTGGTGTTTTGATTATTATGTGACGGGAAGTATTTCTGTTCTGGTCCAGTCTGTTTGGAGTTCTGTAGGCTTCTTGTATATTCATGGTCATCTCTCTCTTTAGGTTAGGGAAGTTTTCTTCCATAATTTTATTGAAGATATTTGCTGGCCCTTTAAGTTGTAAATCTTCACTCTCATCTATGCCTATAATCCTTAGGTTTGGTCTTCTCACTCATTGTGTCCTGGATTTCCTGGATATTTTGGGTTACAAGCTTTTTGCATTTTGCATTTTCTTTAACTGTTGAGTCCATGGTTTCTATGGAATCTTCAGCATCTGAGATTCTTTCTTTTATTCTTGTATTCTGTTGTTGATATTTGCATCTCTGTCCCCTGATTTCTTCCCAAGGCTTTCTATCTCCAAAATGTCTCCTTTTGAGTTTTCTTAGTTGTTTCTAGTTCTGATTTTAGATCCTGGATGGCTTTGCTTAGCTCCTTCACTTGCTTGTTTGTGCTTTCCTGTAATTCTTTAAGAGATTTTTGTGTTTTTTCTTTCATGACCTCAGCCTGTTGACCAAAGTTCTCCTGTATTTCTTTAAGAGATTTTTGTGTTTCGTCTTTCATGACCTCAGCCTGTTGAGCAAAGTTCTCCTGTATTTCTTTAAGTGTTTTTTGCATTTCCTCCTTGTTGGCTTTTGTATTCTCCTGGATTTCTTTCAATGATTTTTGTGTTTCCCTTGCAAGGGCTTCTAACTTTTGATCCATTTTCTCCTGAATTTCTTTATGTATGTCCTTCATGTGTTCCTGTACCAGCATCATGACCAGTGATTTTTAATCCAAATCTTGTTTTACTGGTGTGATGGGGTATCCAGGACATGCTGGTAGAGGAGAATTGGGTTCAGATGTTACCATATTGCCTTGATTTCTGTTAGTGACGTTCCTGCGTTTGCCTTTTGCCATCTAGCTCTCACTGGTGTTACTTGGTCTTGTCAGTGCTGGACTCACCAGTGCAAGCTGCCCCTTCCCGTTGGCCTCTGGTGCACAGCTTACACCCTGCACTGCCTGTAGACAGGGTGCTGCTGTCCAGGCTGTTCAGATCCTGAAGCAGGCACCTGAAGGCTCCCGCTGGGGCCCGCAGGATTTATTGGAGCACACCGACTTCTCCCAGCTGGCCGCCTGGAAGCCCCCACTAGCCTCTTGAGGGACCTGGAGATGTGATGAGGCTGCCCAGGCTGATCTGAAGCGGAGAGAGTTGACCTGAGGGCTTCTGACTGAGGCCTTGCCCCAGATTGTGTCTGTGGACCAGATGGAACCCGTGTGCACCCCCAGGGAGCTCCGAAGGTGTATGCTGCTGTGACCTCCCCTGTGTTCCTCTCACTCAGCTGGGCAGCCGATTTCCCCAACCGTGTTGGCGCACACTAGGTTAGCCTTGTCGCCCAGGCCCTGAGTCCAGGCAAAAGCCTGGGTGGCCAAGGTCCGAGCAAAGTTCCCCTAGGGCTATGACTGTTAATTGGGTCTGCCAGGTGACCCGGATGGCGGGCGTGCGCGTCCGCGCTCCCCGAAAGCACCGGGAGAGTCTGTTGTGCTAATAACCTCCTGGGCGGGTTGACACACAGATGGCCCACCAAGCCGCCCAGTTCTTGAGGTCAGTCCTTTGCCTTTTGGGGCCTAGACCCCCGTTTTGTTAGCCTCAGGCTACGCTTGTTAGCAGTCTCTGCCCTCCTGAGCACTCTGGGTCCTGTAGGCAAAATGGCGGCTTGTGCGCCGGCCAGGGCAAAAAAAACTCCTGGCTGGGATGGCACCCCGATGGCCACTCGAACAGCCCAGGGCCTGGGTTCAGGCCAACGCCCGTCAGGCTCAGACCCCTGCGGTGTTGGGCCTAGGATTATGTTTGTGTACCTCAGTCTGTCCGATCTCTGGAGCCCGGAATCAAGATGGAGGTGAGTCTCTCCTGACTGGCGGGAAGCCGAGTTCTGAAGTGGCTTCCGTGCAGCGAAAGGCTCCGCAGAACCGCAGCTGCTTGCCGCCCGGCTGGTCAGCGAAGGTCAGTGGTCGTGGGCGCAGGGCCTAACTGGACCCTGTGTCGCCTTGGTTGCACCGCTGATGGCCCTTCAGCTGGACCAGCTACTGCTGCTGCTGCCGCAGCCGCCGCCACTGCTGCCCAACTAATTACTTTTGAAGCATCTGCAAAAGAACAATTACTGTGATGTAAACTATTGATATAGCCTGTCCTCTCTGTATTAATAATCAGGAACACCTGAACATCTACAAGTCATTGATGTGTTTCAATTTCCCCTGCAATGCTTAGTAATAAATATGCAATTTATTTTTAATATTGAGTGATGGAAAAACAAAATCTCTCTGTAAATGAATATGTACCAGTTCTATAATGAGGTATTTTACTGTAAAGAATTTTTGCAAAGATTTATACAAAAAGTTATGGAAGCAGCTATTTCTCAAAAACAACAGATGTGAGAATTTTTAAGATCATTATCTATAATGTCTCAGACTGAAATTTTATTTTAGGTATGCTTGCTTGAAGAACAGCTGTTTCAACAGTTTCTGATAACTATGCTGTCTGGTCATAGAGTCAGAATTTAGGAAGTAACTACAGCTTCATACCTACCATGCCTGGGCTTTACTACTATGAATTCACAGTTGAAATGTGGGTTTACTGGATCTTATCCTTGCAAACTAGGAGCTTAACACATGACGATGAAGCATTACATGCCTCTCAGCACTACAGCTGTTATACTAAATGGCTTTGTGCTTTAGTGAATACTATTAAAGAAGGAGGTGGACAGGGAGAGGCAAAACCTAGGAGACATGCTTCAAATTTTAAAAATGGATCTTCACATATTTTAATGAGTGCATAAATAAATTGATCCGTAAAAATAATCTCCTTACACTATTTCACTGAGAACTACGTGAAATGTCTCTTTAAATTCAAATTAAAATATTTTATGTGTTATTAATCAATACAATCATACATAGTTCAAATTTGTATTTCAGAACATACCAAAAACATTTCATCTTCATAATTTTCAATGAATGAAAAACAGTTGATAGACCAAAAGGTAAAATATCAAAGCATTATTCTTTATTTCATTGTTATGGGCTCAACTTCCATAGCTTATGAGTTGTTTCTGTTTGATGGTTTGTTCCTTTCTTTTGAGACAGGGTCTCACTATGCAGGTGTATCTGACCTGGAAGTCAGTTTATCAACAAGGCTTGCCTTGTATTCTTAGAGATTTGCTTGCCTCTGCCTTTCTATGATAAAAACAAAGGTATGGCCCTTGAGGACATCGGTACAGGGGGAAAGTTCCTGAACAGAACACCAATAGCGTATGCTTTAAGATCGAGAATTGACAAATGGGACCTCATAAAATCACAAAGTTTCTGTAAAGCAAAGGACACCATCAAAAGGACAAATCGGCAACCAACAAATTGGGAAAAGATCTTCACCAACTCTACATCAGATAGAGGGCTAATATCAAATATATACAAAGAACTCAAGAATTTAGACCCCAGAAAACCAAATAACCCTATTAAAAAATGGGATACAGATTTAAACAAAGAATTCTCACCTGAAGAACTTCAGATGGCAGAGAAACATCTTAAAAATGCTCAACTTCATCAGTCATCAGGGAAAAGCAAATCAAAACAACCCTGAGATTTCACCCTACAGCAGTCAGAATGGCTAAGATTAAAAATTCAGGAGACAGCAGGTGTTGGCTAGGATGTGGAGAAAGAGGAACACTCCTCCAATGCTGGTGGGGTTGCAAATTGGTACAACCACTCTGGAAACCAGTCTGGCGGTTCCTCAGAAAACTAGGCACGTCACTTCCGAAAGATCCTGCTATACCACTCCTGGGCATATACCCAGAGGATTCCCAGCATGTAATAAAGACACATGCTCTACTATGTTCATAGAAGCCCTATTTATAATAGCCAGAAGCTGGAAAGAACCCAGGTATCCCTCAACAGAAGAATGGATGCAAAAAATGTATATATACACAATGCAGTCCTATTCAGCCATTAGAAACAATGAATTCGTGAAATTCTTAGGCTAATGGATGGAGCTGGAGAACATCATACTAAGTGAGGTAACCCAGTCTCAAAAGATCAATCATGGTATACACTCACTAATAAGTGGATATTTGCCTGGAAAACTGGAATACCCAAAACATAATCCACACATCAAATGAGGTACAAGAAAAATGGAGGAGTGGCCCCTGGTTCTGGAAAGACTCAGTGTAGCAGTATAAGGCAAAACCAGAACAGGGAAGTGGGAAGGGGTGGGTGGGAGAACAAGGGGAGGGAAGGGGTCTTATGTGACTTTCAGGGAGTGTGGGGCCAGAAAAGGGGAAATCATTTGAAATGTAAATAAAAAATATATTGATTAAAAAAAAACAAAGGCATGGGGTACTACTCAATGCCCTATAAAACATTTCTAAGAGAAAAATAATTCAAGTTTTAAGAAACCACTGTGTATAAAATTATGTCATTTGCTTATACAGTAAAATTGACATTTCTTCCTCTTAATTTGCAAGATTATTTCCTTACCATATAGAAGTAGACATTTTCTTAGGATATGCTAGTTTAAAAACTGATGTCTTAATTTACCTGCTATTTCTTTCAAAATTTTTAAAATATTTTAAGTGTATTCTTACATGACTTTTGATATATTAGCTTGTTTATTAATATGTCCCAATCCTAACAAAATTGCTTCATACTTCAAATGTAGGGTAGTATTTTATCAGTTTATCCTAGCACTTTCTTATGATCCCTTAATAAGAATAAAGGGAAGAGGTGACATTCTCTATACATTAGTCTGTGAATCATCTCTACAGAGTATCTCATTTCCCAGAGAGAATGCTTGTACTAGATGGCATAATCAATCATATTGCAATTGTCTAGAACAATTATTTAAATGCAAGAATCCAGGATCATTTTTCAGAAAATTTTACTTTTTCTTTTGTTATTTTTCATATCAGAAATAAGTTTTATGCAAAAAAAGTGATATTGGGGTATTCTATTTGAAAAGTGATAATACCCATGGTGGTTTGAGTTTAGTTAACCAGCATTGGGTAAATCCTAGTGCTACATGCTTACAATATCAGAACTTGAGTGCTAGACAGGGGCGGGCCTGGAATTTGAAGTTAGCTTATACTACACTGTGAAATTTATCCAGAAAAAAAGAAAGAAAGAAAACAAAATGAAACCCAATGCACTCAACAATGCTAAAGGGAAAGAGCCTGTATGTCAAAATGACATTGTCAATTTTAAACAATTGGCAATAATTTTGAGAACAGACAAGGTAATCGAGTCAAGTTTTATTTCTTATTGTCTTACATGTTTTAGATTAATTTAATATCGTCATTTATGCTGTTATCAGAATTCATTTCAGGCAAACTAAAAAGAAGTTTACAGTTCTACATGTTTTAGCAGATGAAGTGGGTTATTTTTTCCTTGTCACATAAGCTGAAATAGCTACAAAACTGCAGCATAATGGATCCTTTTGTTCTTGACTAGACGACCTCATAGTATATGAAAAATTTATTACAAATGCAGACTTGTTTCTGGAAATTTCTATTTGAAGGAAGACTAGAACCTGTTTCTTTTTTTCCTCAATCGTCACAAAAGAGAAAGTATAATTAGAAGAAATGTAGACTGTATTATGAGAAATGAATCCTGCAAGATAGAGATGAAAAAATGTTGGTTTGCACATATTATGTGAATGAGGTCAAGAAGAGCAAGCTATCCACCAATCTGAGCCTCATAAAAATAAATGTTTCTGTAAAAATATAAAAGAAATGAGATTATGAAGACACATATTTTCACCGCCAAGCAGAACTGCTTTTCAGAGCCTGCATCTGTTGTAAACAGACCAGACGGATATATACAAAAATAGAAAGCTCCAGAGAAAAGGGTGTGATTCACAGTCTCTGCTTTAATAGCAGCATCAAACTTTCGTTTGCAGTAGATCGCTTGTCGAAGCAGGTGTCCTAAAGGTGCCATCCAACTGCTGAAAGTCCGCTCGTGTTTGAAAGCTTGCCAGCTTGAAGGCCATTAATTGACAAGTTGTGAAGGCCCAGCATCACAGGAAAGGAAATTGTACAAAGGGTCAGGCCTAGGTTCCCCGCACCATACCCAGGGAAACAGTAGAGGGAGCTGCCAATCTTCCAAGAACAAAGTCTTGTGACATTAGTGGCAGGCTTCTATAAGAATGTCATTGCACAGAAGTCATTAAAATGTATTTGTAATTGTCATATGATAATTTATGCTAATTTTCTAAAGTACCAATCCAGACTTATGCTTTTTGGAGAAAAGTTAAAAAAATAAATAAAATAACTTATTGTGTCTGAGGTTTCTTAATGGATAAAATCTATAAGGTGGCTAAAATATGATGCTGTGACTTTTTGCAAAGACCAATAAAGAGGGAAAATCTTTTCTGACAATAAACATGCAAAGATATTTAAATCCCTTCTTGGTAAGAATTATATTTGTTTGAAATGTAGCAAAATTTCTCCCTTGCCCTTTCTACAAATGTTCCCTAGAAATAGGACAGCATTTCAAAAGTGGTTACAGAGAAATTGCAAAGAATATGTTGCAGATTTTCCTTCATACATCAGAATAATAATTATAAGACATGAGATATATTTATCCCATACCAACCTCCATACCAACTGTGACTTCAGATAATATGAACACAGTCTCCCTTCAATTCACTGTTAATTGTCCCAGGTGATCTTTTTGTAAAAGCAACAGAACAGGAAACTACTGCAGAAGAAACATGGCTACTCTAAATTGTGAGGCAGCTTCATAATAATTCAAAATACGTTATGAGAAAAGGTCGTCTGTTTGTTACACAGCAACTAAATGCAGTGTCTTGACATAAAAGAGTGTCTGTGTCTATTGTGTTTTCTGAAGAGAAGCTATCCTAGTACACAGAAGCCTAGTTGCTCTGATTTCTATGCTGTGCACAGGACTGATTTTGACAACCCTCCTGGCAGACAAAAGGAACAGGGAAAATGTTTGTTCCTCCTTCCAACTACCACTACTGATATTTCTTCAAAACTAATTTCTGCGTGTATCAGAATACAATCAGGCAAGGTACAAGAATACAATTATTGACATATTTCCAATTGTATAAAATGGGATACTAAATAATTTGCTTCTAAAACATTCTATTTTAACTCATTTATATAAAAGAGGCAGCTGGCACCCTTTGCTATGGAGGGAGATATTTCTGTAGCACTTGACTGGAAGATGCTGTATTATTTAAAGACATATATTCTTAATTCAAAGATACTAACCTGAACATTTTTAACCATAATATTATTTCCAGAATTAATATGAGCGTTACAAAACTGAAACAAACTCTTCTTGTTTTCTTTATTAATTTGTATTATTGTTTATTCATTCTCTTTCCACATTATCTCTGTCCTCTCTCCCTCTCTCTCTCTCTCTCTCTCTCTCTCTCTCTCTCTCTCTCTCTCTCTCTATCTCTATCTCTATCTCTCTCTCTCTTTCTCTCCTTGCCTACCCTGTGTATTTCTGTGGGTGTGTGTATCTGTGTGAATGCCATTGCATGCACATATATGCCACAGAATATCTGCTAAGATAATAGGACAAAGTCAATACATTTCATCATTTTCCAGGGATTAAACTCGGGCCATAAGCCTTGGCAGTGGATGACTTTACTGTCTGAGCCACCACACCAGTCCAAGGGCGTATTCTTATGAGGAATTAATCTATGATGCTGTTAGGATTACAGAATTACATTAGAACGCTGTTGGTTTTAAGTAAATGTGAATAATCTCTTATAGTGGATATCTTTGACTGCATGTTTTGAGGTGGATTAGAGATTGGAGAAGTGCTACTGAGGCAGTGCTCATGATATCAAGCTCTGACTAGTTTCCCCTAACTGCACCCTTTTAAAAAGTAATCATTTTATTTATTTACCTTTCAAATGTTGTTCTCCCTCCCAGTCTCTCCTCTACCACATGTCCCTTCGCCTTCTCCTCTAGGAGAGTTGTCATCCACCCATTCCCCTGTAATATCTCATCCCTTAGGCATTCTCCTTCTCTGTTGCAACAAGCCTCCACAGGACCATCCCCTCCCACTGAGGCCAGAAAAGGCAGTCTTCTGTTATATACGTAGTGAGGGTTATCGAGTCTTTGGTTGGTGGCTTAGTTCCTGGGAGCTCTGAGAGGTCCAATTAGTTGTTAGTTGTTCTTCCCGTGTGGTTGTAATCCCCTTCAGCTCAGCCAGTCCTCAGAATCAGTCCAATAGTTAGCTTTAGTATCTGAATCTATCTCAGTTAGGTGATGGCAGAGCCACTCAGAGGACAGCCATGCCACGGTCCTGTCTATAAGCAAGTCATAGCATCAGTAATAGTGACAGGTCTTGATGTCCCCCCATGAAATGGATCCCAAGGTGGGGAGATTTCTGGGTGACCTTTCTGTTTCTGCTCCATGTTTTTGTACCTGAATTTCCTTTAGACAGGAACAATTCTGGGTTAAAACTTTTGATATGGGTAGGTGGGCCAGGTAGGCCCATCAATTAACTGGGGGCCATGTCTATCTACATGGAGATCTACTGGGAGACAGTCTCTGGGTTCCAGCTCCATGCTGTTGGGGATTTCAGATAGTGTCATCTCCTTTGGACTGCAGGACCCTCCAATATCCATGGGACTTTCTAGTGGTTCCCCCAGTTCCCCACCCCATATTACTGTATGTCTCTATTCATTCTCCTCACCCTCTGGACTTCTTTCCTGCCCCCCCCCATAGTTTATCCTGACCCCCATTTTCTCCCCTTCACCTCTTCAACCCAGATTCCTCTCTCACTCTGCCTCATGTAATTATTTGGTTTCCCCTTCTATGATGAATTCTGCCTTTCTTTGTGTTAAGCTTCATGTGGTCTGTGATTATATCATGGTTATTTTGAAATTTCTGCCTAATATCCACTTATCAGTGAGTACATACCATTTATGTCCTTTTGGGTCGGGGTTAACCCAACCAGGGTGATATATTCTATTAATTTACCAGCAAAATTCGTGGTGCCCTTGTTTTTAAAAGCTGAGTAGTACTCCATTATGTAAATATAGCACATTTTCTGTATTCACTCTTTCATTGATGGACATATGGGTGTTTTCCAGCTCCTGTTATAAATATGGCTGTTATGAACATCGTGGAACATGTGTCCTTGTGATATGTTGGGGCATCTTTTGGTATATGCCCAGGAGTGGTATATCTGGGTCTTCAGATTTTTTCCCAATTTTCTGATAAGCCACCAGATTGATTTCCAAAGTGGTTGTAACAGTTTGCAATCCCACCACTAATAGAGGCATGCTCTTCTTTCTCCACATCCTTGCCAGCATCAGCTGTTGCCTGAGTTATCCATTCTGATTTGTGTAAAGTAGAAGAATCTCAGGGTTGATTTGATTTTCATTTCCCTGATTACTAATTATGTTGAACATTTCTTTAGGGACAGCACCCTTCCTTATCCACAAATGTTATTCAGATTTCTGTGACACGAGCAAAATGAAAGAAACATAACTAGCATTGAGACAGGGTTTGTTTCTGCTTGTAACTAGTGACCTTCTAGCCCAAGATTGTGTACTGTTGCTGTGGTCCTCTGCTGGTCATGATAGAAAGCAATTTCTGGAAGTACATGGTGAAGAAGCATGTTTTTCATAATATAGAAAGAAGGTCATAATAGGAAGATGCAAAGTCTCACCAATCCCTTCAAAGTTTTACAACCAGGACTCTCAGAGGTCCCAGAGGGCCTTAATTCCTAAAAGTTTTATAACTTTCTAAGAGCCTCATTTGATTGTAAAACCTTTAGCTGGGCCTTGTGCAACACTTATCTATAATAGAGCTCCATGGGGCATTTTTTTTCCTCAGGCAGATCAATTCCTTTTCTGCTTCTTCCAGCTAGATTGGCCAGTCTCTCTCTCTTTTGATCAGGTCATTAGGCTCATTGAAACTTCTTGGTAGGTCAGCCTGTATGAGGGTACCTATCAATAGGACTTACTGCTTTATAGGTCTTTGGAAAGAAGGCATTAATGAATCCATTCACTATCATGGAATTTGAAAAGCTACTGAGTTCCTTACTTCTTAAGTTTAAGCATACTTACTTGAATAATGAAATAATTATCAGAAATAATAATGATAAACAACTTTATGTTTAGGTTACTTGAGCTTTTTGAATGTGAAAAATTAAACCATCTTTTTGTTTTCATATTCTTTTCACAAGCTGCAAGAATTAAAAATGTGTATAATGAAATGAGTAAGTTTGACTTTGGTAAATGAAATTGTATTTAAAAATATGTTTGAAATAACATATTTTGAAATTATTTTTCATACTTGAAATATGAATCTAATAAATGTTAATTATTGTTTATAGTTTTTCACTTATGTAGATATTAATTGTTTAATATATATACACACACATGTGTGTTTAGCATATATACATATGTGTATATATATATTTATTTATCACAGTTGTTAGCAAATATGTGACAAAGCAGCAAATTTACTTTAATCTGTCATTATAGAGAGTTTAGTCCATCATAGCTTCATTTATTATCTTGTATAGTTTGGTAATAAAGATTATCATAGTGGTAAGGTTTTGTAATACAAGTAAGTCTGAGATATAATTCTAAAAGTTAAACCCTTAACATTTTAGTGCTTATCCCTAGTCCTCCAACTCTTAATTTTTTCAGAATCTTCTCATATTGTACTGTTACCTGAAAACCAGGTCTTATTACACTATAGACTTGTGTTATTACTTAATCCAATCCATTCTGTACCTGGCTAACAAAAATAAAAGTCATCTCCAAGTTTTACTGAGTATATCTCAAACTGTCCTCAGTCTTAAAATGTCTTTCCCTGAGTCTGTTAAATCCTTGAGATCCCTTCAAATGGTTTTTCCTTCTGTTCTTATGATTTCTACTAGATTTCATTTCAATCACACATTAAAAATGTAAAACAGAAATAAACATGTGTTCATCAGTAATAAAGCATTGTCTAGTAAAGATTATATGTTCAGCAAAATGCCCTGAATGAATGAGCAAAATATGTCAAAACAACATATTCTTTTTTTCTTAATGGTTATAAGGCTAACTAAATTAAGGTTTAAAATGATTTTTTAATGGAGATGAGATGATTGAAGTAGAAAACAATTATCTCCCCATCCTCAATTTATGGGATAATGTTAGGATGGTGTGATGGTCTTGAATGTGATTACAATGGATTGTTACAGAAACAATATGACTGACTCCCATTCCCACAAGTTACTTATGGGACTTGACATTGAAAATGTGTTTAATGCATAACAATTTTATACCACAATGGCTCCAAATACTGTCACAGAATGTTTTCTTTGTCTAATAACATGAGTCATCTTGCAATAATTATTTTTAGTCCTCTAAAGTAAAGAAAAAAAAAGTTTTATTATTGTAACTCTTCATAACTGGCTTCAGTTCTTTATCTTACTGAAAGGTACATTCTTTCAAGTAGTGACATTCATTTCTTCTAATTATTGGGAATAGAATAAATTTACATTTCTATGTAACCAAGTTCTGTTAATAATGCATAAGAAACACCTGATTTAGAGAACACTGAGTATTTGGATTAGAAACTCTCAGGATCAAAATGCCATCTATGTAGTGAGAGCAGTAGTGTAATTGCTTTCGGGGATTATATGTAGGTTTGACTTTCTGTTCCTATAATAAATAATCAATTTCAGGAGGAACGGCTGTATCTTTTGTTCCTGCTGTACATGTTTTCACAGTACAACACTGGTACTGTTGGCCTTCAGTCTGTAGGGAGCTTGTACATTATACTTAGTGTGCTGCAGATGAGGCAGTGGGTAGAAAAATATACCTATTCACATCACAGCCAGGAGGTCTCTCAGAATTTAGGATTCTATAATCTTCATATTGGGTGCATATCCAATAACCAAAAACTTTCTACTAGACTTTGCCTTTTAAAGTTCCCACTCTTTTCCAGTAGCTTTCAGTACTTGTGTCTAACAGTTGTTAATCTAGTAATTAAATGAGTCAGATGTAGTTTCAATAGTAAACAAATCATGACTAATTCATTTCCTTCTGGTTGAAGGAATGCATAATTTTGTGATGAAAGGTAACGTTGTATTGCCCACTTTACCATGAAATGGTCTGTTTTATAAAGTCCTTCAGCAAACCACAAGCATGCTTTCTTTTCTGCTAGTCAAGTTTTCCATATATCTGTTAAAATTAACAGTACCTGCACAGACTTTTGGGTTTTCAAAGAAAGATGGAGAAAACTTACACTGCAATGTCACTGCTTTACTTAGAGCTAAAGGCATCACAGATCTTATTAAGATCAGAGCTGCAAACTGAGGCAAAATAATCAAGCTCAAGAACAAAAAATTATTTATATCTCCTTTCTAATCTATTCTGCTTTGTTATTGTTTCATGCATTTAACCTAATTCTGCCACTGGCATTAGGCTGTATTCCAACACTATTGCAGTGCTGATCTCCAAGTAAAATGTAGCTTCCCCAGAGGACCACTTTATTTTTATTATTTTTAACACAGCTGTTTGAATAAATAAATATTTAAAATTTGTCTCCAAAAATAAAATATTTATTCACATAGCAACCACAATAAATATGCTTTCCATACTTATCTATTGAATAATACATTTACTCATTCAGTTGATGGATGCCTTCAGAAATAATATGTCCCTTTGTTCAACAATTTAAAGACTACTCTATTTAGAAAGAAACATCAAGCACTAATACCTATTACAGGCGCCATCTGCCATTTTATAAAATTCAAAAGTCAATTCTGCATTAATATCATGTAGTACTAGCTTGTTTTTATTAATGTG
This sequence comes from Apodemus sylvaticus, assembly GCF_947179515.1. Lineage (NCBI taxonomy): Eukaryota > Metazoa > Chordata > Mammalia > Rodentia > Muridae > Apodemus > Apodemus sylvaticus. The sequence goes on along the minus strand of NC_067474.1, from coordinate 91,660,904 downwards.
TTTATAAGTGACAATCAAAATATTGGATCTAGCAACATCTAATACTGAAGGAACTTGTCTCAGTCTCAGAGTCCAAAGAAATAGTATATTGTATTGTAATTATATAGTGATAAGTTTGCTATCCCTACTTGAGTCTTTCATATATGCCTAGATTATGTTCATTACTGTAGATCTAAAGTACTCAAGTTCCTACACAGAAGCCTGTGTGCATACCTACTTTGCATACAATCACGCTTGCTGCTACAGTATCACATTTTTTAATCACTTGTTAACACACAAAAAAACTTACCTCCAATAGTAGGAACTAGAACTCAAAAAAATCACTTTCAGTGTGACCATTTCTTTATTCAGTATTTTGTTGATCACCACACATAGGGTTCCATTGCTTGTCTTGTTACTCAAAACTTCTATTTTTACTGTATAATTTTAATATATAGTTCTATACTTATTAAAGTTGATATAATTACGTGAAGCCCAAAACTGTATTCCATTCATTTACTATTTATTAAAGTAATTATTTAAGAATAAATAATGGATTGATGTTATTAAAGTAATTATTAGTTTCTGAAATAATGAATATATCAGAATTTCTCATAGATTCATACCCTACTTTATGTTATGACTGTAGAAACAGAAAGAAATTTCAACAAAGCAGTTCTAATATAAAATATACTATAGTTCTGAAGACCCACAAGAGACTGAATTATTCACAGTGTATTGAGCCTGGTCAGAGATGGAGTCAAGATACTTTATTTTTTACTTCAACAAATACTAGCTAAAGATGTAAGATGAGAAGATATGAGTAAATTCTGAAACACCCAGAAAAACCAGAAAGATGACATGAGGACTTCCTACAAGACTCAAGTTCCATATACTTGATATACTTACTTGTGAATGGAATTGTAGAAGCTCATGGCAAATGATTTATTGTCCTTAGATTTTACATTAGAAGTGCACATGATTCAATTTTTGATAAACACATGCAAATTAGAATATTAGTATAAAATTAAAATATCACCTTGCTTTATTATCAGAGCTAAAATATAAAACATTACAAATGGAATAATATTTAGATATTACCCAATTTACCCCTCATTATTCAGAAGCAGAAACCAAAGACCAAATAATTATGACAGAGTTTGCAGGTATGTCAGAGATTCCAAAGGTGACTTATTCTTTAGTGTTGCATTTGGTAACACTGAAAGATTAATCTTGAGGTCTAAAATTTGTACACATGTTTAAACATAAAGGCATTACTGATTACCGAGAAAGACAAAAATTGGCTTTAAAAAAGATAAAATATGAATGTGTGACTTCCTGGAGCCTTCATTCAAGCTTTAAAGACAAAGCAGTCTGATAGACGTTCTGCTTGATCTTCTGAAAGAGAGAAAATGAGGAAACAAAAATAACAGTTCAATAATCATTGTCACAAACTTCGTGAAAACATCCTAATTTCCTTACTGTATGCTCAGGATCTTCATTTTCCTGTGCCATTTGTAGGTCTTTTAATGAAATTTTGCCTTGACATTCATGTTAAGGAAGAATCCTTTTATCCCATGTTGGTTTGCAGAATAGTAAAGTTCATATAAAGCATTTCTGAACTTACCTGTCTATTATCTGTTTATAATTATTTTCTGAGCTACTTCAGTTGCATATATACTCAAACTTGTACATTATGAGTTATGTAGGATGGTGAAAGATAGCCATGCATTCATACCATCCCCAGAGGTGCAGGGCAGAGTGTTTGAGATGCCTGCTGCAGCAGCATCTCATGTTGGCCCAGCTATCTAGATTGGGTTTATTTTCAGTCACCTTACTTGAAGAGTACTCCAAATGTGTACTTCCAAATGGATTGGATAATCATCACTCAAACTTAAATCTTTTCAGAAAAAAAAAAGGTATTCTTAATCTCATTTGTCCCCAGACAACTGGGATTGAAATGAGATGTTCAATTATACACACTCTAGTTAGTATGTCCAAGTGACCACGAAATAACTTAGAATAAGAGTAATACCTATTTGAGTCTCTTGAAGCTCAGTAATTGGAACTAAATGAAAGAAAAATTCTTACAGCCTGAGTTGGAAATGAGAGTAAGCTACTTATTGGTAGAAAGAAGAAAGTGTTTATGAAGAGAAAAGAAATAGTTAGAAATAGCTAGAACTCCTGTGTGACTAGAAGTATTGTGTTGATGCTGGAAGCATAGTACCTCTAAGATAAGATAAAAAAGCATCAGCAGTGCAGTGTCTAAGAACATATTATTTTGAGAAAGAAAATGCTCTAATAGATTTTAATGTGATTTTATTTATAGTATAAAACAGTATAAAAACTTTATATAAATTCTATAGTACAAATTTTAGTTTTAAGGTGAAAGTGTTAATAAATTACTAACTTAAGTAAAACAAAGAAATCAGAATATTGGGAATTATTATTTGAATTAATTTATGAGGTTGTAAAATTATAATGTTTAGTTCATCTATCATTTGAAAGAACAATAATTATATTTTGGGAAAGGTTTTCAATTCATATTAGTTATTCATAACTTGATAAACTGAAAAACCGAAGGTTCAGTATGTAAATTTCATTGTTATACACTTACACTTCCAGATTCCTCTCAAGTGAAGTCTCAATATGATTGAAGTATTTCTGTTTCTGTTACATGAATCACTTTTTTCTATGAATTTTGGTTGTTATATAGTTTTATCAGAAAAAAATCCTATCATTACAATGCAGGCATTTGTAAATATCACCATTACATTCTTTTCCTCACCTATTTAAAGTTCATCTGTATAAAAAGGAATCAAATGGATTTAAAAATATATTTTCTTATTACTTAATATGTAAACACAAAAAGAAATTCAGTAAACTAGAACTGAAATCTACTGCTGCATTTATATTCAATTAAATATAAACTAAATTTCACAACTAAATTTCAATTGTATTTATTATTCAAGGATATATAAATTAAGCCTAGTAGTTCATTTTTCTCTTCTAATGACTGTTTACTGTTCATAAAGACCAGGTATATGTGTGGGTATGTCTACATATATGTATGTAGACATATATGTATATATTTATACATATATAAAATATTTACATGAATTGAGTATAATTTTAAGTAAATACAAAATAATGTGATTGCATAAGAGTTTAGCAAATAACCTTGTTGTTATTTGGTCTTCCTTCTGTATTGACTTTCTTCCCTCCTCCTTTGGAATATCTTTTTCATCTTGCTTTTTCCTACTTTGTATCACACAAATTCTGCTATTTCCTTACCAAAACATGTAGCTCCATCCACATGATCTCTTTCTACTTTCCTGATTTCTTTAGTTACTTCATGTTGTATACTCTCGTCAGATGATATAGAACTAGAAACTTCAGTGCATGTAAATTACTTCTTTTATACTCTGACCCAAGATTCCTATAATGAGGCACCAAACTGGAAGACAAGCACCTTCTATTTATCAGATAGAACTTTGATAAATAGAACACTCTAGCATTTATAGAACATATATTCCAAATTCAATGCTTCACTTGTTTCTAAGGAACATTATTTATAATTTATGAATGCTAAGTTGTGATATATTACTAATATAACTTCAAGAATAATAAGTTACTAAATCTAAAATATAAGTTATATTTTTAATGCCAAATTAGTTACATTTTAAATTATTTGCATGGTAAGGTAAGCCAAATGCTTCTAAATACCTGGCCCTCCATACGTTTTAATATGGTAGGGCCTTAGAAGGGATAACAACTGTGAAGAAAAAGACAATGAGACAAAACCACAGATTTTTGATAATTTGTCAATATTAGTGAAAGTGTATTGTGATATATGTATTATCCAACTGATTTTGTTCCTGCACTTCTATGCTGATGAGAAAAGTAAACTATACAGGTTAATATTATTTATTTATAAGAAAAGTAACCATGGCATTTAACAAGAAGTTCGATGGAAGGATGAAGAATGGATAAATGGATAAAGGAAAATGGCAAAAGGGGAAGAGATAGAGGAGAAAGAAAACAGAGAAGTAAGGAAAGAAATAGAGGACGAAGGTAGGAAAGAATGAAGGAAATTGAATTTAACAAATGATGGATGTCCTTTAAGAATTTTTTCATATAAGAAAAATCTGTTTCCATGCATTCAAGAAAAGAAACAGGAAGAAATCTTTTATTGTATTTCTGGAACCTAGATGTCCATAATCAAATTGCCAACTCCTTTCTATCTTCATGATTACTTCATCTGTGGTCATATTTGTATTCTCACACCAGAATATCAAGGAACTTGGATTACAATCACCCAATAGCGTAATTTCCATTTAACTAGTCCTTAAAAGTCTTACCTCTGGTTACACTCATATTTTTGTACCCAGTGTTTAGCCCTATTATATATGAATATGGAAAACATGACTGAGCTTAAAGTCCAAAATTATTTGGAAATAGCCTCCTGTGTATGAAAGTCAAAATTAAAACACAATAATAAATTATAAGAAATAGAATTAATATAGTACACTCAAATAAATGTATACACATAGTAGAATACCTAAAATAAACTCACTATGACAAAGATCCAGAAAAGAACATTCTCAATTAAAAAATTGACAGAATTGAGGCTTCTTCTGGTCCCTTTCCACTCTCTTTGTTCCAGCAGACCTAGTTCTTAGCATCATGCCTAGTGCAACCCAATACCAACTGCAGCCTACCCTTCCATGCAGTCCTCCTATGGTATGCCTTCCCACCACCACTGCTATCTTCCAGTCTCCAACTCAGGTGGACACACCTTTTTCTATTTTTATTAAATATTTTATTTATTTACATCTTAAATAGTATCCCCTTTTCCTTTTCCCCTTTGAAAAACAACTAGCCCATCCTCCCTCCCCCTGCTCACCAACCACCCACTCCCCATTCCATATCTCAAAATTCCCCTACACTGGGACATTGAGCCTTCACAGAACCAAGGGCCTCCCCTCTCATTGATGTCTGACAAGATCATCCTCTGCTACATATGCAGATGGAACCATGGGCCCCTCCATGTATACTATTTGGTTGGTGGTTTAGTCTCTGGGAGCTCTGGAGATACTGGTTGATTCAAATTGTTATGGGGCTGCAAACCTCTTCAGCTCCTTGGGTCCTTTCTCTAGCACTTCTGTTGTGGACCCTGTACTCAGTCATTGGTTAACTGAGAGCATCCACTTCTGTATTTATCAGGTACTGGAAGAGCCTCTCAGGAGACAGCTATATCAGGCTCCTGTCAGCAAACACTTGTTGGCATCCACAATAGTGTCTGGGTTTGGTAACACGTTATGGGATGGATCCCCAGGTGGGACAGTCTCTGGATGACCTTTCATTCAGTCTCTGATCCATATTTGGTCTTTGTTTCTCCTACCATACGTATTTTGATCCCCCTTCTAAGAAGGACTGAAATATTGAAAAGATCAGAAATTAAAGGCCCATAACAACATAGTAAAAGCAATATACAGCAAACTAAATGGAGAGAAACTTGAGGAAATCCAACTAAAATCAGGGACTAGACAAGGCAGTCTACTCTTTCCCTACCTGTTCGATATAGTACTCAAAGTTCTAGACAGACAATTAGAAAACAAAAGGAGGTCAAGGGAAGACAAATTATAAAGGAAGAAGTTAAAATATCACTATTTGTAGATGATATGATAGTATAAAAGTGATCTCAAAAATTCCACCAGAGAACATTTAAGCCTGATTAACTCAAACAAATCAGTGGCCTTCCTCCACTCAAAAGAATAAACAGGCTGAGAAAGAAATTAGAGAAACAATGCCCTTCACAATAGTTACAAATTAAAAAAAAATGGCTTGATGTGACCCTCACTAAGCAACTATTATCTGTATGATGAAGAAGGAAAATGGAGAAAATCTAAGAAGATGGAAAGATCTCCCAAGCTCTTGGATTGGGAGGATTGATACAGTAAAAATGGCCATCTTACAGAAAGTGATCTACAAATTCAATGCAATCTCCATCAAAATTCCAACACATTTTTTCATAGAGTTAGAAAGAGCAATTTCCAAATTCATCTGGAATAACAAAAAAAAAAAAAAAACACAGAAGCAAAAACTATTCTCAACAATAAAAGAACTTCTCTCAGAATCACCATCTCTGATCTGAAGCTATACTACAGAGCAATCATGATAAAAACTGCATGGCAATGGTACAGAGACAGGCAGGTACATCAATGGAATAGAATTGAAGGCCCAGAAATGAACCCAAACATCTATGGTCACTTGATCTTTGACAAAGGAGCTAAAACCATCTAGTGCAAAAATGATACCATTTTCAATAAATGGTACTGGTTCAACTGGAGGTTAGCACATAGAAGAATGCAAATCGATCCATTGTTATCTCCTTGTAAAAAGCCAAAGTCCAAGTGGATCCATGACCTCCACATAAAACTAGACACACTGAAACTAATAGGAAAGGAAGTGGGGAAGAACCTCGAGCACACAGCCACAGGGAAAAGTTTACTGAACAGAACACCCATAGCTTATACTCTAAGATCAAGAATTGAAAAATTGGCTTAAAAGCTTCTGTAAGGCAAAGGACACTGTCAATAGGACAAAACAGCAACCAGCAGGTTGGGAAAAGGTCTTTCCAAATCCTACATCCCATAGAGGGCTAATATCAATATATACACAGGACTCAAGAAGTTAGACTCCAGAGAACCAAATTAAAATAGGGTACAGAGCTAAACAAAGAATTTTCAACTGAAGAAATTTGAATGGCTGAGAAGCACCTAAAGAAATGCCTAAGGAAATTTACAAAGCTCAGGAAATTCAAAGCACATGATTCACAAAGCTCCTCATTTATACAAGCAATAAATCATTGTTGGGGAGAAAACCTTTCATGAAGTGGCCTGCCAATTATGTAGAAAGCTGCCAGGATACAGATTTTGTGGGGTTGCCACCCATTCTGGGTTGAGTCTTTTGGTGATGCAGCTGCCTTTAACTCAAGTCATAATCCTGCAAGTAACCCCAACACACTCATTTAGTTCACAAACCTAGACCTCCGTGGGATCCGTTCTTTGGTCCGTCAGTGCCTTATTTCAGTTGATGGATATTTTTTTCCATGTCTTCTGAGTAAATCCAATGACAACGACATGGATTTGGGCATAGCCAATAAACATGAAAAAAAAAAAAGAAATGTTCAACATCTTTAATCATCAGGGAAATGCAAATCAAAATAACCCTGAGATTCTACCTCACACCAGTTAGAATGGTTAAGATCAAAAACTGACATGACAGCAGATGCTGGCGAGGATGTGGAAAAAGATGAACTCTCCTCCATTACTGGTGAGATTACAAGCAGGTACAACCACTCTGGAAATCAGTTTGGTGGTTCCTCAGAAAATTGGACATAGTACTACCTGAGGATATTTTATTTATTCAAATGTTATCGCCTTCCCATTTCTTCTCTGCAAAGCCCCTATGCTATCTCCCAGACCTATAGGGTGTTCCACCATGCACCTATACACTCCTGCATCACTACCTTAGCATTCCCCTACACTGGGGCAATGAGCTATCACAGGACCTAGGGCTTCCCCTCCCATTTATGCCAGATAAAGTCATTCTCTGCTACATATGCAGCTGGAGCCATGGGTCCTCTTCAGTTCATGGGTTAGTCCTGGGAGCTCTGGAGGATCGGGATTTCTGGTAGGTTGATATATTTGTTCTTCATATGGGGTTGCAAACCCTTTCAGGTCCTCTAGTCCTTGCTCTAACTCCTCAGTTGGAGTCTTCATGCTCACTCCAATGGTGATATATACCACTAGGATTTGCTGAAGGAGACAGAGGCAGGAAGATCATGAGTTCAAGGCCAGCTTGGGTTATGATGAGGGTCTTGTATCCCACACCCACAGTGACTCACCTACACCAAAAAGATCATATCTCCGGAATAGGACCATTCCCTGGGTGAAGCATAGTCAAAGCAGGACCTCATCTTTAATCTCTTATTAACAGTTCTTGCTCTCCTGTCCCACTGATCTCCTTCCTGATTGTGCAAACCCCACCTCTGATTTCATGTATTGTCTCTATTGTTTTGTTTTATTCTTTCAAATTATTATTATTGTTGTATGAATATACCCAAATTACTGAGTGGCTGTATAACATAGACTAGAGCCTGCTCCTGAGGACATACTGAAAAACAAAGAGATCCTTAGCAATGCAGAGAATAATTTTTACATTAATTTCATGCTTGGCAACAAAAAGTTTGAGAAAGATCCACAGCTATTAGGTAAATTTCGTATAAATTAGAAGATAATATGCAGAGGGTTTACAATAAGTAATTCAGAAAAGCTGCTGGCAATTTTGAGTATATGTGATGCTCAACGCATCAGCAGTTATTTGGAAAATAGTCTCCTTATTTGGCATTCAGGCCTCCCGTTGTCAAGCACACCAGATATTACACATCCCCAGCCATGGGGACTGCAATTGAAAGAGGTTAAAACATGGAAATGACTTGCAAATCATCATTAAGAGTCAGCACTGTAGAAAAATTGAAATGATAAGCATGGCCAAATTAGTATTTTCTTTCCAATTATTTTCATTTTAAAACAAAATATGCCTAATGTGGTCATGTAGGCAATTTATAAAAGATTAAGCAATAAATGAATCATAATTTCAGATGCTTTTGAGTAAAGGAGACTTAAATCACACTCATGCTGTTCTGAGAGCGATAATAAATTCCCATAGAGTGCTTAATTTACACAGCACTGGGTCACATTAATATCACACAGTGGGATGACACTCAGGATCACTTGTGTTTTAGTAATGTGATAGATGACCAATCTGGACACCAGTAAAAGAGAAGACAGCATGAAAATAAAAACAGATATATAACCAATATTTTCAGGAAATGTATTGCATAATCTTGGATATTTCAATCCCATAGCACAAAATGTTTCATATTTTAATTCATTTTATTAATGAATTAATCAATATTAGCTATTATTTTATATAATGAGATTTTATAAAAAACCTTTCATTATAAACAAAATATTGATCAAACAATTGTTCCTTTATAATAGTTAATAATACTGCATTACAATATCTGTTGTTATATATTCATATGCATTTCTATTACTTTACTCTCAGATCCATATTTTTTAGGAAGACTAGAAGTTCAAACACTTTCATATGCTAAACACTGCATAAATTTTAATGTCTTCACATAGCTGTTTGAAATTTTTAAAAGGAAGAAGGGGAAGAAGAAAAGAAGTAAGAAAGTAAGTAAGAAAGGTAGGGAAAATGGACAGAAAGGGTCAGTGGTAACCAGGAAGCCTAGTTTACTCTCTAGGCCTTGGTTCAAGTTACTTATACTGATCTAGATCCAGAAACATGGCCCAAAAATGTACTTTTTGTGCAAGACACCTTTTCTGGGTCAGTTATTTCTTTCCTTTGCCTTCTCTTTCATCAACTCACTTCCATTTGAAAATCTGCAAGATTAATTCCATAACTAAAGGCAAGAACCCTCTTAATTTGTGAAGCCCTTTTACATGGAAATCACTTCTTGCCTTTGCCATCCAGATCTACTTTTTGTAAAGCCACTAGCTTGTTCCCAGACTACATCCATGGAATCCACTTTCACCCTGAGACACCTATGCCTCTTTTACCCTTTCCCATCACACTAAGCATTCTCTACTATTCCTCACCTATCTGTACCCAGAGGTCTTACTTGGATACATGGCCCTAAAACCTACTTTCTTCCAGGATTAGCTTTAATGGGTGAGTTGCTCTTTTTCACTCTACTCCTTGCCTCCACTGTATGCCATAGCAGAAAACACAGGTCAAACACAAGACCCACAGTTAGGGAGTTATATTTCCCTGCTCCAATTAAATATTTTCTCCAATAGTTTCAACCTAACATTCAAGATGTGGGGTGGTGAGCTATGCATAGGCATCCTGGTCCCTGGTTGAGCTCAGGGTTAAAGCCCAGGAGATCCCTAAGATTCTACCTCACACCAGTCAGAACTGCTAAAGTCAAAACCTCAAGTGACAGCAGATCCTGACAAAGATGTGGAAAAATAAGAGCACTCCTTCATTGCTGGTGTGATTAAAAACTGGTGCAACCACTCTGGAAATCGGTTTGGTGGCTCCTCAGAAAATTGGACATAGTACTACCTGAGGATCTAACTCTACCAATCCTGGGCATTTACCCAGAAGATGTTCCAACATGGAATGAGGACACATGCTCCACTATGTTCATAGCAACCTTATTTATAATAGCCAGAAGCTGGAAAGAACCCAGGTGTCCATCAACAGAGGAATGGATACAGAAAATGTGGTATATTTACACAATGGGGTATTATTCAGCTATTAAAAATGATTACTTAATGAAATTCTTAGGCAAATGGATGGAACTAGAAAATATTATCTTGAGTGAGGTAATTCAGTCACAAATGAACACCCATGATATGCCATCAATGATAAGTGGATATTAGCCATAAAGCTTGGAATACCCAAGATACAATTAACAGACCATATGATGCTCAAGAAAAAGGAAGACCAAAGTGTAGGTGCTTTGGTTCTTCTGAGAAGGAAAACAAAATACTCACAGGAGTAAATATGGAGTTAAAGTGTAGAGCAGACACTGAAGGAAAGATCATCCAGAGACTGTCCCACCTGGGGATTCATCCCATATACAGTCACCAAACCCACACATTCTTGTAGATCCCAAGAAATGCTGAAAGGAGCCTGATATGGCTGTCTCCTGAGAGGCCCTGCCAGAGCCTTTCAAATACAGAAACGGATTCTCTCAGTCAACCATTGGACTGAGTACTGGGTCTTCAATGGAGGACCTAGAAAAAGTACTGAAGGAGATAAAGGAATTTGGAACCTCACATTTCATTAATTAATCATTTTTAATAGCTGAATAGTACTCCTTTGTATAAATATATCACATTTTCTGTATCCATTCCTCTATTGAGGGACACGTGAGTTCTTTCCAGCTTCTGGCTATTATAAATAATGTTTCTATGAACAAGACAGAAAATGTGTAAAACATGTAAAACAACGTCCACCAAACAGAACGCTCAGAGATCCCAGGGACTAAGCCATTAACCAGGGAGTACACATGGCTCCAGCTGCATATGTAGTGGAGGATTGCCTTGTTAGGCTTGATAGGTACCTCAGAATAGAGAAATTAAGGGTGGGGAGATGGGTGTAGGTTGGATGGAGGCACACCCTGATAGAAGCAGGAGGAGGGAGGATAGGATAGGGGGCTTCTGGCAGGGAGGAACTCAGAAGGGGAATAACATTTGAAATGTAAATAAAGAAAATATCCAATAAAAAGATAAAAAATAAATAAATAACCATACAAACAAACAAATGGAGATCCAGCAGGTGACTGTTGCCTGCAAGGCACAGCAGATGTTTGGCCATGCCCCTTAGGTTTCTGCCTATAGCCTCTCCCAGTTCCCCTCCATCTCCCACCTCCAGCAGAGAGGTCTGTGGCCATCAGTCACTTAGGAGCAGCACCAAGCCCTCCCACATGCAAATAAATTTTCCCTAAGCTCTCAGACCAAGACAATGAGAATTACCTGTTGTCACACTCTAACCCACTCTAAAACTGTATATAAGAATCCTATCCAGAAGGATTAAAGGTGTATGAGAACTACTCCATCTTCTGATAGCTTCTGTCATAAGAGCTATAATATTTGGGAAGGGGTTGCTCTCCTAAAATGCCACCTGAATCTGCCCCTCACTCCTCCCTGGCTAGTAGGCCTCTCTTCAGCCAGCCCTGCCCTAATCAGCACAAGGCAATGAGGAGCAACTGAGATAGTCTGTTGGAGGAGACAGAGGCAGAGCCAACTGCAGCAGTTAGAAATGACTCCCCCTTCCTGCTCATACTCTCTCCCCTTTTCCTGAACCCTCATACCTTTACACTGCCTAAACCAAAGGATAACCAAATTATCATCTCAGACTAACAATGAAAGAAAGACAGCCACATGCCCAGGTCAAACTGCAAAACAAATCAACATGAATAGTAAAAGACTTGCCTTGATTTAAACCAAGAGAAGTATTCTTTAATGAGAACTAAAAATATAAACAGGATCTAGAGTTCAAAAGAAAAATAATAAGCTTTATCAAAGAACTGAAGGACATTAGGGAAGAAACAAACATATCATTAGCTTCCCGGGATAAAACTACAAACACTTAAGTGATGTCCCATAAAATACAAGCACACTGATGAATACAGTTATCAAGTTAACTTAGGATTTGGAAACATAATTCAATAAAATAGTAGAATATTGACAACAACACTAGCTGAAATGAAGATGAACCTTAAAAACTCAAATGCTAATCAGAAATCTTGGGATAAAGTCTTAATAGTAAAATGAACCAAGAGAAGTGTCAGAAGTCAAGATAAAGAGGTTGTAGACCAAGTAAAGAATATGTTTTTTAAAGTACAGGAAATTGATATACAAGATATGTGTGAAACTGTCAAAGAGCCAAGTGTTGAGCTTTAGGCATAAATAAGGGAGAAGAATTCCAAGAAAAAAAATCCTCTGTAAAGTAAACAAAAACATTTTTTTCCATTGTCAATAGGACAAAATGGCAGCCTACAGATTGGGAAAGAATCTTAACCAATCCAACACCTGACAGAGGGCTAGTATCTAAAATATATAAAGACCTCAAGAAGTTAGACAACAACAACCCAAATAACCCAATTTAAACCTTGGATAAGGACTGAAGGAGCTGAAGGGGTTTACTACCCCATAGGAATAACAACAATAGCAACCAACCAGATACCCAAGAGCTCACAGGGAGTAAACCAGCAATCAAAGAGTACACATGGCTCCAGCTGCATATATAGCAGAGGATGGCCTTATCTGGCTTCAATGGCAGGGGTTCTGTGAAGACTCAATGCCCCAATGTAGGGTAATACAAGGACAGGAGGCAGGAGTGTGGAGGGAGGCACACCCTCACAGAAGCAGTGATGGGGATAGGATGGGGGTTTCTGGCCAGGAAGCCGGTAAAGGGGATCACTTTTTTTGTTTTGTTTTGTTTTGTTTTGTGTTTTGTTTTGTTTTCTGTTTTTTCAGTGTTTTTGCTTTTGTTTTTGTTTTTTTTTTCATTTTTTTATTCGATATATTTTTTATTTACATTTCAAATGATTTTCCCTTTTCTGGCCCCCACTCCCTGAAAGTCACATAAGCCCCCTTCCCTCCCCCTGTTTTCCCACCCAACGCATCCCACTTCCCCGTTCTGATTTTGTTTTATACTGCTTCACTGAGTCTTTCCAGAACAAGGGGCCACTCCTCCGTTCTTCTTGTACCTCATTTGATGTGTGGATTATGTTTTGGGTATTCCAGTTTTCTAGGTTAATATCCACTTATTAGTGAGTGCATACCATGATTGATCTTTTGAGACTGGGTTACCTCACTTAGTATGATGTTCTCCAGCTCCATCCATTTGCCTAAGAATTTCATGAATTCATTGTTTCTAATGGTTGAATAGTACTCCATTGTGTATATATACATTTTTTGCATCCATTCTTCTGTTGAGGGATACCTGTGTTCTTTCCAGGTTCTGGCTATTATAAATAGGGCTGCTATGAACATAGTGGAACACGTATCCTTATTATATGCTGGGGAATCCTCTGGGTATATGCCCAGGAGTGGTATAACAGGGTCCTCAGGAAGTGTCATGTCCAGTTTTCTGAGGAACCGCCAGACTGATTTCCACAGTGGTTATACCAGTTTACAACCCTACCGAGTGTTCCTCTTTCTCCACTTTCACCAATACCTGCTGTCTCCTGAATTTTTAATCTTAGCCATTCTGACTGGTTTAAGGTGAAATCTCAAGGTTGTTTTGATTTGCATTTCCCTAATGACTATTGAAGTTGAGCATTTTTAAAGATGCTTCTCAGCCATCTGACGTTCTTCAGGTGAAAATTCTTTGTTTAACTATGTATCCCATTTTTTAATAGGGTTAGTTGGTTTTCTGCAGTCTAACTTCTTGAGTTCTTTGTATATATTGGATATTAGCCCTCAATCTGATGTAGGGTTGGTGAAGATCTTTTCCCAATTTGTTGGTTGCAGATTTGTCCTTTTGATGGTGTCCTTTGCCTTACAGAAACTTTGTAATTTTATGAGATCCCATTTGTCAATTCTTGATCTTAGAGAGACATTTCGGGGATCTAAGCCCGACGGGCATTGGTCTGCACCCAGGCCCTGGGCTGTTCGGGGGCCATTGGTGTGCCAACCTGGCCAGGAGGTTGTTTGCCTGGTCTGGGCAAGTGCGCCGCCATTTTGGCTACGGGACACCTGAGAGTTCTAGCAGGCAAAGTCAGCTAACAGTCTTAGCCTGAGGCTAACATAGCAGGGGTCTAGGTCCAACAGGCCCTGCACTGCCCTCCAGGACCTGGGCTGCTCGGTGGGTCATCTGTGTGCCAGCCCGGCCAGGAGGTTGTTATCCCAGCAGACTCTCCCAGCACTTGCATGCTGCCATCGTGGCCACCTGACAGAACCAGTTAACACTCATAGCCTGAGGGGGAACTATCAGACCTTCAAAGAAGACCTAACACCAGTACTCTTCAAACTATTCCACAAAATATAAACAGAAGAAACACTACCCAATTCCTTTACGAAGCCACAATTATACTGTCTTTGTTTTTTTGTTTCGTTTTGTTTTATTTTGAGACAGGGTTTCTCTGTATATCCCAGGCTGTTCTGGAGCCCACTCTGTTGATGAGGCTGGTCTTGAACTCAGAAATTTGCCTGCCTCTGCCTCCTTTAATGCTAGGATTAAAGGTGATAACATTTGAAATGTAAATAAATAAAATATCCAATTTAAAAAAATGTGAAAAAAAATGGGTACAGATCTAAATAGAAAATTCTTAACAAAGGAGTTTCAAATTTTTGAGAAGCACTTAAATGTTCAAAGCCCTTAGTCATAGAAAAATGCAAATCTAAACAACTCCGTGGGAGTGCAAACTTGTACTTTGGAAATCGATGTGGTAGTTTCTTGGTAAACTGGGAATACCTCTACCTCTAGAACTAGACATTCCACTCCTTGCATATGCCCAAAAGATTCTTTATCATCCCACAAAATCATTTTCTCAACTGTGTTCATATCAGCTTTATTCATAATAGCCAGAAACTTGAAACAACCTAGATATCATTCAACTGAAAAATGGATAAAGTAGTAGTGGTACATTTATACAGTGGAATACTATTCAAC
This sequence comes from Apodemus sylvaticus, assembly GCF_947179515.1. Lineage (NCBI taxonomy): Eukaryota > Metazoa > Chordata > Mammalia > Rodentia > Muridae > Apodemus > Apodemus sylvaticus. The sequence goes on along the minus strand of NC_067474.1, from coordinate 91,645,697 downwards.
TACTAAAACCAAAAATATCATAAATTTTGCAGGCAAATGAATGGATCTGAGTGAGATCACACAAATCCAAAAGGAGATATGTGGTATGTACTCACTTATAAGTGGATATTCACCGTAAAATACCCATGTTACATTCCACAGAAGCAAAGAAGCTAAACAAGGAGGAAGGCACAAGGAAGAATGTTTCAATATCACTTACGAATGGATAAAAAATAGTCTTGAGAAGCAGATGGAGAGAGGGAAATGGGTGGGAGAAGGAATAGCAATGTTCAAGTACAGATGTGGGGTGGTAGAGGAGGGATAACCATATAGCCATTAGAATAAATGGAAATCTGCAACTGACAGGAGTGTAAATTAGGGGACATCTTTAGGAAGAGACAGAGATCTGGGATAAGGTAGACACACAAGAATCAATTGGGGTTTCCTTAGATGTGCCTCACAGCATTGGGAATATGGGACCTGAAGTGGCTACCTCCTCCTGTAGCAAGGCAGGAAACTCAATGGAATAATAGGGACATCAACGTATTCACAAAATTTACAATTCAAAATTTATCCCTTCTGCAAGAAATGAAGGAATAGGGGATGAAGCAGAGAATGAGAGAAGGGGGCAACCAATATCTGGTCCAACATGAGATCCATTCCATGGGCAAGCACCAATCCCTGACACTTTTGATACTCTGTTATGCATTCAGACAAGAGTCTAACATGACTGAGAGATTCCACCCATCTGCTGACTCAGACCATTCAGATACCTGTATCCAACGAGTGGATGGAGCTTTGGGACTCCTATGGAAGAATAGGAGGAAGGATTGCTGGCCCTCAAAGGGTTAGGATTCCCACAGGAAGAACAATTTTGTCTACTAACCTGGACTCTTGTGGCTCACAGAGATAGAATGACTAACCAAAGAATGTGCATATGCTTGACTTAGGTCTCCCTGCACAAATTCAGCAGATGCACAGCTTGGCCTTCATGTAGGTTCTGAACAATTGGAGCTGGGGGTCTATCCAAAAAACTTTTGCCAGTGAGTAGGATATGTTTGTCTAGCTGTGCTGCCTTGTCTTGCCTCAGTTGCAGAGATGCACCCAGCAAAGCAAAGACTTGATGTGGATTGGTTAGATACCTGACAAGGGGTGGTGGCCATCTGTTCAGAAGTACAAGCAAGGGCAGGGGCAGGGGAAGGGGCAGGGGAAGGGGCAGGGGAGAAAATTGTTGGAGGGGGAGATGGGGAGTAGGCAATGAGCAGGATTTAAAGTGAATAATTACACACACACAAACACACACACATATATCATTCATATATATATATATATATATATATATATAATACTAAAACAACAGATACACAAAAGCACAAAGAACACCAACTAAACAAGATAAGAAAATAACACCTTGCTGTATGTAATAGGTAAAATACTAAATATGTGCAACAATAACAAGAATAACAACAATTATTGAAAACTAAATGAGAAAAACCACAGTGAGATTTGAAAAAATTACCCATATAATAGCAGATTTATCAATAGAAACCTGAAAAGAGCATTGAACAATACTATCTAAGCTCTAAAGACTTGTATCTACCTGTCTAGACTACTTTATTTAGCAAAATTATCTGCCATTGTTCTGAAGAAAGAAAATCTTTCAATGTTCCAAACAACCAAACAGATGTATATCCAACACCAGTATACCAAACAGGATCCAGGAATAAATACCTTGAACTGGAAGGGGAAATAGTCACAGCCAAGGGAGTTTAATTGAGGAAAAACAATCAAACACACAAACACAAGGATCAAAAAAGAAATCAATAAATAAATCAAAATATTCTTGTAACTAAATGAAATGAAAATTAAAAGCCAACATAAGATATCCTTTGGAATATACTAAAAGCAGGAGAATGAATGGAAATACGCAGCTGCCAAGGGCAGAGGGTAGAGGAAACCTCTAGAAAGTCTCAGAGTCTTGAGTCCAGGTGGCTCCTAGTAATCAATGTGGGTGACCTTAGCTGAAATTCACCACATGAGGAAGATGGAAGCTGAAGTGACTGTTTTCAGTAGTTAGACAAATCAACCAGTGAAGTTAGGGGGGATACCAACCAACCTTCAAAACTTTCAACCCAAAAATCTTCCTATCTAAAAGAAATGCAAGAACAAAAATGGAGCAGAGACTGAAGGAACAGTAAACTACTGACTAGTCCAACTTTAGATGCATCCCATTGGGAAGGCACCAAACCCTGACACTTACTGATGCTATATTGTGTTTGTAGACAGGAGTCTAGCATGGTTGTCCTCTAACAGGCTCTACCAGCAGCTGACTGAGAGATGCAGAAACTTTCAGCCAACCAGTGACTTGAGGTCTGGGACTCCTACTGAAGAGTTAGGGGAAGGACTGAATGAACTGTAGGGGATGACAACGTCGTAGGAAGAGCAACAGTATCAACTACCTTGGACCCCTGTGAGCTCCCAGACACTAAGCCACCAACTCAAGAACACACAGAGGCTGTTCTGAGGACACTGGCATATGTGTAGGAGAAGACTGCCTTGTCTAGCCTCAGTGGGAGAGGATGTGCTTAATCCTATAGAGATGTGATACACCAGGGTAGGAGCATAAGGGGTAGGTGTATTGCACCCTCCCAGAGGGAAAGGGGAAAAGAACTGGGGAAAAAGAACTCTGTGAGGGGGGACTGAGACAAGGGCATAATTTGGGATATAATATATAAAATAATTAATTAATAAAAATATATACTTAAAATTTCATATTTATAAATACATTGAAAAAGACTCTAGAACAGGGACAGTAACCCAATGTTCATAAATTGCTACAATGAGTACCATGGAAGGTGATCCTTTTTTTGCCTTTATTTATTTATTTACACTACAGATTTTTTTCTTCCCCTTGTCTACCCACTGAACATTCCACTTCCCATAATTTCTCTCCAACCCCCTGTCTCCATGAGGATGTCCCTACCACCCAGTCCCCACCCAACCAGACCTCTAAACTCCCTGGGGCCTTCAGTCTCTTGAGGGTTAGGTGCATCTTCTTTGACTGAATCCAGACCGGGCAGTTCTCTGCTGTATATGTGTTGGGGGCCTCATATCAGCTGGTGTATTCTAACTGGATGGTAGTCCAGTATTTGAGAACTCTCTGGTGGTTCAGGTTAATTGAGACTGTTAGTCCTTCTACAGGGTTGCCTTCCTCCTCAGCTTCTTCCAGCCTTTCCCTAATTCAACCACAGGGGTCAGCAGCTTCTGTTAATTGTGTGGGTGGAAATATCTGTATCTGACTCTTTAGTTGGTTGCTGGGTCTTCTGGAGTGTTGTCATGATAGGTTCTATTTTGTGAGCACTCCATAGCCTCATTAATAGTATCAGGCATTGGGACCTCCCCTTGAGCTGGATCCCACTTTGGACCTGTTGCTGGACCTTCTTATCCTCAAGATCCTCTTCAGTTCCATCCCTGCAGTACTTTCAGTCAAGAACAATTATGGTTAGAGTTTTGTCTGTGTGTTGGCAACCTCCTCCCTCATTGATGTCCTGTCTTCCTGCTGGATGTGGGCTCTATAAGTTCCCTCTCTCTACTGCCTGGCATTTCATCTAAGGTCCCTTACATTAAGTCCTGAGAATCTCTCACCACCCAGGTCTCTGTTGCATTCTAGAGGGTCCACACAAACTCCTACCTCCAGAGATTGCCTGTTTTCATTCTTCTGCTAACTCTCAGGGCTTCAATCTTTTTCATTCACCCAATACAACTGTATGACAATGGCACAGAGACAGACAAGTTGATCAACGGAATAGAATTGAAGACCCAGAAATAAAGCCACATACTTACTGACACTAGATCTTTGACAAAGACACCAAAAAATATACAATGGAAGAAAGAGAGCATCTTCAATAAATGGTGCTGGTATAACTGGGTATCTGTATGTAGAAAAATGAAAATAAACCCATAATTGTTACTTTGCACAATGCATTAGTCCAAGTGAATCAAGGACCACAACATAAAACCCGATATACTGAATCTAATAGAAGAGAAAGTAGAAAAGAACCTTTAACTCATTAGCAGAGGGAGAATTTTCTTAAAAAGAACTCCAATGTCTCATGCTCTAAGATAAAGAATTGATAAATGTGACCTCTTGAAACTGGAAAGCTTTTTGTAAGGCAAAGGACATAGTAAATAAGACAAATTGGCAATCTACAGATTGGGAAAAAGTCTTTACTAATTCCACATCTGATAGAGAACTAATATCTAAAATATATAAAAGAAACTAACCACCAAAAGACTGAACAACTCAATAAAAAATAGGGTATAGGGCGGTAGCAGTGGCTGCTCCAGCTGAAGGGCCATCAGCGGTGGAACCAAGGCGACACAGGGTCCAGTTAGGCCCTGCGCCCACGACCACTGACCTTCGCTGACCAGCCGGGCGGCAAGCAACTGCGGTTCTGCGGAGCCTTTCGCTGCACGGAAGCCACTTCAGAACTCGGCTGCCCGCCAGTCAGGAGAGACTCACCGCCATCTTGATCCCGGGCTCCAGAGATCGGTCAGACTGAGGTACACAAACATAATCCTAGGCCCAACACCGCAGGGGTCTGAGCCAGACGGGCGTTGGCCTGCACCCAGGCCCTGGGCTGTTCGAGTGGCCATCGGGGTGCCAACCCAGCCAGGAGTTTTTTTTTTTGCCCCGGCCAGTGCACGCGCCGCCATTTTGCATACAGGAGCCAGACCGCTCGGGAGGGCAGAGACTGCTAACAAGCGTAGCCTGAGGCTAACAAAACGGGGGTCTAGGCCCCAAAAGGCACAGGACTGACCCCAAGAACTGGGCGGCTTGGTGGGCCATCTGTGTGTCAACCCTCCCAGGAGGTTATTAGCACAACAGACTCTCCCGGTGCTTTCGGGAGCGCGGACGCGCACGCCCGCCATCCGGGTCACCTGGCGGACCCAAATAACAGACATAGCCCTAGGGGAACTTTGCTCGGACCTTGGCCTCCCAGGCGTTTGCCTGGACTCAGGGCCCGGGCGACAAGGCTAACCTAGTGTGCGCCAGCCCGGTTGGGGAAATCGGCTGCCCAGCAGAGTGAGCGGAGCACAGGGGAGGTCACAGCAACATTCACCTTCGGAGCTCCCTGGGGGTGCACACGGGTTCCACCTGGTCCACAGACACAATCTGGGGCAAGGCCTCAGGCAGAAGCCCCCAGCTCAACTCTCTCCGCTTCAGATCAGCCTGGGTGGCCGCCACATCTCCAGGTCCCTCAAGAGGCTAGTGGGGGCTTCCGGGCGGCCAGCTGGGAGAAGTCGGTGTGCTCCAATAAATCCTGCGGGCCCCAGCGGGAGCCTTCAGGTGCCTGCTTCGGGATCTGAACAGCCTGGACAACAGCACCCTGTCTATAGGCAGTGCAGAGTGTAAGCTGGGCACCAGAGGCCAACGGGGAAGGGGCAGCTTGCACTGGTGAGTCCAGCACTGACAAGACCAAGTAACACCAGTGAGAGCTAGATGGCAAAAGGCAAACGCAGAAACGTCACTAACAGAAATCAAGGCAATATGGCAACATCTGAACCAAATTCTCCTCTACCAGCAAGTCCTGGATACCCCATCACACCAGTAAAACAAGATTTGGATTTAAAATCACTGGTCATGATGCTGGTACAGGAACACATGAAGGACATTCAGGAGAAAATGGATCAAAAGTTAGAAGCCCTTGCAAGGGAAACACAAAAATCATTGAAAGAAATCCAGGAGAATACAAAAGCCAACAAGGAGGAAATGCAAAAAACACTTAAAGAAATACAGGAGAACTTTGCTCAACAGGCTGAGGTCATGAAAGACGAAACACAAAAATCTCTTAAAGAAATACAGGAGAACTTTGGTCAACAGGCTGAGCTCATGAAAGAGGAAACACAAAAATCTCTTAAAGAATTACAGGAAAACACAAACATGCAAGGGAAGGAGCTAAGCAAAACCATCCAGGATCTAAAATCAGAAGTAGAAACAACTAAGAAAACTCAAAGGGAGACAACTTTGGAGATAGAAAGCCTTGGGAAGAAATCAGGGGACAGAGATGCAAATATGAACAACAGAATACAAGAGATAGAAGAAAGAATCTCAGATGCTGAAGATTCCATAGAAACCATGGACTCAACAGTTAAAGAAAATGCAAAGTGCAAAAAGCTTGTAACCCAAAATATCCAGGAAATCCAGGACACAATGAGAAGACCAAACCTAAGGATTATAGGCATAGATGAGAGTGAAGATTTACAACTTAAAGGGCCAGCAAATATCTTCAATAAAATTATGGAAGAAAACTTCCCTAACCTAAAGAGAGAGATGACCATGAATATACAAGAAGCCTACAGAACTCCAAACAGACTGGACCAGAACAGAAATACTTCCCGTCACATAATAATCAAAACACCAAATGTTCTAAACAAAGAAAGAATACTAAAGGCAGTAAGAGAAAAAGGCCAAGTAACATATAAAGGAAGACCTATCAGAATCACAGCAGACTTTTCACCTGAGACTATGAAGGCTAGAAGGTCCTGGGCAGATCTCATGCAGACTCTAAGAGAACACAAATGCCAACCAAAACTACTATATCCAGCAAAACTCTCAATCACCATAGATGGAGAAACTAAGATATTTCACGACAAAACCAAGTTCACCCAATATCTATCCACAAACCCAGCCCTAAAAAGGATAATAGGAGGACAGCACCAATACAAGGAGGGAAACTCCACCCTGAAAAAAGCAAGATAGTAACCTTTCATCAAACCCAAAAGAAGTTAAGCAATCAAATTTAAAAAATAACGTCAAAAATGATAGGAAGTAAAAATCACTATTCCTTAATATCTCTTAACATCAATGGACTCAATGCCCCAATAAAAAGACACAGACTAACTGACTGGATACGTAAACAGGACCCTACATTTTGCTGCTTACAGGAAACACACCTCAGGGTCAAAGATAAACACTACCTTAGAGTAAAAGGCTGGAAGACAATTTTACAAGCAAATGGTCTCAGGAAACAAGCTGGAGTAGCCATTTTAATATCAGATAAAATTGACTTTCAACCCAAAGTCATCAAAAGAGACTCTGAGGGACACTTCTTGCTGGTCAAAGGAAAAATACAACAAGAAGAACTCTCAATCCTGAACATCTATGCTCCAAATGCAAGGGCACCCTCTTTCATAAAAGAAACTTTATTAAAACTCAAAGCACACATTGCACCTAACACAATAATTGTGGGTGACTTCAACACTGCACTTTCCTCAATGGACCGATCAGGAAAACAGAAACTAAACAAGGACACAATGAAACTATTTGAAGCTTTGGACCAATTAGATTTAACTGATATATATAGAACATTCTATCCTAAAACAAAAGAATATACCTTTTTTTCAGCACCTCATGGTACCTTCTCCAAAATCGACCATATAATTGGTCACAATACAGACCTCAACAAATATAAAAAGATAGAACTAATCCCATGCCTCCTATCTGATCACTATGGAATAAAAGTGGTCTTCAATAGCAACAGAAACAACAGAAAACCCACATACACGTGGAAATTGAACAATACTCTACTCAATGACACCTTGGTCAAGGAAGAAATAAAGAAAGAAATTAAAGACTTTTTAGAACACAATGAAAATGAAAACACAACATACCCAAATCTATGGGACACAATGAAAGCAGTGCTAAGAGGAAAACTCATAGCCCTGAGTGCCTCCAAAAAGAAAATGGAGAGAGCATACATTACCAACTTAATGACACACCTGAAAGCCCTAGAACAAAAAGAAGCTATTTCGCCCAGGAGGAGTAGAAGGCAGGAAATCATCAAACTCAGGGCCGAAATCAATCAAGTAGAAACAAAGAGAACCATACAAAAAATCAACAAAACTAGGAGCTGGTTCTTTGAGAAAATCAACAAGATAGATAAACCCTTAGCCAGACTGACCAAAGGGCACAGAGAAAGTATCCAAATTAACAAACTTAGAAATGAAAAGGGAGACATAACAACGGAAACTGAGGAAATCCAAAAAATCATCAGATCCTACTACAAGAGCCTGTACTCAACACAACTGGAGAATCTGGAGGAAATGGACAATTTCCTTGACAGATACCAAATACCAAAATTAAATCAGGACCAACTAGACCATCTAAACAATCCCATAAAGCCTAAAGAAATAGAAGGAGTCATAGAAAGTCTTCCAACCAAAAAAAGCACAGGACCAGATGGTTTCAGTGCAGAATTCTACCAGACCTTCAAAGAAGAGTTAACACCAATACTCTTCAAACTATTCCACAAAATAGAAACAGAAGGAACACTACCCAATTCCTTCTACGAAGCCACAATTACGCTGATACCAAAGCCACACAAAGATCCTACAAAGAAAGAGAACTTCAGACCAATTTCCCTTATGAACATCGATGCAAAAATACTCAACAAAATTCTTGCCAACCGAATCCAAGAACACATCAAAACGATCATCCACCATGATCAAGTAGGCTTTATCCCGGGAATGCAGGGTTGGTTCAATATACGGAAATCCATCAATACAATCCACTACATAAACAAACTCAAAGAACAAAACCACATGGTCATTTCATTGGATGCTGAAAAAGCATTTGACAAAATTCAGCATCCTTTCATGCTTAAAGTCTTGAAGAGAACAGGAATTCAAGGCCCATACCTAAACATAGTAAAAGCAATATACAGCAAACCGGTAGCCAGCATCAAACTAAACGGAGAGAAACTTGAAGCAATCCCACTGAAATCAGGGACCAGACAAGGCTGCCCCCTTTCTCCTTATCTTTTCAATATTGTACTTGAGGTACTAGCTCGGGCAATTCGACAACATAAGGAGGTCAAAGGGATACAAATTGGAAAGGAGGAAGTCAAACTATCATTATTTGCAGATGACATGATCGTCTACCTAAGTGACCCAAAGAACTCCACTAGAGAGCTCCTACAGCTGATAAACAACTTCAGCAAAGTGGCAGGTTACAAAATCAACTCAAGCAAATCAGTGGCCTTCCTTTACTCAAAGGATAAGCAGGCTGAGAAAGAAATTAGGGAAATGACCCCCTTCACAATAGCCACAAACAGTATAAAGTATCTTGGGGTGACTCTCACCAAACATGCGAAAGATCTGTATGACAAGAACTTCAAGACTCTGAAGAAGGAAATGGAAGAAGACCTCAAAAAATGGGAAAACCTCCCATGCTCATGGATCGGCAGAATCAATATAGTTAAAATGGCCATTTTGCCTAAAGCACTATACAGATTCAATGCAATACCCATCAAAATCCCAACTCAATTCTTCACAGAGTTAGAAAGAGCAATTATCAAATTCATCTGGAACAACAAAAAACCCAGGATAGCTAAAACTATTCTCAGCAACAAAAGAAAATCTGGGGGAATCAGTATCCCTGACCTCAAGCAATACTACAGAGCAATAGTGTTAAAAACTGCATGGTATTGGTACAGTGACAGGCAGGAGGATCAATGGAACAGGATTGAAGATCCAGAAATGAACCCACACACCTATGGCCACTTGATCCTCGACAAAGAGGCTGAAAACATCCAATGGAAAAAAGATAGCCTTTTCAACAAATGGTGCTGGTTCAACTGGAGGTCAGCATGCAGAAGAATGCGAATTGATCCATCCTTGTCTCCTTGTACTAAGCTCAAATCCAAATGGATCAAGGACCTCCACATAAAGCCAGACACTCTGAAGCTAATAGAAAAGAAACTGGGGAAGACCCTTGAGGACATCGGTACAGGGAGAAAGTTTCTGAACAGAACACCAATAGCGTATGCTCTAAGAGCAAGAATTGACAAATGGGACCTCATAAGGTTACAGAGTTTCTGTAAGGCAAAGGACACCATCAAGAGGACAGATCGGCAACCAACAAATTGGGAAAAGATCTTCACCAATCCTACATCAGATAGAGGGCTAATATCCAATATATATAAAGAACTCAAGAAGCTAGACTCCAGAAAACCGAACAACCCTATTAAAAAATGGGGTACAGAGTTAAACAAAGAATTCTCACCTGAAGAACTTCGGATGGCGGAGAAGCATCTTAAAAAATGCTCCACTTCATTAGTCATTAGGGAAATGCAAATCAAAACAACCCTAAGATTTCATCTTACACCAGTCAGAATGGCTAAGATTAAAAATTCAGGAGACAGCAGGTGTTGGAGAGGGTGCGGAGAAAGAGGAACACTCCTCCACTGCTGGTGGGGTTGCAAATTGGTACAACCACTCTGGAAAGCAGTCTGGCGGTTCCTCCGAAAACTGGGCACCTCACTTCCAGAAGATCCTGCTATACCACTCCTGGGCATATACCCAGAGGATTCCCCACCATGTAATAAGGATACATGCTCTACTATGTTCATAGCAGCCCTATTTATAATTGCCAGATGCTGGAAAGAACCCAGGTATCCCTCAACAGAAGAGTGGATACAAAAAATGTGGTATATCTACACAATGGAGTACTATTCAGCCATTAGAAACAATGAATTCATGAAATTCTTAGGCAAATGGATGGAGCTAGAGAACATCATACTAAGTGAGGTAACCCAGACTCAAAAGGTGAATCATGGTATGCACTCACTAATAAGTGGTTATTAACCTAGAAAACTGGAATACCCAAAACATAATCCACACATCAAATGAGATACAAGAAGAAAGCAGGAGTGGTCCCTGGTTCTGGAAAGACTCAGTGAAACAGTATTTGGCAAAACCAGAACGGGGAACTGGGAAGGGGTGGGAGGGAGGACAGGGGAAGAGAAGGGGGCTTACGGGACTTTCGGGGAGTGGGGGGGGGGGCTAGAAAAGGGGAAATCATTTGAAATGTAAATAAATTATATCAAATAAAAAAAAAGACAAAAAAAAAAAAAAGAAAAGGAAAAAAAATAGGGTATAGAACTAAATCTAGAATTCAGAGCAGAGGAATCTTTTATTATTATTATTATTATTTTTTGCCTTTTGTATTTGTTTGTTTTGAGCAGTTTTTTTTATTCTATATAATTTTTTATTTACATTTCAAATGATTTCCCCTTTTCTAGCCCCCCACTCTCCGAAAGTCCCATAAGCCCCTTTCTCTTCCCCTGTCCTCCCACCCACCCCTTCCCACTTCCCTGATCTGGTTTTGCCGAATACTGCTTCACTGAGTCTTTCCAGAACAAGGGGCCACTCCTCCTTTCTCCTTGTACCTCATTTGATGTGTGGATTATGTTTTGGGTATTCCAGTTTTCTAGGTTAATATCCACTTATTAGTGAGTGCATACCATGATTCACATTTTGAGTCTGGGTTACCTCACTCAGTATGATGTTCTCTAGCTCCATCCATTTGCCTAAGAATTTCATGAATTCATTGTTTCTAATGGCTGAATAGTACTCCATTGTGTAGATATACCACATTTTTTTTGCATCCACTCTTCTGTTGAGGGATACCTGGGTTCTTTCCAGCATCTGGCAATTATAAATAGGGCTGCTATGAACATAGTAGAGCATGTATTCTTATTACATGGTGGGGAATCCTCTGGGTATATGCCCAGGAGTGGTATAGCAGGATCTTCTGGAAGTGAGGTGCCCAGTTTTCTGAGGAACCAACAGACTGATTTCCAGAGTGGTTGTACCAATTTGCAACCCCACCAGCAGTGGAGGAGTATTCCTCTTTCTCCACACCCTCTCCAACACCTGCTGTCTCCTGACTTTTTAATCTTAGCCATTCTGACTGGTGTAAGGTGAAATCTCAGGGTTATTTTGATTTGCATTTCCCTAATGACTAATGAAGTTAAACATTTTTTAAGATGCTTCTCCGGCATCCAAAGTTCTTCAGGTGAGAATTCTTTGTTTAACTCTGTACCCCATTTTTTAATAGGGTTGTTTGGTTTTCTGGAGTCTAACTTCTTGAGTTCTTTATATATATTGGATATTAGCCCTCTATCTGATGTAGGATTGGTGAAGATCTTTTCCCAATTTGTTGGTTGCCGATTTGTCCTTTTGATGGTGTCCTTTGCCTTACAGAAACTTTGTAATTTTATGAGGTCCCATTTGTCATTTCTTGATCTTAGAGCATATGCTATTGGTGTTCTGTTCATAAACTTTCTCCCTGTACCGATGTCCTCAAGGGTCTTCCCCAGTTTCTTTTCTAATAGCTTCAGAGTGTCTGGCTTTATGTGGAGGTCCTTGATCCATTTGGATTTGAGCTTAGTACAAGGAGACAAGGATGGATCAATTCGCATTCTTCTGCATGTTGACCTCCAGTTGAACCAGCACCATTTGTTGAAAAGGCTATCTTTTTTCCATTGGATGTTTTCAGCCTCTTTGTCGAGGATCAAGTGGCCATAGGTGTGTGGGTTCATTTCTGGATCTTCAATCCTGTTCCATTGATCCTCCTGCCTGTCACTGTACCAATACCATGCAGTTTTTAACACTATTGCTCTGTAGTATTGCTTGAGGTCAGGGATACTGATTCCCCCAGACTTTCTTTTGTTGCTGAGAATAGTTTTAACTATCCTGGGTTTTTTGTTGTTCCAGATGAATTTGATAATTGCTCTTTCTAACTCTGTGAAGAATTGAGTTGGGATTTTGATGGGTATTGCATTGAATCTGTATATTGCTTTTGGCAAAATGGCCATTTTAACTATATTGATTCTACCGATCCATGAGCATGGGAGGTTTTCCCATTTTTTGAGGTCTTTTTCCATTTCATTCTTCAGAGTCTTGAAGTTCTTGTCATACAGATCTTTCACATGTTTGTTAAGATTCACCCCAAGATACTTTATACTGTTGTGGCTATTGTGAAGGGGGTCATTTCCCTAATTTCTTTCTCAGCCTGCTTATCCTTTGAGTATAGGAAGGCCACTGATTTGCTTGAGTTGATTTTATAACCTGCCACTTTGCTGAAGGAATCTTGAATAGTTGAGAAGCACCTAAAGAAATGTTCCAAGTCTTTGGTGATCAAAGAAATGCAGATCAAAACGACCCTGAGTTTCCACCTTACACCAATTAGAATTGCTAAGATAAAAACCAGGTTATAACACATGTTAGAGAAGATGTGGAGAAAAATGAACACTTCTCCATTGCTGATGGGATTGCAAACTGGTGTGACTACTCTGGAAATCAATCTGGAGTTTCCTAAGAAAATTGGAAGTAGATCTATGTGAGGACCCAGGAATATCACTCTTGTGAATATACCCAAAAGATGCCCTACCATGCCACAGAGGCACATGTTCCATTATATTTATATTTGCCTTGTTTGTGATAGCCAGAAGCTGGAAATAACCAAGATACCCCACAAGAGAAGAACAGATACGGAAATGTGGTTCATTTCCACAATGGAATATTATTCAGCTATTAAGAATGAGGACATACTGAGTTTTTCAGGCAAATGGATGGAAGCAGAAAATATTATCCTGAGTGAGGTAACTCAGATCCAAAATACATGCATGGCACGTACTCACTAATAAGTGGATATTACCCCCAAAGTAAAAATTACCCAAGATACAATCCATACAATTCAAAAAGGGTCAATAAGCTGAATAGCCCAAGTGAGGACATGTCTGTTCCACTTGGGAAGGAGAAGAAAGCAATTGCAAGTGGTGATGCAGGGAGGAATCTGGGAGGGAAAGTGGACAGAGGGCAGGCAATGTCATAGAAATAGAACACATACTGATGTTGATACAGAATCTGAAAGGCATCAGTAAATGAAAGAAATTATGATTAAATAAAGTACTGTTGGGACTGCCATTCCACACTTCAATATGTCCTAAGTGGGATGTCTTCTTCAAACTTCTCCCCCTCAGGTATAGATATGTCAGATAGATATGTCAAATAGACAGCAGATGACTTAAAGTATCAAATCTAGGTGTTGGAAATGGCTTACTGAATAGGACTTCTTTTGTCAAGAATTAACGCAAAGAACTGAAAACTGAGATCACATAAAACTAGAAAACTGTACAGCTAAGAATACAATCAAGTAAAGAAGCTCACAGCATAGGAGAGTCCTTGTACCTATATATCTGATTGAGAATTAACATCACATGTAAATAGTTAAAAAAGCAAAGAGACAATGAAATAAGTCATCCAATTAAAAAGTGAGCTAGGTTTATAAAAATGTTTGACAAAATAAAAAGGCAGAATAAAATAACTAACAAATACAAATCAAAAGTGTTCATTAAACTCTATCAATTTAATTCCTATTAAATGAAATTTAGACTTCATCTTACTCTAGCCAGAATGGCTAATGAATAACAAATCCCTAGGTGGTTGTGGTAAAAGAGGAAAATTTCTTTACTGTTGTAAGTTTAGCTGTCTAAATGTTCTGTAGAGACAATCTTCAAAAATATAAGAACAAATGCACCCAATGACTCCATTGTACCACTTTTGCCATATGACATGAAGACTGGACATTGTACTCCACAGATACTAAGTGATGCTTATAGTTATGCCATTGGCAATAGTCAGGAAATGAAAACAAAAATTGTCTTTAACATATGAATGGATACTAGAAATGTAGTATACATACAGTAGGGAATGCTACTCAACTGTAAAGAAAAATGGAAGCATGAAATTTGCAGAATAATTGGTGAAAAAGATCAAGCAAGATTAACCAGACCAAGAAAAACAAAGGCTACATGTTCTCAACCATCTCTGTTTTATAGCTTCAAATCTGCAGATGTAAGTATGCAACTATCTGCATGCACAGAAACAAAGATATAATAAAGGGACAATGGGGTGGAGGTTGAAAGGTAGTGGTAGGAAACAGGTGATATAAAACAGGAAACAAGAAAATGAAAGGAGAATCCAACTGAAAGAGGAAGGGACAAGTCAATGCAGAAAGAGGTGAAATGAGGGACATGTAACACTACAGCTCTTTGATAAATCCTCAAGGAATCATACTGTCTTATAATTACCTAGTTTATACACGATACAGAGTATGTTGGGAATGAGGTGTCAGAGGAAGTGATGATTCTTGGGGTGGCAGTTCTCCCAATAATCACATATTAACAAAGTTTTTACAGACCTGATTTAGAAGGAGGGAAGGTCTACTTTTACTCATGTGTTTTTCAGGTCAAATTCAGCTGGACCAATAGGTAAATTACCATAGCCACATAGACTTTTCAATTCATGATGGCTGAGAAATGGAGACAGTTATCATCAGGAGTATGAAGACATACATTGTCATGCTCTCACAACCTCCTACACTTAACTCACCCTCACCTCCTGCATCAGTTCCCAATAGCCCATCAAATTATGAGCTCTTTGTTGGATTACCACACTGATTAAATTAAAATCTTTATTATCCAGTTATTTCTTGAGATTTTGATCTCCCAATTGAAACAGCAACTTAAACCTCTGAATTCTGTCAGAGTCTGCCCTGTGGTGGAGTGGATCTGGAACCACATTAACCCTACAAATCTCTGAATATGCACATATATTTATTGTGTTTATTTAATGCATGTATGTATACAGAGGCATAATAATTTTATATTGTATATCTCATAAGCACACATATACATAAAAATTTAATACAATATACACACACACCTGTGTGTTGGGTACCTACATCTTATTTTGTGATATTTTGAGATTGGATCATTTAAAGAAATTACTTTAATTTGTTTGCAGTAACACAGAGAAAATTATATTTTAGTGGGTATTTCTGGACTGTAATTTCATTTGCATTTTCTATGTCAATTTGTGGTTTTTAAGTTTGGATTTTGTATTGTACAGCAATATAAATTCCAAACTCAGCAGCTATACATCTTTATTCCCTGGTGTGATTATAAATGCTTAGTCTGAGAATCATGTGTAGTTAAAATTCGTCTTATCTTCACATATGTAGAAAATATTGAGACACATACTGAATGCTATTCTTCATCATTATGTACTAGTGAAGTTCTCTGATTGAAATAACATAATTTTTATGATTTATTGATAATTTAAGTATAATCTAATTTAAAAAACATGTGGCCTCAATAAAGCCTTTTCAAAATATTTTACTGATACCTAAGCATGAAAATGCCCAAGTATGCTTTTATTTGAGGTAAAACTAAAAGATGTCAGCTATAATCAAAGATATTTGCTGTATTATTATTTTTAATAGTTAAAAGCCAAAAAGGATTTATTTATAGGATGTGCCTTAGGTTCTCATTGATGTGAGGAGACAACATGATCATTTTATCTAGTATAAAGCCAAACACTTAATTGGGGCTGGCTTACAGTTTCAGAGGTTTGGTCCATTATCATCATGGTGGGAAGCATGGCATCTTGCAGGCAGACTTGATGCTAGAGGACCCAACAGCTATACATCTTTATCAGAAGGAAGCCAAGAGGATACTCTTCTCCATAGGTACCCAAGAAGAAGCTTTCTTCCCTTCTATGCTATTGATAGTTCATCCAGTTGTTTGTTCCCCAGTGCCCAATGGTGCCAGGGAAAGATTCATTCTGGTTGTTCTGACTTGATCGCAGGATGTAACATGCCTCAACAAGGCAACAGCAATAATCCTTTTAGCAAGAAATTTAAACAACTGAAGTATAGATGAAATAATCATTATGTCATCCATATTTGAAATCCACTTTTCTTGCTCCTTGATGGGAAATCTACTGATACCCTAATAATGTTTAGACTTGTTTTTCAAAAGTGTAATTTAGTACAATGTCAACATGTAGTTTAATCATAAGTATTTACAGAAACATATCTATCAAATAACAACAAAAAAGAATTAGCTATAAGGTTTTATCAAGCATTAAAGTACTTCTTTAAAAAGTAGATAGGTGTAAAAAGATTTACAAATATCTTACACATAATAATCTTCGGAAGTATTATATAGTTCCAGAGGCAACAACATATGTAAGAAGATGTTATCAACATACAAATCAACTATACAAAAGCTATTTCTAGAGCTAAATTTAGAACAAAAATGTTCTGAATTAAAGGTTTGAGAATATTATGTCTATAGCACTGACATACAAAAGGAAAAAAAATACATATTTTGACAACAGTGCTAGTTATAACAAGTAGATAATATATGAATTTATATAACATATACAGAAAGAAAATGATTATCTTGTCAGAACAAATAGGTGATACCCAAATTTTAATTAGCAAGAAAAGCTGGGTGGCAATTTTTAGGATAACATATTATGTCACAAAAATACCACAAGGTCAGCATTATACCAAACATGCAATGAATCCTGTTCGCAGAGGGTGAGAGGATCCCTGGAGGCTTGTCACTCTCCATGTTAAACAAGTACCTGTTTGTTTCAGGAATAAGGAGCTAAGAAAATTAAGGGAAGAAAACACTAGTAAGGTCCTGCATAATGAGAAGATTTTATCATTTGTATCACTTATTTCTTTAAAAGGGCAACCTTATGTACAGCTTTATGGCTTGGGAATAATGTTAAATAATTAATACTGTTTTATTATTTGAATATTTAACTGTATGCATCAATATGCACCACAACTTATTTAATAAGCACCATCCCTACCTACATTCTAAATATTTGTCCATGTACAAACAGATAAGAGCAGTCCTCACTACAATCAAGAACATTTCTTGGTGTTGGAGAGATGGCAATCTTCCAGAGGTTCTGACTTCAATTTCTAGCAATCACATGGTGGCTGACAACCATCTGCAATGGCATTTAGTGCCCTCTTCTGGTGTGTCTGAAGACAGCTACAGTGTACCCATATACATAATAAAAAGTAAGCAATTTTTTTTTAAAAAAAGAAAATTTCTCTCTGCAACAGACAGACCATTACAGAAAACAAGAACTAATCACAACATAGAGTTCAGAGAGCAGTTTGAATGGATCTATATACAGTATAACTCCTGCATCTCAGTAAGCTTCGGCATTCATAGTGGAAGAGTTTGGAAAGAGTGTTAGAGCCAGAGGACAAGGAAGTTTACTGTGAGATTATGTCTCCTGGAAATGTCAAAAGTTAGAATTATAAAGATTTACCTTACATGACTGCCAAAATGAGAGTTGAAAAGAGAAAAATGACAGGCATGATAACTAGTGTGGATTGGTGGAGACCACGAGTCTTCAACCTGATACAAGGATCTACAGGCAACTGAATAATTCGGGGACTATGAGAAATAGTTTTGTCCAAAAAAGAGCACATCAATTGATTATTAAGAAACCAAATGACCATCCCTGAAAACATACAACAAGTGGTATTATATAGACTTAAGCAGTTACATTAATATATTTTTGAATACTATGTGTACATACACATATATGAATATATGAAAAAACTAAAGAAAAATATTCCATGCACTTGAAGTAAGAATATGTGGGGGTTATGGGGCAGAAAAGTATAAGGAAAAATTGTTATTTTATATAATTATAAGTCCGTAAATAAAATGAACAATTCTTTTTTTTTTTACAATTTTTTATTCGATATAATTTATTTACATTTCAAATGATTTCCCCTTTTCAATGAACAATTCAAGTCAATAAAAATACTCATTTTGATAAATATAAAAGTTTAAGTATGAAACCAGAAGTGATTTTTTCCAATAATTTATTTGATTTTTTATTCACTTTGCATCCTGATCACAGTACCCCTCCCTCTTCTCCCAGTGCCACCTTTACACATCCCTCTCTCATTGTCCCCTTCAGTTTCCCTCAGAGAAGGGAGAGACCCTTTAGGCACCACCCTACCCTAGGATATTTAGTTCTGTCTTACTAAGTCTCAACTAGGCGGTCCAGGAAGTGTAAGGGGATCCAATGACAGACAACTGAGTGTCAGGTGTTGACTCTCTAACATGGAATGGGTTTCAAGTTGGGGCAGTCATTGGCTGTCTGTTTTCTTAGCTTCTGTTTCATGTTTATCCCTGCACATCTTATAGGAAAAAAATTAGGGGTTGAATGCTTTGTGGGTGGATTATGCCATCCTCCCTCCTCTGAATGGTCTGCTTTTCTAATTAAGAAATATTTTGACTTGTATTTGGCCGCATCCAAATAGTATTTAATTTGAGAAGCCAAAGAAGTATTGTTTTTACAGTCTGGGGAGATTAGCTCTGAGAATATGGTACTGGCAAGAAAAACAATATTTTTGAATATAAATGGTAGTTCATGTTATTCCATTAGAGTACTCAGGGTTTTCAAGATGATTGAAGAAGACAAAAGACTTGATTATAAAATCAACCAATTTAAGGAGGATCAAATTAAGTGAGTCACTAATGGCTTCTTCATTTTAGAAAGCATATCCTATCCACTTCTCCAGATAGCAAGAATAAATAATATTGAGAGTAAAGCATTTTGTAGAAATAAAGTATGAAAAATATATAGCAAGTAATATAATTGATACATAAGTAAATGCAATAGATTGTAATTTCTTCATACTCTATATGAAGCTATAAAGAGATTAGGTAAGATTTAAATATGCAGGTGTATTAATTTGTCCAATTTAAAATTTCTTTGATCATAGGACAATATTTCTAAGTGTAACAGTACTGATCCCTTATGCAACTAATTCTTTGCTAATACCTCCTGCATATTTCAAGGCATGTTTTACAGAGCTGTGTACTTTTGGATTAAGCCCTAGTAGTACTTCATTCTGCGCTCCTGTTCTGACCCTCAAACCATCTCTATACATTGCTATACACACCTCTGGGAGGAAATTCTTCTTCTTAAAATCACTATCGTGGCAAAAATGTTTTAAAAAGCTATAAATATCTATATATTCATTGGTATTTACAGAATTTCTCTTAAATGTTTTTTTTCATTTTTACAATTTTAATATACTTTACTTCAATACATTTTCTATTTATCTATAATAGTATTTTTATCATTGTCCTTGGTACAACAGGGGAAAACACTGATGTTGACAGTTTTGTTTGACAGTGCTGGCCTGGACACACAGGTGCCTGTGTGAGATGAATGGATATAAATGAGTGCAGTAGCAACTACTACCAATTTTGGGTGGGATGGGTTGGGAGGATGTGGCAAGCTGTCTTCAGAGGACCAAGAAGGACACATTGAAAGCCTGCCTTCTTCCTTTACCTACCTTGGAGGCTCAGGTTATGTTTCTATCTGTTAGCTTGGACTCACAGGCAAGAGCCTAGCATAACAATTCTCTGAGAGGTTCCACCTAGGAGTTGACCAAAACAGATGCAGAGTAGACAGAGCTCCAAAAGTCTTGAGGAAGAGTTGGGGGAAGGATTGAGGGACCTAAAGAGGATAAGGACCCCACAGGAAGACCAACAGAATTAGCTAACATGGACTCTTAGTGGTTCCCAGCTACCAAATCAACAACCAAAAAATATACAAGGGCTGGACCTAGGACCTCCACACATACATAGCCCATGTGCAGCTTGATCTTCATATGGATTCTCCGACAACTGGAACACAGGCTTACCCTCACTCTGTTGCCTGCCCGTGGCTCCTGTTTCCCTAACTAGGCTGCTATATCTGGCCTCAGTAGGAGACCATGCACCTAGACCTGCAGTGACTTGAGGTGCCCAGGGGGACCTCCCCCTTTTCAGAAGTGATGGGAGGGGTAACAAATGGAAGAGGCATGTGAGAGGGGGACAAGAAGAAGGAGGGGAGTTGTGACCATGATGTAAAGTGAATGCATGAATGAATGAATGCATAAATAAATAAGTAAATAAAATAATTAATTACTAAATTATCAGTGAGGATTGATTTCAGATCCTTCACTCCTATGCCTATTGAAATGAGGTTAATTTCTTTTTTTCCACTCTAAAATTTTATTTTTATAGCTCTCCTGGATATATTTTAAGTATCATTTCTAAGTTTATACAAATATTTTTGGATTACTACTCTTTATTTCTAACATGTCTTGCATAATGAACAATTTATGTCTTACAGTTAAAGGGATACATAGTTTCATCGGTCCAGAACAAATATTAGTCAGTACTTTAGAATATTTTTGACATGTAGAAATTTTTAGAAATCTCTCAAAAGAATTATTTTCATAATTATATCAAGCTCCAGTGGCAATATTAGACTTTATGGGGTCTTTTTCCTACTTAAAACTGCGCTCTTGGAAAATCATTCCAGGTTGCTAACAATTGGTCATAGCAGAATGCATTTAACAGTCTTCAGTTATGCTTGTTCAGAGGTTTCCAATGGAAAGATCCACTTTACATTATGCTGAACTTTTTTTATTATATATTTTTATTTTCTATATTCTTTGTTTACATTCCAAATGATTTCCCCTTTCCCAGTTTCCCCCTCTCCATATGTTCCATAAACCTTCTTCTCTCCGCCCATTCTCCAATCACCTCTCTCCTTTTTCTCTGTACTGGTACGCCTCTCCAATGCTAGATCAAGCCTTTCCAGGATCAGGACCCTCTCCTTACTTTTTCATGGGAGTCATTTGTTAGGCTAATTGTACCTTGGGTATTCAGAGCTACTGGAAAAATTAATATACACTTATCAGAGATTGCATTTCATGTGTATTCTTTTGTGATTGGGTTACCTCACTTACGATGATATTTTGCAGATCCAACCACTTGCCTAAAAATTTCATGAATTCATTGTTTTTAATTGCTGAGTAGTATTCCATTGTGTAAATATAACACATTTTCTGTATCCATTCCTCCATTGAGGGGCATCTGGGTTCTTTCCAGCTTCTGGCAATTGTAAATAAGGCTGCTATGAACATAATGGAGCATGTGTCTTTATTGCATGCTGGGGAATCCTTTGGGTATATGCCCAGGAGAGGTATAGCAGGGTCCTCCAGTGTCATGTCCAGTTTTCTGAGGAACTACCAGATTGATTTCTAAAGTGGTTGTACCATCTTACAACCCCACCAGCAGTGGAGGAGTGTCCCTCTTTCTCCACATCCTCGCCAACACATGCTGTCTCCTGAGTTTTTAATCTTAGCCATTCTGACTGGAGTGAGGCGAAATCTCAGAGTTGTTTTGATTTGCATTTCCCTAATGACTAATGATGTTGAACATTTCTTAAGGTGATTCTCAGCCATCCGAATTTCTTCAGGTGAAAATTTTTTGTTTAAATTTGTACCCCACTTTTTAATAGGGTTATTTGGTTCCTTTGGTTCTAACTTCTTGAGTTCTTTGTATATATTGGATACTAGCCCTCTATCAGATGTAGGGTTGGTGAAGTTTTTTTCCCAATTTGTTGGTTGCCGTTTTGTCCATTTGACAGTGTCCTTTGCCTTACAGAAACTTTGTAATTTTATGAGGTCCCATTTGTCAATTCTTAATCTAAGAGCTATTGGAGTTGTGTTCAGGAACTTTTCCTCTGTGCCCATGTCCTCAAGTGTTTTCCCCAGTTTCTTTTCTATTAGTGTCTGGTTTTATGTGGAGATCCTTGATCCATTTGGAGTTGAGCTTAGTACAAGGAGATAAGAATGGACAAATTCGCATTCTTCTGCATGCTGACCTCCAATTGAACCAGCACCATTTGTTGAAAAGGCTATCTTTTTCCACTGGCCTCTGGGTGCCCAGCTGGCCTCTTGCACAGCCTGGAGACAGGGTGAGGAGGCCCAGGTTGTTTCTGATTCTGAAGCAGAGACCGGAAAGCTCGAGGTTAATTTCTTATATTTCATTTGTAATATAGGATTAAATATAAACAAATATGCTTATTAACATAAAATTTCTTCTTTTTTTAAGTTTTACTTTTTGTTTTGATAGAAAGACATTGTTATGTTACCTAAACTGAGCTCAAACTACTGGGCTCCAGAATTCTAAAACAACTAAGACTATATGGAATTGTATAACCAATATTTAATTGAATAGAGTAAATAAAAGATAAGTAAGTGCAGAATTCATACAAAATAATAAAATATCAGGTGAAATCTTATTGGTTAATTTGAATAATCAACACAAGCACTGATTTAGGAAATTTGCCTTATAACAGGCCACCTATATTCACTCTGATTTTTATTACCTTAATATCCAAATATTTGTCAATATTTGCTATTATTGAATATTTAGCTGCTATTACTTAGCTATAGTAGAATATTTGCCCAATAGTCTGAAAGTACTGTGGATGGGGGGAGCAGTTCTCTGTTCACATGACTCCTGACCACAGTCAGTTCTTAATCAATTTGTTGCAGAGTAGACAGAATAGTAGACAGTAGTAGAAACAATCTTCTAATTCCACAGAAATGTTATTTTTAATTTGAATTACTTATCCATCCAATGTTCTGCATTTGCAGCCTTTCACTACTAATAAACCTTTAGCGAATTTGAAATGGGCCAAGCATCACATCATGAAGAACTGTCTCAACTAAATGCTCTTCTTCAGTTTTTTTGTTCTGAAGAACACATGCTCACAAGTCACTCTGCTATTCTCAATTCCGAGGGATTCATCCAGTGTAAAATTGTGTTTTAAGCAACATTGATTCTTACTGAAAATATTCATGAGAATTTTTTGCTTGTTTGTGATTTTCAAGACAAGGTGGTTCTGTGTACTTGTGGCTCTCCTGAGCTTACCTTGTAGATCAGGCTGGCTTCAAACACAGAGATCTGCCTGCTTCTGCCTTTTGAGTGATGGGATTAAAGGTGTACTCCTGCAATGACCTTCTTCATAAGGGAAAAAATAGTCTCTGCTCCTCCCATCCTCTTTCTTAACTGTGTAATACATGGAATTATGTAGAAGGTGATATATTAGCCAGAGTTTTCTAAAGAAACAGAATGTTTTTTCAGAAACTTTAAAAGTAGATTTGTTAGATTTACAAGATCCAGAGTTTGTAGTCTAACAATGGTTGTCTCATACTAGATTGGCTGAAAAAAATCTAATTTTTCAGGGAACAAAGCTTAATTAGTAGCTGTAATCTTTTTTATTGCCTTTTTATGTATCCACATATCAAAGGCCATTTTCCTTCCCCAGTTTCCTCTCCACAAACCCTATACCCAGAACACCTGCCCAGGCCTCCAAGAGGATGCTCCTGCCCACCCACTCTTCCTCAGCTCCTCAGTATTTCCCATGCTGGGTCATAGTGTCTCCACAGGACCAAAGGGCTCCCTTATGGTTGTTGTTGCCAGGCAGCTACATATCCATCTGGAGCCATGGGTCCCACCCTCACTGCCCCAGGCCACCCTGCCATGTGTACTCCCTGGTTCTTGGCCTAGTCCCTGGAAATCCTGGGGAGTCCAGTTGGACACCCCTGCCTTTCCTCCATGGGGCTGCATACCATCTGACCATCAGGCCCCCCAGTCCCTGCCCTAACTCCTCTGCTGGGATCCCTGTGCCCGGTACAATATTTGGCTGCACACATCTGTATTTTCATGGGTTAGGCTCTAGCAGAGCCTCTCAGGGGACCTATGTACCAGGCTCTCCAGGTAGCAAGTGCTTCCTGCCTTCCAAGAGAGTGTCTGGGTTTGGTGTCTACAGATGGGATGGATTCCTTAGGTGGGGCAGTCTTTCAAGTGGCCTTTTCTTCAGACTCTGCTCCACTATCTGTCCCTGCATTACCTTTTGACATAAACTCTGGATTATTATTTTTGAGGTGAGTGTGTCACTCCATCCCACAGCCAGGGCCCATGCCCATCCACCTGACATGGTCTCTATATGTTCTATCCAGACTCTGTTGTGTATTTGGCCAATGTCCTCCCCATTGGGTCCTGAGAACCCCCTGGGTCTCTGACATCTGGGTCCACCTAGTGACCAACCCCAGTGTGCCCTCTCCCCACTACTACATGCCTCCTTGCAAATTTCCTACCCTCTGTAAGTCTCCCTAATCATATCCCTGTATCTATACCAGCCCCTCTTTTCTTTTAACCTCCTCTCTCATTCCCAGATCCCTCTCCCTCTACCACTGGAGATTATTTTCTTTCCCCTTCTGAGTAGGACTGTAGTATCCATGCTTTGGTGTGGTCTTTCTTCTTCTTGGACACAATGGACTGCTACTCAGCTATTAAAAGCAATGCTTTCATGAAATGTTCAGGTAAATGGATGGAACTTGAACATATATTTCTAAGTGAAGTAACCTAGTCACAAAAGAACACATGAGGTATGAACTCATTGATAAATGTGTATTCGCAACAACAGCAACAACGAAAGCGGAGAATACCCATGATACAGACCATATCTGTATGAAGTCCTATTGCAATCTTCCATTGAAGGCCTGGAGGATCAGGAAAGAGGTTCTTGGCATAGAAAGTAAAGATATCAGACAAAAACCAAACTTTCCTTCCTCTATGTTCCTTTACTTAAGTTGTCATCAGAAGTTGAGGCCAGATTAATTATGGGTCTTCTGTTTCATATAACCTCATTAAAAATTCCTTTTGCAAAAAGCCATCCCAGTGACAGGCCAAACTTGTAATCCATCCCATGAATAAGCACCAAACCCTGTCACTATTATTGATGCTATTTTGTGCTTGCAGCAGGAGCCTAGCATGCCTGTCTTTAGAGAGGCTCTAACAGCAGCTGATAGAGACAGATGCAGATACTTACAGGCAACCATTGGACTGAGGTTGGGTAACTTTATGGAAAAGCTAAAAGAAAGACTGAAGCAGTTGAAGGAAATAGGAATTCTGTAAGAAGATCAACAGTGTCAAATAAACCACCAATCAAAATGCATACATGGGCTAGTCTGAGGCCCTAGATCATATATAGTAGAGGACTGCCTTTTCTGGTTTCAGTGGTAGAGGATGTGCCTAATTCTGTAGAAACTTGATTCCATAAGAATGGTGAATACCTGGGAAGGGGCAAACTCTCAGAGGCAAAGAAGTGGAGCAATGGGGTGAAAAACTCAAGGAGGGGGAACAGGATGGGAGCTAACATTTGGAATGTAAATAAATAAAATTATTAATTAAAATTCTCCTGCAGCCTTTGCTGTTAGTGTTTTAGTTGATTCCAGAGGCAGTCAAGTTGATAGAATAGCAACCATATATGGGAAATACACCATTTCAGCAAAGCTGTAATCCATATATAACTTGCATGGTTTAAATTATGAATTGCTAGAATGTGAGATTTCATATGTTTAATGGATGGTACTCCATAGCAGTGTGGTGTTAGAGTCTCTGTGGTTCCCCTTGGGCTAGGTTTATTATGGTCCCTTAATATGGTTTCACTATTATGCACATTTCAGGCATTAGCTTTGATCATGTTTATGATTACACAGGGACCTTTAAGTATTCAAAGTATTTAGCTGACATATACACAAACTAATGAAATCACTAAACACAGAGCTATCTTTAAGAGAAACTAGTCTATAACTTAAGTATGCATATTAACAACACATATTTTATGTGTTCTATTAATTATATTTTATTGATTATAATAAGGTTAACTTGCTTTAGAAGGTATGTTTTTTTTCTTTTTTTTATTCGATATAATTTATTTACATTTCAAATGATTTCCCTTTTCTAGCCCCCCGACTCCCCGAAAGTCCCGTAAGCCCCCTTCTCTTCCCCTGTCCTCCCACCCACCCCTTCCCACTTCCCCGTTCTGGTTTTGCCGAATACTGTTTCACTGAGTCTTTCCAGAACCAGGAGCCACTCCCCCTTTCTTCTTGTACTGCATTTGATGTGTGGATTATGTTTTGGGTATTCCAGGTTTCTAGGTTAATATCCACTTATTAGTGAGTGCATACCATGATTCACCTTTTGAGTCTGGGTTACCTCACTTAGTATGATATTCTCTAGCTCCATCCATTTGCCTAAGAATTTCATGAATTCATTGTTTCTAATGGCTGAATAGTACTCCATTGTGTAGATATACCACATTTTTTGCATCCACTCTTCTGTTGAGGGAATACCTGGGTTCTTTCCAGCATCTGGCAATTATAAATAGGGCTGCTATGAACATAGTAGAACATGTATTCTTATTACATGGTGGGGAGTCTTCTGGGTATATGCCCAGGAGTGGTATAGCAGGATCTTCTGGAAGTGAGGTGCCCAGTTTTCGGAGGAACCGCCAGACTGATTTCCAGAGTGGTTGTACCAATTTGCAACACCACCAGCAGTGGAGGAGTGTTCCTCTTTCTCCACACCCTCTCCAACACCTGCTGTCTCCTGAATTTTTAATCTTAGCCATTCTGACTGGTGTAAGATGAAATCTTAGGGTTGTTTTGATTTGCATTTCCCTAATGACTAATGAAGTTGAGCATTTTTTAAGATGCTTCTCCGCCATCCGAAGTTCTTCAGGTGAGAATTCTTTGTTTAACTCTGTACCCCATTTTTTAATAGGGTTGTTTGGTTTTCTGGAGTCTAACTTCTTGAGTTCTTTATATATATTGGATATTAGCCCTCTATCTGATGTAGGATTGGTGAAGATCTTTTCCCAATTTGTTGGTTGCCGATTTGTCCTCTTGATGGTGTCCTTTGCCTTATGTAATTTTATGCCTTTGTAATTTTATGCCTTTGTAATTTTATGAGGTCCCATTTGTCAATTCTTGCTCTTAGAGCATACGCTATTGGTGTTCTGTTCAGAAACTTTCTCCCTGTACCGATGTCCTCAAGGGTCTTCCCCAGTTTCTTTTCTATTAGCTTCAGAGTGTCTGGCTTTATGTGGAGGTCCTTGATCCATTTGGATTTGAGCTTAGTACAAGGAGACAAGGATGGATCAATTCGCATTCTTCTGCATGCTGACCTCCAGTTGAACCAGCACCATTTGTTGAAAAGGCTATCTTTTTTCCATTGGATATTTTCAGCCTCTTTGTCGAGGATCAAGTGGCCATAGGTGTGTGGGTTCATTTCTGGATCTTCAACCCTGTTCCATTGATCATCATGCCTGTCACTGTACCAATACCATGCAGTTTTTAACACTATTGCTCTGTAGTATTGCTTGAGGTCAGGGATATTGATTCCCCCAGATTTTCTTTTGTTGCTGAGAATAGTTTTAGCTATCCTGGGTTTTTTTGTTGTTCCAGATGAATTTGATAATTGCTCTTTCTAACTCTGTGAAGAATTGAGTTGGGATTTTGATGGGTACTGCATTGAATCTGTATAGTGCTTTAGGCAAAATGGCCATTTTAACTATATTGATTCTACCGATCCATGAGCATGGGAGGTTTTCCCATTTTTTGAGGTCTTCTTCCATTTCCTTCTTCAGAGTCTTGAAGTTCTTGTCATAAAGATCTTTCACATGTTTGTTAAGAGTCACCCCAAGATACTTTATACTGTTTGTGGCTATTGTGAAGGGGGTCATTTCCCTAATTTCTTTCTCAGCCTGCTTATCCTTTGAGTATAGGAAGGCCACTGATTTGCTTGAGTTGATTTTATAGCCTGCCACTTTGCTGAAGTTGTTTATCAGCTGTAGGAGCTCTCTAGTGGAGTTCTTTGGGTCACTTAGGTAGACTATCATGTCGTCTGCAAATAATGATAGTTTGACTTCTTCCTTTCCAATTTGTATCCCTTTGACCTCCTTATGTTGTCGAATTGCCCGAGCTAGTACCTCAAGTACAATATTGAAAAGATAAGGAGAAAGGGGGCAGCCTTGTCTGGTCCCTGATTTCAGTGAGATTGCTTCAAGTTTCTCTCCATTTAGTTTGATGCTGGCTACCGGTTTGCTGTATATTGCTTTTACTATGTTTAGGTATGGGCCTTGAATTCCTGTTCTCTCCAAGACTTTAAGCATGAAAGGATGCTGAATTTTGTCAAATGCTTTTTCAGCATCCAATGAAATGACCATGTGGTTTTTTTCTTTGAGTTTGTTTATGAAGTGGATTGTATTGATGGATTTCCGTATATTGAACCAACCCTACATTCCCAGGATAAAGCCTACTTGATCATGGTGGATGATCGTTTTGATGTGTTCTTGGATTCGGTTGGCAAGAATTTTATTGAGTATTTTTGCATCGATGTTCATAAGGGAAATTGGTCTGAAGTTCTCTTTCTTTGTTGGATCTTTTTGTGGCTTTGGTATCAGCGTAATTATAGCTTCGTAGAAGGAATTGGGTAGTGTTCCTTCTGTTTCTATTTTGTGGAATAGTTTGAAGAGTATTGGTGTTAACTCTTCTTTGAAGGTCTGGTAGAATTCTGCACTGAAGCCATCTGGTCCTGTGCTTTTTTTGGTTGGAAGACTTTCTATGACTCCTTCTATTTCTTTAGGCATTATGGGACTGTTTAGATGGTCTAGTTGGTCCTGATTTAATTTTGGTATTTGGTATCTGTCAAGGAAATTGTCCATTTCCTCCAGATTCTCCAGTTGTGTTGAGTACAGGCTCTTGTAGTAGGATCTGATGATTTTTTGGATTTCCTCAGTTTCCGTTGTTATATCTCCCTTTTCATTTCTAAGTTTGTTAATTTGGATACGTTCTCTGTGCCCTTTGGTCAGTCTGGCTAAGGGTTTATCTATCTTGTTGATTTTCTCAAAGAACCAGCTCCTGGATTTGTTGATTTTTTGTATGGTTCTCTTTGTTTCTACTTGATTGATTTCGGCCCTGAGTTTGATGATTTCCTGCCTTCTTCTCCTCCTGGGCGAAATAGCTTCTTTTTGTTCTAGGGCTTTCAGGTGTGTCATTAAGTTGGTAATGTATGCTCTCTCCATTTTCTTTTTGGAGGCACTCAGGGCTATGAGTTTTCCTTTTAGCACTGCTTTCATTGTGTCCTATAGATTTGGGTATGTTGTGTTTTCATTTTCATTGTGTTCTAAAAAGTCTTTAATTTCTTTCTTTATTTCTTCCTTGACCAAGGTATCATTGCGTAGAGTATTGTTCAGTTTCCACGTGTATGTGGGTTTTCTGTTCTTTCTGTTGCTATTGAAGACCACTTTTACTCCATAGTGATCAGATAGGAGGCATGGGATTAGTTCTATCTTCTTATATTTGTTGAGGTCTGTCTTGTGACCAATTATATGGTCGATTTTGGAGAAGGTACCATGAGGTGCTGAGAAAAAGGTATATTCTTTTGTTTTAGGATAGAATGTTTTATATATGTCTGTTAAATCTAATTGGTCCAAAGCTTCAATTAGTTTCATTGTGTCCCTGTTTAGATTTTGTTTTCCTGATCGGTCCATTGAGGAAAGTGCAGTGTTGAAGTCACCCACAATTATTGTGTTAGGTGCAATGTGTGCTTTTAGTTTTAATAAAGTTTCTTTTACGAAAGAGGGTGCCCTTGCATTTGGGACATAGATGTTCAGGATTGACAGTTCTTCTTTTTGTATTTTTCCTTTGACCAGCAAGAAGTGTCCCTCAGGGTCTCTTTTGATGACTTTGGGTTGAAAGTCAATTTTATCTGATATTAAAATGGCTACTCCAGCTTGTTTCCTGAGACCATTTGCTTGTAAAATTGTCTTCCAGCCTTTTACTCTAAGGTAGTGTTTGTCTTTGACCCTGAGGTGTGTTTCCTGTAAGCAGCAAAATGTAGGGTCCTGTTTACATATCCATTCAGTTAGTCTGTGTCTTTTTATTGGGGCATTAAGTCCATTGATGTTAAGAGACATTAAGGAATAGTGATTGTTACTTCCTATCATTTTTGACGTTATTTTTTAAATTTGTATGCTTAACTTCTTTTGGGTTTGATGAAAGGTTACTATCTTGCTTTTTCCAGGGTGAAGTTTCCCTCCTTGTATTGGTGTTGTCCTCCTATTATCCTTTTTAGGGCTGGGTTTGTGGATAGATATTGGGTAAACTTGGTTTTGTCATGAAATATCTTAGTTTCTCCATCTATGGTGATTGAGAGTTTTGCTGGATATAGTAGTTTTGGTTGGCATTTGTGTTCTCTTAGAGTGCATGAGATCTGCCCAGGACCTTCTAGCCTTCATAGTCTCAGGTGAAAAGTCTGCTGTGATTCTGATAGGTCTTCCTTTATATGTTACTTGGCCTTTTTCTCTTACTGCCTTTAGTATTCTTTCTTTGTTTAGAACATTTGGTGTTTTGATTATTATGTGACGGGAAGTATTTCTGTTCTGGTCCAGTCTGTTTGGAGTTCTGTAGGCTTCTTGTATATTCATGGGCATCTCTCTCTTTAGGTTAGAGAAGTTTTCTTCCATAATTTTATTGAAGATATTTGCTGGCCCTTTAAGTTGTAAATCTTCACTCTCATCTATGCCTATAATCCTTAGGTTTGGTCTTCTCATTGTGTCCTGGATTTCCTGGATATTTTGGGTTACAAGCTTTTTGCATTTTGCATTTTCTTTAACTGTTGAGTCCATGGTTTCTATGGAATCTTCAGCATCTGAGATTCTTTCTTCTATCTCTTGTATTCTGTTGTTGATATTTGTATCTCTGTCCCCTGATTTCTTCCCAAGGCTTTCTATCTCCAAAGTTGTCTCTCTTTGAGTTTTCTTAGTTGTTTCTACTTCTGATTTTAGATCCTGGGTGGTTTTGCTTAGCTCTTTCACTTGCTTGTTTGTGCTTTCCTGTAATTCTTTAAGAGATTTTTGTGTTTCCTCTTTCATGACCTCAGCCTGTTGACCAAAGTTCTCCTGTATTTCTTTAAGTGTTTTTTGCATTTCCTCCTTGTTGGCTTTTGTATTCTCCTGGATTTCTTTCAATGATTTTTGTGTTTCCCTTGCAAGGGCTTCTAACTTTTGATCCATTTTCTCCTGAATTTCTTTAAGTATGTCCTTCATGTGTTCCTGTACCAGCATCATGACCAGTGATTTTAAATCCAGGTCTTGTTTTACTGGTGTGATGGGGTATCCAGGACATGTTGGTAGAGGAGAATTGGGTTCAGATGTTGCCATATTGCCTTGATTTCTGTTAGTGATGTTCCTGCATTTGCCTTTTGCCATCTAGTTCTCACTGGTGTTAGTTTGTCTTGTCAGTGCTGGACTCACCAGTGCAAGCTGCCCCTTCCCAGTTGGCCTCTGGTGCACAGCTTACCTCCTGCACTGCTTGTAGATAGGGTGCTGCTGCCCAGGCTGTTCAGATCCCAAAGCAGGCACCTGAAGGCTCCCGCTGGGGCCCGCTGGATTCACTGGAGCACACTGACTTCTCCCAGCTGGCCGCCCGGAAGCCCAGCTAGCCTCTTGCAGGACTTGGAGATGTGGTGCTGCTGCCCAGGCTGATCTTAGTCTGTCCGATCCCGGAGTCCCGAACCAAGATGGATGCACCTCTCCTGACTGGTGGGAGGCCGAGTTCTGAAGTGGCTTCCGTGCAGGAAAGGCGCCGCACAACTGCAGCTGCTTGCCGCCCGGCTGGTCAGCGAAGGTCAGTGGCTGTGGGCGCAGGGCCTAACAGGACCCTGTGTCGCCTTGGTTCCACTGCTGATGGCCCTTCAGCTGGACCAGCCACTGCTGCACTAGAAGGTATGTTTTTATTGTTGAGTTCCCCTACTATGTTTTATAGGACAAACAAAAATTCTATGCACTTCATAATTGTTATTTTTGCTTTTATAATTACAGTTTTCTCATTGTGCTAATGTTTTCTTTCAGACTATAAGATATTTTCTTACTATTTAAAAAATCCATGTACACATATGATGTTTCTATAAATATAAAAATCTAAAGATATATGAATGAAATTTTAATGTATTTTATATTAAAAGAAGGCTACTCTGCTGTCTTCCAAATCTCAAATGTAATGATTGGACGCATCAAAAATAGAACATAATATGAACTGTAATTATAGGTTGAAGGATGTGTTAAACCAAACTCTTAGTCATATGTTTATTTCCTTGCCTCAGGGTAGAATTTTAGCAGCATTGAAAATATTGGAAGGATTCTATTATCTTAAAGTGAAATGCAATTTAAAAACTTTCATTTTAAATACTTTTTGATAGCAGCTATTTAATTCAAGGTTCTTATTACTTGAATAAATTTTTGTAACTCATTCCAGGCATTAGATTTTTCATATCCTATTTTTTTCTAATTACATGTGAGCATTGAGCTTTCTTTTATTCAGTAAGACAACCCTTTCATTCCTTTAACATTAAATGCCCTTTACGTGACAATTTTTCCCATTACTTGATATGATTCATATTAAAGATGCCAAAATATATTGATGTGGGTAATACAGTAAAATTTTGAATGTTTTGGAAAATATATGATTCGCATAGTTAAATTATACTTAATATTTATTTCAATGATTTGTTATACACCTATTTCTGTTTTTGAAAAATAAAGGCCTAAATGTGTACAAAGTGGCAAACAAAAACATTTACAATTTTTCTCTCAATGAAATTTTTATTGCTTTGGAAAAATTTCACCTTTGTCAGTCTGACATATATCTAGATGTTTTCTTCACAAAAAGAAAGCTACTTATAAGGAGGAACTTTCATCCTGCTGGAACACAGCTGAGATTTCTAGTTACTAACGCTTTTGCTTATATTTCTGTCAACAGAAATACATATTATTAAGCATTCTAAAACTGTGTGAATGGAAAGTACACTTATCTAATTCTTCACTTCTCAGATGTCATTGTTTCATTTATAAAATTGATGACAAATTGAACTTATGACAGAACAAGAAAAACATTACTCTCAGAGCACTATTTTGCTTTTTCAGAATTCATCTTCCCAATGTCATTGAGAAAAAAGATATTTTGAAACTCCCTTTTAAAAATTATATACATTAGTGCTGAATTTTTACCAATTCCACCAAATGTTCATCCTACTCCATCTCCTCCTTTGCTCCCTCACTTGCAACTTTATAGCCCTGTGTTTATTACTGTTACTGCTGCTCATATGTGTCCGATTTTTAGGATGACCAATTAGGGTTGGTTAAAGTACTAGAGGCATTATTCAGATAATAGTTCTTCCTCCATTAGCTATCATAACTTCTTGTAGCTCCTCAGCTCATGCTATAACTTCCCATGTTTATAATGAGTGTCACCTTGTAATGCCCTCCCTTCCATGGAACTTTTTATAATTTTACTGACTTCTACAGACATTACAATTTAAAACAAAAAAATCTAAACCTTTGTGGTTAGGATCTCCATATTATAATCAGTATCTTAATTGATCTTTTTACTCCAGTGTTTCCTTGTATACTCTAATTTCTTTAGTTATATCTATGTACCTATAGATTTTGTGATTTTTCATTTCGTTACAAATGAATTAAATTCCATCATGTATATGTAGTATGTTTTCTTAAACATTTAACAGATACCTAGGCTGAATTCATTTATTATCAATCTCAAACAGAGTATCAGTGAATACACATTTACAAATGACACTGCAGAGGATGTAAAGTTCTCCCATTACATGCCCAACAATAAATTAGCTGTGCCCTATGTTATTTATATTTCTAGATTTTTGAGGCATTGTGATAATTTCCATAGGGGCTCTACTCATCTTCATATGCAGCTTTAGTGAATAAAAGTTTTCTCTACACTAGCTTTTAAACTTAAAATTTTATGTTTTAGTTCCTTCCAGTCTGCTTCTCCACCCAGGGCAGATCGGTGGTCTGGATACCCTTCCACACCCAACAGCCTGCCTGGCTCCCAGGAAGTCTACAGTAACAAGAGACACGGGTGAAACTACCATGCACAGAGCTGAGATGACTCAGGACCTATTTATCCTTCTGAGTTCCATCTACCTTCCTGTCTACTTCTCCCCCTGGGCAATACCCTCACATGCCTTACATCCTGCCCATCTCCCAAGAGGTCTGCAGTAACCAGGGATATAGGAGGATGGAACTGGAGAATATCATCCTGAGTGAGGTGACCCAATCATAAAAGAACACCATGAGCTGTTTCTTTGAGAAAATCAATGAGATTGAAAAACCCTTAGCAAAACTAACTAAAGGATACAGAGACAGTATTTAAATGAACAAAATCAGAAAAGAAAATGGAGACATAACAACAGAAACCAAAAAAGAAAAAGAAAAATCAGAATCTAGTACAAAAATCTAGATAAAAGGGATCATTTTGTAGGCAAATACCAGGTACCAAAGTTAAATCAAGACCAGGTAAACAATCTAAACAGGCCCATATTCCCTAAGGAAATAGAGGAATTCATTAAAATCCTCTCAACCAAATAAAGTCCAGGATGAGATGGCCTTAGTGCAGAATTCTACCACACCATCGAAGAAGTGCTAACACCAACACTTAATTCTTTCTATGAAGCCACGGTTACTCTGATACCCAACAAAGAAAGAGAACTTCAAACAAGTTTATCTTCTGAGTATTGATACAAAAATATTCAATAAAATTCTCCTAAACTGAATCTAAGAACACAGCAAAGTCATCATTCATAACAAAGGCTTCATCCCAATAATGTAGGCATGGTGCAATATACAAAACATATCAATGAACTACATTATAAAAGCAAATTTAAGAAAAAGTCGCATAAGCATTGCAATAGATGCTAAAAAAACCCTTCAACAAAATCTAACATCCCTTCATGTTAAAAGTCTTTGAGAGATCAGGAATTCACAGCATATAATTAAATATAAAAGTAATACAAAGCAAACCAACAGCCAACATCAAATTAAATGGAGAGAAACTAGAAGCAATTCCACTAAAATCAGGGATAAAACAAGACTGACCACTCTCTTGCTATCTATTCAGTATATTATTTTATTACCGTCTGAAGTCTGCCTTAGGATAACCAGAATTCCTTGGTCCAGGAAGGCACCAGTCCAGTTGAGATGACAGACAGAACAAACCACACACACACACACACACACACACACAGAGGTGGTTTGAATCTGAATCTATTTTTCTGTTATGTGGCAAGAATCTGTAAGCACTAGGGGCTGACATTTACATAGCAAAAGATGTATCAGGAAAAGCAGGCTCAAGGAACAATTAGCATAACCATTAGGTATAAGGAAGTTTAAGATTAACCAGGTAAAACGTTTTTCCCTTGTAACAAATTTACGAGCATGAACACAAACAACAACAAATATTTAGATATAATTGAAGACGATTAAAGGACATTTTTGTTCAACTTCTTGAGTCTAAATAGAGTCTTCATGAGTAATAAGTATGAACTGTATCTTGAATCACGCCTGGATAAGCTAAGAAAGGTTGTTTTCCTCAAGATCTCCCTACATGAGGCCTGCAACACAAAAGGCCAATTCTTCATAAACTTCCCTTGCTATTCAGGTGGATCTGAGATAGCCTGTCTGTAAGCAAGATCAAGAGTTAAAGGCAGGATTTTTATGGGGATAGTATTGAATCTCTAGATTGCCTTTGACAAGATGGCCATTTTGACTATATTAATCCTGCCAATCCATGAGCATGGAAGATTTTTCCATTTTTCTGAGATCTTCTTTGATTTCCTTCTTCAGAGAGCTGAAGTTCTTGTCATTTAGGTCTTTCAATTGTTTGGTTAGAGTCACCCAAAGATACTTTATGCTGTTTGTAGCTCTTGTGAAGGGAGTCATTTCCCTAATTTCTTTCTCAGTCTGCTTATCCTTTGAATATATAAAGGCTAATGATTTGCTTGCTTTGATTCTGTAGCCAGCCACTTTGCTGAAGTTGTTTATCAGCTGTAGGACTTCTCTAGTAGAGTTTTTAGGGTCACTTAAATATACTATCATATCATCTGCAAATAGTGATAGTTTGACTTCTTCCTTTCCAATTTGTATCCCTTTGACTTTCTTATGGTGTCTAATTGCTCTAGCTAGGACTTCAAGAACTATATTGAAAAGATATGGAGAGAGGAGACAGCCTTGTCTAGTCCCTGATTTTAGTGGGATTGCTTCAAGTTTCTCTCAATTTAGTTTGATGTTGGCTACCGGTTTGCTGTATATTGCTTTTACTATGTTTAGATATGGGCCTTGAATTCCTGTCCTTTCCAAGACTTTTAGCATGAAAGGATGCTGGATTTTGTCAAATGCCTTTTCTTCATCTAATGAGATGATCATATGTTTTTTTTTCTTTGAGTTTGTTTATGTAGTAGATAGCATTGACGAATTTCCTTATATTGAACCATCCCTGCATCCCTGGGATGAAGCCCATGGTGGATAATTGTTTTGATTTGTTCTTGGATTCGGTGTGCAAGAATTTTATTAAGTATTTTGCATCAATATTCATAAGGGAAATTGGCCTGAAATTCTCTTTCTTAGTTGGATCTTTGTGTGGTTTTGGTATCAGTATAATAGTGGCTTCAAAGAAGGAGTTTGGTAGTGTTCCTTCTGTTTCTATTTGGTGGAAAAGTTTGAAGAGTCTTGGTGTTAAGTTTTCTTTGAAGGTCTGATAGAATTCTGCACTGAAACCATCTGGTCCTGTGCTTTTTTTTTGGTTGGAAGCCTATCTATGACCCCTTCTATTTCTTTAGAGGTTATGGGTCTGTTTAGATGGTCTATTTGATACTGGTTTAATTTTGGTAATTGGTATCTGTCTAAGAAAATGTCCATTTCCTCCAGATTCTCCAGTATAGAGCTAGAAAGAGCAATTCTCAAATTCATCTGGAATAACAAAAACCCCAGGACAGCTAAAATTATTCTCAACAGTAAAAGAACTTCTGGGGGATTCAGTATCCCAGACTTTAAACTTTACTACAGAGCAATAGTGATAAAAACTCCATGGTATTGATACAATGTCAGGCAAGCAGATCAATGGAATAGGATTGAAGACCCAGAAATGAACTAACACCCCTATGGTCACTTGATCTTCGACAAAGGAGCTGAAAGCATCCAGTGGAAAAAAGATAATCTTTTCACAAATGCACTGGTTCAATTGGAGGTCAGCATGCAGAAGAATGTGAATCGATCCATTCTTATCTCCTTGTACTAAGCTCAACTCCAAATGGATCAAGGACCTCCACATAAAACCTGACACTCTGAAACTAAGAGAAAAGAAACTGGAGAAGACCCTTGAGGACATGGGCACAGGGGAAAAGTTCCTGAATAGAACACCAATAGCTTATGCTCTAACATCAAGAATTGACAAATGGGACCTCATAAAACTACAAAGTTTCTGTAAGGCAAAGGACACTGTCAAAAGGACAAAATGTCAAGCAACAGATTGGGAAAGGATCTTCACCAACCCTAAATCCAAAAGAGGACTAATATCTAATATATACAATGAACTCAAGAAGGTAGAACCCAGAGAACCAAATAACCCCATTAAAAAGTGGGGTACGGAACTAAACAAAGAATTTTCACCTGAAGAACTTCAGAGGGCTGAGAAACACCTTAAGAAATGTTCAAAATCATTAATCATTAGGGAAATGCAAATCAAAACAACCCTGAGATTTCACCTCACACCAGTCAGAATGGCTAAGGTCAAAAACTCAGAAGACAGCAGGTGTTGGCGAGGATGTGAAGAAAGAGGAACACTCCTCCATTGCTGGTGGGATTGCAAGATGGTGCAACCACTTTGGAAATCAGTCTGTTGGTTCCTCAGAAAACTGGGCATGACACTTCCTGAGGACACTGTTATACCACTCCTGGGCATATATCCAGAGCATTCTTCAGAATGCAATAAGGACACATGCTCCATGTTCATACCAGCCCTATTTGTAGTAGCCAGAAGCTGGAAAGAACCCAGGTGTTCTTTAATGGAGGAATAGATACAAAAAATGTGGTATATTTACACAATGGAGTACCATTCAGCCATTGGAAACAATGAATTCATGAAATTCTTAGACAAATGGATGGAGTTGGAGAACATCATAGTAAGTGAGGTAACCCAGTCTCAAAAGATCAATCATGGTATACACTCACGGATAAGTGGATATTAGCCTAGAAACTTTGAATACCCAAGATGTAATCCACAAATTAAACGATGTCCAAAAAACATGGAGGAGTGGCTCCTTGATCTGGAATGACTCTGTGCAAGAGTATAGGGGAATTCCAGAACAGGGAAGCGGGAAGGGGTAGATGGAGGAAAGGGGGAAGAAAGAGGGCTTATGGGACTTGCGGGGAGTGGGGACCCAGAAAAGGGGAAATCATTTGAAGTGTAAATAAAAAATATATCAATAAAAAAAAGAAAGGAAAAAAGGGGGCGTGGAGAGATGGCTCAGCAATTAAGAGCACTGGCCACTCTTCAGAAGGTTCTGAGTTCAAATCCCAGTACCCACAGGGTGGCTCACAACCATCTGTCATGGGATCTGATACCTCTTCTGGTGTCTGAACATAGCTGCCGTGAACTCACATATCATAAATAAATAAATCTTAAAACAAAAAAAGAGTTAAAGGCAGAACTGGATTAACTTGTGGGGGAACGTAGTAGCTATGGGACTAGGTATCAACTCAAATGTAAATTCTTTCTACTTTGCCCAATACTCATCTGTATGATAGGGACCTTATAAGATTTTTCAGATGTAAATATCCTTTGTCTGGCCTATTTTTTGGGAATCCACCTGCCCTGAAAGGAAATGACTGAGAAGCAGAAAAGAAACTGTGAGTAGAGTTTCTGGAATGTCTTTTCTACCGTAATAACATAAGTGGTTGGAGCAAAGCAAAGTAGATTTTTTTCTATAAGATGGATACTTACATATCTATATTTGCTTGGTTATACGATGTCCCGGCTATAAGGAAATAGGAGAGTTTAAGATATTGCCAAGTGAGATTTATCAGCTTCTAAATATACGGGGAGGTCCATTATTCCCAGGAGACATTTTTTCTTTCGCCTTTGTCTGTAAAATATCATTTTTACAAGCTTCACTGGGCCATCATGGCATTATTTGAATATTCTGAGCTTTTGGCCTAACATCCTTTTATCAGTGAGTTCATATTATGTGTGTTCTTCTAGTTCCATCCATTTGCCTAAGAATTTCATGAATTTATTGTTTTTAGTAGCTGAGTAGTATTCTATTGGGTAAATGTACAACATATTTTGTATTTATTCCTCTGTTGAGTGGATATTAGCTCAGAAGCTTGGGAATACCCAAGATACAATTCACAGATCAAACAAAGCTCAAGAGAAAGAAAACCAAAGTATGTATACCCTGTTCCTTCTTATGTAAGACTCCCCAAAAACCGAGAGTGCCCCAGCACCCCACACCCCGGAAGGTGACACCCAAATCATTCGCAAGAAACAGTCTCAATGCAATAGCATGAGAATTTCTTTATTTCCCGAATTCTGGGTTCCACAGCCATACCCCCACACTGGGGTAGAGGACTGAGGACCACGAGAGCCGAATTGCGACAGCTTTTATAAGTTTATGGCAGAGCCCTCGAATCACAAACCAATCATTTATTAGCATGGAGAGCCCGCGAAATGTGAGCCAATTGATTTGTACCACTCCATAGTTTTTAGGCCAATCAGTTTAAATTATTGGAGCCTGCACTCAGTGGACCAATTAGTTTCCTATAATGTCTACAGCTGCGTGAACTCCTGCATAGGGGTAATGGTGTTAAGTTTACAGAAGCAAGATAAGCTTAGCCCATTTCCAGTTACCTTATGGGGCCAGGATCACCTATTCAAGGCCTGTCTGCTAGGTCTAAACAAAGGGCAGGCTCTGGAATGTGACCTTTTACCTAGTTTCTAACAAAGTGAGATAGCATTTTAAACTCCTGATTTCTTGGGGTCATTAGAGTTAGGCTGTATTATTTTCTATCCTTTCACTTAGAAGGGGGAAAAATACCCACAGGGGGATATACAGAGAAAAAGTGTAGATCAAAGACTGAAGGGAAGACCATCCAGAGACTGCTGCACCTGGGGATCCATCCCATATACAGTTACCAAACCCAGGCACTATGGTGGATGCCAATAAGTGCATGATGACAGGAGCCTGATATACCTTCTGAGAGGCTCTGCTAGTGCCTGACAAATATGGAGGGGTACACTCTCAGCCAATGATTGAACTGAGCACAGAGTCCCCAATGGAGGGGCTAGAGAAAGGACCCAAGGAGCTAAAGGGGTTTGTAGCTCCATAGAAGGAACACCAATATGAACCAAACAGCTTCCCTACAGCTTCCTGGGACTAAACCACCAATGAAAGAGTACACATGGGGGGACCCATAGCTCCAGCCATATATGTAGCAGAAGATGGCCTTGTTGGACATCCAAGGAAGGAGAGATCTTTTTGATCCTGAGAAGGTTTGATGTCCCAGTATAGGGGAATGCCAAGACAGGGAAGCAGGAGTGGGTAGAGTCCTGAGCAAGGGGAGGGGACCTTGTTAGGAGGTTTTTGGAGGAGAAACCAGGAAATGGGATATTTGAAATGCAAATAATGAAAATATCTAATAATACATATATCTATATATGTATATGGATATGCATATGGATATCTGTATCTATCTATATCTATAGTATTTGAAGTTCTAACTAGACCAATTAGAAAACAATAGGAGACCAAGGAGATACAAATTGGAAAGTAAGAAGTAAAAGTATCACTATTTGTAGATGACATAATATTATATATAAGTGACCCTCATAATTCCACCAGAGATCTACAGCAATAAACAACTTCACCAAAGTGGGAGGATATAAAATTAAACAAAATCAGTAGCCTCCATTTATACAAATAATAAAGAAAGAAATTAGGGAAACAATATCCTTCACCATAGCCACAAATAGTATAAGATAACTTGGTGTAAATCTCAGCGAACAAGTAAAAGAGCTGTGTGACAAGAACTTCAAATCCCTGAAGAAAGAAATTGACGTAAGCCTCAGAAAATGGAACGATTTCCCATGCTCATGGATTTGCAGAATTATCATAATAAAAATTACTATCTTACTAAACGCAATCCTTATCAAATCCCAACAGAATTCTTCACAGACATAGAAGGAGCAATTTTCAGCTTTATATGGAAAAAGAAAAAATCTAAGATAGCCAAAACAATTCATACACCCACACACACACACACACACACACACACACACACACACACCAGGGGGAATTACTATTCCTATCCTAAAGCTGTATTAAAAAGCAATAGTGAAGACCTCATGGTACTGGTACAGAGACAGTTAGATCAATCAATGGAATAGAAGAACCTGAAATAAACCCACACAGATTGACATTTGATCATTGAAAAGAAGCCAAAAACATGCAGTGCAAAAAGAGAAAATATCTTCAATAAATTATGCTGGTCTAACTAGTAGTCTGTATGTAGAATAATGAAAATAGATCAATATTTATCACTTTGTACAGAGTTCAATTCCATGTGGATCAAAGACCTCAACATAAAATCAGATACAATAAATCTAATAGAAGTTAAAGAGAGAAATAGCCTCAGACTCATTGGTACAGGTGGAATTTCATGAGCAGAACACCAATGGCTCAGGCTCTACACCAGCAATTGACACATGGGACCTCATGAAAATGAAAAGCATTTATATGGGAAAAAAATCATTCAATAGGACAAATTTATGAACTATAGATGGGAGAAAAATCTTTACTACCTCTATGTCTGATAAAGGGTTAATATCCAAAATATATAATGAACTCAAGAAATTAGCCTCCAAAACACCCAAATAAAACAATTAAAAATGGGGTCCAGAGCTAAACAGTGATTTAGAAAAGAATCTTTAATGCCTGTGAAGTGATTAAAGAAATGTTCAAACTCCTCAACCATCAGGGAAACGAAAATAAAAATAACACTGAGATTCTACTTTATACCAACAAGAATGGCTAAGATCAAAACCTTCAATGACAACAGATGCTTGCAAGGATGTGGAGAAAGAGGAACACTCTTCTATTGGTGGTGGGATTGCAAACTGCTACAACCACTATCAAAGTCAGTCTGTCAGTTGCTCAGAAAGTTGGAAATAGTTCTAACTGAAATTCCAGCTGTACTACTCATGGACATATACCCAAAAGATGCCCCCACCATACTACAAGGACACAAGCTCCAATATTTTCCTAGCAGCATTATTTGTAATAGTCAGAAGCTGGAAACTACCGATATGTTCCTCAACCAAAGAATAAATACAAAAAAAAAATTGGTTAATTTACTCAATGGACTATTATTCAGCTACTAAAAAGGAGGGCATCGTGAATTTTGCAGGTAAACAGATGAAACAAGAAAATATTATCCTGAGTGAGGCAACCCAGTATCAAAAGGATATGCATGGTATACACTCACTGATAAGTGGATATTTGCCAAAAAGTACAGAATACCTAGGATCCAACCCACAGAAAATAAATAGTTGAAAAAGCAGAAAGGCCCAAGAGAGGATGTTTCAATTCCACTAAGAAGAAGGGGGACCAGGAGGCAGACAGAGGGTGGAAGACAAGAGGTAGAGCGGGGGAAGGGGAACAGGATCTGGCATGGGGAGAGCAGGAGAGAAGACCAGGGAGCCAGAAGGATGAATGGAAATATGAAACCTCTGGGGAAGGGAGGTGGGGAGACCTCCTAGAAAGTACCAGAAACCTGGGAGGTGAAAGACTCTCAGGTTTCATTGGGGTTGATCTTAGCCAAAGCACCCAACAGTGGGTAGAGGAACTCAAAAGAGACCATCTCTAGTGGATAGACAGAGCCTCATATGAAGACACAATGATACCAACCCACAATCAAAATTTCTGACCCAGAATTCTTCCTGTCTAAAAGAACTTCAGGGATAAAAATAGAGAAGAGACTGATGGAAAGGTGGTCCTATGACCACTCCAACTTGGACTCCATCTCATGGGGGTAGGTGGAGGAGGGGGAAGCACAAAGACCTGACACTCTTACTGATGCTATAATGTACTTACAGAGAAGAGCCTAGAAAGGTTGTCCTCTGAGAGGCCTTACCAGCAGCTGATTGAAACAGATGCAGATATTTAATACCTGACCATTGAACTCAAGTTGGGGACCCCTATGGTTGAATTAGGAAAATGACTGATGAAGCTGAAGAAGAGGGTGACCCCATAGGAAGACCAGCAGTCTTAATTTATCTGGACCTCTGGGAGCTCTCAGAAACTGAACCACCAA
Organism: Apodemus sylvaticus; assembly: GCF_947179515.1. Lineage (NCBI taxonomy): Eukaryota > Metazoa > Chordata > Mammalia > Rodentia > Muridae > Apodemus > Apodemus sylvaticus. Next base: position 91,602,101 of record NC_067474.1, on the reverse strand, counting down.
TCAGGCAGCATGCAAGGGTTGGTCTGAGGCCCCAGGAACAAATATCTCAGAGGACTGCCTTAGTGGAGATGTGCCAAATCCTTGAGACCCTTGAAGCTCTTGGGAAGGGGGATACCTCATGGGCTGGGAATACCCTCCCAAGGCAAGGGGTAAGAGTAATTGGATGAGGAGCTGTTCCAGGGGGAATCAGGAAAAGGGGACAGGAGCTGCAATGTAAATAAAAATATATTTTAATTAAAATGTTATTAAATTCTTTCCTCTATTCCGTGTCATCTTTCTAATCCCTCTTGTGCCCCTCTAAAATTCATGGCATTTTTCTCTTCAATTGTTATTCTTGCACTCATGTACATATGTACAATAAATACAATTTATTATGAGTTTTTTCTTCTGAATTTCTTCAGTACTACTGTATGCATGTGATTTCCAGGTTGACTATATGGCACTAAATCACCAATTAAAAGTTTCAGACCTGAGGAAGACTGACTATCCCATTCTCAGGATTCCTTTATTGTTAGCAGTTTTTTTTTTGTCTAGAAGTGAATTATGAGATTTTCCCCTTCTACTTTACTATGTCTATTGGTGTTGTTTTTGTTATGTTATTGTCTAAGCAACCATATTGTTGACATGTCACGGATCACGTTTCCCTGTCTCTACTAGGAAACACAGTCTCACCGGTCTTATAGTTCTTGAAGTTGTCCCATCTTGTCTTCACCAAAGTTTCTTGAGCCTCAGGAACAAGACTTGTGCTTTCAATGTGTCCTTTAGAGCTGGAACCACAGAATCAATTGCTTTCTGCATTGCATCTGCAGTGAGTCTCTGGAACGATAAAAATATTATAATGAAAATGGAGAGCTACATTTACCTGTGAGAACAAAAAATAAGTGCCAGGTATTATTTGTTTCTTATTGAGTGTTCCTTACTACTAATTAGACAGTCTTTGGTTATCATCAGGATATACATGTCACAATTGCCCTCTTAGGGATATCCTGCCATGCTGCTCATACTCATACTCCATAGGTCTTACAGCTATTAGCTGCTTCGTTTCCTTGGCAGCTCGCACAGTTCAGTCCTGTACCACAATATACAATACTCAGGAAGGAAGACATAGATCTCAAGCTTAAATCCTTTACATTCTGATTCTAAAGTTTAAATGTCTAAAATTCTAATGTCTAAAGCTTTAGGAGTTTACAATTAACTTTTGGTAAGCAACAAATGGCAAGATCTACTGCCTTTATTTATTTATTTATTTATTTATTTATTTATTTATTTATTTATTTATTTTGAGAATTTCTTGGACTTCCTTGACCAAAAATCAAACAGGAGTTTCCTATGTCTTGTATTTGCTTTGAACTGTCTATGGCTCTTGGGTGGAAAACTGCCAACCAAAGTAATATAACTTAAGTAGACAGATATGTAAATTACACATACTTTTGTAAATTAAGGGCAAACAAAAACAATGTTCCTTGTGGCTTTTCAAACATACTCAGTGTTATTTCACTGTTTCTCCTTTTCCTTATGTATTAACTTCTTTCTCTCCAGCTAAATAACCTCCCATTTTCATGTACATGGTTTCTGACATGTGGTTTCTTCTCAGTCACTCTGACTGGAATGAGATGCATTATTAATTTAACTTTATTGTCTGTTTTCTTATGACTAACAGAGTTAAGCACATAAAAATGTTCATTATGTATTTGTATTTCATCTTTTAAGAATTCTGTGTTCAGTTGCATATTTTGGTTACATGGTTTGAACCCTTGATGTTAAATATTTTAGGTTCTTCTTGTTCCAGATATCAATAATCTGGAAAGATTATTTTTTCCACATTGTGGGCTTCTTTTTCCTTTGACAATTTTCATGATGTAGAGCAGTGCTTTAATCTTATGAATTCCATTTTCAATTAACAGCCATATTTCTTAAGCAACTGATTCTCCTGCTGCTTATACCTATAAATTGTAGTTATTTTCCACACACTCCTATAGAAGTTGCAAAGTTTCTGGTTATATAGTGAGGTCTTTATCCACTTGGACTTGTGTTCTGTGTGAAGGAGATAAGGATTATCTTCATTCTTCTACACACAGACATCCAGCTTAACCAAAACCATTTGTGGAAGATCCTATCTTTTCCCAAACATGTCTTTTAGCATTTTTGTCAGCCATTGGTCACTGAAGTTGCATGGACCTATTTTTGGTTCCTGTCTTCCAACCCTTCGATCTACTTGTTCATTTCTGTGCCAGTCCCAACCTGTTCTTTATAACAAAGAATCTTTACCATAACATCAATGATATGTAATATACTAATTATATTACTAATCAGATATACTAATATATTCAGCATTTTTCTCTTCACAGACTGTTGCTTTGATTATGTGCTTTGTGTTTTAAGGTTTTTTTTTTTTAATTTTCAGAAAAACACACAGGGATATTCATTGGATTTACATTGGATCTGTGACTGCTTTTGATATGATTACTGTTTTCACAATTTTGATAGTACTGAGCCATAGGTGTGGATGGTCTTTCCAACTTCTAACGGATTATTTAATTTCCTTCTTTGATGTTTTGAATGTCACACTGTAGAGGCCCTTTATTTCCTTACTAAATTTATTTCAACAATAATGTGAAACTCTGGAAGAAATCCAGATTGTTAATTGGAGATATTTTTAAGTTTCGATGTTGACTTGAAAGTGTTGATTTAAAAATATTTTTATCAGAAAGACTGAATTGTGTGTTTTTTATGACTTTTCTCTTTAGTCATTGTCTCTAACAACTTTTCCAACCAGTGAAACCCTTATGAGATATTACAACCAGTCATTAAATTTCTCCTGACTCCATTAGACTCATGAAAGCATCCTAGTAATACAGAGTGGTGACGTAGGGAATTCACATTAATGACTTCTCAGAATAAAGGGATTCTGATATGAGATATTTTATAGTATATATGGACCATATGTTGTAGCTAGAGAAAGGGGTCAAAGAGTATACTTTGGTATTACAAAGGAGAGTCATGGGAGTATTAAAAAGGAGAAGCATGAAAATAAATGGCACATGGTCACTTGTCAACTGTATGGCTACAGTGTTTTTGGATTAAAGTCTTTACTTTATTTAAAGGGATTTTCAGCTTTGGCAGTCGCAAGAGGAAGAAGTATAAGGTTACTTGCCCTACTCACTGTGTCTTGCTGGGCACCTGGGTAACAGCTGTGAGACTCTCAGGACCTTGAGGAGTTCTGAGTAAAGATGTTTCAGAAAGAAGAGGCATAAGATTGTTTTCTAGGATCTTTTGCATCTATCTTAGGGCCTACTAAAGTGTTGTAAGCAGGTGGCAAGTGGGGTGTTTCTCAGTCATAGATAGGCAGCTACTAGAATGTGAAGTTAAAGTGTCACAGGAATCAAGAGAATAAAAAAAGTATTTTTTATTATATTTTCAAAATGTAACATTTTCATCAAAGAAGGTCTTGCTCATTTTAGGCTCCTGACTATGGTGTTGAGCAGGACAGCCTGAAGAGATCAATAGGGTTAAAATACATGTTTGTGTTACAAATTCTGTGCACATTTGCAACTCAGAGTTCCTCCATTAAGCTTCAATTATGGTATTAATAAAAAAGCATGTTTTAGGGAGAAAAACTGAACATGAACTCCCAAAGAAAGACAATGAGGTTGAAGACAATTATGTCTTTTCTCATTTTGTAACCACTCTCTTATTTTGTTATGTATTGTAATACTGGTGCCTTCGGGTCACGGAAAGCTTTGAGGACAATCTCAAACCTCTCAGTTTTCAGGTGTGTGAGTCTGAACCTCAATTTCTCTATTTAAAAAAATAAAAGCATCAATACTTATGTCTTCTTGCTTCCCAGACTCCAGTAAGACTTTGAAAAAAAATGAGCTGGTAACTGCACTTAAACCACACTGTTGAAAGATCTGAGCATGAGTGATATCGTACGCTCTTAGACCTCATTTCAGAATAAAAATTAACAAAGCTTTATTGAATTTTGAACAAGTAAATTCACAATCCGCAACAGGAACTAGAATTCTTACCATCAATTATAGTTCCTCTTTGACAATATAATCTGTGGTGTGGCACAATTCCCTACACTCATCTATAATTCCTCAAAGTGTTCTGGGGTTTGCTTTTCCTCCCAGTGACAGTTTCTGTAGCAAAGAAAAAAGAAACAAATTATCACCCCAAATTCAGATATTTTTATTTGGAAGATACTGTGACCCTAGCTAGGTGCAAAGAGAAATGGAAACCATCACAATATAGTGTAAGATACAAGAAATAATCAATGCAAACAATGTTTTTTATGTCACTATATAATTTTCAATGTATATATACAAACACATGCATACAGTTATTCACATATACAAATGTTTATGTATTTGTCTATATTTTATATATGTATATACATAACTTATTACTAGTAGTGATTAGTGTATACTAGTAATAGATAGCTTAGACTAGTTTAGAATATATATATGTGACCTCCTCCTGCCCACTGTTCTAAAAGAATAGCAGCCAGCAAACTGATCTATCCTCCTCATTGAAGAACAAGAAGAACCCATTTCCAGCCTTCAGGGGAGGGGCTCGGCCTGCCTTTGTATCTTGGGAGAGAGGGATTAAAGATGGAGACTTGAACCAGAAGCTATGTGTTTTTGTGTCTCTCCATGTGTTTTCTCTTGCCCCTGTTCCTATACCCATCTCTCCTTCCAGAGAACGCGCTGTTAGAATGTATGAGCTGGACTCTACATATATGTTCACAAATGCATATATATATGAGTATATGTATATTTTACTAGTATTCATAATTAGCTTCAAAATTAACACACCCACACATGCACACACACACACACACACATATATATATGCACATACATATTAGTAATTTGTGTTTTCCCACAAGAGTTAGGTTGTAAAACAATCTTCAGTATAATATAATTTTACTATTTAAAATTTATGAAAACAGAAACTAAAAGGTATATGAAGATAAAGGATTTTTTCAGAGACTTGTAGGTAACTCCTTATAGCCTTGCATTAATTCTTATGCCATCCCCCATGCTAATCATTTTGCTCCTTTCTGTTTATGATATAGGAGCTGTGTATGTGAGCATCACAGAAGGAATTTTGAACAGAAACAACATCATATATGAATCTACTTTTGTTATAAATTTCAACTTCTATAAGAAAACCAGAATAGTAGCTAGAACCATATTAAAAATTATACAATTCTTTCTCGAACAATAAAACTGCTTAAATCATCTAAAAGTAACCCCAGATTTCATAAAATGTGATTTTCTATCAAAAATTTAGCAAATATTCCTTTAATATTTTATTTAGTTCTAACTTTTTTGTCCAATCAGTAAATGATTTTATAACTTTACTGCTCTGAGATAATTGGGTTTCTTAGTTCATTCAACTGCTCATTTGAGTTCATTGAAATGCATTAACATGCAATAAGTAGGACTCTCAAATTCCTTCTCTGACAAATGTTATCTCCTTATATTTTGTTAAGGTCTGGAACTGTCAGCTTGCAGCGATGTCATAGTGGAATGATGTCCCATGTGTCCCTGCATCACTTTCTGGTATTTTGTATATGTGCTAGGATGTGTACAGCCTACATTTTAATTTCTGCACATCTGTTATTTACTTTTACATAGAACTTCTGATGAATTTTTTTGCTTGGACTCATGTGCAAAGACAATTCAACAGAAAGTTCCTTTTGCAATTTGGTATGACTGGGCACTTCTCACGATATACTATTCACAGTAGATGACTTTATAAACTCTCAGGAAAACAGAATTAAGTAAGTTTTTATGTTTTTTTTAACATTTCTTTTTTTTTCTATATTCCTTGTTTACAACCCAAATGCTTTCCCTTTTCCAGGTTCCCCTCTCCCTATAAGTCCCATAGCCCTCTTCCCTCTGCGCTTTCCCCAATCAGCCATCTCCCACTTCTCTGTCCTGGTAGTCTCCTTCATTGCTGCATCCAGCCTTTCCAGGACCAGGGACCTCTCCTTCCTTCATCTTGGGAATTATTTGACATGTGAATTGTGTCTTGGGAATTCAGAGCTCCTGGGCTAATATCCACTTATCAGTGACTGCATTCCATGTGTGTTCTTTGTGAATGGGTTACCTGACTTAGGATAATATTTTGCAGTTCCAACCATTTGACAAGGATTTCATGAATTCATTGTTTTTAATTGCTGAATAGTACTCCATTGTATATATATACCACATTTTCTGTATCCATTCCTCCATTGAGGGTCATCTGGATTCTTTTCAGCTTCTGGCTATTATAAATAAGGTTGCTATGAACATAGTGGAGCATGTGTCATTATTGCATGCCTGGGAATTCTCTAGGTATATGCCCAGGAATGGTAAAGCAGGGTCCTCCAGAAGCATCATGTCCAGTTTTCTGAGGAACCACCAGACTGATTTCCAGAGTGGTTGTACCATCTTTCAATTCCCAGCAGTGGAGGAGTGTTCCTCTTTCTCCCCATCCTCGCCAACACCTGCTGTCTCCTGAGTTTTTGACCTTAGCCATTCTGACTTATGTGAGGTGAAATCTCAGGGTTGTTTTGATTTGCATTTCCCTGATGACTAATGATGTTGAACATTTCTTAAGGTGCTTCTCAGGCATTCAAACTTCTTCAGGTGTAAATTCTATGTTTAGCTCTGTACCCCATTTTTAATAGGGTTATGTGACTCTCTGGAGTCTAACTTCTAGAGTTCTTTGTATATATTGGATATTAGCCCTCTATGAATGGAAGGTTCATGAAGAACTTTTTCCCAATTTGTTGTTTGTCATTTTATACTTTTGATGGTGTCCTTTGCCTTACAGGTACTTTGTAATTTTATGGATTCCCATTTGTCAATTCTTGATCTTAGAGCATAAGCTATTGGTGTTCTGTTCGGGAAATGTTCCCCTGTGCCCATGTGTTCAGTGCTCTTCCTCAGTTTCTTTTCTATTAGTTTCAGTGTGTCTGGTTTTATGTGGAGGTCCTTGATCCTTTTGGAGTTGAGCTGAGTACAAGGAGATAAGGATGGATCAATTTGCATTGTTCTACATGCTGACCTCCAGTTGAACCAGCACCATTTGTTGAAAAGGTTATCTTTTTTCCCCTGGTTGGTTTTAGCTACTTTGTTGAAGATCAAGTGACCATAGGTATGTGGGTTCATTTCTGGGTCTTCAATTCTATTCCATTGATCTACCTGCCTGTCACCATGCAGTTTTTAACACTATTTCTCTTTAGTACTGCTTGAGGTCTGGGATAATTATTCCCCCAGAATTTCTTTTACTGTTGAGAATAATTTTAGCTATCCTGGCTTTTCTGTTATTCCAGATGAATTTGAGAATTGCTCTTTCTAACTCTATAAAGAACTGAGTTCGGATTTTGACGGGAATTTCATTGAATCTGTGGATTGCTTTTGGCAAAACGGCCATTTTTTACTATATTAATCCTGCTAATCCTTGAGCATGGAAGATTTTTCCATTTTCTGAGGTCTTCTTCGATTTCCTTCTTCAGAGACTTGAAGTTCTTGTCATACAGATCTTTCACTTGTTTGGCTAAAGTCACACAAAGATATTTTATATTGTTTGTGGCCTTGAATTCCTGTTCTTCCCAAGACATTTAGCTTGAAAGGATGCTGAAATTTTTTCCAATGCTTTTTGAGCATCTAATGAAATGACCATGTGTTTTTTTTTTCTTTGAGTTTGTAGTATATTGCATTGATGGTTTTCCATATATTGAACTATCTCTGCATCCCTGGGATGATGCATATTTGATCATGATGAATGATTGTTTTGATATATTCTTGGATGGGAAGAATTTGACTGAGTATATTTACATTGATATTCAATAGGAAAATTGGTCAGAAGCTCTCTTTGTTAGATCTTTGTGTGGTTATGTATCATCATAATTGTGGCTACATAGAACGAGTTTGGCAGTGTTTGTTCTGTTTCTATTTTGTGGAATAGTTTGCATAGTATTGGCGTTAGTGCTTCTTTGAAGGTCTGATTGAATTTTGCACTAAAACCATCCGGTCCTGTGCTTTTTTTTGGTTGTAAGTGTTTGAATGTCCACTTCTATTTCATTAGGGGTTATAGGACTGCTTAGTTGATCTACTTGATCCTGATTTAATTTTGGTATTTGGTATCTGTCTAGGAAATTGTCCATTTCCTCCAGATTTTCCAGTTGTATTGAGTATAGGCTTTTGTAGTAAGAGCTGATGATTTTTTTGTATTTCCTAAGTTTTTCTTGTTATATCTCCCTTTCATTTCAGAATTTGTTAATTTGGATGCTGACTCTTTGCCCTCTGGTGAGTCTGGCTAAGGGTTTATCTATCTTTTTTATTTTCTCAAAGAACCAGGTCCTGGTTTTGTTGATTCTTTGTATGGTTATTTTTGTTTCTATTTGAATGATTTCAGTAATGAGTTTGATGATTTTCTGTCTTCTACTCCTCTTGGGTGAATTAGGTTCTTTTTATTCCAGGGCTTTTAGGTGTGCTGTTAAGCTGCTAGTGTATGATTTCTCCAGTTTGTTTTTGGAGGCACTCAGGGCTATGAGTTTTCTTCTGAGCACTGCTTTCATTGTGTCCCATAAATTTGGGTGTGTTGTGCCTTCATTTTCAATAAATTCTAAAATGTCTTCGATTTATTTCATTATTTCTTCCTTGACCACGTATAATTGAATAGAGTATTGTTCAGCTTCCATGTGTATGGGCTTTCTGTTGTTTTGTTGCTATTGAAGACCACTCTTACTCCTTAGTGATCAGATAGGATGCATGGGATTAGTTTGATCTTATATCTATTGAGGTCTCCCTTGTGACCAATTATATGGTCAGTTTTGGAAAAGCTACCATGAGGTGCTGAGAAAAATGTATATTCATTTTCTTTAAGATGAAATGAATTTAAAAATTTGGTTTTATCATGGAATATCTTAGTTTCTCCATCTATGGTGATTGAGAGTTGTGCTGGGTATAGTAGTCTTGGCGGGCATTTGTGTTCTCTTAGAGACTGTATGTGATCTGTCCAGGATCTTCTAGCTTTCATGGTTTCTGGTGAGAAGTCTGGTGTAATTTTGTTAGGTCTTCCTTTGTATGTTACTTGGCCTTTTTCTCTTACTGCCTTTAATATTCTCTTTGTCTAGTACATTTTGATTTTTGATTATTATGTGACAGGAGGTATTTTTGTTCTGGTCCAGTCTATTTGGAATTCTGTCAACTTCTTGAATATTCATGTGTCCCTTCCCCCCCCACAGCATTTAGCTGTGACCCTCCTGGCTGGCAACCCCCACTCTTCCCCTGGCATTATCTCCAGCCTATTCAAGCTGCGACATTCCTGGCCTACAGCCTCCACCCTTCCCCTGGCGTTATCTCTGGCCCTTGTTCTGTTGGGAACAATACAGCCACTTTCACCTTAACTACCAAGGCCACCTCAGGGCAGTTTCACCTGTAGACCAGCAGAAAACTGCATGACTGGAAGCAGGCAACCTGCCGAGAAGAAGATCCAACGAATTCGCGGCCATTTGGGGGCAGGGTGGTTTTCCAAAGACTATAAATATTGGCTTAATAATAGTAAAGTCAGTCTCTATGGGCAACTGTCCTCTTGACTCATTTCTCTTTCGCCCCCTTCCCGTTACCCCCAGAATTCTCTTCCAGGTCTTCCGGTTCGCATGTGGCCGTGGGCGGCTACATTCATGGGCATCTATCTCTTTAGGTTAAGGAAGTTTTCTTCCATAATTTTGTGGAAGATATTTGGTGGCCTGTTAAGTTGTAAATCTTGACTCTCATCTATATCTATAATCCTTAGGTTTGGTCTTCTCATTTTTTTCCTGGAGTTCCTAGTATTTTTGGTTGCAAGTTTTTTGCATTTTCCATTTTCTTTGACTATTGAGTCTATGGTATCTTCCACATCTGAGATTCTTTCTTCCATCTCTTGTATTCTGTTGTGGATATTTGCATCTATGGCCCCTGATTTCTGTTCTGATTTCTGTTTTCTATCTCCCAAGTTGTCTCCCTTTGTGATTTCTTAGTTGTTTTTACTTCTGTTTTTAGATCCTGGATGGTTTTGTTCAGTTACATCACTTTTTTGTTCGTGTTTTCCTGTAATTCTTTAAGAGAATTAGGTGTTTCCTCTTTCATGGCTTCTGTCTGTTGACCCAAGTTCTCCTGTATTTTTTAAGTCATTTTTGCGTTTCCTCTTTATTGGCTTCTATCTGTTGTACCATATTCTCCTGAATTTCTTCAAATGAGGTTTGTGTTTTCTTTGTAAAGGATTCTACCTTTTGGTTCATGTTCTCCTGTATTACTTTAAAAGATTTATTTATGTCCTTCTTGTAAGCCTCTAATATCATCAAGATATGTGATTTTAAATCCAGATCTTGCTTTTCTGGTGTGTTGGGCTATCCAGGACTTGCTGTTGTCAGAGAATTGGGTGTGGATGCTGCCATATTGCCTTGATTTCTCTTAGTAACATTCCTACATTTGCCTTTTGCCATCTGGTTATCTCTGGAGTTAGTTGGTCCTCTTGTCACTGGCTGGTGCTTGAACCTCCTTTGAGCCTATAAGGCAATTTCCACACCTCTGGATGACTGGTTTTCCCCTGACACAGATTGCTGATGGGTTGTCCTACTCTTTGCTGCCTTTGGAGCCCTGGTGTGCCTTGTTCCAAGCAATGTTATACTTGGAATATCTCTGTGTACCTGGTGTTGCCTATCTGGTCTGTCTGGGAGCAAAGATGGCAGATGCTGCAGGACACTTTCCAAGTGCCAATCACTCTGCAGGTCAAACGTCCCAGAACTGGGCTGGCACACAGACAACCCACAGAGCTACCCTGACTTTGGGCACAGGCATAAGTCTGGTGGGCTGTGTCCCTGAGAGATGTTAAACTCTGGATATCTCTGTGTATCTGGTCTATCTGGGAGTGAAGATGATGGATGCTGTGGGGACCCCTTTCAAGTGCTGGTCACTCTGCAGAGCAAACGGCCCAGGGCAGGACTGGCACACAGATGACCTGCAGAGCTGCCTAGGCTTTGGGTGCAAGCAGAAGCCTGGCAGGCTGTGTCCTGAGGAATGTTAAACTCTGTTAAACTTGGCATATCTCTGTGTACCTGGAGTTTCCTGTCTGGTTCATCCAGGAAAGTTTTTATGTCTTTTTAAAATCTTTCTTTCCAATTCTATTTCTTTCCAATTTCTCTTTTCATGGTAATATGCAAAAGTTTTTTGTATCAAATTGTGTGTTTTGCATACTCAATTTCTAGTGATAAAACTTTCATTTGAACAGCAACAACAAAAGAGACTCAGGACTAAATATTACTAAATAGGTCAATAGAGACCTATTGTTGGTATGTGATACAACTATCAATGTATTTCCAAATTTGCTTATAAATTAAGAAACAAAAACAAAATCAAAAATAAAAATTAACCTTCAAAAAAATCAACAGAATTTTATTATTCTCCACTCTAAGACCACACAAGGTTAGTTTGGATTTACCTAATTCTGAGTGTCAGAAACACATAAAAATTAAACATAGGATGGATACCACCATTGGCATCCTTGTTCAGATAAAGAAAAGAAACCCAGGATCACAGGTTACACAGTTGACTTTACTTTGGAATGTTTCCAGAAAAAAATGGTGCCAAATGATCCCTTATAAATATTACTTAAACATCCAATATTTAGTTTCAAATCTGCAGAGAGACAATTCAATTAACCAACTGTTTATTGAGAGTTCACATTGTCATAAGTCTTATATAAATTAGGTGTTGAAACCCATTGGTGATAATTTTCTATAATAATTTTATTTGGACCATTAATGTGAGAAAAATTATAGTTTAACAGAAATCCATAACTTTATATTTGCATAAAATTAAACTATATATAATTACATTTGTTCCTTTAGATTTTATTTACATATCTTATAGTTTAAGAGTATGAGCATTTAACTTGCTTGTATGTATATGTCCTTCCAGTTCTAGACACAGTGCTCAAAAGACTGCTTAACCTATTCTGGAACTAAATGTAAAGATGTATGTTATTGCTGTGAACCATAGTAAAGAATCTGGAAATCCAACTTCTTGGATGATGCTCTGGAAAGAACAGCATGTACTTTCTATAAAGACTTATTTTACTAATTTAGGGAAGATCTAATGAGAAATTGCTTATTCTGTTCTCTGAATTGTTGCAAATATTAAATCAATCAATGAATCACTATTAATTTTCTACAAATCTTTCATAAAAGCTATACTCTTTATTTGTTCATAAGTAGTTGCATATTTTTTTTTTGAAAAGGTTATCTTTTTTTTTTTATTATTCGATATAATTTATTTACATTTCAAATGATTTCCCCTTTTCTAGCCCCCCCACTCCCCGAAAGTCCCGCAAGCCCCCTTCTCTTCCCCTGTCCTCCCACCCACCCCTTCCCAATTCCCCGTTCTGGTTTTGCTGAATACTGTTTCACTGAGTCTTTCCAGAACCAGGGGCCACTCCTCCTTTCTTCTTGTACCTCATTTGATGTGTGGATTATGTTTTGGGTATTCCAGTTTTCTAGGTTAATATCCACTTATTAGTGAGTGCATACCATGATTCACCTTTTGAGTCTGGGTTACCTCACTTAGTATGATATTCTCTAGCTCCATCCATTTGCCTAAGAATTTCATGAATTCATTGTTTCTAATGGCTGAATAGTACTCCATTGTGTAGATATACCACATTTTTTGCATCCACTCTTCTGTTGAGGGATACCTGGGTTCTTTCCAGCATCTGGCAATTACAAATAGGGCTGCTATGAACATAGTAGAACATGTATCCTTATTACATGGTGGGGAGTCTTCTGGGTATATGCCCAGGAGTGGTATAGCAGGATCTTCTGGAAGTAAGGTGCCCAGTTTTCGGAGGAACCGCCAGACTGATTTCCAGAGTGGTTGTACCAATTTGCAACCCCACCAGCAGTGGAGGAGTGTTCCTCTTTCTCCACACCCTCTCCAACACCTGCTGTCTCCTGAATTTTTAATCTTAGCCATTCTGACTGGTGTAAGATGAAATCTTAGGGTTGTTTTGATTTGCATTTCCCTAATGACTAATGAAGTTGAGCATTTTTTAAGATGCTTCTCCGCCATCCGAAGTTCTTCAGGTGAGAATTCTTTGTTTAACTCTGTACCCCATTTTTTAATAGGGTTGTTTGGTTTTCTGGAGTCTAACTTCTTGAGTTCTTTATATATATTGGATATTAGCCCTCTATCTGATGTAGGATTGGTGAAGATCTTTTCCCAATTTGTTGGTTGCCGATTTGTCCTCTTGATGGTGTCCTTTGCCTTACAGAAACTTTGTAATTTTATGAGGTCCCATTTGTCAATTCTTGCTCTTAGAGCATACGCTATTGGTGTTCTGTTCAGAAACTTTCTCCCTGTACCGATATCCTCAAGGGTCTTCCCCAGTTTCTTTTCTATTAGCTTCAGAGTGTCTGGCTTTATGTGGAGGTCCTTGATCCATTTGGATTTGAGCTTAGTACAAGGAGACAAGGATGGATCAATTCGCATTCTTCTGCATGCTGACCTCCAGTTGAACCAGCACCATTTGTTGAAAAGGCTATCTTTTTTCCATTGGATGTTTTCAGCCTCTTTGTCGAGGATCAAGTGGCCATAGGTGTGTGGGTTCATTTCTGGATCTTCAATCCTGTTCCATTGATCCTCCTGTCTGTCACTGTACCAATACCATGCAGTTTTTAACACTATTGCTCTGTAGTAATGCTTGAGGTCAGGGATACTGATTCCCCCAGATTTCCTTTTGTTGCTGAGAATAGTTTTAGCTATCCTGGGTTTTTTGTTGTTCCAGATGAATTTGATAATTGCTCTTTCTAGCTCTGTGAAGAATTGAGTTGGGATTTTGATGGGTATTGCATTGAATCTGTATAGTGCTTTAGGCAAAATGGCCATTTTAACTATATTGATTCTGCCGATCCATGAGCATGGGAGGTTTTCCCATTTTTTGAGGTCTTCTTCCATTTCCTTCTTCAGAGTCTTGAAGTTCTTGTCATACAGATCTTTCACATGTTTGGTAAGAGTCACCCCAAGATACTTTATACTGTTTGTGGCTATTGTGAAGGGGGTCATTTCCCTAATTTCTTTCTCAGCCTGCTTATCCTTTGAGTATAGGAAGGCCACTGATTTGCTTGAGTTGACTTTATAACCTGCCACTTTGCTGAAGTTGTTTATCAGCTGTAGGAGCTCTCTAGTGGAGTTCTTTGGGTCACTTAGGTAGACGATCATGTCGTCTGCAAATAATGATAGTTTGACTTCTTCCTTTCCAATTTGTATCCCTTTGACCTCCTTATGTTGTCGAATTGCCCGAGCTAGTACCTCAAGTACAATATTGAAAAGATAAGGAGAAAGGGGGCAGCCTTGTCTGGTCCCTGATTTCAGTGGGATTGCTTCAAGTTTCTCTCCATTTAGTTTGATGCTGGCTACCGGTTTGCTGTATATTGCTTTTACTATGTTTAGGTATGGGCCTTGAATTCCTGTTCTCTCCAAGACTTTAAGCATGAAGGGATGCTGAATTTTGTCAAATGCTTTTTCAGCATCCAATGAAATGACCATGTGGTTTTGTTCTTTGAGTTTGTTTATGTAGTGGATTGTATTGATGGATTTCCGTATATTGAACCAACCCTGCATTCCTGGGATAAAGCCTACTTGATCATGGTGGATGATCGTTTTGATGTGTTCTTGGATTCGGTTGGCAAGAATTTTATTGAGTATTTTTGCATCGATGTTCATAAGGGAAATTGGTCTGAAGTTCTCTTTCTTTGTTGGATCTTTGTGTGGCTTTGGTATCAGCGTAATTGTGGCTTCGTAGAAGGAATTGGGTAGTGTTCCTTCTGTTTCTATTTTGTGGAATAGTTTGAAGAGTATTGGTGTTAACTCTTCTTTGAAGGTCTGGTAGAATTCTGCACTGAAGCCATCTGGTCCTGTGCTTTTTTTGGTTGGAAGACTTTCTATGACTCCTTCTATTTCTTTAGGCATTATGGGACTGTTTAGATGGTCTAGTTGGTCCTGATTTAATTTTGGTATTTGGTATCTGTCAAGGAAATTGTCCATTTCCTCCAGATTCTCCAGTTGTGTTGAGTATAGGCTCTTGTAGTAGGATCTGATGATTTTTTGGATTTCCTCAGTTTCCGTTGTTATATCTCCCTTTTCATTTCTAAGTTTGTTAATTTGGATACTTTCTCTGTGCCCTTTGGTCATTCTGGCTAAGGGTTTATCTATCTTGTTGATTTTCTCAAAGAACCAACTCCTGGTATTGTTGATTTTTTGTATGGTTCTCTTTGTTTCTACTTGATTGATTTCGGCCCTGAGTTTGATGATTTCCTGCCTTCTACTCCTCCTGGGCGAAATAGCTTCTTTTTGTTCCAGGGCTTTCAGGTGTGTCATGAAGCTGGTAATGTATGCTCTCTCCATTTTCTTTTTGGAGGCACTCAGGGCTATGAGTTTTCCTCTTAGCACTGCTTTCATTGTGTCCCATAGATTTGGGTATGTTGTGTTTTCATTTTCATTGTGTTCTAAAAAGTCTTTAATTTCTTTCTTTATTTCTTCCTTGACCAAGGTATCATTGAGTAGAGTATTGTTCAGTTTCCACGTGTATGTGGGCTTTCTGTTGTTTCTGTTGCTATTGAAGACCACTTTTACTCCATAGTGATCAGATAGGAGGCATGGGATTAGTTCGATCTTCTTATATTTGTTGAGGTCTGTCTTGTGACCAATTATATGGTCGATTTTGGAGAAGGTACCATGAGGTGCTGAGAAAAAGGTATATTCTTTTGTTTTAGGATAGAATGTTCTATATATATCTGTTAAATCTAATTGGTCCAAAGCTTCAATTAGTTTCATTGTGTCCCTGTTTAGTTTCTGTTTTCCTGATCGGTCCATTGAGGAAAGTGCAGTGTTGAAGTCACCCACAATTATTGTGTTAGGTGCAATGTGTGCTTTTAGTTTTAATAAAGTTTCTTTTACAAAAGAGGGTGCCCTTACATTTGGGGCATAGATGTTCAGGATTGTCAGTTCTTCTTTTTGTATTTTTCCTTTGACCAGCAAGAAGTGTCCCTCAGGGTCTCTTTTGATGACTTTGGGTTGAAAGTCAATTTTATCTGATATTAAAATGGCTACTCCAGCTTGTTTCCTGAGACCATTTGCTTGTAAAATTGTCTTCCAGCCTTTTACTCTAAGGTAGTGTTTGTCTTTGACCCTGAGGTGTGTTTCCTGTAAGCAGCAAAATGTAGGGTCCTGTTTACGTATCCATTCAGTTAGTCTGTGTCTTTTTATTGGGGCATTAAGTCCATTGATGTTAAGAGATATTAAGGAATAGTGATTGTTACTTCCTATCATTTTTGACGTTAT
Organism: Apodemus sylvaticus; assembly: GCF_947179515.1. Taxonomy (NCBI): domain Eukaryota; kingdom Metazoa; phylum Chordata; class Mammalia; order Rodentia; family Muridae; genus Apodemus; species Apodemus sylvaticus. The sequence continues at coordinate 91,585,725 of NC_067474.1, read as the reverse complement.
TTTTTAAATTTGAATGCTTAACTTCTTTTGGGTTTGATGAAAGGTTACTATCTTGCTTTTTCCAGGGTGAAGTTTCCCTCCTTGTATTGGTGTTGTCCTCCTATTATCCTTTTTAGGGCCGGGTTTGTGGATAGATATTGGGTAAACTTGGTTTTGTCATGAAATATCTTAGTTTCTCCATCTATGGTGATTGAGAGTTTTGCTGGATATAGTAGTTTTGGTTGGCATTTGTGTTCTCTTAGAGTCTGCATGAGATCTGCCCAGGACCTTCTAGCCTTCATAGTCTCAGGTGAAAAGTCTGCTGTGATTCTGATAGGTCTTCCTTTATATGTTACTTGGCCTTTTTCTCTTACTGCCTTTAGTATTCTTTCTTTGTTTAGAACATTTGGTGTTTTGATTATTATGTGACGGGAAGTATTTCTGTTCTGGTCCAGTCTGTTTGGAGTTCTGTAGGCTTCTTGTATATTCATGGGCATCTCTCTCTTTAGGTTAGGGAAGTTTTCTTCCATAATTTTATTGAAGATATTTGCTGGCCCTTTAAGTTGTAAATCTTCACTCTCCTCTATGCCTATAATCCTTAGGTTTGGTCTTCTCATTGTGTCCTGGATTTCCTGGATATTTTGGGTTACAAGCTTTTTGCATTTTGCATTTTCTTTAACTGTTGAGTCCATGGTTTCTATGGAATCTTCAGCATCTGAGATTCTTTCTTCTATCTCTTGTATTCTGTTGTTGATATTTGTATCTCTGTCCCCTGATTTCTTCCCAAGGCTTTCTATCTCCAAAGTTGTCTCCCTTTGAGTTTTCTTAGTTGTTTCTACTTCTGATTTTAGATCCTGGATGGTTTTGCTTAGCTCCTTCACTTGCATGTTTGTGTTTTCCTGTAATTCTTTAAGAGATTTTTGTGTTTTCTCTTTCATGAGCTCAGCCTGTTGACCAAAGTTCTCCTGTATTTCTTTAAGAGATTTTTGTGTTTCGTCTTTCATGACCTCAGCCTGTTGAGCAAAGTTCTCCTGTATTTCTTTAAGTGTTTTTTGCATTTCCTCCTTGTTGGCTTTTGTATTCTCCTGGATTTCTTTCAATGATTTTTGTGTTTCCCTTGCAAGGGCTTCTACCTTTTGATCCATTGTCTCCTGAATTTCTTTATGTATGACCTTCATGTGTTCCTGTACCAGCATCATGACCAGTGATTTTAAATCCAAATCTTGTTTTACTGGTGTGATGGGGTATCCAGGACATGTTGGTAGAGGAGAATTGGGTTCAGATGTTGCCATATTGCCTTGATTTCTGTTAGTGACGTTCCTGCGTTTGCCTTTTGCCATCTAGATCTCACTGGTGTTAGTTTATCTTGTCAGTGCTGGACTCACCAGTGCAAGCTGCCCCTTCCCAGTTGGCCTCTGGTGCACAGCTTACCTCCTGCACTGCTTGTAGACAGTGTGCTGCTGCCCAGGCTGTTCAGATCCCAAAGCAGGCACCCGAAGGCTCCCGCTGGGGCCCGCTGGATTCACTGGAGCACACTGACTTCTCCCAGCTGGCCGCCCGGAAGCCCAGCTAGCCACTTGCAGGACTTGGAGATGTAATGCTGCCGCCCAGACTGATCTGGATCCGGAAGCGGAGAGAGTAGAGCTAAGGGCTTCTGCCTGAGGCCTTGCCCCAGATTGTGTCTGTGGAGCAGATGGAGCCCGTGTGCACTCCCAGGGAGTGCCGACGGTGTATGCTACTGTGACCTCCCCTGAGTTCCGCTCACTCCGCTGGGCAGCCGATCTGCCAACCGGGCTATCGCACACAAGGTTAGCCTGGCCGCCCAGTCCCTGAGTCCAGGCAAAAGCCTGGGAGGCCAAGGTCTGAGCAAAGTTCCCCTACGGCTTTGACTGTTAATTGGGTTTGCCAGGTGACTAGGATGGCGGGCGTGTGCGCCCGCGCTCCCTGAAAGCGCCGGGAGAGTCTGCTTTGCTAACAATCACCTGGGCGGGTTGACTCACAGATGGCCCACCAAGCCGCCCAGTTCTTGGGGTCAGTCCTGTGCCTTTTGGGGCCTGGACCCCCGCTTTGTTAGCCTTAGGCTATGCCTGTTACAGGTCTGCCCGCCTGAGCTCTCTGTCGTCCTGCAGGCAAAATGGCGGCGGCGCGCTCGCAGGCCTGGGCAAAAAACCTCCTGGTTGGGTTGGCACCCCGATGGCCCCCCGACCCGCCCAGGGCCTGGGTGCAGGCCAACGCCCGTCGGGCTCAGACCACCGCGGGCTCAGACCACCGCGGTGTTGGCCTCGGATTATGTTTGTGTACCTCAGTCTGTCCGATTCCTGGAGTACGGAACCAAGATGGATCCTCCTCTCCTGACTGGTGGGAGGCCGAGTTCTGAAGTGGCCTCCGTGCAGGAAAGGCGCCGCACAACTGCAGCTGCTTGCTGTCCGGCTGGTCAGCGAAGGTCAGTGGTCGTGGGCACAGGGCCTAACTGGTCCCTGTGACGCCTTGGTTCCACTGCTGATGGCCCTTCAGCTGGAGCAGCCACTGCTGCCGCTGCTGCCGCCGCCGCCGCCCTGAAAAGCGTAGTTGCATATTTTAATTAATGTGTTTTTCTTAGGTATGTGAACTTAATTGTCATCCCCAAAAAATCATTTCTTGTACTTTCCACCCACAAGAATCCAGTGCTCCCATTCACCTGACTTATTTTTTGACCCTTACATTTCCTATGAGATTTTCCAGAATAATTGAGAGAGCCCAGAGGGTAAGTGGGCATAAAGTTGTATCTAGTAAGCTGTGTAAAATGTTGCAATGACATTTTATTGTCCAAAGATATATGAAAAACATTTAAAATTAACAACCAGAATTAATAGAGTTGCAAAAATTAATCATTGAAAAAGTAAAAATGATACTACACTTATTTATTAAACTGTTATTTAAATTAAAGTATATAACTATAATTTCCATGAAAACTGAAGTAGTTATTTAAGACATGAACCCTGAATCAATGAATTATTTATTAATTTTTACAATTTATTAATTTTAATAATTTTATAAGAGGGATAAATATACACTTTTCTTTTTTAAAATATTTTTATTTTCTATATTCTTTGTTTACATTCCAAATGATTTCCCCTTTCCCATATCCCCCCTCACCATATGTCCCATAAACCTTTTTCTCTCCATCCATTCTCCGATCACCTCCCTCCTTTTTCTCTGTCCTTATATTCCTCTCCAATGCTTGGTCAATCCTTTCCAGGATCAGGAGCCTCTCCATACTTCTTCATGGGAGTCATTTGTTATGCGATTTGTGCCTTGGGTATTCAGGGCTTCTGGGCTAATTAATATCCAGTTATCAGAGATTGCATTCCATGTGTATTCTTTTGTGATTGGGTTACCTCACTTAGGATGATATTTTCCAGATCAAACCATTTGCCTAAAAATTTTGTGAATTCATTGTTTCTAATTGCTGAGTCGTATTCCATTGTGTAAATATACCACATTTTCTAGATCCATTGCTCCTTTGAGGGACATCGGGATCTTTCCAGCTTCTGGCTATTATAAATAAGGCTTCTATGAACATAATGGAGCATGTGTCTTTATTGCATGCCTGGGAATGCTTTCAGTATATGCCCAGGAGAGGTACAGCAGGGTCCTCCAGAAGTGTCATGTCCAGTTTTCTGAGGAACCGCCAAACTGATTTCCAATGTAGTTGTACAATCTTATAGCCCCACCAGCAGTGGAGGAGTGTTCCTTTTTCTCCACATCCTCGCCAACACCTGCTGTCTCCTGAGTTTTTTTTTTTTATTGATATAATTTTTTATTTACATTTCAAATGATTTCCCCTTTTCTGTGTCCCCACTCCCCACAAGTCCCATAAGCCCTCTTCCTTCCCCCTGTTCCTCCATCTACCCCTTTCCACTTCCCTGTTCTGGAATTCCCTTATACTCTTGCACTGAGTCTTTCCAGAACCAGGGACCACTCCTCCATTCTTTTTGGACATGATTTAATTTGTGGATTATGTCTTGGGTATTCAAAGATTCTAGGCTAATATCCACTTATCAGTGAGTGCATACCATGATTGATCTTTTGAGACTGGGTTACCTCACTTAGTATGATGTTCTCCAGCTCCATCCACTTGTCTAAGAATTTCATGAATTCATTGTTTCTAATGGCTGCATAGTACTCCATTGTGCAAATATACCGCAATTTTTGTATCCAATCTTCCGTTGAAGGACACCTGGGTTCTTTCCAGCTTCTGGCTACTACAAATAGGGCTGCTATGAACATAGTGGAGCATGTGTCCTTATTGCATGCTGAAGAATCCTCTGGATATATGCCCAGGAGTGGTATAACAGGGTCCTCAGGAAGTGTCATGCCCAAGTTTCAGAGGAACCACCAGACTGATTTCCAAAGTGGTTGCACCATCTTGCAATCCCACCAGCAGTGGAGGAGGTTTCCTTTTCTCAACATCCTCACCAACACCTGCTGTCTCCTGAGATTTTGCCCTTAGCCATTCTGACTGGTGTGAGGTGAAATCTCAGGGTTGTTTGGATTTGCATTTTCCTAATGACTAAGGATGTTGAGCACTTCTTAAGGTGCCTCTTGGCCTTCCAAATTTCTTCAGGTGAAAATTCTTTGTTTAGAAATGTACCCCATTTTTTAATAGTGTTATTTGGCCCATGTCCTCAAGGGTCTTCCCCAGTTTTTTTTCTATTAGTTTCATGAGTTCTTTGTATATATTGGATATTAGCCCTCTATCAGATGTGGGGTTGGTGAATGTCCTTTCCCAATTAGATGGTTGCGGTTTTGTCCTTTTAACAGTGTACTTTGCCTTACAGAAAATTTGGAATTTTATGAGGTCCCATTTGTCAATTCTTGATCTTACAGCATAAGCTATTGGTGATCTGTTCAGGAACTTTTCCCCCATGCCCATGTCCTCAAGTGTCTTCCCCAGTTTCTTTTCTATTAGTTTCAGTGTTTCTGGTTTTACATGGAGGTCCTGAATCCACTTGAAGTGAGGTTTAGTACATGGAGATAAGAATGGATCAATTCACATTCTTCTACATGTTGACCTCCAATTGAACCAGCACCATCTGTTGAAAAAGCTATCTTTTTTCCACTGGATGTTTTCAGCTCCTTTGTCAAAGATCAAGTGACCATAGGTGTGTGGATTCATTTCTGGATCTTCAATTCTATTCCATAGGTCCACTTGTCTGTCACTGTGCCAATACCATGCAGTTTTTAACATTATTCCTCTGTAGTATTGCTTGAAGTCAGGGATACTGATGCCCCCAGAATTTCTTTTGTTGTTGAGAATAGTTTTAGCTATCCTGGGTTTTTTGTTAATCCAGATGAATTTGAGAATTGCTTTTTCTAACTCTGTGAAGAACTGAGTTGGGATTTTGATGGGAATTGTGTTGAATCTGTAGATTGCTTTTGGCAAGATGGCCATTATAACTATATTTATCCTGCCGATTTACAAGCATGGTAGGTTTTTCCATTTTCTGAGGTCTTCTTTGATTTCCTTCTTCAGAAACCTGAAGTTCTCATTTTATAGATCTTTCACTTGTTTGGTTAGAGTCACACCAAATACTTTATATTGTTTGTGGCTATTGTGAAGGGTGTCATTTCCCTAACTTCTTTCTCAGCCTGCTTATCCTTTGAGTATAAGAAGGCAACTGATTTGTTTGAGTTGGCTTTATAACCAGCCACTTTGCTGAAGTTGTTTATCAGCTGTAGGAGTTCTCTGGTGGAGATTTTTGGGTCACTTAAGTAGACTATCATGTCATCTGCAAATAGTAATAATTTGACTTCTTCCTTTCCAATTTGTATCCCCTTGACCTCCTTATGTTGTCTAATTGCTCTAGCTAGAACTTCAAGTACTATATTGAAAAGATATGGAGAGAGAGGACAGCCTTGTCTAGTCCCTGATTTTAGTGGGATTGCTTCAAGTTTCTCTCTGTTTAGTTTGATGTTGGCTATCAGTTTGCTGTATATTGCTTTAATGATGTTTACATATGGGCCTTGAATTCCTGTTCTTTCCAAGACTTTTAGCATGAAAGGATGTTGAATTTTGTCAAATGCTTTTTCTGCATCTAATGAGATGATCATATGGTTTTTTTCTTTGAGATTGTTTATGTAGTGGATAGCATTGATGGATTTCCTTATATTGAACCATCCCTGCATCCCGGGGATGAAGCCTGTTTGATCATGGTGGGTGATCGTTTTAATGTGTTCTAGGATTCGGTTGGCAAGAATTTTATTAAGTATTTTTGCATCAATATTCATAAGAGAAATTGGCCTGAACTTCTCTTTCTTTGTTGGATCTTTGTTTGGATTTGGTATCACCATAATTGTGGCTTCATATAATGAGTTGGGTAGAGTTCCTTCTGTTTCTATTTTGTGGAATAGTTTGAAGAGCATTGGTGTTAGGTCTTCTATGAAGGTCTGATAAAATTCTGCACTGAATTTTCTGTCTAGGAAACTGTCCATTTCCTCCAGTTGTGATGAGTATAGGCTTTTGTAGTAGGATCTAATGATTTTTTGAATTTCCTCAGTATCTGTTGTTATATCTCCCTTTTCATTTCTAAGTTTGTTAATCTGGATACTGTCTTTGTGCCCTTTGGTTAGTCTGGCTAAGGGTTTATCTATCTTGTTGATTTTCTCAAAGAATCAGCTCCTGGTTTTATTGATTCTTTGTATGGTTCTCTTTGTTTCTACTTGATTGTTTTCGGCCTTGAGTTTGATGATTTCCTGGCTTCTACTCCTCCTGGGTGAAATAGCTTCTTTTTGTTCCGGGGCTTTCAGGTGTGTCATTAAGCTGTTAGTGTATGCTCTCTCCATTTTCTTTTTGGAGGCACTCAGGGCTCTGAGCTATCCTCTTAGCACTGCTTTCATTGTTTCCCATAGATTTGGGTATGTTGTGTCTTCATTTTCATTAAGTTCTAAAAAGTCTTCAATTTCTTTCTTTACTTCTTTTTTGACCAAGGAATTATTGAGTAGAATATTGTTCAGTTTCCACGTATATGTGGGTTTTCTGGCGTTTTTGTTGCTATTGAAGACCACTTTTACTCCATAGTGATCTGATAGGAGGCATGGGATTAGTTCGATCTTCTCATATTTGTTGAGGTCTGTCTTGTGAACAAATATATATGGCCAAGTTTGGAGAAGGTACCATGAGGTGCTGAGAAAAAGGTATATTCTTTTGCTTTAGGATAGAATGTTATATATATTCTTTTGCTTAGGATAGAATGTTATATAAATCCAATTCATCCAAAGCTTCAATTATTTTCCTTGTGCCCCTGTTCAGTTTCTGTTTTCTTGATCAGTCCACTGAGGAAAGTGCAGTGTCGACGTCACCCACAATTATTGTATTAGGTGCAATGTGTGCTTTGAGCTTAACTAAAGTTTCTTTTGTGAATGAGGGTGCCCTTGCATTTGGAGCATAGATGTTCAGGATTGAGAGTTCTTCTTGTATTTTTCCTTTGACCAGCAAGAAGTGTCCCTCAGAGTCTCTTTTGATGACTTTGGGTTGAAAGTCAATTTTATCTGATATTAAAATGGCTACTCCAGCTTGTTTCCTGAGACCATTTGCTTGTAAAATTGTCTTCCAGCCTTTTACTCTAAGGTAGTGTTTGTCTTTGACCCTGAGCTGTGTTTCCTGTATGCAGCAAAAATTAGTGTCCTGTTTACCTATCCAGTCGGTTCGTCTATATCTTTTTATTGGGCATTGAGTCCATTGAAGTTAAGAGATATTAAGGAATAGTGATTATTACTTCATGTCACTTTTGATGTTATTTTTTAAATTTGATTGGTTAACTTCTTTTGGGTTAGATGAAAGAAGGTTACTATCTTGCTTTTTCCAGCGTGAAGATTCGCTCCTGTATTGCTGTTTTCCTCCTATTATCTGTTGTAGGGCTGGATAGATTTTGTGTAAACTTGGTTTTGTCATGGAATATCTTAGTTTCTCCATCTATGGTGATTGAGAGTTTTGCTGGGTATAGTAGTTTTGGCTGGCATTTGTGTTCTCTTAGATTCTGCATGAGATCTGCCCAGGATCTTCTAGCTTTCATAGTCTTAGGTTAGAAGTCTGCTGTGATTCTGATAGGTCTTCCTTTATATGTTACTTGGCCTTTTTCTCTTACTGCCTTTAATATTCTTTCTTTGTTTAGTACATTTGGTGTTTTGATTATTATGTGACAGGAGTTATTTCTGGTCTGGTCCAGTCTGTTTGGAGTTCTGTAGGCTTCTTGTATTTTCATGGGCATCTCTCTCTTTAGGTTAGGGAAGTTTTCTTCCGTAAATTTATTGAAGATATTTGCTGGCCCTTTAAGTTGTAAATGTTCACTCTCATCTATGCCTATAATCCTTAGGATTGTTCTTCTCATTGTGTCCTGGATTTCCTGGATGTTTTGGGTTACAAACTTTTTGCATTTTGCATTTTCTTTAACTGTTGAGTCCATGGTTTCTATGTCATCTTCAGCATCTGAGATTCTTCCTTCTATCTCTTGTATTCTGTTGTTGATATTTGCATCTATGTACCCTGATTTCTTCCCAAGGTTTTCTATCTCCAAAGTTGTCTCCCTTTGAATTTTCTTAGTTGTTTCTACTTCTGATTTTAGATCCTGGATCGTTTTGCTTAGCTCTTTCACTTGCTTGTTTGTGCTTTCCTCTAATTCTTTAAGAGATTTTTGTGTTTCCTCTTTCATGACCTCAGCCTGTTGACCAAAGTTTTCCTGTATTTCTTTAAGTGATTTTTTGTGTTTCCTCCTTACTGGCTTTTGTATGCTCCTGAATTTCTTTCAATGATTTTTATGTTTCCCTTGTAAGGGTTTCTAACTTTTGATTCATTTTCTCCTGAATTTCTTTAATTATGTCCTTCATGCATTCCTCTCCCAGCATCATAACCACTGATTTTAAATCTAAATCTTGTTTTTTTTGGTTTGATGGGGTATCCAGGACATGCTGTTAAAGGAGAATTGGGTTCAGATGCTGCCATATTGCCTTGATTTCTCTTAGTGATGTTCCTGCATTTGCCTTTTGCCATCTAGTCCTCACTGGTGTTAGTTGGTCTTGTCAATGCTGGACTCACCAGTGCAAGCTGCCTCTTCCCAGGTGGCTTCTGGCGCACAGCTGACCTCCTGCACTGCCTGGAGAGAGGATGCTGTGGCCCAGGCTGTTCAGATCCTGAAGCAGATACCTGAAGGCTCCCGCTGGAGCCTGCTGGACTTACCAGAGCACACTGACTCCTCCCAGCCAGTCTCCTGGGTCCCCCTCTGACCTATTGCAGGACCTGGAGATGTGGTGTTGCAGCCCAGGCTGTTCTGGATCCCAAAGCAGAGATCTGAAGGCTCCCGCCAGAGGCCTCAGGACTGGAACCTAAGCTCTGTGCAGCCAGAGCAAGCTGTGTGCTCCAAGTCTGCCTCTGGGTGCACACAAGGCCTCTTGCACTTCCTGGAGATTGAGTGCTGTGGCCCAGGCTGTTCAGATCCCGAAGCAGACACCTGAAGGCTCCCACCAGCACCTGCTGGACTCACCAGCTACACCTTTTTGATTGATGTATAGCACTAAATGATAAAAAAAGAAAAAAGCTGGAGAGATGGAATTCAAATTATTATGTGATGTCTGATACAGCCTCTTGCTCTTACAGTATTTGCTTATGGTTGTCAATACCCTTGATTAGGATATTTTCTCAAAAAATTGCAAATGCATTCTATAATAGCAAGGCCCCCTAAAGAAAGCACTTAGTAACAACTTAGAGATCAAAGTTTCATTGGAAAGACTAATGTATATAAGAAGTAATTTTATTATAAGAAATTGCTAATGTTAGTATTGATAAAATAAGATGATGAATGAATTTGGCTGGATATTACCAGGTAGACTAGTACTAAACTATGTATATAGAAGGTTTACTTCACTGCATTATCCAGGCAACATGTGCACCAAATCGAAAAATAGATAATCATTATAAACTCACTTTAAAATAAATTGAACCATGATAATTTATTTCTTATTTTATTTCTCTTCTTTATTCTTTATTTTATTTATATTCTATTCTTATTCTTATTTTTATTCTATTCTTTATATACTTTTTTTTACTTTCTTTTTTTAAAATTTTTTTTATTCGATATAATTTATTACATTTCAAATGATTTCCCCTTCTCTAGCCCCCCACTCCCCGAAAGTCCCGTAAGCCCCCTTCTCTTCCCCTGTCCTCCCACCCACCCCTTCCCACTTCCCCGTTCTGGTTTTGCCAAATACTGATTCACTGAGTCTTTCCAGAACCAGGGGCCACTCCTCCTTTCTTCTTGTACCTCATTTGATGTGTGGATTATGTTTTGGGTATTCCAGTTTTCTAGGTTAATATCCACTTATTAGTGAGTGCATACCATGATTCACCTTTTGAGTCTGGGTTACCTCACTTAGTATGATGTTCTCTAGCTCCATCCATTTGCCTAAGAATTTCATGAACTCATTGTTTCTAATGGCTGAATAGTACTCCATTGTGTAGATATACCACATTTTTTGCATCCACTTTTCTGTTGAGGGATACCTAGGTTCTTTCCAGCATCTGGCAATTATAAATAGGGCTCCTATGAACATAGTAGAGCATGTATCCTTATTACATGGTGGGGAATCCTCTGGGTATATGCCCAGGAGTGGTATAGCATGATCTTCTGGAAGTGAGGTGCCCAGTTTTCAGAGGAACCGCCAGACTGATTTCCAGAGTGGTTGTACCAATTTGCAACCCCACCAGCAATGGAGGAGTGTTCCTCTTTCTCCACACCCTCTCCAACACCTGCTGTCTCCTGAATTTTTAATCTTAGCCATTCTGACTGGTGTAAGGTGAAATCTCAGGGTTGTTTTAATTTGCATTTCCCTAATGACTAATGAAGTTGAGCTTTTTTAAAGATGCTTCTCCGCCATCCGAAGTTCTTCAGGTGAGAATTCTTTGTTTAACTCTGTACCCCATTTTTTAATAGGGTTGTTTGGTTTTCTGGAGTCTAACTTCTTGAGTTCTTTATATATATTGGATATTAGCCCTCTATCTGATGTAGGATTGGTGAAGATCTTTTCCCAATTTGTTGGTTGCCGATTTTTCCTCTTGATGGTATCCTTTGCCTTACAGAAACTTTGTAATTTTATGAGGTCCTATTTGTCAATTCTTGCTCTTAGAGCATACGCTATTGGTGTTCTGTTCAGAAACTTTCTCCCTGTACCGATGTCCTCAAGGGTCTTCCCCAGTTTCTATTCTATTAGCTTCAGAGTGTCTGGCTTTATGTGGAGGTCCTTGATCCATTTGGATTTGAGCTTAGTACAAGGAGACAAGGATGGATCAATTCGCATTCTTCTGCATGCTGACCTCCAGTTGAACCAGCACCATTTGTTGAAAAGGCTATCTTTTTTCCATTGGATGTTTTCAGCCTCTTTGTCGAGGATCAAGTGGCCATAGGTGTGTGGGTTCATTTCTGGATCTTCAATCCTGTTCCATTGATCTTCCTGCCTGTCATTGTACCAATACCATGCAGTTTTTAACACTATTGCTCTGTAGTATTGCTTGAGGTCAGGGATACTGCTTCCCCCAGACTTTCTTTTGTTGCTGAGAATAGTTTTAGCTATCCTGGGCTTTTTGTTGTTCCAGATGATTTTGATAATTGCTCTTTCTAACTCTGTGAAGAATTGAGTTGGGATTTTGATGGGTATTGCATTGAATCTGTGTAGTGCTTTTAGCAAAATGGCCATTTTAACTACATTGATTCTACCGATCCATGAGCATGGGAGGTTTTCCCATTTTTTGAGGTCTTCTTCCATTTCCTTCTTCAGAGTATTGAAGTTCTTGTCATACAGATCTTTCACATGTTTGTTAAGAGTCACCCCAAGATACTTTATTCTGTTTGTGGCTATTGTGAAGGGGGTCATTTCCCTAATTTCTTTCTCACCCTGCTTATCCTTTGAGTATAGGAAGGCCACTGATTTGCTTGTGTTGATTTTATAACCTGCCACTTTGCTGAAGCTGTTTATCAGCTGTAGGAGCTCTCTAGTGGAGTTTTTTGGGTCACTTAGGTAGACTATCATGTCGTCTGCAAATAATGATAGTTTGACTTCTTCCTTTCCAATTTGTATCCCTTTGACCTCCTTATGTTGTCGAATTGCCCGAGCTAGTACCTCAAGTAAAATATTGAAAAGATAAGGAGAAAGGGGGCAGCATTGTCTGGTCCCTGATATCAGTGGGATTGCTTCAAGTTTCTCTCCATTTAGTTTGATGCTGGCTACCGGTTTGCTGTATATTGCTTTTACTATGTTTAGGTATGGGCCTTGAATTCCTGTTCTCTCCAAGACTTTAAGCATGAAAGGATGTTGAATTTGACCCTGAGCTGTGTTTCCTGTATGCAGCAAAAAGTAGTGTCCTGTTTACTTATCCAGTCGGTTCGTCTATATCTTTTTATTGGGCATTGAGTCCATTGAAGTTAAGAGATATTAAGGAATAGTGATTATTACTTCATGTCATTTTTGATGTTATTTTGTCAAATGCTTTTTCAGCACCCAATGAAATGACCATGTGGTTTTGTTCTTTGAGTTTGTTTATGTAGTGGATTGCATTGATGGATAAAGCCTATGATCATGGTGGATGATCGTTTTGATGTGTTCTTGGATTCGGTTGGCAAGAATTTTATTGAGTATTTTTGCATCGATGTTCATAAGGGAAATTGGTCTGAAGTTCTCTTTCTTTGTTGGATCTTTGTGTGGCTTTGGTATCAGCGTAATTGTGGCTTCATAGAAGGATTTGGGTAGTGTTCCTTCTGTTTCTATTTTGTGGAATAGTTGGAAGAGTATTGGTGTTAACTCTTCTTTGAAGGTCTGATAGAATTCTGCACTGAAACCATCTGGTCCTGTGCGTTTTTTGGTTGGAAGACTTTCTATGACTCCTTCTATTTCTTTAGGCATTATGGGACTGTTTAGATGGTCTAGTTGGTCCTGATTTAATTTTGGTATTTGGTATCTGTCAAGGAAATTGTCCATTTACTCCAGATTCTCCAGTTGTGTTGAGTACAGTCTCTTGTAGTAGGATCTGATAATTTTTTTGGATTTCCTCAGTTTTCATTGTTATATCTCCCTTTTCATTTCTAAGTTTGTTAATTTGGATACTTTCTCTGTGCCCTTTGGTCAGTCTGGCTAAGGGTTTATCTATCTTGTTGATTTTCTCAAAGAACCAGCTCCTGGTTTTGTTGATTTTTTTGTATGTTTCTCTTTGTTTCTACTTGATTGATTTTGGCCCTGAGTTTGATGATTTCCTGCCTTCTACTCCTCCTGGGTGAAATAGATTCTTTTTGTTCCAGGACTTTCAGGTGTGTCATTAAGCTGGTAATGTATGCTCCATTTTCTTTTTGGAGGCACTCAGGGCTATGAGTTTTCCTCTTAGCACTACTTTCATTGTGTCCCATAGATTTGGGTATGTTGTGTTTTCATTTTCATTGTGTTCTAAAAAGTCTTTAATTTCTTTATTTATTTCTTCCTTGACCAAGGTATCATTGAGTAGAATATTGTTCAGTTTCCACTTGTATGTGGTTTTTGTATTTCTGTTTTTCTGTATTTCTCCTGTATGTGGTTTTTCTGTTGTTTTTGTTGCTATTGAAGACCACTTTTACTCCATAGTGATCTGATAGGAGGCATGGGATAGTTCGATCTTCTTATATTTGTTGAGGTCTGTCTTGTGACCAAGTATATGGTCGATTTTGGAGAAGGTGCCATGAGGTGCTGAGAAAAAGGTATATTCTTTTTTTTTTAGGATAGAATGTTCTATAAATATCTGTTAAATCTAATTGGTCCAAAGTGTCAATTAGTTTCATTGTGTCCCTGTTTAGTTTTTGTTTTCCTGATCGGTCCATTGAGGAAAGTGCAGTGTTAGGTGCAAAGTGTGCTATAAGTTTTAATAAAGTTTCTTTTATGAAAGAGGGTGCCCTTGCATTTGGAGCATAGATGTTCAGGATTGAGAGTTCTTCTTGTTGTATTTTTCCTTTGACCAGCAAGAAGTGTCCCTCAGAGTCTCTTTTGATGACTTTGGGTTGAAAGTCAATTTTATCTGATATTAAAATGGCTACTCCAGCTTGTTTCCTGAGACCATTTGCTTGTAAAATTGTCTTCCAGCCTTTTATTCTAAGGTAGTGTTTGTCTTTGACCCTGAGGTGTGTTTCCTGTAAGCAGCAAAATGTAGGGTCCTGTTTACGTATCCAGTAAGTTAGTCTATGTCTTTTTATTGGGGCATTAATCCATTGATGTTAAGAGATATTAAGGAATAGTGATTGTTACTTCCTCTCATTTTTGACGTTATTTTTTTTAATTTTTTTTATTAGATATAATTTATTTACATTTCAAATGATTTCCCCTTTTCTAGCCCCTCCACTCCCCGAAAGTCCCGTAAGCCCCCTTCTCTTCCCCTGTCCTCCCATCCACCCCTTCCCACTTCCCCGTTCTGGTTTTGCTGAATACTGTTTCACTGAGTCTTTCCAGAACCAGGGGCCACTCCTCCTTTCTTCTTGTACCTCATTTGATGTGTGGATTATGTTTTGGGTATTCCAGTTTTCTAGGTTAATATCCACTTATTAGTGAGTGCATACCATGATTCACCTTTTGAGTCTGGGTTACCTCACTGAGTAAGATATTCTCTAGCTCCATCCATTTGCCTAAGAATTTCATGAATTCGTTGTTTCTAATGGCTGAATAGTACTCCATTGTGTAGATATACCACATTTTTTGCATCCACTCTTCTGTTGAGGGATACCTGGGTTCTTTCCAGCATCTGGCAATTATAAATAGGGCTGCTATGAACATAGTAGAACATGTATCCTTATTACATGGTGGGGAGTCTTCTTGGTATATGCCCAGGAGTGGTATAGCAGGATCTTCTGGAAGTGAGGTGCCCAGTTTTCGGAGGAACCGCCAGACTGATTTCCAGAGTGGTTGTACCAATTTGCAACCCCACCAGCAGTGGAGGAGTGTTCCTCTTTCTCCACACCCTCTCCAACACCTGCTGTCTCCTGAATTTTTAATCTTAGCCATTCTGACTGGTGTAAGATGAAATCTTAGGGTTGTTTTGATTTGCATTTCCCTAATGACTAATGAAGTTGAGCATTTTTTAAGATGCTTCTCCGCCATCCGAAGTTCTTCAGGTGAGAATTCTTTGTTTAACTCTGTACCCTATTTTTTAATAGGGTTGTTTGGTTTTCTGGAGTCTAACTTCTTGAGTTCTTTATATATATTGGATATTAGCCCTCTATCTGATGTAGGATTGGTGAAGATCTTTTCCCAATTTGTTGGTTGCCGATTTGTCCTCTTGATGGTGTCCTTTGCCTTAAAGAAACTTTGTAATTTTATGAGGTCCCATTTGTCAATTCTTGCTCTTAGAGAATACGCTATTGGTGTTCTGTTCAGAAACTTTCTCCCTGTACCGATGTCCTCAAGGGTCTTCCCCAGTTTCTTTTCTATTAGCTTCAGAGTGTCTGGCTTTATGTGGAGGTCCTTGATCCATTTGGATTTGAGCTTAGTACAAGGAGACAAGGATGGATCGATTCGCATTCTTCTGCATGCTGACCTCCAGTTGAACCAGCACCATTTGTTGAAAAGGCTATTTTTTTTCCATTGGATATTTTCAGCCTCTTTGTCGAGGATCAAGTGGCCATAGGTGTGTGGGTTCATTTCTGGATCTTCAATCCTGTTCCATTGATCCTCCTGTCTGTCACTGTACCAATACCATGCAGTTTTAAACACTATTGCTCTGTAGTATTGCTTGAGGTCAGGGATACTGATTCCCCCAGATTTTCTTTTGTTGCTGAGAATAGTTTTAGCTATCCTGGGTTTTTTGTTGTTTCAGATGAATTTGATAATTGCTCTTTCTAACTCTGTGAAGAATTGAGTTGGGATTTTGATGGGTATTGCATTGAATCTGTATAGTGCTTTAGGCAAAATGGCCATTTTAACTATATTGATTCTACCGATCCATGAGCATGGGAGGTTTTCCCATTTTTTGAGGTCTTCTTCCTTTTCCTTCTTCAGAGTCTTGAAGTTCTTGTCATACAGATCTTTCACATGTTTGGTAAGAGTCACCCCAAGATACTTTATACTGTTTGAGGCTATTGTGAAGGGGGTCATTTCCCTAATTTCTTTCTCAGCCTGCTTATCCTTTGAGTATAGGAAGGCCACTGATTTGCTTGAGTTGATTTTATAACCTGCCACTTTGCTGAAGTTGTTTATCAGCTGTAGGAGCTCTCTAGTGGAGTTCTTTGGGTCACTTATGTAGACAGACGATCATGTCGTCTGCAAATAATGATAGTTTGACTTCTTCCTTTCCAATTTGTATCCCTTTGACTTCCTTATGTTGTCGAATTGCCCGAGCTAGTACCTCAAGTACAATATTGAAAAGATAAGGAGAAAGGGGGCAGCCTTGTCTGGTCCCTGATTTCAGTGGGGTTGCTTCAAGTTTCTCTCCATTTAGTTTGATGCTGGCTACCGGTTTGCTGTATATTGCTTTTACTATGTTTAGGTATGGGCCTTGAATTCCTGTTCTCTCCAAGACTTTAAGCATGAAGGGATGCTGAATTTTGTCAAATGCTTTTTCAGCATCCAATGAAATGACCATGTGGTTTTGTTCTTTGAGTTTGTTTATGTAGTGGATTGTATTGATGGATTTCCGTATATTGAACCAAACCTGCATTCCCGGGGTAAAGCCTACATGATCATGGTGGATGATCGTTTTGATGTGTTCTTGGATTCGGTTGGCAAGAATTTTATTGAGTATTTTTGCATCGATGTTCATAAGGGAAATTGGTCTGAAGTTCTCTTTCTTTGTTGGATCTTTTTGTGGCTTTGGTATCAGCGTAATTGTGGCTTCGTAGAAGGTATTGGGAAGTGTTCCTTCTGTTTCTATTTTGTGGAATAGTTTGAAGAGTATTGGTGTTAACTCTTCTTTGAAGGTCTGGTAGAATTCTGCACTGAAGCCATCTGGTCCTGTGCTTTTTTTGGTTGGAAGACTTTCTTTGACTCCTTCTATTTCTTTAGGCATTATGGGACTGTTTAGATGGTCTAGTTGGTCCTGATTTAATTTTGGTATTTGGTATCTGTCAAGGAAATTGTCCATTTCCTCCAGATTCTCCAGTTGTGTTGAGTACAGGCTCTTGTAGTAGGATCTGATGATTTTTGGATTTCCTTAGTTTCCGTTTTTATATCTCCCTTTTCATTTCTAAGTTTGCTAATTTGGATACTTTCTCTGTGCCCTTTGGTCAGTCTGGCTAAGGGTTTATCTATCTTGTTGATTTTCTCAAAGAACCAGCTCCTGGTTTTGTTGATTTTTTGTATGGTTCTCTTTGTTTCTACTTGATTGATTTCGGCCCTGAGTTTGATGATTTCCTGCCTTCTACTCCTCCTGGGCGAAATAGCTTCTTTTTGTTCTAGGGCTTTCAGGTGTGTCATTAAGCTGGTAATGTATGCTCTCTCCATTTTCTTTTTGGAGGCACTCAGGGCTATGAGTTTTCCTCTTAGCACTGCTTTCATTGTGTCCCATAGATTTGGGTATGTTGTGTTTTCATTTTCATTGTGTTCTAAAAAGTCTTTAATTTCTTTCTTTATTTCTTCCTTGACCAAGGTATCATTGAGTATTGTTCAGTTTCCACGTGTGTGTGGGTTTTCTGTTGTTTCTGTTGCTATTGAAGACCACTTTTACTCCATAGTGGTCAGATAGGAGGCATGGGATTAGTTCTATCTTCTTATATTTGTTGAGGTCTGTCTTGTGACCAAGTATATGGTCGATTTTGGAGAAGGTACCATGAGGTGCTGAGAAAAAGTTATATTCTTTTGTTTTAGGATAGAATGTTCTATATATATCTGTTAAATCTAATTGGTCCAAAGCTTCAATTAGTTTCATTGTGTCCCTGTTTAGTTTTTGTTTTCCTGATCGGTCCATTGAGGAAAGTGCAGTGTTGAAGTCACCCACAATTATTGTGTTAGGTGCAATGTGTGCTTTGAGTTTTAATAAAGTTTCTTTTAGGAAAGAGGGTGCCCTTGCATTTGGGGCATAGATGTTCAGGATTGACAGTTCTTCTTTTTGTATTTTTCCTTTGACCAGCAAGAAGTGTCCCTCAGGGTCTCTTTTGATGACTTTGGGTTGAAAGTCAATTTTATCTGATATTAAAATGGCTACTCCAGCCTGTTTCCTGAGACCATTTGCTTGTAAAATTGTCTTCCATCCTTTTACTCTAAGGTAGTGTTTGTCTTTGACCCTGAGGTGTGTTTCCTGTAAGCAGCAAAATGTAGGGTCCTGTTTACGTATCCATTCAGTTAGTCTGTGTCTTTTTATTGGGGCATTAAGTCCATTGATGTTAAGAGATATTAAGGAATAGTGATAGTTACTTCCTATCATTTTTGACATTATTTTTTAAATTTGAATGCTTAATTTCTTTTGGGTTTGATGAAAGGTTACTATCTTGTTTTTTCCAGGGTGAAGTTTCCCTCCTTGTATTGGTGTTGTCCTCCTATTATCCTTTTTAGGGCCGGGTTTATGGATAGATATTGGGTAAACTTTGTTTTGTCATGAAATATCTTAGTTTCTCCATCTATGGTGATTGAGAGTTTTGCTGGATATAGTAGTTTTGGTTGGCATTTGTGTTCTCTTAGAGTCTGCATGAGATCTGCCCAGGACCTTCTAGCCTTCATAGTCTCAGGTGAAAAGTCTGCTGTGATTCTGATAGGTCTTCCTTTATATGTTACTTGGCCTTTTTCTCTTACTGCCTTTAGTATTCTTTCTTTGTTTAGAACATTTGGTGTTTTGATTATTATGTGACGGGAAGTATTTCTGTTCTGGTCCAGTCTGTTTGGAGTTCTGTAGGCTTCTTGTATATTCATGGGCATCTCTCTCTTTAGGTTAGGGAAGTTTTCTTCCATAATTTTATTGAAGATATTTGCTGGCCCTTTAAGTTGTAAATCTTCACTCTCATCGATGCCTATAATCCTTAGGTTTGGTCTTCTCATTGTGTCCTGGATTTCCTGGATATTTTGGGTTACAAGCTTTTTGCATTTTGCATTTTCTTTAACTGTTGAGTCCATGGTTTCTATGGAATCTTCAGCATCTGAGATTCTTTCTTCTATCTCTTGTATTCTGTTGTTGATATTTGCATCTCTGTCCCCTGATTTCTTCCCAAGGCTTTCTATCTCCAAAGTTGTCTCCCTTTGAGTTTTCTTAGTTGTTTCTACTTCTGATTTTAGATCTTGGATGGTTTTGCTTAGCTCCTTCACTTGCATGTTTGTGTTTTCCTGTAATTCTTTAAGAGATTTTTGTGTTTCCTCTTTCATGAGCTCAGCCTGTTGACCAAAGTTCTCCTGTATTTCTTTAAGTGTTTTTTGCATTTCCTCCTTGTTGGCTTTTGTATTCTCCTGGATTTCTTTCAATGATTTTTGTTTCCCTTGCAAGGGCTTCTAACTTTTGATCCATTTTCTCCTGAATTTCTTTAAGTATGTCCTTCATGTGTTCCTGTACCAGCATCATGACCAGTGATTTTAAATCCAAATCTTGTTTTACTGGTGTGATGGGGTATCCAGGACATGTTGGTAGAGGAGAATTGGGTTCAGATGTTGCCATATTTCCTTGATTTCTGTTAGTGACGTTCCTGCGTTTGCCTTTTGCCATCTAGTTCTCACTGGTGTTAGTTTTTCTTGTCAGTGCTGGACTCACCAGTGCAAGCTGCCCCTTCCCAGTTGGCCTCTGGTGCACAGCTTACCTCCTGCGCTGCTTGTAGACAGGGTGCTGCTGCCCAGGCTGTTCAGATCCTGAAGCAGGCACCTGAAGGCTTCTGCTGGGGCCCGCTGGATTCACCGGAGCACATGGACTTCTCCCAGCTGGCCGCCTGGAAGCCCCTCTAGCCTCTTGTAGGTCCTGGGGATGTGGTGCCGCTGCCCAGGCTGATCTGGATCCGGAAGCGGAGAGAGTTGAGCTGAGGGCTCCCGCCTGAGGCCTTGCCCCTGATTGTGTCTGTGGTCCAGATGGAGCCTGTGTGCACCCCAGGGAGCGCCCATGATGTACGGTGCTGGGACCTCCCCTGTGTTCTGATCACTCCGCTGGGCAGCCGATACCCCAACCGGGTTGGCGCACACAAGGTTAGCCTGGCCGCCCAGGCCCTGAGTTCAGGCAAAAGCCTAGGAGGCCAAGGTCCGAGCAAAGTTCCCCTAGGGCTATGACTGTTAATTGGGTCTGTCAGGTGACCAGGATGGAGGGCGTGCATGCTCTTGTTCCCCGAAAGTGCCGGGAGAGTCTGCTATGCTAACAACCTCCTGTGTGGGTTGACACACAGATGGCCCACCAATCCGCCCAGTTCTTGGGGTCAGTCCAGGGCCTGTTGGTGCGTAGACCCCCGCTTTGTTAGCCTCAGGCTATGCTTGTTAGCCGTCTCTGTCCTCCCGAGCACTCTGGGTCCTGTAGGCAAAATGGTGGCACGCGCGCTGGCCAGGGCAAAAAACCTCCTGGCTGGGTTCGCACCCCGATGGCCCCCCGAACAGCCCAGGGCCTGGGTGCAGGTCAACGCCCGTCGAGCTCAGACCCCCGCGGTGTTGGCCTTGGATTATGTTTGTGTACCTCAGTCTGTCCGATCTGTATGGAGTCCGAAACCAAGATGGAGGTGAGCCTCTCCTGACTGGCGGGAGGCCGAGTTCTGAAGTGGCTTCCTTGCAGCGAAAGGCGCCACAAAACCACAGCTACTTGTAGCCCAGCTGGTCAGCGAAGTTCAGTGGTCGTGGGCGCAGGGCCTAATTGGACCCTGTGTCGCCTTGGTTCCACTGCTGATGGCCCTTCAGCTGGACCAGCCACTGCTGCACTGCCCTTTTACTTTCTTCTTTATTCTTTATAATGTTGTTTTTTCAAGAGAAAATATAATGCTTGGAAAGTATAGAAAAGTCTTACATGATAGGCAAGTACTTCAACAACCATGATTATTTGTCTACATTACAATAAATCTCAAGAGAAATTGTTTTAAATTAAATAATCATGTTTTAACCTATATAAGATTTAAAAGTTGCTATAATTTTAACAGTATAAAATAAACCATTTTTAATGGTTTTTATATATCAGTGTCTGTAGTATTACTGTAATATTTAATTTTACTCTGCAGCAATGATTTGGAGTGTTGTCTGTTTATATAGTATAAGTGTTTATGTCCCAGTGCTGCCTTACATTCTCCCTTTCATTTACTTGTAGAAATTAAATAAGACTGAGTCTTTAACAAAGACCTATATTGGGACCTGAGCACCTAAAAGAGCATGATCTAGAGATGGAGCCCGAGCTGAAGATGCAGTGCCAGCCCAATTTTAACCGTTAGTATTTCATTGACAGAGCCCGAATCGACAATTTAGGCCCAAATCTACTTCCCAAGAGAGAGGTTATCAATAAATACAAGTCCAAGGATATTGCAGTGGGCACTGTGCCATCTTGGCTTTAATTTTAGGCTCAGGAGCCTTGGTTGCCTTGGCCTGTGCACTCATTGCCTTTCCATTGCCTGCTTGCATATCCTTTGGAAAATTGGAGTTGTCTGTTTTAAGCCCCCCCCCCCACACCTACATACATGTACAAATCTATGTTGATTTGCTTACTTGTATGTGTATAAGTTCTGCAGATTCTATTTCTGTGTCATTTTCAAAAATATTTGTGAGGGTATTCTTATACTTAGCATGTCTTCATGATAAAACACAGCTACCTAAATGCTGTTAGGGTTTTTAAAAATTACTTCTTGTACAGGGATAACAACTTTTTATTGATTGCTTTAAACTAACTATCTTTAAGAGCAGCAACATTAACTAGTAATCCTTCACATGGAATTTGAATTTAAATGTTTCTTTTGAGCAGAATCTAAAGCCAAAAATAGGATTTTGCCATGCTCCTTCAAGAAGATGATGCCTCCCCTCTTTTTTTTGTAAAAGTAGCATGTTGACTAGCATGTTGACTGTGTATTCGGTACATTACTTAGAGTAAAGGAATGTTTACCATACACAATATTTTCAGTGCCAGGTTTTAGCCTGAATATGTTTGTAACAACTTTTCTTAATTTTTAATTTGCTTTTCCTTTTAACCAGATTTCCTTTGAACTAGAGTTTTTTTTTTTTTTTTTGCTTGTTTGTTTTTTGTTTGTTACTACTCCTAACCTTTGTATTATTTGCTTTGATCTTATAGGTGCACTTCAATAAAATTAGACTTCCTAGAATGTTCTGAGATTTTGTAGTTTGCTGATGATATGTTCCTAGTTTTAATGAATATTGTTATTTTTATTATCTATACTGTTGAGAGTTTAAAACTGCCAGTGTCAATGGTAATCAGTTAACTATTTCAAAATCACTTTACTGGCCCCACCCCTCATCTGCTGTGGGGTAGTGTGGATGAAGGAGAAATGCCCCATCAGCATATAGTGGAGATGTAGGCACAGGTGAGGTGGTTTGAGGACACAGGAGCAGAACCATTGACATTGTACCATGCAGGCTGCAGATGTGGTTGACCCTAACCTGGACAGAGCTGGAGAGCTTGCATTGGTGGTGGAATCACAGGAGCACTGGTAGGCTGACAAACCCAGTTACCTCCCTGGCCCAGATGCAGGGTTATGAGTTGACACAGTCCAACATCGATACCATCTATGTTTTGCCACAGAGTATGAAAGAGACCTTCAGACTCAAAGATGTAGGATTCACATGCCACAATGCAACAACAAAATATCCAAGAGGAGTAATTATGTGAATCAAGTATATAAAAGCCTTGAAGCAGACCAATGTCTCATAGCAATAAACATTTGCTAGTGAAGCTGTGTAGACAAAAGTGTATACTGTGTCATATACTGTGACATACTACAGTTTCCACAACATTTTTTTCTATCTTATTTTACTATTTTTTCAGGGGTTGGGTTCAAGGGCATAGGGTGGATACAAAGAAATATAGTGGAATTCATATGCATGGAGTGAAATTCACAAAGAGTCATTTAAAAACAGAAAAATTTAGTACATGTACACTGTTAACATATTTATATAAATACTAGTTTGTTGGTAACTTAAGAATGTGAAAAAGGATAGAATCATGTATTTTATGGTTATTAGGCTCATCAGATGTGCATGGGGTCAGAATTCAGAAAGCTAAAACTGATGTTTTCTAAGCTAAATCTTTGATCACACATAAAAATAAAGTAGTCAAAAGACTAGAAAAATAGTCTAGTGTAGCTGTTATAAATTTATAGGCTATGGCCTTTTTCGCTGTCAAAGGAAACTTTGACAGGGGTCACCCAAGACCACTCTGCATATTAGATACTTACGTTATGATTCATAAAAGTGGCACAATTACAGTAATGAAGTAACACAAATAATTTTATGGGTGGGGGTACTACAACATATGAAGAACTATATTAAAGAGCTGCAGTATAAGATAGGTTATGATTCACTGGCCTAGTGGTAGAGAATACCTCCTGAACTCCCAGAGTACTGGTGTTTGGTTCCCAGTTCCCATGTCAGACGGCTTGCAACTGTCTGTAACTCCAGACATGTGGGATCTAATGATGTTTCTAGCCTATGTGGATCACTTCATTTGCATTATTACCCAATAAATGCTTCTAAACATCATTAAAAGCAATATTGTTTTCATTTTTTCTTTTGTTTAGTTTTTTATTAGATATTTTCTTTATTTACATTTTAAATGTTATTCCCTTTACTGCTTTCACCTCCAAAAAATCCCTATCCCATCCCTCCTCCCCCTGCACACCAACCCATCCACTCATGCTTCCATGTCCTGGCATTCCCCTTCACTGGGGTATTGAGCCTTCACAGAACCAAGGGCTTCTCCTCTCTTTGATGCCTGATAAAGCCATCCTCTGCTACATATGTGGCTGGAGCCATGTGCACTCTTTTGTTGGTGGTTTAGTCCCTGGGATCTCTGGGGGTACTAGATGGTTCATATTGCTGTTCCTCCTATGGGACTGCAAACATCTTCAGCATCTTGGGCCCTTTCTCTAGCTCTTCAATTAGGAGCTCTAAAAGATAACTGTAAGAATCAAATATTTATTCTCAATTGATAACATTTACAAACTTCAAAAGTCATATATCAGAGTCAAAGATATTTTCAGTTCTACCTGTGCATTTCTTACTTTACACTACTGCACTGATATTTTACAATGAAAGTAAGAAAGTAAGATACTTTTCCTAAACTATTTGAGAATAAGTGGAAATATACTGAAAAAGATGGGGTTGAAGGAAGAATAAAAATAATGTAAACACAGCACTAATGAATGAAGTTCTCAAAACAATAAGATGAAGAACAGCTAAAATAAAGACAATATAATTTAATGTTTCTCTGAATAATATTTTCAAACAAAACGTGAAAATAATTTTTTAAGTGACAATTATACTAAAGATAGTATTTCCTAAAGGACTTAATTTACTAGATATTTTAATGTTTCTTTTTAGTCAATCACAAGTATGTAATACATGTGATTGATGCCATAGAAACACTATTGAATATAACTATATGATCTACTTATTAATTGCAGAAGAGACATTTGAGAAAAATCAATTTTACTTCATAACAAAATCCCAGAGAGGCTAGGGAAATAAGGGATAAAACTCAACATTATCTAGAAAATATATATCTAACACAAAGCCATGATTATCTGAAATTGAGAAAAATTCTAGATATTTCTACTAAAATCAAAAGTAAGTCAAAGATAGCTATTCTTCCTACTACATAGTACATGAAGTTTTATCTGTAGTAATAAGGCAAGCAAAGGAGATCACAGACATACAAATAGGAACTGAAGAATTCAAATTATCCATATTTGAAGAGGATATGATTCTATATAAAAAATCCTAAAGACTCCACCTGAAATCTCCTATAATTAGATAAACAGATTCAGCAAAGTAGCAGGATACAAAATTAATTTATAAAATGTAGTTGTCTTCACATAAGCAAATGAGTAACATAGTAAGCAAGGCTTAAGGTAATCAATAACACCCATAATTATCTAAAACGTTGAAATGTCTTGAATCCAATCAAATGCAAGATTTATACAATAAATTCTCTAAGACACTGGAGAACTAAAAGAAGAAAAAAAAAAAAGGCAGATGAAATATCTTTAGGTGTTTGTGGATTGGTAACTTAAATATTGTGAAAATGGCTATCTTACCAAAAGCAAGATGCAGTTTAAATGCAATTTCTATCGAAATTCCACTATAAGTATTCATAAGACTAGAAAAAGCAATCTTAAATACCTGATAGAAATAGATACTGATGCGGATTAATTAAAGCACTCCTGAACTAGACCCACACTTGAGACTAGCTTGAGGAACATGAGTTGTCTTCTAAATCTTTCTAGCATATCTTGTTCAGGCAGACTCTAGACATATCCTAGCAATGGAGGAGAAACAATAAGCACACAAATGCATGCACAGTAAACATGCGATAGGCTCAAAAGATTTAAAATATTATAGAAAGGCAGTGAAATTTCTTATAAATCTAGAGACACATAATTTGATATGTTTATTGCCAAGCTGTGCACCATAGTAACAGACAACTGACAAATGTATTTCTGTATATTTTGAGAACTAATAAAAAATTTTAATTGATTCTTCATAAAAATTACACCAACTATAAATTATTCTAACTACTGCTAGTAAGGATCTGAAGGATATTACAATGGGAACAGTAAAGAAAATTATCTCTGATCTAAATCAAATTATAGCAAATTTATAATTGTTTGTATCTTCATGACAATATTGATTCTTCCATAGGAAGCTAAGAAGCAGCTTATGACATATAAACAGCAAAGTCAAGCATCTGCAGGGGTATATAGACATATGACAGTGCTTACTGTAAAGTACAAACATTAAAACAGCTTTCTCATCTAAGTTTTACTACTTAATATCAGTGACTTTTACTGAATATAGATTCTTTTCTCAGACAATATGTTGAAGATATTTTCCCCTCCTTCCCTTCATCCAAGTTTCTCTCACCTTACCTTATTTTCAAATCCACATCCTTCATGTCTCTTCTTAGAAAAGAATAGGCTTTTAAGAGATAACATAACAAAGCAAACTATAAGAAGATAAAACAAAACCATGACATTGAAGTTGGAGAAGAAAAATGAACAGTGACTCTAAAGGTAGGTTAAATTGTAATTTCAGCCTATTTGGCTAACCAGGCTTGAAGTCTTTTACTATAATCCATATACAGGATATAACTGACATATAATCATTTTTGAATTGAATGTTTTAAAAAACATTAATTTAAACAGGATTAGCATTGGAAAAATGTATTCAAATCATATGCAGCATAAACCTTAACTGTTAGACTTAGACACACGCTTGGTTATCACTGTAGTTGGTAATATAAGGTTGTAAACATTAGGGTAGATTCATTTATTGTTTCCTGAAATGTTTTTTTAATGTAATTAGTAACCATTGATTTTCAGTTAGTGTTGGAATCTTGTGTCTGTTAATTTAACAAGTTAGAATATTAAAAATATTCAAATACAGATTTGTTTTATTTGGTGCCCTTATGAGAAATATTAGAAATAGCATGGATAATTGGTATATAGACACTGAACAGTAAGTCACAAACCAGAAAATATACACATTACAATGGGTGGTCATACAAGAAATTTTGTGATCACATGTGTGCTCAATCTAAATTCTAGAATAGTACTTATAGACAATATAGCAGAAGTCAAAATGCCTCTACTAAAATAAAACTTTATAAAGATATTGAGAAAACTGAAGAAGTTGATGTTCACATAGGAGTCTATAAAGTACTAGTCCAATATTAAGCTTGGATTGAGAAATAGAATGAACAGAGTAGAAAATTTATTTATATGCCTAAGGCTTTGAGAAAGAAGAAAAGAACAGAAGGAAATAAAATAGATAATGGAAGAGGCAATAAAGGAGGGATCATTAACCAGAGAAGATAGTGATATCTACATACATTAATTAACCACAATAAGATTAAAATATAAATAATGTGAAGTAGATGTTTCTGGTGACTTATATTGTCAACATAACCAAATCTGGAGTTACCTGGAAGAAAAGTTTCTGAGTTTGGCATTGAGTGATTATATTAATTACGTTAATGGATGTGACAGGATAAATCTTTTTTTAAACAAATTTTTTTTTATATTGGATATTTTATTTTACATTTCAAATGTTACACCTTTCCTGCTTTCACGCCCTCCCATTAAACCCCTATGCCATCCCCCATCCCCCTGCTTCTATGAGGGTGTTCCCCCACGTACTCCTACTTCATCACCCTGACATTCCCCTACATTGGGGTGTCAAGTCATCACAGGTCCAAGGACCTCTCCTCTCCTTGATGTCCAACAAAGCCATCGACTGCTACATACACAGCTGGAGCAATGGGTCCCTCCATGTGTACTCTTTGGTTGGTGGTATAGTCCCTGGGAACTCTGAGGGTACTGGGTGATTCACGGTGTTCCTCCTATGGTCTTGAAAACCCCTTCAGCTCTGTCAGTCCTTTATGATAAATCTTAACTGTGTATTGGACAATTTCTGGCCAGTCTGTGAGCTAAGTAAAATGGAGAATATATACAGAGCGGTGTACTCTGATATAGTCTTGTTACTGGGCCCCATAATGAAATGCCATCATGTTGACTGAAACAGTTACAAAAGATAATTTGCACACCACGTACTTATATAGGGCAATCTGTATGTTTACTTAAAACATTTTTGCACATATTTACCTCTTACAGGATGTAAGTTTCTATCTGAGATAGACATATATTATTAATTCTGTCTGCACAACACATTATGTATTTATTTTAAATTCATGAGTAAATGACTAAGTAATTTATTTGAAGGCACACTATGTAAAAGAAAAAAATAGAATTGCAGAATTGTTAGACAATATAAAGTAAATACTGGGAAAAGAAATTGGGAGTCAAAGACCAAGCATATGAACTAGAATCATCCAGCTGTTGACAATACTCCAAAATGGTGTAGATTCCCACAGTAAGCAACAGCTTAGCAGAAAACAAATGATCCAGTCCTGGGGATAATGTGATGAATAATCTGTGGTGCAAAACTGACAGAAATATTTCAAACTACATAGTTATTTTAAGTTCCTGACTCTATAACTTTATTGTTAAAATGTCACAGATACATACTATATAAATTTTAAATATAATGTTAATTTTGGCTAAAAGTAATGTACCTATATTATTGAATGCCAACACTGACAGATTGTAAAAATTTACTTTACACTTGGGGTTAGCGATGTTTCAAGAACCATTAAAAAGTTGAAAAATGTCAGTTCTAAACAAAAGTTTATACTAAAAAAATGTACTCTTTTGAAAAAATGGATTTTGGTGTATAAACATTATTGTATTTTATTCTAGAGAATTCCATATTTACGCTTTTACAAGTTCAAGATATGTGTCACCATTCCATTTAAAACTCAAATACCACTTTGAGTACATATGTTGTGGATATTTGTGCTGTTTGGAATGTTTCCTGTATGAGAAAATATCAGATATACAATGGATATGATGCATTTCTCCCTACCAAATTAATGCTGACATGTTTATTGACAAAGTTTTATATATGATTCAATTTCTGAATAATTTATAAATAAGTAACTGTAATATTTTACACTTATGCAAATGAAATGAACCTGACATGGAACAGAATATATGTGTCCTTTTTAAACAGACAAATAATATCTCAGAGTAACTTATCAAGGAATCCTGTCATGAGAGTGGCAGACCCACAAAGATTGCATCCTTTCTTAACTATTATTAGCTGACTTTGAGTTCAACCGAAGACACTCAGCATTTGAGTGCGGGATATAGCTTGGATTTTAACTTTCAAGATATGTTTATTTTAATTGGGTAAATACAACCATTGCTTTATTTTTAATAAAAACATAATTCTAACAGAAGAAGGTATCCTTTACTAATTTTTAGAGATGGAGCAAAGAGTAGCAATTGCTTGGCATAATTATGTTATAAAATATGTTCATGTTTGAATAAGGGCAGGCCAAAGAGGACTTATATATTCACAATTAATTTTGAAAACTGAAAAGAATCCACATGCAGAACTTTAATTACTCTTAAAAGCTGCAATTTCCCATACTTTATTCCCTTAAAATGTGCAATCTTTGCTCTCAGTTTTTAGAAAAGAAAGTTTTGAGAAGTAAAGTATTTGCCTTACAACTATGAAAACCTGGAATTAATCCCCACAGCTATGAAAAGTACAGCTGTGGTTGAGGACTCCTGTAATCCTAGCACTAAAGAGGCAGAGACACAACAACCCAGAATCATTGCAGGACATTCTCCCTGGCCATATTAGTGAGAGCACCACATCAAGAAGAGACCCTTATTCAGTGAACTAGGTAGAGAGAGTCTGAGGGACAATATTTTGAATTTGTCTCTGGCCTTTATATACATGCAAACATATATCTAAACTCATCCAAGAACAAATATGCATATATACATGAGTTCATCCTCACATGTGTATATATGCATACATACACACACACACACATACACACACACTCACACCAACATACAGATACAGAAAATGACAATAATATAAACACTTTTTCACAGTTTTCCTCCAATAGGACAAGTTGTCTCTTCATTCCTGTTTCTGTTCCATGTTTTACCTTTGATTTCTTATTTTTTTTTTTTTTGTGGTTCTTGATGCTTTCTTTTTCTTTTTTTCAATTTTCTATATTCTTTGTTTATAGTGCAAATGATTTTCCTTTTCCAGGTCCCCCTCTCCCGATAAGTCCCATAAGTCCTCTTCCCTCCACCTGTTCTCCAATCAACCCCCTCCCACTTCTCTGTCCTGGTTATCTCCTACATTGCTGCATCAAGCCTTTCCAAGACCAAGGCCCTTTCCTTCCTTCTTTGAGAATAATTTGATATGTGAGTTGTGTCTAGGGTATTCAGGGCTAATATCCACTTATCAGTGATTGCATTTCATGTATGTTCTTTTGTGAATGAGTTACGTCACTTAGGATGATGTTTTCCAGTTCCAATCATTTGCCTAAGAATTTCATGAATTGTTGTTTTAAATGCTGAGTAGTATTCCATTGTGTAAATATACTACATTTTCTGTATCCATTCCTCCATTGAAGGACATATAAGTTCTTTCCAGCTTCTGGCTATTATAAATAAGGCTTCTATGAACATAGTGGAGTATGTGTCCTTATTGCATGCTGGGGAATCCTCTGAAAATATGCCCAGGAGTGGTAGCAGAGTCCTCAATAAGTGTCATACCCAGTTTTCTGAGGAACCACCAGACTGATTTCCAGAGTGGTTGTACCAACTTGCATTCTCTCCAGCAGTGGAGGAGTGTTCTTTCTCCACATCCTAGCCAACACTTGCTGTCTCCTGAGTTTTTTTTCTTTCTTTTTTTTCTTATTTTTTCAAATATTTTTATTTTCTATATTCTTTGTTTACATTCCAAATGATTTCCCCTTTCCCAGATCCCCCCTCCCCATATGTCCCATAAACCTTCTTCTCTCCATCCCTTCTCCAATCACCTCCCTCCTTTTTCTCTGTCCTTATATTCCCTTCCAATGTTAGATCAATCCTTTCCAGGATCAGGACCCTCTCCATACTTCTTCATGGGAGTCATTTGTCATGCAATTTGTGCCTTGGGTTTTCAGGGCTTCTGGGCTAATTAATATCCAGTTATCAGAGATTGCATTCCATGTGTATTCTTTTGTGATTGGGTTACCTCACTTAGGATGATATTTTCCAGATCAAACCATTTGCCTAAAAATTTTGTGAATTCATTGTTTCTATGCTCCATTATGTTCATAGCAGTCTCCTCAGTTTTTAATTTGACTGGTGTGAGGTGAAATCTCAGGGTTGTTTTGCTTTACATTTCTCTCATGACTAATGACATAGGAACTGTCTTTTCAGCAAAGGAACAAAAGAAATCCAAGTGGACAACTACAATAAAGCTTCTCTCAGACAATGGCTCCATAATAATCTTGACATGGTCCTTTAAAGGTTTCTGAGACTACTTGAGAAATTCTGCCCTAGAAATTCTCAGGACTGTAATCTAGATAATCAGTTTTCAGCTATCTCTCTATTTTACAAAACAGGGGTCTTGAAAGTTTGTTGGTTCCTTTTTTCATCACCTCTGGCCAGAAAAAAACTAAAACAACTAAAAGGGTGATTATTTAGTCTGAATTCTGGTTTCACAGTCCAGCAAATGGTCATTTGGCTCTTTCTGGACCTGCTGACAGACAGATTATCAAGTAGTTGTAAGCACATAGTAGAGAATTTTGTGGGAGCAGAGGAAAAAGGAACTCAGTAAGAAAGCAGAACAATAATTAATCCAGACCAAACTGCCAAAGCAATACTTTCTATAACTTGGCTCCACTTTATCCTTCTAACCTTCCTGTAATGCTATCAAATTATTAATTCATCCAGGGGAATAATCCATGGAATGAATAAGAAAATATGTAAACTAGTCAGCTTTGTAAATGCCATCATAGAAATACCGAGAAGTAAGTTCTATTAATCGTAGAGATATTTCTTAGTCTAAGCAAGTGAAAATTCAAAATAATGATCATATTTGGGATACAAATATATTTCATTATCTCTAATAAATTCAACATTACTGAAACATCATTTATGTGTTTATTGAATACTGAAGATTTAATCATTTTAAATGTAGTTTTAAATCTTCATTTAAATCTTTTAAGATTCTTATAAGATTCTTTGAATATTATTTAAATTTCCTCTAAATTATTCTAGTAAGGACTTTTAAAATGTGATATACATAGATATAGCTGCATAACTATGATTTTAAAATAATCAACCTGTCAACATTACTTAAAAAATGATTGAATAATTTAAGCTTCAGTTTTTATGTGTTTCTGAGTCTACATCTTTCTTGGTTTCTCTCAGAAATTAATATTTTGCTAGACATATTTTCTGCAGAAATATTAAATAATATTTGTTTACAGTATTTCCCTTCTGTCTTATTCTTCTAATTGATGAACACTCTAAAATTCTTCATTTTGTGACCTTTGTCTTTCTTAAAGTATTATAAGTGAATCTTAATCTATTAATTCATATGATTTTAAAGTAAATTCAAATGAATTTAAGGTAAAAATATTTCCACTTCACAGAAAACAAGCAAAAATTGGGAAGGTACAGTATAGAAAAATAAAATGAGGACATGAATCATATTCCTGGTGATGTGATCAATAGATATTCTTGTTGGTTTTCTCAGCTTCTATTATCTCTTTACAGTGATAACCTCAATTTAAAATTTAGACAAAATTTAAGTTTCAGTTTTGTGTGTTTGCTTATATGTATTTATGTCAGATGTGGTGGTAAGCATAAAGAGGTGCTAAGGAAAGAAGATGGCACACTTGAAGACAACATGAGCTACATAAACATTATGTAATGACAAGAAGAAAAAGTGTGGAGAGCTAGATGCCAGAACAAAATATTGTACTGTCTGGCTTTGTGTATCAATTTGACACAAGATGGAGTTATTACAGAGAAAGGAGCCTCCCTTGAGGATATGCATGCTTGAGTTCCAATCTTGAATTCCTTTGGTGATGAAAAGCAATATGGAATTGTAAGCTGAATAAACCATTTTCTTTCCAACTTCCTTCTTTGTCATGATGCTTTAGTGAGGGAAAAGAAACCCTAACTAAGACAAATTGGTACCAGCATAGTGGGGTATTCCTGTGACAACTTGACCATGTTTTGAGGAGGACTGTAGAAGGACGTGGGAACTTTGGACTAGAGGAACCATTAACAGCTCTGTGGGATGTTCTATAGGATTATTATTGAAGGATAATGTTGAGAACAGTGTAAATGAGGGAGGCCTGGGTTGTGAAATTTCAGAGGGAAGATTAAAGTCTCTTAACAGGGCTTTTCCTCTGAGAGCAGAAAGAAGCTGTGTTCCAGAGATTGCCAAGATTGTAACATGCTGCAGCTGGACTTGGTAATGTGTAAGATTCACCCAAGTCAAACTGTTTTGAAGGCATGAATGGGCCAAGAAGAACAGCTGAGTCTCAGCACTATAGCATGGAAAGTCCTTGATGAAGGTGCACCCTCCGTGGAAATTGATGGCCCAGGACTGAAGGGGTCATGCAAAGGAGTTGAGGCATGTCACTATGATGAGAGCCTAAGAGAGGCTATTGATGAAGCCTAGTTGCAGATGATGAAAGAAGTGTTTTGGAGATGCCACTACTATGGAATGATCTCCAAGAACAGCAATAGCAGTGGAGTGGATCACAATGAGTTTAGAGTTCTACAGAGGGTAGAACTGGAGAAATGACCCAAGCCCTTTGAGGAGTCCAGGAGATGATGAGTGTAACCCAGCCATTGGATAGAGTTTGATTTTGATTTAGATTGTGACTGTGTGCTGGTAAGAAAGTATTTTAGTAGTACCTACATTTAAGAGACTTTGAATTATAAAAGACTGAATTTTAAAAGAGATTCAATATTTTAAAGGAATTGAGATTTTAATATGTAAGAATTTGTAAAGACTGTGGGACTTTGAAAGTTTAGATCTTGGGAATTAATAAGTAAGTAAGGGCTACTTCTTAATAGTGATATGTTTGTGTGTCAAGTGGACAAGGGGTCAATTGCACTGGATGATTTTGTGTGTGAACTAGACACAAGCTGGAGTTATCACAGAGACAAGAGCTTCCACTGAGGATATTAATGCCTCCATGAGATCCAACTATAAGGCATTTTATCAATTTGTGATCAAGTAGTGAGGGCCCATGTTAGGTAGTACCATCCCTGGGCTGGTAGTTCTGGGTTCTATAAGAAATCAAGCTGATCAATTAAGGGGAAGCAAGCCAGTAAATAACATCTCTCTGTGGCCTCTGCATCAGCTCCTGATTCCTGACCTGCTAGAGTTCCAGTCCTGAATTCCTCTGATGATGAACAGCAATATGAAAATATAAGCTGAATAAATCCTTTCCTCCCCAACTTGCTTCTTGGTCATGATGTTTTGTGCAGAAATAGAAACCGTGACTAAGACAAACTTATAGTCATGTATTTAAACATATAAATAGAAAATGAATGGTATGAGATAATTATCTTACAATTATGTCCATTTATTTTACTTTTTTGAAATAATTATGTGTCCACCACTACTTATTTCATCATAACAAAATACTATCAGATTCTGTGTAGACCAGATTCTACTTTTATAAGTATTTTTTTACTCACGTTTTGGAGAATGAAGCCCTTGGGCACTAGTGAGGCACTTCTTCATTTCTGAGAATGGCCATTTCATTTCCTAGAGTTTTTAAAAATAACAAAATTGATAGAATGATATTTTGAATTTACCAAAGTAACTTACAGTCCATGGTCTAGCTAGTATAATGACTGTTTTCCAACTGAAATGCAAAGAGTCCAAGAGTCTTTTATCAATCCCAAGGACTAATGTAGGTTCTAACAAGAGAGTGGGAATGTAGCAGGATAAATAAACTTCTCAGGAAGAGTTAGGCAAACAGTTGAAAGTGAAAGCTTTCTTCTATCATTTCATTTTCTTTTGCTACCATCAGAATGCATAACTCAGATTTATGCTGTGTCTTTCCACCTCAAATGATAAAGTGAAGAAAAGTCTTCCAAAGGAAGGCCAAGATCCTTGAGTTTTAGTTGATATCAAGCATAGTCACTCTCACAACCAAGATTACGCATTATGTAGTTGTTTACTCTGTCCTTACTTGCTTTTCCACAATCATGCTATCATGGTTGTTCTTTTTTGTAAAAGAAACACTATGAGATATTAGATTAAGAAATATTACCTATGACCTTATAGGCCAAATACATTTTATCTTTTCTAAAAAAAGTTAATTCAAAATAGAGAAACTGAAGTTTTGAGGTTCAGCCTAAAAGTATTCATTGGGAAGCCACCTCCCATATATAGTAGTAGTACATTCTATGAATTTAGCCACTCAAACATTGTCCCAATAAATTCTATTGCCATGTAATTACATGAGTTTTGCAAGCAAATGGATAGAACAAGAAAATATCCTGAGTAAGGGAACTCAGACCCAAATGCATATGTATGATATGTATTCACCAATAAGTAAATATTAGCTAAAAAGTTGCAAAATTCACAGAATATTCTCCACAGAACTGAAGAAGGTATGCAAGTCAAAGGTCCCAAGTGAGGATACCTCAATCCCACTTGGGAGGGAGAAGAAAGCAATCATAGGAAGAGGGAGGGAAGGAAGGACATGGTTGGGAAAGGTAAGAGGGAGGATAAGAGGGAAACATGATCAGGCTTTGGGGCAGGGAGCAATGGGGGAGACAAGACTGAAGCCCTGAGGGCCAGCAGAAAGATTTGACTCATTCAGAGTCTATTTGATACTTTCTCATGCTCTGCTCAATGCTTTTACTCAGAATGTGACCCATGTTCTCATTCATGCTCTGGTTCATGCTCTCTCTCTCATATGTGAGTGGATTACTGAAAGCTTTGGCCTCCTTAGCCATTATTTTGAGGATCTCTTCATATTCACATAGCAAGTTCTCTGGGTGTGTAACTATAACCTATAGCTGCCCACAGCAATGTCGAATACATCGAACCGGGTACAGGGTTACCTGGAAGGAAAGCTGAGAATAGAAAGGGATGACAAGAGAAAATTGAAGCCAAGAAAAATAGGTTTTCTGCTCAATGCTCAAAATAAAATGGGGGTTCCAAATACATAGGCATAGGGGTGGGGTGGGGTGGGACTCTTCTCTCAAAGGCTGGAAACAGGTCAGCAGAACTGTCCTTGGCTGGTGTCTCTCGGGAAACCTCAGGTCTGGAAGAACAACGGACTTCACCTTGGTCTGAGTGCTCTACCCTAGCTAGAGGAGACTTGTGGCTAGCACTGAGGTCTGGAAATTCCCATTCAGAAGGCCAGGGGTGGGGGGTGGGGGTGCATAATAATTTGCCCCTGCAAAAAATTAATAACTGAATTTTCCTGAGTAAATTCTGTCATTATCCTGTTTTCATCTTAGAAAGTTCAACTTTCTATGTTAAAGGTTACAATATCGCCTTAAGATTTGGAAAAGCTCAAAGAATTTCTCCCAAAACATGAGAATCACATCAACTAAAATGTGTCTAAACAATGACTGTTTCACTGCTACCATGAACTTTTATTGGAAAAACTCCAAATTCCTTCAAAGACTCATTTAAGTTGGTTGGTTAGTTCTAGAAACAGAAAAGTCTGAGTTCACACCTTGATGTCTGTCTTAGTCAGGCTTTCTACTGTTGGACAAAACACATGATCAAGAAGATAGTTGTGAAAGTATGGGTTTATTCAGCTTGAACTTCCACATTGCTGTTTAACATCAAAGGTAGTCAAGAGAGGAACTCACACAGGGAAGGAACTTGGAGGCAGGAGCTGATGCAGAGGCCATGAAGGGTTGCTGCTTACTAGATTGCTTTCCCCAGATTACTCAGTTTGCCTTTTTATGAAACCCAGAACTACCAGCCGAAGGATAGCACCACCTTCAATGAGCCATTCCTCATCAATTTCTAATTGAGAAATTGCCTTACACCTGGATCTCATGGAGGCATTTCATTAATGGGCCTCCAACCTCTGTGATAACTCCAGCTTATGTCAAGTTGACACACACACACAAAAAACCTGCCAATACAATGTCATTTCTAAACAAGTACTTTAATTTCAAACACCAGAGACAGTATGGAGGTGTGTTTACAGGGTTTTTCAACCTACCTTGGAAGCAAATACCTGTGAAGAGCAAACAAGTCATAGTGCCTAAGTGGGTCTAATCTGGTTCTACAAGGCTAATAGTACCTTATCTGGCTGCCAATGTGTATTTATTCTTCATATCCTTTCTAAATACAATGAAGTCAATGCACATCTGATTATATGAAATATACTGTACTTCTAAATTTTCTTTCAGAATGATTTATCTTGTTCTGTATTCTCCTTAGAGAAAATATGTGCTAGGTTATAGTGGGACAATGGAAAGACTACTACTAGAATCCTTGGGAACTATAAGCAAAGAGTTTTATTATTGGTTGTTTTATTTTATTATTGGTTATGTAGCAATTTTTATTTTATTTTGTCTTATTTTTGTTATACTGTTTTATTATTGGTTATGTAGCAATTTCTGTCAAGAAGCCACATTTGTGCAATTCTCTATAAAATACCATTATTTTAAAGAACACAGTCTTTCTCACTGGAAATAAAGCATTTTGAATTTTCCAGATACCTTAATGATCTTTAAACTTTTAGACTCTGAAATAACTATGTCTCTTGTTCCCAAACTTGGAATCACCAGTGTTATGTACTGGCACGAGGGAGTACAGAGGAAAGTTTCCTACTGCTTCCAATATATGAGAAGATATGAAGAAGATGTTCCCCAATTATGGCAGGAAGTATCCTGTGACTGTCACTTTCAACTCTTGGGCCCAGGGAGAAAGGTGTGAAGTGAATATCCTTTGTAAAGGTTTTGTGGCTCCTTGCGGATACTTTATAAGAAAGAATTAAAATGTAATGGGGAATATGGGTTGGGTATTCTTGAATGCACTGAAAGCCAGTCATGAAGATGCTCTGTGGTGGGAAATCTAAGTTTATGGGCTATAAATCCTGAAGTAAAACCTGAAAACTGGCTATTGGATTAAGAGTGTGAACACAATCCCTTCAATGCAATGTGAAGCCAAGTAGAGAAAATACCTGAGCTGCTGCTGCATGGTCATCCATTTATTCAGTGTAAGA
Source organism: Apodemus sylvaticus (assembly GCF_947179515.1). NCBI lineage: Eukaryota > Metazoa > Chordata > Mammalia > Rodentia > Muridae > Apodemus > Apodemus sylvaticus. The sequence goes on along the minus strand of NC_067474.1, from coordinate 91,548,023 downwards.
CAGTTATAAGTCAGTTCCTGACATGATGATCAGGCCCAAGAGGAGAGGACAGACAAAAAGCATATGTTCTACACTTCAGATAATATGAGTAATCTTTGAGATCTGGAAAAGCAATACAGAATCTAGAGGAGGCAATCTCTGCCATTGATGTACCTCTGAGATGAAGATTCAGTTAGAATCTCCTTACACTGGATGACAAGGAGAAGTTGGCCTCTGTTATCACTAACCATTCTCTAAGACCTAGCTTCCATGCTCCGAGGCCACAGGATTAGAGAGAACATTTGCTAATAAGCTAGAACAGCTGGAGATTTTCTAGTATGGGCAAGTGCTGGTGAGTTGCCCAAGGCAGAGTGTAAATAGAATAGTCCTAGAGTTGGGAATGTGCCAGATCATGCTTGATGTGCAGTATTGGCCCAATGGACAGCATCCTAATAATAGAATATAGAATTTGCACTTAGTCACTACTCTGGGAAGGGCATTTTAGACATTTGATTGGGTACTAAAGTCCTGTGTGTCATCATATTCAGGATCTAAATTCAGAAATGACAGTCTCAGCCATTATAGTGTTAAAGTGGACGAGAAAAGGGCGTGTGTAAAGGAAGTCACATATTTTCTCTAAGGAGAATACAGAACAAGATAAATCATTCTGAAAGAAAATTTAGAAGCACCGTGTGTTTCATATAATCCGATGTGCATTGACTTCATTATATTTGGAATGGATATGAAGAATAAATACAAATTGGCAGCCAGATAAGGTACTATTAGCCTTGTAGAATCAGAAGAGACCCACTTAGACATACTAGAGATTCCCTAGAACTATAGACATAAAGCTCAGACAAGTATGTGTCTCTAGGGTTTCCTGCTCCTTACATCAGATGACATCACCCTTTGGTGTAAGAATTAGGTTTGAGGTATCCAGTTGGGAGGTGTTAAGAGGAATGTAAGTCAGATATTGAATTGACAATGCATTGGTTACTTTCAAATATGCAGAGTGATAGCCCTTGGTGATATTAATGCTGACACCACTATAGTCAATGAGAAACCAGCTGGGTTTCATGGGCTGGCTGGCTACATAGATAGCAATGACAGTTGCACAATTAAGGTCAAGCTAGTAATTGTGACTTTGGGTATTGGACATATGGCTTCCAACCAAATACAGTGCATTTTTTTCTTTTTCTTTTTCAAATGACTAAATATATCCTAGAAATAGATATCTTGCCATTATGGGCAACCTTCCAAATGATCTCCCATGGATTTGGATTCCAAGTTAGAGCTGTTAAGGCAGTAATACAAGATCAGGCACCACCTCCCCAACAAGTAATTCAAGCTCCAAAAGGAGTGATTTAAGTACTTCAATACCAGGCATCAGTGGAGCATGGGGAACTTATTTACACTATTTTTCAACTAGAAGCAGCTGGTATAATTTGAATAGTAGAGGGCCACTATAACTTTTCCCTTGTGTGGTTAGTGCAGATATCATATGGAACATGGAGAATGACTGTGGGCTATATCAAAAAAAAAAAGGTGATTCTAACCATGAATACTATTGTACAACCCACCTTAGATATGATGAACCAATTGACTTTGATTTGGGATCAAAATGACTGTGATTGATCAAACCAGCCCATTTTTCTTTTTACTGTGGCATTGCTCAAAATGTCAAAAACAATTTGTCTTTATCTATTGTGCTTGACAATGAACATATGTCATTTTAGCCAAAGGTTATCTGCATAACTCTGCTTCTTGCAATGGTTTAGTAGCTCCAGATTTAGGATCCTGGATAAGTTCCAAGACAGTTAAAATATGTTATCATATTGAAGATATTCTGCCTACCTCTGTCTCTTTTAAAGATCAAGAATCAGAAGTTGTAAGATCCAGAGCTACCTGAAATTGTGGAAAATGGTAGTAAATGTTTCCAATAATAGAGGTCTAGTTTGCTTGTCAAATTTTTTGGAGCTGCCTTGTTTGTTTGTTGGTTGGCTTGTTTATCTATACCAGAGGAAAAAACTTGACAATGTTCAGGCATATTCTTGAATGAAGGTAGCCAACTAATTACAAGCTTTTGTGAGGGTTTTGGATTATTGAAGAGTGTTCATCCCCCACTGGGCCCAGAGAGTTGATCCTTTGTAAGATTTAGAAAAATTATCACAACATGTTATGATTCTGAGGAAGCCAAATGGGTAACTGTAAATGCTGAGCAGCTTATACGCCACACACAAATGTTTACCACTATCAACCAGCCAAATATAATTTAATATAACCAAAAAAAATTTGGTTTGGACCTATGGCAACATATGGGGGAAAGATGAGTACCTGTAGACTTTGACATTTAGTGACAAGGGCAGAAGGATACTGAGGCCTGCTATACCCTTACTGAAAAATAACTAGTGGCAAAGTATGCACCCTTCAGCCTAAAAAGTTTGTCTCTAAATGAAGTAAATTCCTAGTGCATATTCGGTATCCCATTATTGAAAGAGTACGGTCTTGGTTATCCATTAAAATACTTATGAGAGCTTAATGTCTTACATTAGCTAAATGGGAAGCTAACCTAGACCAGAAGGGAACACGATGTATTTGCTCTTTCAAGAGTTATGGAGGTCCTGCATACAGTAGGCAGCGTGAAGGCATTAGATGTGAGTTTCCAAAGAAAGAAGATCTCAGTACTAACTTCTGACTGGGAAGGGACTACTCTATCTCTTGATAATTATTACATGAGGCTTACAGCAGTGTGCTCAAGTCTACATGAAAGGCAGCAGCAATTCACCTGTCCACTGACATTATTCAGAGCGCTGACTTTTCAGTCAGATAATCCAGTGGGTTTACCTATACACTGTATAGCTGATAGTTATGAGGAAATACTCCTCTATTTAGTTAAGCACTGATAATTGGATTGTATATAGTGTTCTCTCTGTGAATTCACATAGGTTGGGAGGTGGACTGTGAGCTCCTGTGTTATTCTTCCATGTAGGAATAAATCTAAATATCAGAAAACAAAATTCTGTAATTGTTATATGTCAAACTTAAACCTTTACTCAGCCCCAGAAATTACAAGGACAATGTGTAGCATGTTTTCAGTAGATACAAAGTGCAATACCATAGGATGCTACTATATGGAAACACCAGCATCAAGGCCATGTTGGAATCAACACTATGACAAGGGTAAATGCTCAGAGGAAACCTTTTTTTTCAGAAGAGATATATCATGTCCATTGGTAATATCTGGTATATGTTGAGCATTCCTTAAGCATCAGTGGTTGATAACAGTATTTACTTGGATTAGTAGGTGTATAGATTGGTTGGTGTAAAATCGAAACAAACTGTACTCAAATAAAAGGAAATACCCTCAACTGTGAAACATTCTTTATCAGATTGGCCAGTGGACATGTGTCTGGATCATTTTGTTGATTTCTAATTGACAGTTGTGTATTTCTGATAATTGTGTTTGATAGGACCCATCCAAATATGGGAAATGCCATTGCTTGGCAGGCAGAACTGAGATGTGTAAAAGTAATTAAACAAGCTGTAAGAAACAAGTAAATATACAATATTCCCTATGCACCTTGTTTCAGTTCCTGAGTGAAGTCAGTGCTCTGACTTGTTTCAGTGACAGAGTATGATGTAAAAGCTGTAATAAATCATTTCCTTCTTATTTTACTTTGGATTATGACAATATTTGAGGGATTGACCACATAGGCTTTTTCCCAGGTCTGAAAGTTGTGCTTATGATTATACCATTCATATATCTGTCAGTTTCTTGTTTACTTAATCTATTGGCCAGGTTGAATACAAGCTCTGTGTGTAGTAAGGCTTATGGTTTGATTCATATTATTGACCAAGTCCAAGCTTGGTCTTCACAGATGAACATTCAACTCAGATTGCAGTTCTATGTGCCATACTTGTCCAAAGCAACACGATGATAGAGGGGTTCAATGCTCTGTTGTAAAATGAGTTATATTTGAGAATATATCCCCCATCTCTCAAGAGATACAAGATCTGTCTTGATAGACCAGTGTTTGTCCCCTAACAAAATTCTCATATGACATAAGGTCTACAAAAATTGATATAATACTAAATATCCCAACAGAGTATACTATACCTTTGCTCAACCAGAATTTTAAAACTCTTCTCATTTCTGTTAATAAGACCACTCAAATGAAATAGACAGTGTTACCTTACATTTTCTGGCAGTTTGCGAAGGGGAACTGGTACTGTGTCACAAACATTGTTGTGTAGGTAAACAATAACCAAAGAATAGCTGTGTTAAAAGACATACATAAAAAAATACAGAAAAATCTAGAATTTCATTGTAAACCTCCGAGAGTAATAGTGTGGCTGATGAATTTGACATCAACCTGCAATCTCAGAGTTGTGTGAGAAACTTTTCCTGGGGATGAAAAAAAAATCACAAATCTAATAATCTCAGAAAACAATTCTAGGATATATCAAAAACATAATATTAACAAAACCGAACTTGGAGAGACAATAAATTTGTATCTGGAATATTAAGAGAGAGATGGATGAAGTATTGTTTATAAGAACAGGGGTGACCTTAAAAATGACATAACACTAAATTCCTTTTCCAATACTCTTTTTTTTCTGCACAAAAGCTACATCTCTCTACAACCTGCAGAATTGTGTACATGTCAGAGAGTTCTCCTCAATGGATCAGTAACTCCTCCCTGAAATATTAATAAATCTACAATTCTTCAAGAATATTCCCAATTGCAGTTTTTCCACCCACAAGTGATACTTATTAAACAATTGAGTTTCATGTCATTGCCTTTCATTCCTCCAGTAAAAGAATATTCCCAATCTGGAGAGAATATCAAAAAATAGGTAGAACACTCAAAAGCTGAGGTAGAAGGATCATTTGATCTATTAGGAGTTAGAGGCCATTTGAGACAACAAGGAAGACACCTTCACTTTAAAATTGAAATTTCACCACGCTCTCTAAAACCCCGTGTATCTAAAAATGGTGTTTTATTAGAAGTGAATGTGATTAGAATACAACTGTGATTTTTCTTTTTGATTCAGAATATCATTTCTGGGATAGGGTTACAGGAGAATAGACAATAAGTTCCTGACAGAAATCAAGGCTTGGACAAGTATGAAGCACATTGCAACAGAGGCAATAGAACTTTGGGACTTCCAGGGTTCTGAATTTTTCTTGGAAATCTAGAGAAAATGAACATAAAATTGGGCCATAAATAAGGATGTCTCTCTAGAGCACTATATAAAAAGGGATCTAACAGAACCTGTAGTACAACACAATAAAGTAACATAATGTGAGAGCAATTAATAAGCATGTTTCAAAAATCATTTTTAATGTTAATAGTCATAACCACTTAATAGAAAGATTAAATTAATAGATTGCATGAGAAAACAGGATATATCTTTATGCTGCTTCAAATAAACACACCTTAGAACCAATGGCAGTTATAGCCTTAGAAACAAAAGTAGGCCAACCTATTTCAATATCTAAAAGGAATTGACTTCAAATTAAAGCAAATTAGAAGAAAAGGGAGGTGTAATAAATATTTCCTATACCATTCTACAAAACAAAGACTGAGGAATATCTGCAAATTAATTTTGTTATAAAGCTAGCATTACCTTGAAAGAGCATTCGATGTTAGCCCTCTATTGGAAGTAGGATAGGTGAAGATGCTTTTCCCAATCTGTAAGTTGTTGTTTTGTCCTGATAACAGTGTCCTTTCCCTTACAGAACCTTTCAATTTTATGAGATCCCATTTGTCTATAGTTGTTCTTAGAGCCTGGGACATCTATATTCTGTTCAGGAAATTTTCCCTGGTGCCAATGTGTTTAATGCTCTTTCCCAATTTCTCTTTGAATAGATTCAGTGTATTTGTGTTTATGTGCAGGTTCTTGATCCACTTTGTCTTGAGTCTTGTACAAGGAGATAAGAATAACTCAATTTGCATTTTCTACATGCTGACCACCAGTTGAACTGGCACCATTTGTTAAAAATGCTGTCTTTTTTCCCGTGGATAGTTTTAGTTCCTTTGTCAAAGATCAAGTGAACATAGGTGTGTGGGTTCATTTCTGGGTCTTCAATTCTATTCAACTGATATATCTGTCTGTCTCTGTACCAATATCATACAATTTTTATGATTATTGCTTTGTAGTAAAACTTGAGGTCTAGGATGCTGATTCCACCAGAAGTTCTCTTATTGTTGAGAATAGTTTTCACTATCTATCTTGGTTGTTTTTTTTTTTTTTGTTGTTGTTGTTGTTGTTCCAAATAAATGTGACAATTGCACTTTCTACCTCTGAAGAGTAGAAACTGGAGTGACAAATTGAGTTGGAAAATGGATACACAAAATGTGGTACATTTATACAATGGAGTACTACTTAGCTATCAAAATCAATAATTTACTGAAATGTGCTGACAAATGGATGGAACTAGAAAATATCTTCCTGAGTGAGTTAACCCAGTCACAAAAGAACACATATGTTATGTACTCTCTGATAAGTGAATATTAGGGGAAAAGCTCAAATACTCACAATTCAACTCATAGATCATATGAAGCTCAAGAAGAAGGAAGGCCAAAGTGTGGATGCTTCCATACTGCTTAGAAGGGGGAATAAAATAATCATGGGATGTTGAGGGTGGGAAGGACCTGGGAGGAAGAAAGGAGGGGGAGGGGGAAAGAGTGCATGATGAGGTGTGGGATGAGATAGGCAAGATGTACAGAGAGTAAGGAAATTGAACAGGGTGTGCAGCATTGGGGAATGGGGAACTGGGGATAACCTCCCCAGAAATTCTCCAATTCCAGTAAAGCAAGAGGGACATTCCTAGGACCCAACCAGGATAACCTTAGCTAAAATACTCAACAAAGGGGAGAGAGAGCCTGAAGAGACCATATCCAAAGGTTAGGCATAGCCCAAGTTGAGGGAAGATCTACCCACTCATCTCAAAAATATTAACTCAGAATTGCTCCTGTTTAAAGGGAATACAGGAACATAGAATGGAGTTGAAACTGAAGGAAAGGCCATCCAGAAACTCCCCCACCTACGTATCCATCCCATATGTAGCCACCAAACTGAGTCACTATTACTGATGCTAAGAAAAGCGTGATGACAGGAGACGGACATAGCTGCCTCTTGAAAGGCTCTGTCAGAGCCTTACCAAAACAGATGTGAATGCTTGAAACCAATCATCAGACTAAGCACAGGGACGCCAATGGAAAAATTAGGGGAAGGACTGAAGGAGCTGAAGGGGTTTCAACCCCATAGGAAGAACAACAATATCAACCAACCAGATACCCTAGATCTCACAGGGACTAAACCACCAACAAAGAATACACATAGAGGGAGCCATGGCACCAGGAGCATATGTAGCAGAGGATGGCCTTATCATCAAGGGGAGTGTTGACCCTGGGTCCTGTGAAGTCTCGATGCCCCATTTTGGAATCTAGGGTAGTGAGGTGGGAGTGGGGTGGGGTGGATGGGGGTGTACCTCATAGAAGTAGGGGGAAGTGGGCATTATTTGTGGAGGGAAAACTGGGAAGGGGGATAATATTTGAAACGTAAATAAATAAAATAATTAATAGGAGAGAGAGAAAGAGAGAGAGAGAGAGAGAGAGAGAGAGAATACTAAAGGAAAGTAGCTGGGCAAGGAAAGCAAAAAATATACTGTTTCACTAAGACAGTAATATCCAGAAATATTTCAAAGATATGTGGTGAGAAGATATATAGGTAAATAAGACTAATCAGAAAAATGGATGACCCAATTTCCCTATATAATACCCAAACAATCATCCCTTTACACAAGGACCACCCAATTTCAAACCAATAAAGCCTGGTGACTTGTTTGATACTAAAACCAGGTAAAGAACCATCACTACCATCAGCATCAATAAGTGATGTAAAAAAAATGAAATAATATTATTGGCCAATATGTTTTATGTAAGCATAGAGAAATTTGGAATTCAAGAACTGAACAAAGAACATATCATCCATGGTTGAGTAAATTTCTTCTGATAAAACAGGATGCATTCACATATCTAAGTTAACAAAGGCAATCCACCATGGTCATAGACTTAAGGGTAGAAACTACATGACAATTTTATTAGCTCCAGAAAATTCCTTGACAAAATTGACTATCCATCCAAAGGAATGATCTTGTAAACAATATCATTATGAGGAACATAGATCAACACAATATACGCAATAAAATGAGAATGCCATAGTCAATATCATCTTATACAAGAAAAAAACTCAAAGCATTTCTATACAATTCATGAATGAAAAAAAAGATCTCCAGTAGCTCCCTTCCTGTTCAATATAAAAGCTAAACTCATTTTGAGAGCAATATGGCAAGTGAAGTATATGAAGTAGATATGAATAGAAAAGGAGGAAGTCAACAAATCTTTATAGGAGAGGATATGATTCTATACATAAAAGATAACAAAAATGCATTGGAACTCTCCTACAATTTAAAAATACACTCAGCAAAGTAGCTGGAGTCAATACTGATGCATGAACAGGAACCTCTCTTTAAACAATGGCAAGCACAATAGAGAAGAAATAATAATCACAACATACTAAAATACCATGAGTTAAATATAAGAAAATGAGAGATATAAACAAGAAAATCTTTAAATATTGCTAAAAAGTAGTTGAAGAGAATAATAGAAAGCAGAAATACCTGACTTGATTATAGATTGATAGGACTGATACTGTCAACATGGCCTAAACATTCACATTTATTCTCCACACAATTATAACATTTTCCCTGAAATTAAAAAATAAATATTATTAAATTTCACATAGAAATTAGAAATACCTAACATATCCAAAGCTATCCTGAACAATGATTTTCTAGATCTAGATTTCAAGTCAAATTACAGAGTTGAAATATTAAAAAATAACTTAGTATTGAAAGAAATCATACCAATTAGTTATCAGAGTAGAATTGAAGAGCCATCTCTAAACCCTTTCTCCTACAGCAGCTTTATTTTTGAGAAAGAAGACAACAATACACATCTTTTACAAATGCTGATGATCAAAGTTGATAGCTATGTGCAGAAGCCTGAAGCAGGATTCCTATCTCTCATGCTGTACAAAACAAAATTCCAAATAGGTCAGGGAACTCAACATAAGACATAACAGTCTGAGTCAGAAAGAGTAGAAACGCCAGACTACACATGAGTTTAGTGGTGCAGGAAAGGCCTTTCCAAACAGTACCACAGTACCACAGGCTTTAAACGCAAAAATTAAAATCACAAATGGGAACTCACAGTGATAAAATAATTACACACAGCCAGGAAAACCCACTCTCAAATAAATGCACAGCCCCCAGAATGGGGGATCAAAGACATCCTCAGTTGTTTACTTTAAAAATCAATATAAATAGCCTAGTGTTAAAATGTGGAGTGAAACTAAACAGAGCATTCTTAAAACATTCCTTTGTGGAAGGACATCTAGGTTCTTTCCCACTTCTGATTATTATACATAAGGCTGCTATGAACATGGAGGAGCATGTGACTTTGTTATATGTTGGAGCATCTTTTGGATATATGCCCAGAAGTTGTATAGCTGGGTATATAATGTAATATAATGTCTAATTTTCTGAGGAACCATCAGACTGATTTCCAGTGGGGTTGTACTAGCTTTCATCCCATCAGGAATTGAGGAGTTTTCCTCTTTTTCTACATCCTCACCAGCATCTTCTGTCACCTGAGTTTTTGATTTTAGGCATTTTGACTGGTGTGAGCTGGAATCTCAGGGTTGCTTTGATTTTCATTTCCCTGATGACTAATGATGTTGAACATTTCTTTAGGTGCTTCTCGACCATTCATGTTTCCTCAGTTGAGAATTCTTTGTTTAGCTCTGTATCCCATTTTTAATAGGGTTATTTGATTGTCTGGAGTCTAATTTATTGAGTTCTCTCTATATATTGGATATTAGCCCTCTATTAGATGTAGAATTGGTAAAGATCTTTTCCCAATCTGTTGGTTGTCATTCCATCCTATTGGCAGTGTCCTTTGTGGTACATATATATAATGGAGTACTAATCAGCTATTAAAAACAATGTATTCATGAAATTCTTGGGCAAATGGATGAAAGTAGAAAATATCATCCTGAGTGAGGTAACCCAACCACAAAAGAACACACATGGCATGCACTCATTGATAAGTGTATATTTGCCCGAAAGCCTGGAATACTCAAGATACAATTCACAGACCACATGAATCTCAAGAAGAAGGAAGACCAAAGTATGGGTACATTGGTCTTTCTTAGAAGGGGTAACAAGATACTCATAGGAGCAAAGAGAGAGACAAAATGTGGAGCAGAGCCTGAATGAAAGACATCTAGAGACTGCCCCATTTGGGGATCCATTCCACATAGTCACCAAATGCAGACACTATTGAGGATGTCAATAAGTGCTTTCTGACAGGAGCCTAATAGAGCTGTCCCCTAAAAGGCTATGCTGGAGCCTGACATATATAGAGGCAAATGTTTGCAACCAGCCATTGTACTGAGTGTGGGGTCCACAATGGAGGAGTTAGAGAAAGGACTAATGGAGCTGATGGGATTTTCAACCCCATAGGAAGAACAACAATATCAACCAACCAGACTCCCCCCAGAACCACATGTTCTAAATCACCAACCAAACAGTACACATGGAGGGACCCATGGAGGGAGCCACATATGTAGCATAGGATTATGGCCTTGTTGGATATCAATGGGAGGAGAGGCCCTTGGTCCTGTGAAGGCTTAATGCCCCAGTGTATGGGTTTGTGAGGGCTGGCAGGCAGGAGTGGGTAGGTGTTTGGGGGTACACTTTCATAGAAGCAGGAGGAGGGGAGATGGGATAGGGTGTTTCTTGGGGGCAGAAATCAGGAAGGGGGATAACATTTGAAATGCAAATAAATAAAATATCAAATAAAAAACAAAAGAGATACCAGCAAATGGCACAAACCTAGGGCAAATAAAAAAATAAAATATATGTAGCTGAGAAACATTTAAAAAATGAAAATTAAAGAGTAATGAAAATTAAAATTATTTTGAGCTTTATTTCATCATAATTAGGGTGGTGAGAATCTAAACAACAAATGAAGATAAATCATCCTGTGGATTCAGATAGAGGGCAAAGGCTGATACCCTATTTGTGGAAGTGATTCAGCTGTAGCAGTCTTTGGACATATACATAAGAAACTCCATATCTTCCTACAGAATCGGCTATTTATCCATGCTCTTGCTTCCTTATTCATAATAGCTTGGAATTAGAAAGATCATAGATACCCATCAATGATAAATGGATAATGAAAATATTGTATCTCAACAGTGAAATATTAATCAATTCTTTAAAAAACTATACTTTTAAAATGTAAACTGGTTAAATTGTAAATTTGTTAAAGCCAAATCCAACATTCTTAGTGATATGGCTCAGGGCCATAAAAACAATATCTCTCTTTCATTTGTCTATACATCAGTGAATTTTCAGATTCTTTGTTTCTTTTGTAATATACACAGATGTCAGGGTATGATTAAAGTGACATAAGAGTATGAAAAATGATAAGTAATCTATATGGAAATCTACTAAGATGCACATGCACGTGCACGCTTGCACACGTGTACACACACACACACACACACACACACACAAACACACACACATACACAGAGTACAGAAAGCTACAATACCACAATGGATTACTTCCTTCAGAGCTGATGGCCAGTGAGAACATGTTGCCTACACAAGCATTATGGTCTTTAGGCATGTTATCATTCCCCACTAATCCTTGATGAAAAGATCGTATTTATGAAGTGATCACATACTTAGATCATAGAATATTCGGTAATCCAATTAGTAATGATGTGGAAACTCTGACTCTACTTGCCTAACTTTCATGTTGATGGAAAGTTTTAGACATGAATAGAAGGTAAAATTAATCATCAACCATATGTGGATATGTCTCTTGGAAGTTGAAAAAATGACTTGTCTAACAAGACATGTCTACTGCTGCAATATTGTGTTGAACATCATGTTGTAATCTACTAGCTTCTGATTGGGATTTAAGTCTCAATTCACAAGAGGAAACACATACCAGAATCTGTGTTGTGTAGTCAAGAACCTATGCTAGATAGGACACAGACTCTAGGTTAGAGCTCACCATTTTAATTTTTCCAAATTGATATAACATTAAGATAACATCATACTAATGACATTTACAGATCAATTTGTCTCTCAACCTTCATCTAAGATGCTTCTATTTTCAGTAGATGGTGATTAACATGGACACCTATAACTAGACAATGCAGGTAATAAGAGACTTCAGGGTTTGTTCACATCCTGCTTGTGATGGCTATGGGATTTTTGCAGAAGAGGAAATTAAAGGCTCTAGCAACTAGAAGCAGTAGAAAATAAATATAAGGACACAACAAGGCATATGCACAAATGAGTTTACAAAGGTTGTGACAGCATGCACAATACTTGTAGAAGTTTGAGCTAGATCAAATCCCAGCATGGAAATGAAGTTTGGTACAAAACTCCACCCTTAGCTATATAACTATACACAATTATGACCTAGGGCTCTAGGTCTTGTCATCTTTCTCTAAGAATGAAACCCCTTGTAAGTTGACCATTATATGTTGGAATACAGAACATATACAGATCATATTGGTCTTGGTGGTTTTAAAAAAATAATGGAAAGTTGGGTGAGTTGGGAAAGGAAGTGAATCTGAGAAGAGCAGGTGCTGGGACAACATGATCAATACAGGTTGTATTAAATTATTAAAGCATTAATGTAAAATTTGTACAATATTCTCAAAGAATGAATTAATTTTTAAAGTTAAAGTAGCCTTAACTAATTGGATATGTCAGCATATATTTGAATACTTTCATACTTATAAACATTTGATGACATTTTGTTACTTGGAGGTAGGTATTTTTTATATATATGGAGAGTGCAGGTACTTCTGACTTTTGAAGTTGCTGTTCTTTATTACTTTCATTATCAAACTAACATTACACAGCAATCAATGCAAAAAAAATCTATATGTCATTTTAAGCAAAATGTTTATAATACTCCTTTTCTATTTTGAAATTGAAATTGTTGCAGTTGGATCACAATCATCATTGATGCTGAGATACTGTATTTATGCAGATAATAAAAATGTATCTATATTATTGATTTTCTTAACCTGCTATTAATACTAGGGTTAAAATCTTTTTGCTAAATATTATAAATTCATGCCACATCTTAAGACAGACCTCTTATAAGCCATTTGTAAAGCAACCATGGTTTTTTTTTTTGTTTTTTTAAATTTATTGATATATTTATTTACATTTCAAATGATTTTCCCTTTTCTGGACCCCCACTCCCTGAAGGTCCCATCAGTCCCCTTCCCTCCCCCTGTTTTCCCACCCAACCCGTCCCACTTCCCTGTTCTGATTTTGTTCTATACTGCTTCACTGAGTCTTTCCAGAACAAGGGGCCACTCCTCCGTTCTTCTTGTACCTCATTTGATGTGTGGATTATGTTTTGGGTATTCCAGTTTTTTAAAGAGTAAAATCAAGTGAATTTCTAGACACTAGATGAGAATAAGATTATAGGAATGTTCTAAGGTGACTCTATACACTTCCTCTTACAAAACATTGGAATATTATTATGTACAGTATTATTTTCTGTATCAGAATAGTATGTGTTTTTGTTTTCTGTTTTGATGTGAGAGGTGAATCCCCATAGCTACCTGAAACCTTTCTGAGAAGATGCTGTTTTATATTTATCTAACGTGCCCAATGGGAACTGTTCAGTGTTGCTCTTGGTACAGGATGACTGAATTCAATGTAGTTATTTTTCAAGAAAGTACCTTTTATTTGTAAGGTATTTAGCACTAGTTCTCAGTGAATCTGTTTAAATGCAACACATCATGACATTTAAAAATCTCTCATACAGGAAAATGTCTTTTCATTCACAGACTAGCTTTTTGACGTTTCTCATTTACCATAGTATAATGCATGTTTAAACATCAGATCATTTCTATAACTCTGTATTTTCAGTATAGTTTGAACTATGTCTATTTTTAAGGCAATATTCTACCTATGCTTCACCTGCAACTGTGACAACCCTCTTTGCTCACTGGACTGCTACCTGTGATCATTCTGCACAGAAATCCCGCCTTCGATCAGTGTTAATATCAAACTTTCTGGATAAGGCAAAGATAATAACTATGCTTAGAGTCTCACATATCAGAAGAATTAAAAATCTTGCCAAATCACTTCATAGCAATACAAATGTCAATTTGAAGACAGGAAGCTGTTTGAGATGGATTATATCATCACTTTCCATTTCTAACTAAGTACTATTTCCCTACCTTTTAGATTTGAAGGTCTAACAATAATAGAGTTTTAAACAGTCACCTGAGTCCAAATAAAACAATCAACTGAACATGTACAATTTACTGATAGTGAGTTATATTATTTAAAGGAAAAGTACATGTTTTATTTGCAGGTGGGTTTATATATATATATATATATATATATATATATATATATATACATATACATATATATATAGTGTGTGTGTGTGTGTGTGTGTGTAACTTGGCATATAGCTAAAATTTTGATAACATTTTAACCTTATTGTAAATTATTTTTCCCTCTGTAAACCTGATACTTAGAAGTTTCAAAGGCTTTGTCCATGTTATCAAATAATAATGTTTTAGCTTCATTTTCTTTCCCAAAAGTGGCAATGATGGCTTTACTCTATCCCAATACTGTGATATATAAGTCATCCTCCCAAGATTAATAACCTTTGCCAGGATTGGAGTTGATTTATGTTCTGGCTCTGTTGGCAACAGAGGCCTCCCTACCCCAGCCCTCATCAGCTACATTGATTGGGCACCAGAGCTTCCCCCAGCCTGCTGCTTAAGCAGATGCTAATGGGCAAATGAGCAGCAGCAGGAGGGGAGGCTGGGGTGATCTTCATTCATTAGCAACTGTTCAAGCAGCAGGCTGAGGGACTCTGCAGATGCTGAGAAAGAATCTAAGATGAACATTGACCTCAAAGGTACATTCCTGAGCAAAACTTGAATTATTTACGGAGAAATCAGGCTATTCAATGTTTATGAAAATCCACACCCTGTGATATAGTACATTCTTTTCTCACATGTCTTGTTTTCTTAGGGCAACCTCAGTATTTGTCTCAAATCAAAAAGCAGGTGTTTGATTTTAAGGCATTGTCTTGTGAAACTGCAGACTCATAATAACCATGGCAGGTGTCACAGATCATGGACTCTAATCCCGTAGGTTATAACTAAGCAAGTACATACCACATTTGATCTTTCATTTGTTTTTCTCAGCTGTATACTTGAAATATTACCCAATATTCTACGGTCAAAAAGACCGAAATGATTATAAAAGTTTAATAAACTGTCATGGCACATTATGCCTTAGTAAATGAGAAACTTTGGAGAAGAATTCAGAAACCTATTTTTTAAGTGGGGAAAAAAAGTCTCACCTATCAGAAGAACTAAAATCTTGTCATAGGTTGATTCAAAATTATTTCATATCAACACAGATGTCGATTTGAAGACATGAGGTTGTTTTAGAAGGGATTTCTCAATCCTTCATGCCAAAGAAACAAAATGAAGATTCATCATGCTTCATTTTGCCTTGTGAAGATGATGTCACGAGTCCTGTGTTTCCTTCCCTAATTGAAGATTAATTTTCTTCTGAAATAGTTGTAGCCCAGAGTCTGTATCTCTTAGGAAATGTAGGTGGTTGGCTCTGAGGCCCTGTACATATGCTGGCAGACATCAATCTTGGACTATTGGCTCTAATTTCTGGTATTGAAATCATAATTATTCATTAAAACTGATACCAATTGTCCTTTTGTTTAGTGTTGTATAAGTCTATTGTGCTTTCCCAAACTCTTCTAATAAGTTACCATGAGGTCGTTGGCTTAAATAACTGAAATCTGTCCTCTTGGCATTCATGCAGCAAGAAGTCTAAGCTCAAGTTTTCAGTGAGATCTGTTTCTCTGGAAATTTCTATTCAATGCATCGCTCCAAGATTGTGACAGAACTGGAACCCCTCTGAGCTCATGGCTTACAGCAGCTGCATTCTAAGCCCCACTCTGTTCCTCTGAACTTCTCCAGAGTTTAGTCTTTTATAGGACATCCATCATTGGATTTTGGGCCTACTAGGAATTTAGGATGATTTTATACCCACATACAAGACAGCTTTAGATATGGGTACCAATAACAGTATTTAAACACATCTTTGGAAGGATAAATCTCAAATCACAGAAAACCACTCACCTCATATACTAACCACCACATTTATGAAACCATATGAATGTATTACTGAAATACTTAGGAGTATATTGAAAATATAATACACATCTTTCCTATTGTTGCTAGTTTAGGAAAAAGCAAACAAAACAAACAATAACAACCCCTAAAGGCTTACTTTCTAATTCTCTTAGGAGATGAAATATACTTCTAATTTTAATGATTACTAATTTCTTTTATACCATGTTCACATAAACAGAAAGTTTAAAGACATTATTGGTATTTGCTTATATTCTCATAATCTTCCTGTACTTATATCCACCCGTACTCAATGTAATAACCAACATGCTTATTTGGTTTTAAGCTGAGTTAAGTTGCAGAAGGCAGCATACTGCTATACTATACTCCTTGCTCAGTGCTGGGAATACATGTTCTCATTGCACATTCACCAAGTATAGTTATTTGGCCCCAGGGATCTTGGCTGCTTTACATTGCAGCTGTAATGAGAATATACCGACAGTTTTTCATTATTTGACGAAATGATGAGGACATTGCATGAAGCCACTTGAAATTAAATATCAAAATTGGCTGGAGTATACACTTTCATTATAATCAAAAAGCATTCTCCCTTTCCAGAATCAATACAGGAAACCAAAGACAGGAGACACAGAGTCTGAAATTAATACAGCTGGTGAAATCAGGCTTAACATTCGTCCACTTATTCACAGTAGCCTTGGATAACTAAGACATGGTGTGTATAATTAGAATTTCTTAGAAAACCCAACTTTTTTTGGGGGGGCAGGGCAAATTAATACATCATGGACATTTTCAGTTTTGTTGACAAATGATACTACAGCAGTGTCTTGGTAATTCAAGGACAAATACATGAAACAACTTATTTCATATCATTATAGTTTTTATAAGTTAATCACTTCTTTTGTGATGGCATATTGGTTTAATTTAGGTAACCATTCTTTAAAAATCTTCCTTATCTCTAATTGTGTGAATCATTGATTCATGACTGCAGTTCATCTGTTAAAATAAATTTAGGAACTATTTTGTTAGAGAAAAAAATAGAAACATTTATTTAAGGTACTCCTTGTAAATAAGAACATAGCAGGTTTTTTGAGATTCCCCGGTTCAATGATCAATGACTTTAGGGTTTCTTATCTGAAAAGGCTCACTTTATAACAAATAGTTGAGGTTACTCATTGCAGAAAGCAATGCTACTTTTGCTAATATTCAAAAGCTAAATGTTTTAAGCTGTTAATACCTAAATCCTGTAAAACTACTCTGTGGCATATGTGTGAAAATATATTTACCCATCTACTGTCTTGCCATTATATTTTTACAAGCACATATAACTAGCTAAATATGCACTGTGTGTTTCATTTACTATCTGAACATCATTATTGTGCTTTCTGGGGTGTGAATAATGAAGCTAGTAAGAACAGATATGATTTTGGTAGCAATTTTCCTGTTGCTTAGCTCAAATGATACATAAATTCCCCCCTCAGAGGTTTTTCTCTTATATTTGACCTCAAGTCATGGACTTTCCCAATTCAAAGTCACTCAACAAAAAATATTTTCAGTAGTTTCCCAGCCTTCTGTCAGATCTATGGCTTTGCCAAGCTGTTGCTATGGTCACCAAATGTGTACAAAACTGCAAATGAAAATCTAATGTGGGTTATTATGCCTTCGTTCTGTGTATTAGGAGACTTTTGAGGCTCCACATCAGTGCTCAAAACAAATGTCTGTAATTTCAATTTCAACAAGGTAAATAACAATCATTTTTAACAAAATCTATATATACCAGGAAGACTTTCTTCAATTAGGAGACAAGAAATGAGTCATATGAAGCATCAAATTCGATCTGTTTTCCCTGGTGTCTGAGCAAGATTGATTCATGCCAATGACTGTTAATATAGGCATAAACATTGAATTGAGAAACTATGTTTTTCATGAGTGCTGCTTAGCTTTGAAAAGTAAACAATACTGCTTATGGGTAGATTCTAGATATTGAATGGAAAAATATATATAATCCATCTACAAAGAAAATATTAAGTAGTTATTTTAAGAACAAAAATATAAAAAGAAAAATGAATACATAGGCAAAACAGCAACCTACAGATTGGGAAAGGATCTTCAATAATCCTATCTCCAATAGAGAGCTAATATCCAAAATATACAAAGAAATTAGGAAGTTAGGCTCCAAAAAACCCAAATAGCCAAATTAAAAAATGGGTTAAAGAACTAAACTGAAGTTTCGATAAAGGAATGTCAAATGGCTGAGAAGCACTTAAAGAAATGTTCAACATCCTTAGTCATCACGGACATGCAAATCATAATGACACTGATACTCTATCTTACAACAATCAGATTGACTAAGATCAAAAACTGAAGTGACAATACATGTGGGTAAGGGTGTGGAGAAAGAGGAACTCCATTGTTGATGGGAGTAAAAATTAGTACAACCACTCTTGAAATCAATCTTGTGGTCCCCAAGGAAATTGGAAATAGCTCTACCTGAGGACCCAGCTATACCACTCCTGAGAATATCCCAAAAAGATGCTCTACCATACCACAATGACATGTGTTCTACTATGGTCATGGCAACCTTTTTCACAGACTCCAGGAGCTGGAAGCAACCCAGATGCCACTCAACTTAAGAATGAATACAGAAAATGTGGCTCATTTATACAATGGAATGATATTCAGTCATTAAAAATGGGAACATCATTTGTTTTGCAGGCAAATTAATATAACTAGAAAATATCATCCTGAGTGAGGTAATCGAGACCCAAAGGACCTGCATTGTGTGTACTCATTGATAAGTGGATATTAGCCAAAATGTTCAGCCTACTCATGATACAACTCACAGAAGCTAAACAAGAAGAAAGGCCCAAGTGTGGATACCTGAAACCCACTTAGAAGGGCAACAAAATATTCATGGGAGGCAGAGGGGGGAAGGAAACTGGGCCTGAGATGGGAGATGGGAGGGAAAAAGGAACTGCAAGATCAAGTATGGGAAGAGACAGGAGAGACACCCAGAAAGCCAGGACGATGAATAGAAATATGGAGCAGTGGGGGTTAAGAGGGTAAGAAAAACCTATAAAATTCCAAGATTCCTGCCAGGATTCAATGGGCATGGCATTAGCCAAAATGCCCAACAGTGGGGAGATGGAACTTGAAGAGTCCACCTCCAGTGGCTCTCACTTGAGCAGGGAGCCACCCAACCATCTTTAAAAGTCTAACTCAGAACTCTTCCTGTCTAAATGAAATGCAGGGACAACAAGGAATCAGAGTCAGAAAGACCATCCAGAGCCGGTCCCAACTTGGGATCGATCCTATGTGAGTATATCAAATCCTGAAACTGTTATTGAGGCCATGTTGTGTGGGCAGACAGGAACCTGTCGGGGATTTCCTCTGAGAAGCTCTAAAAGCAGCTAAAGGAGAGAAATGAAGATAGATACATTCAGCCATCCATTGAACTGAGGTCAGGGACCAATATGGAGGAGTTGGAGAAAGAACTGAACGATTTGAAGGGGATTGAAGCCCCAAAAGAAAGACAACAATGTCAAGTAACCAGTACCTCGGAGAACTCTCAGAGACTATGCCAAAAACCAAAAGTGCATATATAAGCTGTTTCCTGGCCATGGGCACTTGTGTATCAGAGGGCTGCCATGTCTGGACTCAGTGGTACAGATGTGCTTAATCTTATGGAGACTTGATACTCTAAGAAAGAGGGATGCTTGTGGGGGTGAGGTGGAGATGTGTGAGCACTCTCTTAGAAGCAGGGTGAGAGGATGTCTTGAAGAACTCAGAGAGGGAGGACCTGGAAGGGGGCAAGTAATGTAAGTAAATAAAATAATTTAATATTTTTAAATCTATAGGCTTTTATATATTATATTTTATGTAGTGAAAAAAAAATCCAGACCTAATTTTATCAGCAGCAAAGTCCCTGGAAGATTCAGTAACATTCAGTTTAGTCGCCTCCACTGGAATTTTCATAAAAAAGGTACATTACTGTGGCCTCCAAATAATCCAATATCCATTAGTATGTGGAATATTCTATCAGGGAACATTTTGCTATGGGTAATTACTAAAAGTAGTGAATGATAATAGCTACTCTGCTATACTAGAATAATTTAACTGTAATATAATCTTCATTAAAGTGATATTAAGGGCACTATTTTCAGTGCAGACTGAAGAGTTTTGACCATGTGATTCATTTGATTCTTAATTGTAATCACATGGAATATGATCACAATTGCGGCCATAGGTAATGAAAAGAGGCTGTTCTCCCAGGGTTCTGACTATATCCTTGAAGCAAAAGTATTAATAATTAATTTTTCCTTCTCCTTTGTAATAGACATCTTGAGCATTTAATACTTTTTTCCTGTAGTGCTTTTCCATAATATCCAAGAATTAAATTCCCTTTTGTTTCATAGAGAATCATTTGAAACTATCATTAGTTCCTTAAAGACACTTCATCAGATATATCTAGTTTTACAGGACACAACCTTAAAAAAATCAGTTTCAAAGAAAAAATGAAAATTTTTTCATGGAAAAAAATGTGTAAAATCTGCATAAACATCTCATGACTTAAAAATTATGTCTGCTGCCAAGCATTATGGGTAATTTGTTACAGTGTCAAGCATGTTTGTGTATACGTGGCTTACTGGGTAGGATTTAACAGAATTTGGACCATATAGAGACAAGTTAACAGGCTTTGTTTTGGAGTGAAATCAATTAGAAATTTAGATAAAATCTTTGATCCTTTGGGAAAATGAAGAACACTTTAACACTAACATCAATATGTGTGGAACTTTACCTCTTGAGCTTTGAAATTTTAGAATAATGTAATAAGATCTGACTTTTACAAACCTATTTCCCAAATCATTCAGGAACGCTAGCTTTCGACAGGCAACAACAGAAGCCTCATCTCCTACATAAGTTCCAGCATGTAATTTTGTCAATTTTTCATATTCCTAAATAAAGTTAAACAATAAGAGTATACTTGAACACAAGTGTTATCTGCTTCAAAGACCTATGTAAAGCTATGAAGATTAATAAGAAGTAAAAATACCAAAGATAGGTTACTCTAACCACTGGGTACAATAATTGCATATGATTACAGAAAAAATATCAAGTAATATCACAAATCAAACACAAACTGAACTTTTATAAATGGAAAGCAAAAACTGTCCAATCATATACAGGAAGAAAATATTAAACTATGTTCTTACAAAGGAATATATATATACAATTTATAGGCTACTTTTCAATACATTAACAAATAGCCAATAAACAAATAAGCAAAAGGCCCAAATATTTTATTAAGAAGATGCAGGGAGGAGAAAATAAGTGGAAATCTCAAAACACCTAGTTATTAGATAAGCATGTTAGCACTACAGTAAATTACACCAACATATATATATATATATATATATATATATATATATATATATATATATATATATACAGACACATACACAGACACAGACACATACACATACATATACATCATATGCATATACATACACATACACATACATATACATCATATGCATATACATATGCATACAATATACATATATGCATATCCCCAAGATAATAATAAATAATTTAGTCTATTTTAAAATGGCACTTGGTTTCTGACTTTGCTTCTATTAAATTTTAGTCATAGAGACTTATGGGCATGGATTGAAAACAAACTCTTTGAAATTTGGAAGTGATTATACAGGAAAAAACGAACAAGAGATACAATAAAACTTTATAAGTCAGTCTTGATTTTACAGGCTTAATTGTATTTTACAACATATCAGATTACATGTTTCAAATACATTATTTGTGAATTTTACCAAAAGCCACTAAATTTATATTATTTTCTATTATTCACATAGGTAATAGAACTTTTTATCAGGGGTGATTCAAACATGTTCCATTAGTTACTATATATGTCAAGAGACAGGGAACAATAATAGTGTCTTTAGGGAGCTTAAGTAGACGATCTAATTGTACTACTATTTATAAATGCTTAGCACAAAACAATGTAGCATTAATACAATCTTGGTCTCAGTAAATAGCATTTCCTTCCTCATAACCTTTATCATCTCTAAAGATCATATTATATTATGCTCACACACACACAGACACATGCAAAAAGTGTGCTGGAAAAGATGTAAACTATGAATGATAAAAATACATTTTTATTTCATTCATGAATGTCACAAACCACAAAGTAAATGACACTATGCATACACAAGGCAGACATCACTTAGCAGGCAAGTTTGAAAAAATCATCACTTTCATTTAAAATCATACCCTAAAGGAAAATGAAGTGTCAGAAATAGCACCCAAATAAGGATCAGCTGCATGCCCAGATAAAAAGATAAGGCCTGCAAACAGGAAGATTTCTTCCTGTCAGGAGTAGAAAGATTTAGGTTATGACTAGAGACAGTAATAGGTACCCAATAGCCTAAAAGTTGGAAAAGTTTAAGCATGTCACCAATAGCAGTGGAATAAAAAATGGCTGACTCAGTAATTTTGTTTGAGATGACAGAACTAGATGAGCTGGATATCCATTATGTAAGGATAGAGCATGAAACTGTCAGATCTCCTTGAATTTAAGTACATTATGTAAATAAATCCACTACTCATAATGGGTGTGGTACTATCTTTAAAATTAATTCTTCTCCTGAGTTAGAAAATTCAAGATAGTTGATTACAAATGTATTTTTGCTGTAACTGTAAAATATGTGGCAAAGAAAACAGGTATCTAGTGTGTGGAAAATTAACAAAACAGATGATAATAGGTAAAGACAAGTTTTGAAAATGAATCACTCTTCTGTGGAAAGTAAAATAGACCATTAAAACATAATAAATTTCCACAAATTATCAGTGTGATCAACAATCTTAGGAATCTTACAGAAAATTGTGTCTTATTATGGCAAAAGTAACTTAGTAAGAACATAAACACATACATACATCCCCCACACACATGTGCGCGTGCACACACACACACACACACACACACACACACACACAGAGAGAGAGAGAGAGAGAGAGAGAGAGAGAGAGAGAGAGAGAGAGAGATTAATATATTTTAGTAGGGAAATACGTCATTCTTTCTCATCAACTTTCATAGTATTCTGTTTGTTTTCCTTTTAAAATTAAAAATGTCTCAAGTATGTACATAACACCTGAAGTTAGCAATAAATGAACATCTAAATACTAAAGGCTGATATTATCTAAATATCATAAGTAAGCGTGATGGTTCATATATGATTGGCCTAGAGAGTGACCCTATTAGGAGGTATGACCTTGTTTGAGTAGGTGTGACACTGTGGGTGTGGGCCTGGAAGTTAGTCTTCTACTAGCAGCCTTCTGATGAAGATATAGGACTCTCAGCTCCTCATGCACCATATCTGCGTGGATGCTGCCATGTTTCTGCCTTGATGACAATGGACTGAACCACTGAGCCTGTAAGCCAGACCCAATTAAATGTTGTCTTTTATAGAACTTGCATTGGTTATGGTGTCTGTTCACAGCAGTAAAACCCTAACTAAGACAGGTTACCAGGGACTGGGGTATTGTTGTGATAGGCATGACTATGTTTTTGTTTGGAAGAATGAGGATTTTGGGACTTTGGATTTGGAAAGCCATAAAATGCTTTAAGTGGGGCTAAATGGGCTAGCCTAGTAGGAATATGGAAGACAGTGATGCTAAGGGACATTTGAACTGTGTAGGCCTGATGGCCCAAGAAGTTTCAGTGGAGAACTTTAATACATGTCTGAGACACTGTTTTTGTGATGTTTTGGTGAAGAACATGTCTGCTTTTTGCCATTGTCTGAAGAGACTGCCTAGGGCTAAGGTAAAGAGACTTATTAACTGCATCTGCAAAAGAAGTCTCAAAAAAGGCCAACAAAGACTTTGTTCTCTGGTTAAGTTTGATGAAGAAAATTTTGAACAAACATAGCAAACTGAGAAAGAAAAGGTACAGATTATATAGTTTATGTATTAACGGGACTCCAGGAAGTGAAATGGAGCTGAATTCTAGGATATTAAATTGAATTAAGGGAGTGGTAACCTTGGGGCAAGATTCCACCCAGCTAAATTTAGGTCCAGGCACAGTAGTACAAGCCTTTAATCCCAGGTAGCAAAAATAAGCGGATCTCTGAGTTCAAGGCCAGCCCAGAACAGAGCAAATTCTAGGTGAAGAAAAACTTAAATCCAGCCTTGGTGGACCACACCTTTAATCCAAGTGCTTAGGAGACAGGCATGCAGATCTCTGAGTTTAAAGTCAGTCTACAGAGCAAGATTCAGGACAGCCAATTTAGGAGTGAAGGAGCTGAGAAAAAGGAAGCTAGTGATAGCATAATAAAACAAGGGGGGCAATGTTCTAGCTCCTGCATGTGGCAGAACTCAGCAGCTTCGGCCATGTGCCTCTGGCTTTATATTCGAGAGGAGAAGGAGACTACTTGGACAATTGATGCTGGTTAGCTGGAGCTAAGAAATTAGTGATGATTAAGAAAAGATCAGCATCACTGAGGTGAAATCTTCTGAGAAGTGTTTTCTGAGAACATGAAGAAGCTGTGTTCCAGAGATAGTCAAGATTGCAATTCATGCTGCAGCTGTACTTGGTAACGTGTAAGAATCATCCAGATTGTACTGGTTTTGAAGGCATGGAGGCATCATGAAGAAGAACAGCAGAGGTTTGGCACTGTGAGAGGCCATAGAGGGCCATTAGTGAAAGTGCACCCTCAGATGTAATTGACAGCCCAAGACTGAAGGGGACATACAAAGGATCTTGTTACCATGAAGAGAGCCTATGAGAGGCTTTGGTGAAGCATAGTTGCAGTGGAAGACCCTAGTATATTGGAGATGCCAGTGCCATGGGATGACCACCAAGGACAGCAGTGGCAGCAGAGTGTGGATCAACCTGAACTGTGCTACAGAGGGCAGAGCAGGAGAAGTGACACCAGCTCTTTGGAGATGCACAGAAGATCATGTGTGAATCTCAGACACTGGAACAAGAAGCTGTGAAGATGAAATTAACTTGGAGACCCCAAGATTTTAAAGATGCCAGAGTCACAGGATGCCTGCCAAGGAAAGCTGCTAACAGGGAGTGGAACCATCCCAGGAGAAAGAACCTTGTTGCAGTCAACAAAGATGAAAAAGGGGTTGGATATCTGAAGACTACTTTGTCATCAGACATGGAAATTCAGAGTTTAGACTTTGCCCAGCTAGTTTGGGGAATTGCAGTTAAGTGATCAGATACATCTCAAAAGAGACCTTGAACTTTGGACTTTTAACACTGTTGAGACTGCTATGACTACAGGGACTTTTGAAGTTGGACTTTTGTATTTTGCACTATGCTATGTTTGAGTGTGGCCCTCATAGACTCATGTTTGAACAAGCCTATGGGGGTCAGTGGAATGTGATGGTTTGTATATGATTGGCCCTGGGAGTGACCCTATTAGGAGGTGTGGCCTTGTTGGAGTAGTTGTGTCACTGTGGGTGTGGGCTTAAGACCCTCACCCTAGTTGCCTGGAAGTTAGTCTTCTACTAGCAGCCTTCAGATGAAGATGTAGAACTCTCAACTCCTCCTGCATCATATCTGTCAGGATGCTGCCATGTTTCTGCCTTGATGACAATGGACTGAACCTCTGAGCCTGTAAGCCAGATCCAATTAAATGTTGTCATTTATAGAATTTGCATTGGTCATGGTGTCTGTTCACAGCAGTAAAACCTTAACTAAGTCAGTAAGGAAACACAGAAATGGTATATACAGAGAAATATGAGTTCATTAACAATGAACCACCCAAGAATATTTTCAGAAATAGCAAAATTCAAGGCAATGAGGTCAGTCCAGTACCGGCAGAAATGTGGAGCAGTAAACAGGACCTTCCATTTTTTGTAAGTTGAAATGCAAAACACACCATCAAATTTGGAAGATTTGAGTCTTTGTTATTTTATTTTATTTTCTATTTCTTTGTTTACATTTTATATGATTTTCCCTTTCCTGGTCCCCCCTCCCCATAAGTCCCATAAGCCCTCTTCCCTCAGCCTATTCCCAAATCAACCCCCTCCCACTTCTCTGTCCTGGTAATAACCTATAATGCTGCATCAAGCCTTTCCGGGACCAGGGCCCTCTTCTTCCATCTTCTTGAGAATGATTTGATATGTGAGTTGTGTCTTGGGTATTCAGAACTTCTGGACTAATATCCATTTATAAGTGACTGCATTCAATGTGTGTTATTTTATGAATGAGTTACCTCCTTTAGGATGATATTTTCCAGTTCCAACCATTTGCCTAAGAATTTCATGGATTCATTGTTTTTAATTGCTGAGTAGTATTCCTTTGTGTAAATATACCACATTTTCTGTATCCATTCCTCCATTGAGGTACATCTGGGTTCTTTCCAGCTTCTGGTTATTATAAATAAGGCTGCAATAATGACATATGCAATAAAGATTGTAGTGTCTTGAAATGCTAAATACTTTCACTCCTTAGTTTTTACGTACATGAATTAATACACATCAATAAAAGTCCTAAAAGACACTTTTATAACAGAGCTTTGGAATGATTGGCAATACACTGAAATGACCAAAATTATTTTCAGATGCTGAATGTATAAATAAGGTCCCATATCCACACAACATGATACTGTAAAAGGCTAAATCCATGAGATTTGAGTCATGTGAATACACATTGGAAAAATATATACATAGGTAATAGTACATATATTTTATATATCATCACAGAAAATTTTAGAATCATAAATCTCAGAATCTTCTCTTTTATACGATAATGATCAGTATAGGCCATTATGTTTGTCTAGAACCACGGAAAGCACAGTGTTATTGAAGCCTTTAAAATGAGCTATAATATTGGGTTATAATGATGTCTCTATATAGGTCTCCCAGTTTCATAATTGTATCATGTGACTGTGGATGTTGCCTGTGGTGGAAGCTGTGTATGAATAGAAAATATGTTTATGAGGTATGCTAGAATTACCCACTTAATTTTGCTTTGAATCGAATTCTAATCTAGTAAGCCTTTATAGGAAAAATATCAAAAATGCATATTTCTGAAAGAATTTATAAAAACATTTCTCCAGTATATTTGATTAGTTATAAAATTAATCCAGAGGAAAGATTAAAAACCTATCCAATTTATATAAAGATCTATTATTCTGTAACACAAGCCACCATTAAAATATGCACATAATGTGAATGAATACTTGTATATGTGTTTATAAACATAATCATATGGTAAATATTCACAGTTTCATGAAAAATAGATAATACAAACTAATTCAGGATAGGGGTTTTAACTGTCTCTGCAGGATTATTGCAGTACCAAACAGGAATACTAAATTCTCCCATGCTTATAAGACCAAAATTAAACATTGCAAAACTAATGAAATGGCTAGGTATAAGATCATTACTTTCCTAGGTACTTTGGCAGTTTTTCTGCCTCAAAGGAAAGGAAAATTCTGCAGGTATGTGATCTATCACAGTAACTGATGGCAAAATACCCTATCCTTCTACTACAATGAATTGAAAGACAAATACAAAATATGGGAGATATCTCTTTTAAGAAAATGATGTTGTTGCTCAAGGTAAAAGAATATACTCTTAGAGGACTTCCTCTAAAATTAGTTATATAACATTATACTGTGTTCTAGAGTGCTTAATCTATGCTCTAGATAAAAACACATATTTATATTTCTCTCCAAGTAAATCTTACTAGTGAATACAGTTTTGATACATAATTAATACCCTATGTTAAACAAATACATTAAATAATTCTGATAGTATTTAATGCACAGTGAAGTAGGAAAAGAGGACTTCAAATAAAGTACCCATTGCCTGTATATTTACAAAAGAGTGAACAGTTTCAGTAAATGAAGAGCTATTGGTAAAGGTAATTATCAAATTAAACCAGTTAAGTGACTTCTCCAGCTTCAGTTCAGCATCATATACGTCCATCTCACAAATGCACGACAATCTGGAGGGAATATTCTCTCAAAAATATTTATTCTGCATTAAGAACATGCTAGATACTTTTTCTAAACTTGTAGATAAAAACGTTCATAATAAATATCTAACTTTTTAGATATATTTTTCTGTCAAAATTGTATTTTAACTTAATAGAGTACAAATATTTATTTTAAATAAAGTTTAATGAGAGTTAGAGTTTTAATAGATATTTGTGACAAAAATTTTCATCAATATCCGGTTCAAAATACCAATGAAAACCATAAAATGGAAACTTTTATGCAATTATTATATTAAAGAAAAAATCTATAAAATTGCTATTGATTGCTGATATTCAATAATATCACTTAGTATTTAATTTACTTCTCCCTTTTTCACTATCCATTTAAAATACTAGATGATATAATCAAAGAATATAGACATTCAGTTTTTTGTGAGTGTTTGACAATAGGTTTTGAACATAGTGAATTCTTAAGTGACTAAGTATTATTTATAATTTGCTAACTATCTGTAAAAGAATTTATATATAACTTCTTGATATTTTTGATATGGATATATTATTTAGCTTATAGGTTTTTCTTATGAGTGTATATGTTTCTGTGTTTATGCATTTATATACATCATATATCTGTTTATATATGATACATATATGTGTTTATATGATATATATATGAAAATTTAGCTGGGCAGAGACCTCACGTAAAACCAGAAACACTGAAACTAATAGAAAAGAAACTGGGGAAAAACCTTGAGGACACGGGCACAGGGGAAAAGTTCCTGAACAGATAACACCAATAGCTTATGCTCTAAGGTCAGGAATTGACAAATGGGATCTCATAAAATTACAAAGTTTCTGTAAGGCAAAGGACACTGTCAAAAGGACAAAACGGTAACCAACAAATTGGGAAAAGATCTTCACCAACCCTACATCCAACAGAGGGCTAATATCCAATATATAGAAAGAACTCAAGAAGTTAGAACCCAGGGAAACAAATAACCCTATTAAAAATGGGGTACAGAGCTAAAAAAAGGATTTTCACCTGAAGAAATTCAGATGGCAGAGAAGCACCTTAAGAAATGCTCAACATCATTAGTTATTAGGGAAATGCAAATCAAAACAACCCTGAGATTTCACCTCACACCTGTCACAATGGCTAAGGTTAAAATCTCAGGAGACAGCAGGTGTTGGCTAGGATGTGGTGAAAGAGGAACACTCCTCCACTGCTGGTGGGATTGTAAAATGGTACAACCACTCTGGAAATCAGTCTGGCAGTTCCTCAGAAAACTGGACATGACACTTCCAGAGGACCCTGCTATACCTCTCCTGGGCATATACCCAGAGGATTCCCCAGCATGCAATATGGACACATGCTCCACTATGTTCATAGCAGACTTATTTATAATAACCAGAAGCTGGAAAGAACCCAGATGTCCCTCAGTGGAGGAAGGGATACAGAAAATGTGGTATATTTACACAATGGAATACTACTCAGCAATTAAAAACAATGAATTCATGAATTTTTTAGGCAAATGTTTGGAACTGGAAAATATCATTCTAAGCAAGGTAAGCCAATCACAAAAGAATATACATAGAATGCAATCATTGATAAGTGGATATTAATTAGCCCAGAAGCTCTGAATACTGAAGACACAATTAGCATATCAAATGATTCCCATGAATAAGGAAGAAGAGGGCCCTGATCCTGGAAAGGCTTGATCCAGCATTGTAGAGGAGTACAAGGACAGAGAAAAGGGAGAGGGAATGATAGGAGAATGGATGTAGAGAAGAGGACTTATGGGACATATGGGGATGGGGGAACTGGGAAAGGAGAAAGCATTTGGAATGTAAACAAAGAATGTAGAAAAATTTAAAAAATATATACAAAAAATAAAATCTGAACATGATAATAACTCAATTTAATAAAGTATTCACTACTGAAAAAATGTAAAAAATAATTTACTTTATAAAGAAAAAAAGAAAAAAAAAGAAAATTTATATTCTTCAAGGAATACTAAATCATTATTTAACTCAGAGAGAGAGGGGGGGAAAGAGAGATAATAAACTGACTTCTAAATTCATCAAAATGACCAAAGATTATTATTTAATGCAGTTCCTGTTCTGCAGAATTTCTAATGTTTTCTATTCACCATATTGCTGTTTACTTACATGTGAGAATTTGTGAATATGTATTTGTTGAATACAGACTCAATTCAGAAAAAAATTTCTAAAGCAACATGAAATTTTATATGTGTATATATATATATATATATATATATATATATATATATATATATATATATATACATACATACATACAGGGAGTCCGTATACACACATATATATATATACACATACATACATACACACAGGGAGTCCATATATATATATATATATATATATATATATATATGGACTTAATTTAGAATGGAGTCTTAGTTTCAAAATAAATTTTTATATTATATATTAATTAAATTTATATTGGCATATAAATGTAAGGGTTGAACTCTGCTTCTTAAAACATAACTTAAACTTCACATTTCTTCAAATTTGAAGAGCTTTATTTATATCTTATTGAACATGTAATTGTTCATTATGCATGTCCTGCATATAAAGATCACTATGTTGGTCACATTGCTTAAACAAGAAAATTATCTTACAAGATATAACTAATATGGAATAGCCTTTCTCCAAGTTTATCTTATTGTTCTACATGCTTTAGGGCTCATTATTAATTTAATAATTTTTACTCTGATATTCTATGAATGAAGCTACTTTCCAAGTAGAAAACAGAACTACTAATGAAAATACCTTCTTTGCTTGAGTTGAGACAAGAGTTTCAGGTTTGATTTAGAAACTCTCTCTATATAAATTTGTTAAGTGAGGTAGCTATGAAATGGACACCATACTAGAAAATGTGAGATAGTCTGTAAATTAATACTTATCACAGAAATGATTCTAATATTACAATATAATTACTGTTGGTTTTAGACAATATTTTCTCTTTCTCATGGATAGCATAGAAAACAAAAATTAGCTAACTGAAATTTAAAATCTAAAATTATAATGAAGAGATGTTAACCTGCTATTGGATATGTACCTGCTAAAGATCTTTGCCGATTCTGCCCTTTGTCTGAATGATGTCCTTTGCAGTACGGAAGCTTTTCATCTTCTTGAAATCCCATTTGTTAGTTGTTGCTCTTCAATTTTAAGTTAATCTTTATTTCCTTTTTATTAATTTTTTTATTTCCTTTACAACCAATGTCAGCCTTCTTCTTCTAGTATTCCCTCAACAAGTCCTTCTGCAATTGTCCTCTCTATTTTTGAGAAAGGGAAGCCACCCTCTGTTTGTCAACTCCTGCTTCCCCTGGTACATCAAATCACTGCAGGTCTAGGCACATCATGTCCCAGTTAGGACATATAAGGCTGTACACTTACAGGCCCAGTGTCAACAGGTAGGGAAAATGCTCAGTAACAAACACTGCTACAGTTGTTTGTGAGATGCTCTTGAAAAACAAGCTGCTTATCTGCTACATATGTGCAGAGGGGTCCAGGTTCATCCTGTGCTTGCTCTTTAGTTGGTGATTCTGTCTCTGAGAGCCCCCAAGGATCCAGGTCAGTTGACACTCTTGGGCTTCCTGTGGAGTCACTTTTCTCTGTAGGTTCATCAGGTGTTCTAACAAATCTTTGTAACACACCCTGTGTTCCATTGACTGGATGTGAGTCTGTGTGTCCCTTTACATTGGCTGCTGGGTGGAGCCTCGCAGAGTACAGTTATGCAAATTATGCTAGGTTCTTGTCTGCAAGCATAACATAGTATTAGGAGTATCAGTAATGTCAGGGACTGGCTCTTGTCTACAGGATGGACCTCAATTTGGGGCAGTCATTGGCTAGATTTTCCCTCCCTCCATTTCTGCTCTATCTTTGCCTCTGCTCATCTTGTCAGTTGCTGTCATTTTCTTTCCCCTGGGAGTCCTGCCTGGCTACAGGAAGTGGCCACGTCAGGGTTTATAACCCTTACAATTTGGAATCTCATCTAGAATTGCCCCCTTACTCTCTCTGAGGCCTATCCCCATCCCAGATCAATGATATATACTAGAGATCACCCCCAAGCAGATGTTCCTTCTCTCTCCCCTGTTCTTCTTAGATATTTTCTTCTCCCCTGTTCCTTCCTCATTACCCCTTCTATTAAATTCCCTCCGTCATTCCATCTCTGATTTCTATTTTGTTTCCCTTTTGAATCTGAGAAAGATTCAAACATCCTCCCTTATGCCTTCCTTATCATTTGGCTTCTTTGGTTATTACAGTATGGATATCGTCTACATTGTGCTCAATATCTACTTATTAGTGAGTACAAATGTCCTTTTGGGTCTGGATTATCTCATTCAGTATGACATTTTCTAGTTCCTTCCATTTGCCAGGAAAAATAATGATGTCCTTGTATTTAATGGCTGAGTAATATTATATTGTGTAGAAATACCACATTTACTATATCCATTCTTTACTAGAGATACATTTAGGGTCTTTACACTTTCTGGTTATTATGAATAAAGCTGCTATGAACATATTTGAACAAGTGTCCTTGTGGGATGATGGTGAATCTTTTGGTTACAAGCCTAGGAGTAATATTACTGGGTCTTGAGGCAGAACTATACCTAATCTTCTTAGAAACAGCCAAATTGATTTCTAGTTTGGATGTACAAGTATGGACTCTTATCAGCAGTGGAGGAATGTTCCCCTTGCTCCACAACCTCACCAGCACATGCTGTTCTTTGAGTTTTGATCTTAGCCATTCTGATGTTTTAAAGACAGACTTATTAATATATTTTCTACATCCCACAGGTTTCTCCTTTCAAAATAAAATAGTTATAGGAAAATCATGCATGAAAGAAACTTCCATATGCAATAATATTTGATGAATAGAACATACAATTACACTTGCCTATAAAACATAAACATTAACCTATATTTAATAAAAAATAATACATTGAAGATTTTAACAATAGGCTGTAGAAATATGATCCAAAGATAAGAGAAATTTTCTAGGTAATAGACCAACTACACTGCTACCCAGGTATCTATCTTAAATTTTATTTTTGAGATGATAATTTAATGATATCATTTCCCCTTTCATTTTCCCCTTCCAAACCCTCCAATCATGCCTCCTTGATATTTTGAAAATTTATATCCTCATTTTTATTAATATTGTTACACGCATATGTATATGTTTGTATGTGTTTCTGAATATACCGTCTATATAATGTTGCTTATTCATGTTTCAGGGCTGTACATTTGGCATTAGTGTGCTCTTCTCTATGGAAGATTATTTTCATCCCAGTATTTCTTGGTTGCCTGTAATTGAGGAGGCTGCATGATTTTTCCCTTGTCTACTTTTGCATGTCTATAGTTGTTCTTGTTCAGGTCAGGATGACACTTTAACTGGTAAATCTTTGAATTCTAGGAGTCACAAACATATGATAAACTCCCTGATCTTTTGGTTCCTACCATTTTTCTGTCTCCCTTTTTGAGATGTTCTGTGAGCCTTAGGTACAGAAATGTATCCACAATTCTGTATTTTTATGTGTTGTGGTTTTCAGCAATTGGCTCTGTATATTAAAATGAGAACGTTCCCTGAAATAGGGTGAGGACTACACATATTCCTAAAATTTGATGAGGAAACTGGTAGGAAGGAATCACCAGAGTAGAAGATCACTTGGGACGTGCCCCACCAGGACTCCCACTGTACCTCAGAGCTCAGCAAATCCACAGCCAGCCAGCAGACCTACCCTGCCAGGGGTTGTCTGCTCTGCAGGGAGGGAATTAAAGAGAGTCTCACACTTAGAGGTGAGGATCTGCCATCTGTGCTCCTGTGACTGTGTAGAGGGGCAGACTGGTAGGCAGGGATCAGCAGAGTAGAGGATCACTTGGGACACACCCCGCCAGGACTCGACTTGTACCAGGAGCTTGGCAGCACCACAGCAATCTGTGCCAGAGGAAAGCAAGTCACCCAGATTTGCTGAGATAGCCTTGCAGGCAAACAGGAGGGGAAAGCACCAGCCAGAGACAGCAGGACCAACTAACACCAGAGATAACCTGATTGCAAAAGGCAAACATAGTAATGTTGCTAATAGAAATCAAGGCAATATGGCACCATCTAAACCCAATTCTCCCACAATAGCAAGTCCTGAATACCCCAACACATCAGCAAAGCAAGATCTGGATTTAAAATCAGAGTTCATGACGCTGATGGAGGGCTTCATAGAGGGCTTCAAGAAGGACATAAATAACTCCCTTAAAGAAATACAGGAGGACACAAGTAAACAGGGAGAAGTCCTTGAAGATTATGGGAAAACCCAACAAACAGGTGAAGGAATAGAACAAAGCCATCTAGGATCTAAAGACAGAGGTAGAAAAAATAATGAAATCACAAAGGGAAATAACTCAGAACATAGAAAACCTAGAAAAGAAGTCAGGAGTCATGGATTTAAGCATCAAAAACAGAATACAAGACACAGAAGAGAGAATCTCAGATACAGATGATACCATAGAAAGCATTGAAACAACAGCCAAAGAAAATGAAAAATGCAAAAAGCACCTGACCCAAAACTTCCAGGAAATCCAGAACAAAATGAGAAAACCAATGAGAGTGAAGATTTCTGACTTAAAGGGCCAGTAAATGTCCTCAACACAATTATAGAAGAAAACTTCCCTAACCTAAAGAAAGATATGCCCATGAACATACAAGAAGCCTACAGAACTCGAAATAGATTTGACCAGAAACAAAAGACACACAAGAGTGGAAGAAATTTGAACATACAGAAGATGCTAGAGTCTACAAAGGACAGGGAAAAGGGCAGTGAAGAAAAGAGAGAGGTAAGATTTTTGTGAACACGGAAGAGTGCAATAAGACATTTTCCCCATTAACACACTCTTAAGCAAGAAACAAAGCTATAACGTGATGAAAAAAGTCAGAGAGGTAGGATAGTTGACTAATATGTACAAAATTTTGAGTTTGATTCCTAATGAGTCAGAAAGGAGAAAACAACAAGCAAACAAAACAAGAAACAATAATTCAAGAATGAAGGTAACCTAAAGTTATATGAGTGAAACATATTTGTTTAAATAAGTAATCTTTCAGAAAACCAACTTCAAGAAAGAAGAAAAATAAATACACTTAGATGGCAGAAAAGTAATTCATGACATTGAAAGCTATGTTTACAGTGTTTCCTAACAAATGTAATTAAACATAGGAATTGGAATTATAGTTGGTGATATCACTATTGCTATACAACCAACAGAAACCGAGAAGGGAAAATGGGCACAATAAAATATATGAAATTCATTGTGTCCATAATTCATTGAAATGTGTGTTCATACCTCTGCATCAACAACAGCAGCAACAACAATAGCAATACAACAACCCCTATTGAATAAAAACTAAGGCCACAGTTAAATAGAAATAATGAGATTGAACTAAGTTGAAATAATGATATTTATCAATAGAAAAGAAGGGATTGATGATGCATGAACATTCTCCACACTGAACCTGAGTAGAATTTTAAAACAGAAATAGTGATAAGTGACTTAGTGACCACTGTGTGAAATTTGGAGCTGTAATTTAAAGAGCCATAGCTTAACCCCTGAGTCCATGTCAACTTAATGATACACGATTTAATAACTTACTTACTCTCTGGGTTGCTATGAAATGTCTAATAAGAAAAGTAAAATATAACACAAATTTACTAGTTTTCAACTGATTATAGTTTTAATATTTCTGTTTGGGGGCAACAAAAGCAATTTAGTGCTTTTGCTTGTGGGAGAGTCTATTAGCAGTATTGAATTATACAATACAAGGGCTTTCAGACTGTGCTTTTGGTTTTGGGAGAGCCTATTAGCAGTGCTGAATTATACAATATAAGGGCTTTCAGACTAGGAGCTATAGGTTCATAAGAACTTGCATACTTCATATTTCAATCTATATAAGCCATTGATTATATTCTATGATATAAGATAATTTAACCATCATATGAGATGTCTACTTGATATGTTTTTAAATGAAAATGATTTATCCCATCTATCAATTAAAATTGTTTTAGTTTTGTTGTTGATGAATAACTCAAGGCTTGAACTGTAAACTTAAACAGATATTATCTCCTGTTAATTTTTAGAAATATATCTATATTCTTAGATTTCAAGACAAATATTTTATTGAGGAATCAGTCATGTCTGTCAAATATCTAAATACCAATGTTCTAAGGTACATGTGTATATAATTTTATTTTTCTTTCAGATCTACTTTATTTAAAGATTGTCATGGAGATTTTATGATTTTAATGTGTCATTTATCAATATTTAATACTATTGCTTGATATGGACTCAGGATTGAACATTTAAATAGATGTAATTTTAGAATTCTGGATTTAAAAAACAGAGCAGTACCAATGATATTTACCATGACATCCCATTTCTTGGATCTACTTGCTCTCGGCTTGAAGTCACAATCAACATCATAGAGACACCTTAACCCAGAATGGTGGACTAGAGTAACGTAAAAATAAGAGACAAAATGAGAATAGTAGTTCAAGAAACTTGACTCTTTGAAACACATTTCATTGTGAAGGTGACAGGCTTAGGTGACTTTGCCTCAAGGTTTTATAACATGTTATGTTTTGTTTTTGTTATATTGCTATAAAATAGTTTCCTTGGGTTTTTCTTCTCCAAACCACTACTTGGGAAATTGGTGTGACTTTATCTATTTTCCTGAAACATTTTTTTAGATAAACATTTTGCTGCACTTCTTTTGGTATTAACCTTCTCCATCACAGTACACAAAATCTCCAGGTTCAAAATTATACAGTGTTCAGGATAACAGAGTAACAGGTATTAAAAGTAGCTGGTTAATTTGATCAAGTATCAATTTCAGTGAATAATTCTTATCAATTTAATTGACATATAACTTTAGAAATATAAAGTTACACTTCTAAAGTTACAGGAAATAACTTGAGTGTTTTATATTAAACGCTATGGTGAAAACTGCTCATAATGTCCTATTTTTAGCCCCCTTTTACTTCATTTCCTACAATATTTCTTTCAAAGAAATGTTGAAGGGTGCATTTGTTAATAAGTATTTTCTCTTACATCAAGTTACTAGTGCTCAAGATTTCTTACACACACACACACACACACACACACACACACACAAATGCCCAGCTCACAGGATTACCATAACAAAGCCAAGTATATTTATTTACTTTAGAGAAAGACTTCCTAAAAAATAATATTTCCTGGTCCATATACCACAAATAGATTCCCAAGTACATTTGATTAATCATACTTTTTTGTTCGTCCATTGTATTTACTTTATATTGCTGTGAAATTATTTTACAGAAACAGTTTAAGAAAAAGAGAAATGTTTATTTTATCTCTTAGTTGGAGTCTCAATCTTCCATGTTGAGCAAATCAAGATGGGAAAAGAATGCTGAGAAAGACTTGACTGCCAGTGGATAAAATATTTAGTCTTTTTGTATGAACCAGGAGAAAGTTATGTTAAGCCCTTACCTGGCTATTTTCCACTTCTATACAATCGTGGATCACGGTCCACAGACTGGTGCTGCTCACATTTTAGGTGACCTTCTTGCCTCAATCAACCCAGTCTTACATTCACCTTCACCTTACTGACTTGCTCTGAGATTTCTCTTCAAGGTGATTCTAGATCCTGTCTAGTTGATAAAAACAAACAGGAAAACAATTCTTTTAAAACCTTCTTTGGGGATTGAACTTAAAGTATTTTCTGAAAACATTTATTGATTTGCAACTCAAGGTCAAAGCCAGAATTAACACTGAGATGCAAAAGAAACCCCTAGGGGACTTAACTCTACTCCATTTAAAATGGCTGCAACAGTAAAGACAAAAGACACTTGTTCACAAGGACATGGAGACAGAAGAAATTGCTGGGAAGAATGCAGATTAATAGAGACTCAGTGAAGTTAGTGTGAAATTACTCATAATCCCTAATTGAACTATGATTTGATCTATATTACAGCTTTTGGTTATCTCTATCATCTATCTAGTCATCCACTCACCCACCCACCCACCCACCCAACCATACCCCCACCTCCACCCCCACCCCCACACATCCATCCATTTATCTATTTATCTCATTATGTTTCTCTGTGTGTATGTGTGTTAATTAAAGCAGATTCTAAAGGAGACATCTGTGATCTAATGTTTGTTCTAAAATTATTATTAAGTACCAGACCAAAAAAAAAAAAAAAAAAAAAAAACCAATTTGATTCTCACAAATTGAGGTTTGGATAAAGAAAATGTGGTATATACACAAATAAATACTTTCACTGATAATAAAATTTAATCCAATAAACAGTGACCACTTGATGAAACTAGATCATTTATAAAGTGAAGCAGGAAGGACAGTACAGAATAAGGAGCAGGGTTACCATCTACCTGCTAACCCCTCTTTTGTTCCATCAAGTCACCTTCATTTTCTTTCTCTGTCCATTTCATTTTTGTTAAATTCTTTGGTTAAATTGCCAAGTCTGCTTAAATTTGTCCTTCTACAATATTTATCATACTATTCCACTCTCCTTAGAAATCACACTTTTATTTGCAGAAATATGACTTGCATATTCTCAAACCTTTTATATCTTTATTTACCTTAATTTTCCTAAAGTTTTCAACATGTAGATTAATAGTAAATAAAATGACTTTTTAATAGTCTTGGATACTATTTGTATCTTTTGTAGTCTGTTTAATTGATTATGTCTTTTAAGCCAAGTTTTCCTGGATATAAGGTGTTTTTATTAGTGTTTTTGTTTGTTTTTTGTTTTTTATTTTTTTTTCTGACAACTTAATTTTGTAGCTCTGCTTGGGAGCAATTTACTATCAAGTTGATTCTGACCTAAAACTCAGAGGGATCAATTTGGTTCTGCCTCCAAAGTTCTGGAATAACAGACATACCACCAATCAGAACTATTAGTTATTTGTATTGGATACTAGATATATAATTTATCTCTTTGCTTTAAATTTTATAGAAATAAGTATTCTTTTTTATATAACTTCAATTTCTTTCCAATTATACTTAATTCAAATGAATTTCTTTTAACATTTTTTTAATTTTATAAGGGAGATACAGACTAAATGAGGCTAGAAAAGTTCTTTTCTCTGTACTAAACAAAGTATAATGTGTTAAAGATTGAATACAATGTACTATGAAATATTGACATATGAGATTTTCTATCATGTCTGGAGGAATCAAAAGTGCCCATTTTTCTTAGCTACTAGAATTGTTCCCTTAGCCCTCCTTCCAAACTTCTTTTGGGGTGGGAGCTCTATTATTGTCTCTGTTTTATCA
Organism: Apodemus sylvaticus; assembly: GCF_947179515.1. Classification (NCBI taxonomy): domain Eukaryota; kingdom Metazoa; phylum Chordata; class Mammalia; order Rodentia; family Muridae; genus Apodemus; species Apodemus sylvaticus. The sequence goes on along the minus strand of NC_067474.1, from coordinate 91,508,385 downwards.
GATGCATGATGAGAATCTGTCACAAAAGCTGCTCTTCTGTGTTGTTTGTTCTTATAGGCAGATTGCCATATTTTTCTCATTAGACTCCAATGGAATTTGTGCTTTGGATGTTTGCTCGCTTTTTGTTTGGTTGGTTGTTTGGTTATTTGTTGTTTTTGTAGGAGTAAGAGATAGTAAGGCTTTGTTCTAATCTTCGTTTTAAAAGGTAATACCAGTCAAAATGGCAAGATCAAAGGATGGAATAAAAGATGATTTTGAGGTAACAAAGAGCCATAAAGAAAAATGTCACATGCTCTCATTCATTGGAGGTTCATCACATCAAATTTTATTTTATTTTTTATTCGATATATTCTTTATTTGCATTTCAAATGATTTCTCTTTTGCTTGATCCCTCTTCCCTGAAAGTCCCATAAGACCTCTTCCCTCCACCTGTAACCCAATCACCCCCTTCCTGCTTCCCTGTTCTGGAATTCCCCTATACTGCTGCAGCAAGCCTTTTCAGGAGCAGAGGCATCTATTTCTTTCTTCTTGGGCATCATTTGATATGTGAATTGTTTCTTGGGTATTCTGTGCTTCTGGGCTAATATCCGCTTCTCAGTGAATGCATACCATATGTGATCTTTTGTGTTTGGGTCACCTCCCTCAGAATGACATTCTCCAGTTCTACCCACTTGCCTAAGAATTTCATGAATTCATTGTTTTTAATAGCTGAATAGTAAGTATTCCATAGTGTAAATATACAATATTTTCTATATCCATTCTTCTATTGAGGGACATTTGTGTTTATTCCAGCTTCTGGCTATTATGAATAGGGCTGCTATGAACATGGTGGAGCATGCATCCTTATTACATGCTTATGAATCCTCTGGATATATGCCCAGGAGTGGTATAGTGGGATCTTCTGGTAGTATAATGCCCAGTTTCCTGATGAACCACCAGATTGATTTCCATAGTGGTTTCATCAGCTTGCAACCCCACCAGCAGTGGAGGAGTATTCCTCTTTCTCCACATCCTTCCCAGCACCTGTTTTCTCCTGAGTTTTGATCTTAGCTATTCTGACTGGTGTGAGATAAAATCTCAGGCTGTTTTGATTTGCATTTCCTTGATGACTATTTTGGACATTTCTTTAGGTGTTTCTCTGCCATTTGATATTCCTCAGGTGAAAATTCTTTGTTTAGCTCTGTACCCCATTTTTAATAGGGTTATTTGGTTCTCTGGAGTCTACCTTCTTGAGATCTTTGTATATCTTGGATATTAACCTTCTGTCTGATGTAGATCTGTAAAGATCTTTTCCAAATTTGTTGTTTGCCATTTTGTTCTCTTGACAGTGTTCTTTGCCTTACAGAAACTTTGTAATTTTATAAGGTCCCATTTGTCAATTCTTGATCTTAGAGCATAAGCTACTGGTATTCTGTTCGGTAAATATTCCCATGTCCCCATGTGCTCAAGATTCTACCCCAGTTTCTTTTCTATTAGTTTCAGTGTGTCTGGTTTTATGTGGATGTTCTTGATCCACAGAGGCTTGAGCTTAGTATAAGGAAATAAGAATGGATCAATTTGCATTCTTCTGCATGCTGCCCTCCAGTTGAACCAGCACCATTTGTTGAAAAGGCTATATTTTTTTTCCACTGGATGGTTGTAACTCCTTTGACAAAGATCAAGTGAACATAGGTGTGTGGGTTCATTTCTGGGTTTTCAATTCTATTCCATTGTCCTACCTGCCTGTCACTGTACCAATACCATGCAGTTTTAACACTATTTCTCTGTAGTACTGCTCAAAGTCTGGGATAATGATTCACTCAGAAGTTCTTTTTATTTTGGTAATAGTATTAGCTATTACTAAATAGCTAATGGGTTTTTTGTTATTCCAGATGAATTTGAGAATTGCTTTTTCTAACTCTATGAAAAATTGAGTTGGGATATTGATGGGGATTGCACTGAATCTGTATATCGCTTTTGGCAAGATATTCATTTTTACTATATTAATCCTACCAATCCAAGAGCATGGAAGATTTTTCCATCTTTGGAGTTCTTCTGTGATTTCTCTCTTCAAAGACTTGAAGTTCCTGTTATACAGATCTTTCACTCATTTGGTTAGAGTCATACCAAGATACTTTATATTGTTTGTAGCTATTATGAAGGGGGTCATTTCCCTAATTTATTTCTCAGCCTGTTTATCCTTTGAGAATAGGAAGGCTACTGATTTGCTTGAGTTAATTTTATATCCATCCACTTTGTTGACATTGTTTATCAGGTATAGTTTCTCTGGTGGAGGTTTTGGGTCCCTTGAGTATGCTATAATATAATCTGCAAATACTGATAATTTGACTTCTTCCTTTCCAATTGGTATCACTTTGAACTCCTTTTGTTGTCTAATTGCTCTAGATAGAACTTCAAGTACTTCAAGTAGTATATTGAATATATATATATATATATATATATATATATATATATATATATATATATAGAGAGAGAGAGAGAGAGAGAGAGAGAGAGACAGACAGACAGACAGACAGACAGACAGACAGACAGACAGAGATAGAGAGAGGGTGGGCAGCCTTGTCTAGTCCCTAATTTTACTGGGATTGCTTCTAGTTTCTCTCCATTTAGAGATTGATGTTGGCTACTGGTCTGCTGTACATTGCTTTTATTATGTTTAGGTATGGGCCTTGAATTCCTTTTCTTTCCAAGACCTTTAACATGAAAGGATGCCGAATTTTGTCAAATGATTTTTCAGTATCTAATGAAATGTCCATGTCTTTTTTTTCTTTGCATTTGTTTATGTTGTGGATTACATTGATGGATTTTCAAATATTGAACCATTTCTGAATCCCTGGGATGAAGCCTACCTGATCATGGTGAATGATCTTTTTGACATGTTCTTAGGTCCAGTGTTCAGTTGGTAAGAATTTTATTGAGTATTTTTGCATCGATATTCATAAGGGAATTGTTCTAAATTTCTCTTTCTTTGCTGAATCTTTGTGTGGTACTTGTATCATCAAAATTGTGGCTTCATAGAAGGATATGGGTAGTGTTCCTTTTGTGAAATAGTTATTTTAATTTCCTCTATTTATGTTGTTATTTCTCCCTTTTCCTTTCTGATTTTGTTAATTTGCATACTGTTTCTGTGTCCTCTGTTTAGCCTGGCTAGGGGTTTATGTATCTTGTTGATTTTCTCATAGAAACAGCTCCTGTTTTTGTTGATTCCTTGTATAGTTCTTTTTGTTTCTACTTGGTTGTTTTCAACCCTGAGTTCGATGACTTCCTGCTTTCTACTCCTCTTGGGTGTATTAGCTCCATTCTGTTCTAAAGCTTTCAAGTGTGCTGTAAAGCTGCTAGTGTATGCTCTCTCCAGCTTCTTTTTGGAGCACTCAGAGCTATGAGTTTTCCCTCTTAGCACTCCATTCATTGTGTCCCATATATTTGGGTATGTTGTGCCTTCATTTTCATTAAATACTAAAAAAGTTTTGATTTCTTTCCTTCTTTCTTCCTTGACCAAAATATCATTGAGTAGAGCAATGTTCAGCTTGCAAGTGTATGTACACTTTCTGTTGTTTTTGTTGCTATTGAAGACCACCTTTGCCTTACAGAAATTTGTAGTTTTATGAGGTCCCATTTGTTTATTCTTGATCTTAGAGCATAAGGTATTGGTGTTCTATTCAGGAACATTTCCCGTGTGCCCATGTCCTCAAGGGTCTTCCCCAGTTTCTTTTCTATTAGTTTCAGTGTGTCAGGTTTTTTGTGGAAGTTCTTGATCCATTTGGAGTTGAGCTTAGTACAAGGAGATAAGAATGGATCAATTTGCATTCTTCTGCATGCTGACCTCCAATTGAACCAGCACCATTTGTTAAAAAGGCTATCTTTTTTCCACTGGATGCTTTCAGCTCCTTTGTTGAAGATCAAGTGACCATAGGTGTGTGGGCTCATTCCTGGGTCTTCAATCCTATTCCATTGATCTGCTTGCCTGACATTGTACCAATACCATGCAGTTTTTTATCACTATTGCTCTATAGTAAAGTTTGAGGTCTGGGATACTGAATCCCCCAGAAGTACCTTTACTGTTGAGAATAGTTTTATCTATCCTGTGTTTTTTGTTATTCCAGATGAATTTGAGAATTGTTCTTTCTAGCTCTATGAACAACTGAGTTGGGATTTTGATGGAGATTGCATTGAATCTGTAGATTGCCTTTGGCAAGATGGATATTTTAACTATATTAATTCTTCCAATCCACGAGCATGGAAGATTTTTCCATTTCTGAGATCTTCTTCGATTTGCTTCTTCAGAGATCTGAAGTTCTTGTCATATAGATCTTTCACTTGTTTGGTTAGAGACACACCAAGATACTTTATGCTGTTTGTGGCTATTGTGAAGGGTGTCATTTCCCTAATTTCTTTCTCAGTCTGCTTATTCTTTGAGTATATAAAGGCTACTAATTTGCTTGAGTTGATTTTGTAGCCAGGCACTTTGCTGAAGTTGTTTATCAGCTGTAGGAGTTCTCTAGTATAGTTTTTTGGGTCACTTAATATATTATCATATCATCTGCAAATAGTGATAGTTTTACTTCTTCCTTTCCGATTTGTATCCCTTTGACCTCCTTATGTTGTCTAATTACTCTAGCTAGGACTTCAAGAACTATATTGAAAAGATATCCAGAAATGAACCCACACACCTATGGCCAATTGATCCTCGAAAAAGGGACTGAAAACATCCAAAGGAAAAAAGATAGCTGTTTCAACAAATGGTGCTGGTTCAACTGGAGGTCAGCATGCAGAAGAATGCGAATTGATCCATCCCTGTCTCCTTGTACTAAGCTCAACTCCAAATGAATCAAGGGCCTATACATAAAGCCAGACACTCTGAACTAATAGAAAAAAAACTGTGGAAGACCCTTGAGGACATCTGTACAGGGGGAAAGTTTCTGAACAGATCACCAATAGCATATACTCTAAGATGAAGAATTGACAAATGTGACCTCATAGAATTACAAAGTTTCTGTAAGGCAAAGGACACCATCAAAAGGACAAATCGGCAACCAACAAATTGGGAAAAGATCTTCACCAATCCTACATCAGATAGAGGGCTAATATCCAATATATACAAAGAACTCAAGAAGTGAGACCCCAGAAAACCAAATAACCCTATTAAAAATGGGGTACAGAGTTAAACAAAGAATTCTCACCTGAAGAACTTTGGATGGCGGAGAAGCATCTTAAAAAATGCTCAACTTTATTAGTCATTAGGGAAATGCAAATCAAAACAACCCTGAGATTTCACCTTACAGCAGTCAGAATGGCTAAGATTAAAAATTCAGGAGACAGCAGGTGTTGGAGAGGATGTGGAGAAAGAGGAAAACTCCTCCACTGCTGGTGGGGTTGCAAATTGGCAACCACTCTGGAAATCAGTCTGGCGGTTCCTCAGAAAACTAGGCATGTCACTTCCGGAAGATCTTGTATACAACTCCTGGGCATATACCCAGAGGATTCCCCAGCATTTAATAAGGATACATGCTCCACTATGTTCATAACAGCCCTATTTATAATAGCTAGAAAGAACCCAGGTATCCCTCAACAGAAGAATGGATGCAAATAATGTGGTATATATACACAATGGAGTACTATTCAGCCATTAGAAACAATGAATTCATGAAATTCTTAGTCAATTGGATGGAGCTGGAGAATATCATACTAAGTGAGGTAACACAGTCTCAAAAGATCAATCATGGTATGCACTCACTAATAAGTGGATATTAACCTAGAAAACTGGAATACCTAAAACATAATCCACACATCAAATGAGGCACAAGTAGAACAGAGGAGTGGTCCCTTGTTCTGAAAAGACTCAGTGTAGCAATATAAGGCAAAACCAGAACAGAGAAGTGGGAAGGGGTGGGTAGGAGAACAGGGGGAGGGAAGAGGGCTTATGGGACTTTTGGGGAGTGGAGGGCCAGAAAAGGGGAAATCATTTGAAATGTAAATAAGAAATATATCGAATAAAAAAATCTAAAAGAAAAAAAAAAGAAAAAAAAGAAAAAAAGAAAAGATATGGAGAGAGGGGGCAGCTTGTCTAGTCCCTGATTTTAGTGGGATTGCTTCAAATTTCTCTCTATTTAGTTTTATGTTTTTACTATGTTTACATATGGGCCTTGAATTCCTGTTCTTTCCAAGACTTTAAGCATGAAAGGATTTTGAATTTTGTCAAATGCTTTTTCAGCATCTAATGAGATGATCATGTGGTTTTTTTCTTTGAGTTTATTTATGTAGTGGATAATATTGATGGATTTCCTTATATTGAACCATCCTTGCATCTCTGGGATGAAGCCTACTTGATCATGGTGGATGATCATTTTGATGTGTTCTTGTATTCTGTGGGCAAGAATTTTATTGAGTATTTTTGCATCGATATTCATAAAGGAAACTGGCCTGAAATTCTCTTTCTTAGTTGGATCTTTGGGTGGTTTTGGTATCAGTGTAATTGTGGCTTCATAGAAGGAGTTGGATAGTGTTCCTTCTGTTTCTATTTGGTGGAATAGTTTGAAGAGTACTGGTGTTAAGTCTTCTTTGAAGGTCTGATAGTATTCTACACTAAAACCATATGGTCCTGTGCTTTTTTTGGTTGGAAGGCTATCTATGACATCTTCTATTTCTTTAGGGGTTATGGGTCTCTTTTGATGATCTATTTGATCCTGATTTAAGGCAAAGGACATTCTAAAAGGACAAAACATCAACCAACAGATTGGGAAAGGATCTTCAACAACCCTAAATCTGACAGAGGGCTAATATCTAATGTATATAAAGAACTCAAGAAGATAGAACCAGGAGAACCAAATAACCCCATTAAAAAATGGGGTACAGACCTAAACAAAGAATTTTCATATGCAGAACTTCAGAGGGCTGAGAAGCACCTTAAGAAATGTTCAACATCATTAATCATTAGGGAAATGCAAATCAAAACAACCCTGAGATTTCACCTCACACCAGTCAGAATGACTAAGGTCAAAAACTCAGGAGACAGCAGGTGTTGTCGAGGATGTGGGGAAATAGGAACACTCCTCCACTGCTGGTGGGATTGCAAGATGGTGCAACCACGTTGGAAATCAGTCTGGCAGTTCCTCAGAAAACTGGGCACCTCACTTCCAGAGGACCCTGTTATACCACTCCTGGGCATATACCCAGAGGATTCCCCGGCATTCAATAAGGACACATGCTCCACTATGTTCGTAGCAGCCCTATTTGTAGTAGCCAGAAGCTGGAAAGAACCCAGGTGTCCCTCAGCTGAGGAATGGATACAACAAATGTGGTATATTTACACAATGGAGTACTATTCAGCCATTAGAAACAATGAATTCATGAAATTCTTAACAAATGGATGGAGATGGAGAACATCATACTAAGTGAGGTATCCCAGTCTCAAAAGATCAATCATGGGATATACTCACTGATAACTGGATATTAGCATAGAAACTTTGAATACCTAAGACATAATCCACATATTAAATGATGTCAAAGAAAAACGAAGGAGTGGCTCCCGGTTCTGGAAAGTCTCAGTGCAGCAGTATATTGGAATACCAGAACAGGGAAGTGGAAAGGAGTATATGGGGGAACAAGGGTAGGGAAGAGGGCTTATGGGAATTTCGGGTAGTGGGGAGCCAGAAAAAGAGAAATCATTTGAAATGTAAATAAAGAATATACCGAATAAGAAAATAAAAAAAAATAAAAAAGAAGACCACCTTTACTCTATAGTGATCTTATAGGATGCTTGGATTTAGTTCAGTCTTCTTGTATCTGTTGAGGTCTGTTTTGTGACCAATTATATGGTCAGTTTTGGAGAAGGTACCATGAGGTGTTGAGAAGTTATATTTTGATTTAGGTTGAAATGTTCTATAGATAACTATTAAATCCATTTGTTACAAAAGTTCTGTTGATTTCATTGTGTCTCTGTTTAGTTTGTGTTTCCATGGTCTGTCCATTGATGAGAGTGGTGTGTTGAAGTCACCCACAATTATTGTGTGGGGTGCATTGTGTGCTTTAAGCTTTAGTAAAGTTCCCTTTATGAATGAAGAACCTTTATGTCCTTGTATTTGGAGCATAGATGTTCAGAATTGAGAGTTCTTCCTGGAAGATTTTTCCTTTGATGAGTATAAGGTCTCCTTCTCTTTGTTTTTTGATGAATTTTGGTTGAAAGTATATTTGATTGGAAATTAGAATGGCTGCTCCAGCATTTTCCTGGGACCATTTGCATAGAAAACTGTTTTTCAGCCTTTTACTCTTAGGTAGTGTTTGTCTTTGACACTGAGAGGCGTTTCCTGTATGCAGCAAAATGTTGAGTATTGTTAATATATCCAGTATGTTAGTCTATGTCTTTTCTGGGGGGAAATTGAGTTCATTAATGTTAAGGGATATTAAGCAATAGTGATTGTTGCTTCCTGCTATTTTTGATGTAAATTTTGTTTTTTGTGGTTTGTTGAAAGATTAATTTCTTGCTTTTTTTAGTGTGTAGTTTCCCTCCTTTTTTTGTTTTCCATTCATTATCATTTGAAGGGCTGGATTTGTGGAAAGATACTGTGTAAATTTGTCATGAAATACCTTGCTTTCTCCATCTATGGTAATTGAGAGATTTGCTGGATATAGCTTTCTGGTTTGGCATTTGTGTTCCCTTAGGATATGCATGACATCTGCCCAGGTTCTTCTGGCTTTCATAGTCTCTGGTGAGAAGTCCAGTGTAATTCTGATAGGTCTACCTTTATATGTTACTTGGCCTTTTTCCCCTTACTGCTTTTAATATTCTTTCTTTCTTTAGTACCTTTGATGTTTTAATTATTATGTGACAGAAGAAATTTCTTTTCTGGTCAAATATATTTGGAGTTCTGTAGGCTTCTTGTGTGTTCATGGACATCTCTTTCTTTAGGTTAGGGAAGTTTTCTTCTATAATTTTGTTGAGGACATTTACTGGCCCTTTAAGTTGGAAATCTTCACTCTCATTGGTCTTCTCATTTTGTCCTGGATTTCCTGGATATTTTTGGTCAGGTGCTTTTTGCATTTTTCATTTTCTTTGGCTGTTGTATCAATGCTTTCTATGGTATCTTCTGCATCTGAGATTCTCTCTTCTATCTCTTGTATTCTGTTTTTGATGCCAATATTAACTGGCTCATTGTTTTTTTCTAGTGGGAGCTGCCAGAGGTTAGTCTGTTACTCTGAAAATATCAAGCATCCAGATCAGCTACTCAGTATCTTGATAATAAATCTACAGGAAGCAGAGGTTTACATATGTTCAGAGACTTTACATTATGGCTGAAAACTGCTCCCTAAAGTAGAAAATGTTTTTCTGGGAATAGAGCAGTTCATCAAATTCCAACAATTTGTGATGATGTGGGAGAAGACACTAGGTAATGAGAGATTAAACTGCTTATTAAGTGTAATAAAAGCAGGTCTGGATAGTATTACACAATTATCAGAGTATATTTTTAAAGTACATAGGCACTTTTTATCTTTACAATTTATTTATTTTTACCTGCACATTTTGGGATTCTTTACTAATCAGTTACAATAATCTACTTAGAATCGACTTTCTAACAGCAGCAATAAATGACCTTCCTGACATTGGAAACAGTGTAGACACCCAGAAGCCCACTTAGCTTCCAAAATTAAAGTGAAAAATTTTACAAATAAACTTTCATTACTCATGTCACTTTTATGGAACCTAATCTAGTAAAGGAGAATATTGCAGCTAAGTGACTGACAGGGAAAGTGTCTCTGTTTAATTGGCACTGGCCAATTTATCAGTCTCTGATGTCAGTGACACTCCATTAGGCTGTGAGAAAGTGATTGGTGAGATAACATTCAATTGAAAATCTCTGTGGATGGTAGTTCATGCCACCATTATATCAACTTAATGAATGAGGCCCAATAGCATCCCCTTCTCACTAGAAGGAACACATCCATCATGGAACAAAGGATTCCCCAGTGTCAACGGGTTGTCATGTTTTTCTCTTCTTAGTCTGTGTGAGAACAAAAGGATTTCAGATTAAACAGAGAATAATGGTAAGGTAACTTTATTCCATGGAAAATTATCGACCATGTTGCTGAGGCCATTTTAATTCATTATATTGCTATATATAGAAGATTCTTTACATGGGTACATTCATATTTTATGTAAATAGAGGATGGTTCCTTGTCTTTTTCTTAAGATAAGTTTACCTTCTTCTGATAGAGAAAATGCACATATGTATACATAATTCTATGTAGCTACCATATATATGATATAATCTACCATATATGATATATATCAATAACAGCAATAAATATCATATGCAGACATACACACATATTAAGTCTTCTTTTTCTTAGGTAGGACAAGCATATTGCCTCTAAATATTGTAAATTAAATAATTAATCAAAATGAGAAAATACATTTTATAATCTCTTCAAGAATCCTCTTTATAAAAACACTCAGAGCATATTGAGGTAGACTAGTCTTATTATTTGTTATTTATTTTAATATTGTTTCTTCTTTTAAGATTCACGTCCTCCCCTTGACTTAACTCCTTGTTTTTGTTATTGTTTTATTTATGTCATTCAGAAAACTTGTGAAACCTTCCAGAGACAGTGGATTTTGAAAATAAGTTGACTGTCCTGACCTGAAGCCGAAGGCAACTCAATCCAGAGTGTGTGCAGAAATGCACGCTGTTTAAAGGCACGCATCCCTGACAGGTTGTGCTGTAGACATTTTCACGTTAGCCTCATGATCTGGCTCAAATGTACTCTCAGCTTCTGAACTCCATATCATGTATTTTACATTACTCATTTTATTTTACCATACTATCTGTCTCCTCATCTAACAATGGAGACGAGGAACTATTGTGAAAATATTCATAAGTAAGTTCAACCATCTTATGCCCCCTCTATCCAGAAATATTTTGATGCTGACTCTTTACATTCAAATACTATGTACTGGTATATTACCTGCAATGCAGTAAATTCAAATTAGTTTGTAGGTAGCCTAACTTAAAGATGTTCAGTACAAATATCAAATTTATGCATTTTATATGTCTTAAAATCATTTTTAGTTTGCAAATATGCTGTGCTAGAAAAATACTTGAAAGCATGTTTTTAATTTTCTACTGGAAAAGATTGACTCAAAGTTATTTATTCTGTTTGCTTTTGCTTCATGTATGAGGGTGTGTGTGTGTGTGTGTGTGTGTGTGTGTATGTCTACATATATTTACTGCTGGTAGGTAATTATGATAAGAACCAGACTTTAATAACAACTACACACTATCAGTAGAGTTGCAGAAAAGATGATGTAATAATTCCTTAGAATTAATTTGAGTTTCTGGCTACTTTTATTCAAGACAAGGTAATTTCTTTCCTTCTAAGCGTCCCTTCATCAGCCACAAAGTACACATACATTCATATACATTCATATACACAAATACACAATTTCAGGTTCAGAGCATATAAATTAACAGGGGATATTAAATTGTGGACATTTAGTTGAGTCAGATTATAAAAGTAGTTTCATAAATAATATTACTGTTAAATCTTGCACTTTTCTTCTTGCTGGGATTATACTGAATTTCCAGATAATACCTGCTGATACCTTCAATTGCTGAAGATACCTCTTCAGCTTTTTCAATTTAAAGATGTAGAATCTGTCCTATAGAATAAAGGTGTCAAGGGGACCTTTATCCTTTCTTATGTATTTGTAACTGTTTTTGTAATAGTTTCTTTTGCTTGAAGGACCTGCTGGGCTCTTATACTTTGTTCTATTTTAGCACTCTTTCTACATTAACATTTATTACACTAAAACTTAACAAAGAGAGTAAGGAAAGGATTCACAAATAATAGTCTTCTTTACACAGGCTTGATGTAGTAACTCCATGTTTTAAAGAATAAAGTATAGTTTATAATAATAAATAAATAAATAAATAGTTTTAAATAACAAAGTATATATTGGGTCACAGAGAGACTTGCCATCTTTATAGCATCTGCCTTAGCTGCCATATTTGAATAGGATACAATTTGTATATTCTATACTTTCACCAAAGCTTAAATATTTAAAATTGTGTTTTATAACTATAATAAAATAAAACAAATTTTAATTACAAAAAAACCTGTTATAGACAAAAATGATATGGGCACTCTTAGTGACAAGGATGTATTTTCCATTATTATTCAAAATTATTCACTAAAATGCATAATCATTGAAGGTGTTTTTAGACAAATAAGCAAAATATTCCACACAGTTTTATTTATGATATATCATTCTTTACAATTTACTAAACTTCGGCTTGTTCATGTGCATGACCCTGTGTGAGGATGTGTATATTACTTGCATTCCAGATGATCACAGAGACCAGAACAAGTTACTTTATTCAACAGAGCTGAAGTTTTAGCTATCTGTGAACCACCCTGTGACTTTTAGGAACAAAAGCCAAGTCCTCAGCAAGAACAGTAAGCACTCTCAGCCACTGAACCATCTCTCAAGTTTGGTAAGATGATGTTTACAAACATGAAAATAAATCTTCAAATGACAAGCTATCTTTGACTTGGTGACAAATTTGTACATGTCCATAACCTGCAGAAATACATGAATTTTTTATGTTTAATCTTCACCAACCAAATAAACAAAGATAAATCTAATTTTCAAGAACTTATGAATTCGTTCTACCAATATGATCATTTAAGTCTCTACTAATGAAGACTACGCAGAAGATTGCTTTCTATTGTTTTCTGTGCTTCAGCTTGACATTTAAGTTGCAACTCATTTATTTCCCTTTTGTGAAACCTGGTCATTCATTTACTTCATTTCTCTTAAAACAAATGTAACATTGACTTACGCTATTATCGCTCCAAAATTTCAAATTCCTTTAATGATATTATATGAAGCGATTAATGAGAGTACAGGATATTCTTCATTAATAGTAGATTAAATCTCAGCAAACATTTTGTTAATATTTATCTAACTACAAATAGATAAAGCAATACTTTAAGAGAATTTATATCTCCCTTCAGTGTATTGTTAATTGTGTTGTCATTAGTTTTATTATACAAAGAATACAATTATCTATAATTGTCCTCTTAGTTCCCCTTGCAATTATGCTTATTTGAGAAATTATTTATGCATTCAAAAGTTACCTATGCTCTTAAGTTCCATTTTCTGTGACTGAATATAATTACCTGACAAAGAATATAAATTTTGATATAAGACAGTATTGAAGTTCTTTCATGGTGCTGTGAATTCAACAAAAATGATTAGCAATGGTGCTAGGAAATATCATAAAAGAACTTTAATTCTTGTATTTTTCATACTATGTAAATTAAAGATTTTCTAAATTCTTCCTCACTTTTTCTGTGACAGTCTCTTCAAATTGTGTCAGGATAGAGAAAGGTCAATATTTTAACTTGATATCAATTTTCAATACACATATACTCAAACACTTTATATATACTTTAATATAGTATATTAAAAACATAATGAAATATTTATAAAATTGTATATATAAACAAAAATCAAGTACTGGGAGCCTATATGTGGAATGTCAACAATGACTCAATATCAATCAGAGTTTAGATGTTGCTTACCTGTAAGCAGAGATCTAATAAAGCAGGCCAGTCAGTAAATAATTCTCTCATGATCTGAAGCTTAAAGTTACTTAAAGATATGTGTTCATCATGTGATGTGACTTTCTGATGCAATCAACTATAAGATACATGCTGTCCATGAAACTGTAAGGGCCATCATAATAAGAGTGAATATTGCTTCAAGTGGATAAAAAACACTATTAAAAAGAAACAACAAAGTATAGTGTAAAAATGTAGGCCAATATATCAGTGACTTGGTATTATTAAGTCTGATATGTTGTACATAATTGCACATGCTATTGTTTCAAAAAATTAGTGTTGAGAAGTACAATTATATATAATATATATCTATACATTATAATCCCTGAGTCAGCTTACAGTAAACCCTTGCACTTCCACCTTTTGTCTGATAGAGACTGGATATTGTCAAGTTAGCATGAGATAAACTCTTGGTATTGATCTGATGGTTACTCTGTTTTCCATTTCACATTGCTTATAGAAATCCTTTTCTTATCATATTTAGAATGCCACTGACTAACGTAATCCTTACTTTTATGATATGTGGGGAAATGTTCATTAAATTTATTTTTCCTTTTGAGTGATAGGAAAGATTCATGGGATCTCAACATTCCTTCTAAAAGTTAACTTTACAAAGGAGCACAATTATAGACGTTTATTTTTATTTTGCTTAATTTTGAAGGATCATGCTAAAATTATGATTTGATGTTGAGGGTGCCTATATTATCCAGGATGCTGACCAATTGCATTAAATAAACATTTTACAAGTCACCTCGCAACCTCATTCTCAAAAGTAACATTACTATATACTACCCTGAAATGGTGTCTGCCACTTCAATGCATGTCACTTTTTATCTAACTATACTTTTTATACAATTAAAAAATAGATTCCAAGGTTCAGCAAGTTTTGGTCTGATATCTAGCTACGTTTTGTTAATCTTTGAGAAACTAAGAAAGGAAGTAATGGTAGGCAGAGACATGGAAATTTGAGTTCACTGTTAAAATGATACATTTTTATACTTCCTTTCTCATTTATATAACATTTGGCTACTAGAGATAACTGTGAAAGCAAAGCTCGAGGAAACAGTCTTTATGCTCCCTTTATCTGAGTCAGTTCTACATTTCTATGTCCTTGTGGTCTTTTTTACATCAGGAGACAATCTTTCTTAGACATTATCACATGCCTGCAATGATTTGCTGTCACATACCCACAGTGTCATTAAATTTGTGCCTGATAAAGGAATAGTAGACACCCTGAACCTCAGTGTATCCTTACTTCAGATGATTGTGTTAAGTCACTACAATGGCTACCGTGAAACTCTACAAAGAAAAAATACACACATTTAACCAACTTTTAGTTCTTTGTGATACCTGTTACAGTCTGGATGTAAAGTGTACCCTTGGCCAAACATGATAAAGGCTTGCATACAAGAATTTTGTGTTACCTGGAATTATGGAACCTAAAGAAGCAAGAGCCTAATTCCAGGCAATCAGATAATTGTTGTTTGCTTTGTGTGGGAATGTTGGAAACATCCTCTTCTGTCTCTCTTTACTTTCTATTCTCCATGAATTTTTACCTTGATGGTATACATAGGTAACTTTTGCCCTGTTACTAACTAGTACCAAAGCTGAAAACAATGTATCAAACACCTTTGAAATAAATATTTGAAACCATGAGACAATGAAACTATAGTGTCACTTTAAGCAGATTTACCCCAAATACATTGTTATAATAATACAAACAAAGTCAATAGTATGAACCCTTTGGGGAATATTGAGGAAAACATCACACAGTACATTGTTTTAGTTCAACTTAGCAAAACCACTCCATTAACAAATTTGTTCTAAGTCACATTGATAATGTATTTGATTCATTAATGATAGAATATGCATTCTTTGAAGACACCATCTATCCTTTACATAGGCAGACCCATTTCTGAGCCCTGATCACTCCTGAAAGAAGTTAGATCTTAAAATATGGTAACTGTTATTTTCAAACAAAGTGAGGCCTATCAGTAAATTTATAAAATTGATTGCACATGAAGGAAAACCAATTAGTTCTAAATTAATAACTCATTTTTCCACACAGGAAATCCATAAATGAGGGACTAAACTAAGTGTAATTAAAAGAAAAGAATAATCATCAAAAGAGAAATCAATAAATCTATAAGGGAAAGCAACAGAGAATATAAATGACATTAAAATTTCATTATTTAAATGAACTGATAATTACAAACAAGCCAGGCCAATCCAAAAAACAAAATGAACAGAAAACAAAGCAGAAAACAGACTAGAGAGAACCTGACTATTGAAATCAGAAATGAAAGAGACACTTATAAATAATAAGTCTGTGGGCATTCAAAGATAACAAATGTGAGTAGTTCTCTGTCTACATTGATAACCCAGAGACAAAGGAATACATTTGGAAAATACAGTCTGTCACTAAACACTAATATAGAAAGATTACAAAAATAAGCTACATATATTAAACATATAATATCAGTAATTTACTTCACAAAATGGAAAACATCTGAATCCAAAAATAAAACTCCAAGTGTTTATCAGTGAATTCTATCAAATCTTTAAGCCAGAAATTCCCTCAATGTATTTAAATAAGGCAGATTGACTATATGATATTTATACCATGATTTGATTTACTTTTATGTTTTATTGGTGATTTTATTTTGTTAAATTTCAAATGTTGACCCATTTCCCATTTTTCCTTCTGCAAACCCCCATCTCATTCTTTGCCTCTATGAGGGTGCTCCTCTACACACTCATCCACTTCTGCCTCATCCCTTTACCCCCTCCCTGCACTGGGGTATCAAGCCTCCACATGACCAAGGGCTTCCCTTCCCATTGATGCCAGATAAGGCACTCTTCTGCTACATACTTAGTTGGAGTAAAGGATCTGTTCATGTATACTCTTTCATTGGAGGTTTATTCCCTGGGACCTCTGGGTGGTCCAGTTATTTGATGTTGTTCTTCCTTTGGGGTTGCAATACACTTTAGCTCCTTCATTCCTTCTCCTATGTTTTCCATTGGGGTCCCTGGACACAGTTCAATTGTTGGCTGTGAGTATCTCCATCTGTATTAGTCAGGTGTGGGCAGAGCCTCTCAGGGGAACAAGTGCTTCTTTGCATCAGCAAGTGTCAGGGTTTGGTGTCTTGATGGAAAAGATCTCTAGGTGGGAGGCTTTGTATGACCTTTCCTTCAGTCTCTGCTCCATCTTTTGTCCCTGCTTTTCCTTAAGACAGGAACACTCCTGGGTTAGAAATTTTGAAATGGGTGGGTATCTCTCTACTGGAGGCCATGTCTATCTACGGGAGATGTTTTTACTGGTTCTGTATCCTCATTTGTTGGGTATTTCTCCTAATGCCATTCTCATTGGGTTCTGGGAACCTCTTCTTTGCTTCCTTGGCATCTAGACCTTTCTAAAGGCTGCCCCCAACTACTCATATTTCTATGCATTTTCCTGATCCTCTGCACTGCTCCCCTTTCCTGTCTAATCCTGATACTTCCTCTTTTATTCCCTTTTCCTTCTTTTACCCTTACAACTCCCTCTTTACTTCTATCTCCCTGATTATTTTATTTCCCCTTCTAAGTAGGATTAAAGCATATACTCCTTGGTCTTACTTCTTCATAATAAAGATTAAATGAAACTAATACACATGCACACTCACAGGCACAAATACAGATACAGATATAAACATTTGCAGAAATTTTGAATAAAATCTAAGCTTGATCGCTCATACCTATCATCTCAACATTGGGAATATCTGGCAAATAGAGGTAGAAGGCTAACAAATTTGAGGTTCATATAAGATGCAAAATGAGATACAACTCACCTGTGACTTCAGAGTAAAATCCTGTTCTCTCTCTCTCTCTCTCTCTCACACACACACACACACACACACAAACACACACACAAACACACACACACATACACAAACACACCATGAAAATAGAAAAAAAAAGGATGAACGACTCAAATTTGGAATTGAAAATATGACATGATTGATTCAATACTGCAAAACTAAATTTATGCAGAGAAAAATCTATATTTATATATTGTAAACAACGTTTAAACAAATAAACAATGCTTATCTAAATAGATAAGAATAAATAAATCTGTGTAAATGGCAATAATTAATGTTTATAAATGCTTTGAAGATGTTTTCCCAGCAAAGTAGAGTCCGCATGTTCTCAAATACGCTGATACCAAAACCACACAAAGATCCAACAAAGAAAGAGAACTTCAGACCAATTTCCCTTATGAACATCAATGCAAAAATACTCAATAAAATTCTTGCCAATCGAATCCAAGAACATGTAAAAACAATCATCCACCATGATCAAGTAGGCTTTATTCCAGGGATGCAGGGTTGGTTCAACATACGGAAATCCATCAACGAAATCCACTTCATAAACAAACTCAAAGAAAAAAAACCACATGTTCATTTCATTGGATGCTGAAAAAGCATTTGACAAAATTCAGCATCCTTTCATGCTTAAAGTCTTGGAAAGAACAGGAATTCAAGGCCCATACCTAAACATAGTAAAAGCAATATACAGCAAACCGGTAGCCAAAATCAAACTAAATGGAGAGAAAATTGAAGCAATCCCACTAAAATCAGGGACTAGACAGGGTTGCCCATTTTCTCCTTATCTTTTCAATATTGTACTTGAGGTACTAGCTCGGGCAATTTGACAACATAAGGAGGTCAAAGGGATACAAATTTGAAAGGAAGTCAAATTATCATTATTTGCAGATGATATGGTAGTCTACCTAAGTGACCCAAAAAACTCCACTAGAGAACTCCTACAGCTGATAAACAACTTCAGCAAAGTGGCAGATTATAAAAATCAACTCAAGCAAATCAGTAGCCTTCCTACACTCAAACGATAAACAGGCTGAGAAAGAAATTAGGGAAATGACCCCCTTCACAATAGCCACAAACAGTATAAAGTACCTTGGGTTGACTCTTACCAAACATGTGAAAGATCTGTATGACAAGAACTTCAAGACTCTGAAGAAGGAAATAGAAGAAGACCTCAAAAAATGGAAAAACCTCCCATGCTCATGGATCGGCAGGATTAATATAGTTAAAATGGCCATTTTGCCAAAAGCAATATACAGATTCAACGCAATACCCATCAAAATCCCAACTCAATTTTCACAGAGTTAGAAAGAGCAATTCTCAAATTCATCTGGAATAACAAAAAACCCAGGATAGCTAAAACTCTTCTCAACAACAAAAGAAATTCTGGGGGAATCAGTATCCCTGACCTCAAGCAATATTACCAAGCAAATGGTGCTGGTTCAACTGGAGGTCAGCACACAGAAGAATGCGAATTGATCAATCCTTGTCTCCTTGTACTAAGCTCAACTCCAAATGGATCAAGCACCTCCACAGAAAGCCAGGCACTCTGAAGCTAATAGAAAAGAAACTGGGGAATACCTTTTAGGACATCGGTACAGGAGGATTCTCCAGAATGTAATAAGGATATATGCTCCACTATATTCATAGCAGTCCTATTTATAATAGCCAGAAGCTGCAGAGAACCCAGGTATCCCTCAAAGAAAGAATGGATGCAAAAAATGTGGTATATATACACAATGGAGTACTATTCAGCCATTAGAAACAATGAATTCATGAAATTCTTAGGCAAATGGATGGAGCTGGAGAACATCATACTAAGTGAGGTAACCCAGTCTCAAAAGATCAATCATGCTATGCACTCACTAATATGTGGATATTAGCCTGGAAAACTGGAATACCCAAAACATAATCCACACATCAAAGGAGGTACAAGAAGAACGGAGGAGTGGCCCCTGGTTTTGGAAAGATTCAGTGTAGCAGTATAAGGCAAAACCAGAACAGGGTAGTGGGAAGGGGTGGGTGGGAGAACAGGGGGAGGGAAGGGGGCTTATGTGACTTTTGGGGAGCGGGGGACCAGAAAAGGGGAAATCATTTGAAATGTAAATAAAAATATATCGAATAAAATAAAAAAAATGAATAAAAAAAAGAAGCCCTCTTAGCAACTCTATGGCCTGCAAATCGTTCTTTAATAGCCCCAATCTCTTACATTTTTTTTGATTTACAATATTTTATTTCCTGTATATTCCACTGGGTCACTTCAACAATGTATGAGACAGTTGACA
Organism: Apodemus sylvaticus; assembly: GCF_947179515.1. Classification (NCBI taxonomy): domain Eukaryota; kingdom Metazoa; phylum Chordata; class Mammalia; order Rodentia; family Muridae; genus Apodemus; species Apodemus sylvaticus. Next base: position 91,488,620 of record NC_067474.1, on the reverse strand, counting down.
CATGACCACACACCTTCATTTTTTCCCATGCATATTATCAGACACATGACCACACGCCTTCATTAATTCCCATGCATATTACCAGACTTATAATTGTCTTGCTTCTGTGATTAGGTCAGGCTTAAGTGTTTAGGAGCTCTTTTCTTCTTTTTGACTCTACATTTTGTCTTTTCTCCTAACACATTCATAAATTTCTTCTGAATTCAATTGTTTAATTCTTTCATTCTGTGAGAAGACTTCTTCAATTCATTGGCAGTTAGCTTTTTATAATGTAATTGAGCGTGGACAGATACTTCGAGCTTCATGTACATCAGTGGAACTAGAAAAATCTCCCATTTTTTCACTAATATCAAAATTAAAACACAATGGGTAGAAACTTTGCTAGTCTGATTTCCTCAGAGCACTTTGTGGATTGAGGAAAAAATATATTAAGTCATCACAAGGCTGAAACAGTAAATTTGAAATAATCTACTCCTTTTTATATGACCCCAATTCCTTGACTAAGACAAACACCCTCTTTTAGTTTCCCTCTATTTTATCTACCAATTTTATCTACATTATTTTATCTACCAATTTTATCTACATTATCTACCAATTATGTATACAACTGTGTAATGGAATATTATTCAGTCTCAAAAAATATCTTGCCAATTAAAACATGTTTGAATATGAAGGTCTTTATTAAATGTTGTACACACACACACACACACACACACACACATACATACATACATACACACACACTCACACAGTTTTTATATTTTTGATAATTTCATACAAAGTACTTTTGATCCTATTTGCTATCCTTCCCAAATAAAGAGGGTAAGATAGTTGTTGAGTGCAAAGTAGTATCTGAAAATATTTTTCCTCTTATACTGTTATAAAAAGGAAAGTTGTCTTTTGTCCCATTTTCCTTTATCTCAGGAGAAGTATCTGTGCCACAGTCACTGAGATCATTGAGATTTTTGCAGGGCAAACTGGATTAAGCTAATAGAGGTTTGCTTCCTGCTCTTCCTCTTTAATTTTGTTTTTGTTTTTCCTTCCATTCCATTTGTTCTTGTCTCTATCTCCATAATAAACAACCAGTAATTAAAAACCCTTGTGGTTTTTCAGGTAATATATCTTAATTTGTAAACATATACAGCATTCTACTAAATGTTCCATACTTCCTTTAACTCATTCTCTAGTTTTTTCCCAAGAGCTTTGTCACCCATTTTCTCGGAGCATAGAGTATTTACTGGAGAATCAAATCAGGGGATATCAAAGCATCACTGAAGCACATATGCATTCTTTTTCTGCACTATCTAAATGACATTGGGAAAAGTCCTTAGATGTGAAAAACTGAACATAAGTTATTTACCATACCTGACCTCAAGATGTACTACAGAGCAATAGTCATAAAATATGCATGATACTGGTACAGAGGAAGGATTCCCTATTATGGGAATAGAAGTGAAGACACAGAAATAAACACATATACCTATGGACATTTGATCTTTGACAAAGAAACCATACAATGGAAAAAAAGAATCATCTTCAAACAGGGTGCTGCTCTACTGATAGTTTGCTTATAGAACAACATAAATTGATCTATATTTATGACGTTATACAAAGTTCAAGTCCAAGTTGATCAAGAACATCAACATAAAACCATATACACTGATAATTGTAGAGAAAGTAGGAAATAGAATCAAAGACATTGGAATGGGAAATTTACATGAACAGAATATTAATGGCTCAGGCTCTAAGATCAACAATTAACAGTTGGGACCTTGTGAAACTGCAAAAATTCTCTAAGGCAAAAGATACCAACTATAGGATAAAATGGCTTCCTACAGATTGGGAAAACATTGTTACTAACTCTACATCTGATAGAGGGCTAATATCCAAATATATATTAGGAACTCGAGAAGTTAGACTCTAAAAAAAAAAAAAAAAGCCCAAATAACCCAATTTTAAAAAAAAAAAACAAATAACCCAATTTAAAAATGGGGTACAGAGCTAAACAGAAAATTTTCAACAGAGGAATCTCAATTGGCAGAGAAACACTTAAAGGAGTGTTCAGCATCCTTAGCCATCAGGAAAATGAAAATCAAAATGACCCTGAGATTCCACCTTATACCACTTAGAATGGCTAAGATTAAAAAACTCAAATGATAGCACATGCTGGCAAGGATATGGAAAAAGAGGAAAATTCCTTCATTGCTGGTAAGATTGCAAACTGATATAAGCACTCTGGAAATCAATCTGGTTCTTCACCAGAAAATTGGAAATAGCTCTGTCTGAACACCTTGCTAAACCACTCCTGTGCCTATATCCAAAAGATGCTTTACTATATCAAACAGGCTTGTACTCTAGTATGTTCATAGCAGACATATTTGTAATAGTTAGAAGCTAGAAACAACTCAGTGGCATAAGGGTAAAGATCTCTCAGAGCAGGAGGGGCAGGAATGGAAACAACATTTGAATATAAATAAAAAACAATAAAAAATTGTCTTCTATCTTTTTTTTTGTTTTAGTCCTAAATTAGATATTGTGCATAGGAATGAGAATCTACACCATTGTCTGTAGATAATAAGATATTGTATCTTATCTTTTTAATTGTATCCTGATCAGTGATTGAAAATATCTGCAGGGAATTAAAGAATGCTTTAAACAAACAATGAATTAAACAAACAAAAATTGTTGGATTATTACATGCTACTGCAATTTTTTATTATTTTCTATATTATTTATTTGTTTTTATTCTTTGAAAAGCTTGTACAAGCATATGTTTCAAGTTCACTTCCAATTTGTTCTACTCCCAATTCTTTCTAATTTTGCTTTGGTTTTATTTAGCACCATTTCCACTCAGCGCTGCCATCAGGTACACTGGTTTAGCCTCTCAGGGACCACATCATTGGTAAAAAACATGATTGTCCCTTTCTGAGTAGCCCCTGATGTTCCAATCAATTTATGTGGCTTCTCTCTTAGATATGTGACTTGACAATCATCTCCTCCCTCCATGCTGAGGTTTTAAATGGCTTGATGTTCCACAGCTCTTGTGTAATCTGCCACACTTTGTCTGAGTTCCTATGTGCGACTCCCCTGTTGTGTACTAAAATACTGTTTTGCAGTGTCCATCTACACCTTCTGGGACTTATATCTTGCAGTCCACTTCCCTGTGATGCTCCATTGCATCTTTTGAAGGTTTTATTGCTTCCACCATCCTATTGTAACATAATTTGAAGAAGAAAATAAAAACTGCCTTAAGCAGATACATTTGCTTATTTCTCCTGAGAGTTCATAGTATTTCTGTCTTTGCAGATGTTTTTATTGAAGTAGGAGACACTTTAAATTAAGAATAAGACAAATAGAAAACAATAGACATAAAATGAGAAAGGCTAATACTTGTAAAAATAAAATATCTGTAAATTGCTCCATAAAATACCAAGTGTATCGTTTGTACTCTATACATTTCTGAGCTTGCTATATTACATATTATTTATAAATATTGTCATTTAAATGATAATTATAGATACAGGATATATGCTAAAGGTATTCACTGCTCCACACAATTTTTTGAAACAACTTGGGCTTGTCATATACTTTATGTTTTCTGGATCTCAAGGAGTCTGAATAAACTATTCAGGTTATATATTGTTTCCTGAAGTGGCAGTTTTTGTTTCTTGTTTGTTTGTTTGTTTGTTTTTGTTTTTTTCAAGACAGGGTTTCTCTGTGTAGCCCTGGCTGTCCTGGAACTTACTCTGTAGACCAGGCTGGCCTCAAACTCAGAAATCGGCCTGCGTCTGCCTCCCAAGTGCTAGAATTAAAGGCGTGTGCCACCACTGCAACGGCAAAGTAGCAGTTTCTGAGCAAAATTATTTTGGGGTACTTTGTTGTTTGTTTGTTTTTATTTTTATTGGACATTTCATTTATTTACATTTCAAATGTTATGCACCCTTACTGATTTCACCTCCACAAACACCCTAGTCCATTTTCTTCTCCCCTGATTTGATGAGGGAGCTCCCCGACCCACCCACCAACTCCTGTCTCACTCTCATAGCATTCTCCTATACTGGTGCATCGAGCCTCCACAGGACCAAGGGCCTCCCCTCCCGTTGATGCTTAATATGTCAATCTTCTGCTATATACGTGGCTGGAACCATGGGTACTCTTTGGTTGGTGGTTTCGTCCCTGGAAGCTCTGGGAAATCTGGTTAGTTGATATTGTTGTTCTACGTAGGGGGTTGCACCTTCAGCTCCCTCATTCATTCCCCGACCTCATTCTTTCATTGGGGTCCCCATGGCTAGTCCAATGGTAAGCTGCCTGCATCCCCCTCTGTATTGGTCAGGCTCTGGTGAAGCCTCTCAGGGAACAGCTATACCCGACTCCTGTCAGCAAGCACTTCTTGGCATCAACAATAGAGTCTGCATTTGCTCTCTGCAGATGGAATGGATACCTATGTGGCTTGGTCTCTGGATGCCCCTTCCTTCACTCTCTGCTCCACTCTGTTCCTGTATTTCCTTGTTTAAGGAGCAATACTACATTAATATTTTTGTGATGGGTGGGTGGTCCCATCGTTCAATCAGGGGCCATGCCTAACCTCGGGGTATGGTTTCTACACATTCGTTCTCTCCCTTTTGTTGGGTATTTCAGCTAATGTCATCCTCCTTGGGTCCTTCAAGCCTCTTGCTTTCCTGGCATCTGGGACTTTCTAGGCGCTACCTCCAGTTTCCCATCCCCCACTGCTCCGTACTTCAGTTCAAATGCCTGACCCCATGTACTTCTTCCCCATCTCCTCCCACACCTGATCCTGTTCTCATTTTCCCTGCCCCTCTTCTCTCCCCCACCCCAGGTCCCTCCCTTCCCATCCCACCCATAATTATTTTGTTTCACCTTCAGTGTAGAACTGAAGCATGCACATTTTGATCTTCCTTCTTCTTGAGCTTAATATGGTCTGTGAGTTGTGGGTTTTCCAATTTTTTTTGGCTAATATCTTCTTATCAGTAAGTGCATGCCATGTGTGTTCTTTTGTCACTGAGCTATCCTACTCAGGATGATTTTTTCAAGTTCCTTTCATTTTCCTAACAATTTCACAAAGTCATTGTTTTTAATAGCTGAGTAGTACTCTGTTGTGTAAATATACCACATTTTCTGTATCCATTCCTCTGTTGAGGGACATCTGGACTATTTCTTTTTTTTTTTTAATATATTTTCTTTTTTTTTAATATTTATTTATTTATTATATGTAAGTACACTGTAGCTGTCTTCAGCCGCCATTAGAGGGTGTCAGATCTCTTTACGGATGGTTGTGAGCCACCATGTGGATGCTGGGATTTGAACTCATGACCTTTGGAAGAGCAGTCGGTGCTCTTACCAGCTGAGCCATCTCTCCAGCCCATCTGGACTATTTCTAACTTCTGTCTATTATAAATAAGGCTGCTGTGAACATAGTGCAGCATTGTGTCTTTGTTATACATTGGAGCATCTTTTGGGTATATGCCCAGGAGTGGTATTGCTAAGTCCAGGAGCTGACCCTGGGACATGACCCTGAGCCACAGTCCTCTCACCCCAATCCCACCCAAACAACATATAACAAAATGATTTTTGAATATCTTGAGTTGACTTCAAGTTCTATATAAGGACGTATCAAGTACTAATTTATCACATTGATATGATTTGTCCTATGTTCTTTCAAGATCGGTAGTACCATACAATTATACTGTTATAGAAGAAAAAAAAAGATCCCCATGTAATATGGAGATAGAAAATATGTAAATTACTAAGCTAAACCCAAAATATCTCCAGTGTCTATTTCTGTTTCAAATTCAGTTTTGATAATTTTATTTTAAAATGGATGTTGTATATAATACAAAGATATGTTTCATTTATCTATTTACTCTATTTATACTAAAGTTCTTTTGATGCTATTTTTTTTTTCAGTATGGGAATTATCTGCCACTGAACAAGTTGAGGAGAGGAAGTGAGGAAGTGTTGAGAAACAGAAAAGAGAATTGTAAATCTGAGCAAAGTTTTGCCAGGAGAGAGCTTGTGGAGATCTGATAACAGGACCTGAGGTGAGAAGTCCAGGGAGGTAGAGGGCATCTCTGATACTGACAATGTAGCCCACAGTGGATGAGAAAGTTATGTTGACAACTCATGTTTTTAACCACCATAAACTTAATGAGATTGCATCATTTTTGCCTAAACACAGATATATTGTTTAAACTACTTTGTAGAATGATAATTACTACGATATTGAAACTGTATGAATTTTCCATGAGGACCGGAATCCTAAGTAGCATGATTTACTATAAAATGGCTAAGAAGCAATTACATCTACCCTCCAGGGAAAGCCTTTGTTTTGTTGCCTCATTCAAAATTCTGCAAAACAAACCTACTTACAATGGGAATGTTGCTACCAACTGTAATGACTGTATAATGGGTTTAGCCACTGTGATGGATATGAATCAAATGAGAAGTCTTTGAAGGTAAAATGTTTTGAGGTAAAATATTTTAAGACAAAAACGTTTTGAGGTAAAATGTTTTCAGGGTATGTTTGTATGGTGTAAATTCATTGCCTCAGAGCAACTGCAGGAAAGTAAAAGATAGGTAAAACTATGGATAAGCAAGGATTTATTTAGCAATTTTAATCTAATAACTATTATTATAAGAATCTTTATGTACTATTGATTGCATATGAATTAACTGCATAGAAATTAGCTCAGCCACAAACTTCATCATCTTTCCTAAGGTAATTGAAATAAATGCTTTTTGATTTTATAAACAGAAATAAGTTTTTGAGATCCTTGATTGAATTCAGATTTTGCAAAAAGATACCTTTATATTAAAATGTATTAATAGAGTAAATATATTCATGGCTATTATTAGATAATGTAAACATACATTTGGCATTAAATATACATATATATATATATATATTTATCAAATTATTGCACACAAATATTTCAAATATAGTTTGTTATTGGTGCCTATTTTTATTTGGATAACTTTGGCCTATTTGTTGCTTTATTTTTTTCTGTGTCCATAATTGTTTCACGGTTGTCTCTATAGCAAGTTATAGATGCTCAGCTATAGAGAATACTCAGTAAGCATTCTGTTTGTAGTACCCTAAAACTTCTTGGTTTTATTATTGACAAATAAGAGCAACTGCAGGAAAGTAAAAAACAACTCGGAGCATCATTCATCATCACTGGCAGATATTAAGAATAACATAACACATTTAAGATCATTTTCTGATAAGTTCTTCATCTTTGTTTACATATGGTTTTCCAACAGTGAAAGATAAGTTTATATGGCAATCATTATGTAACAATAGGAAATCTATGCTGATAATTCAGTGTTCATTGTTACAGTAATTATAAACTATTGAGGTACTATAGCAAAACATTCTGTATAAGCTCTTTATGCTGCAACAACAAAAGTCCTAAAGCCATGTGACATAAAAACATAAATGTATTTTATCAAGTCTTATAGATACAAAAGCTTCAGTTCTAGTTGCTATTGATGCTGGTTTTATACACACACATACATAAAAGCTTTATATTACCATATGTGTGTGTGTGTGTGTAACATATATTATTGAGTACATACATTTTATGGTTACATATCATATCATATGTGATAATATCCACAGTCTGATTCTTTAATAATTATTTATTTCCTCATAAGTCAATCTTCTTCAGAAGGCACTAGCCGACGAAATTCTCCATCTTCACCTGACCTTGTCCGTACAGAAAGAAGTCTGTTTCCTCTGCTCAAGGACACCCATGCCATCAGATCAGAACTTTATGGTTTCATTTTACTTTATATATCTCCCCAAAAGTTAATGTGTGATGGAACTACATATGTAGTTATGATTACAATATCTAATCCTTGAAAGACTTGAACGTTCCTCTGACATCTATATTTTGATACATCGTATTACAAACAGTCTGGGGATGCTCAGTCATCAGCTCACACCTAAAATCCCCAGTTCTCACTGAGGAAAAAAAATGATAACACTCATCATTGTTGAAACATTTTTAGAAGAGATTAATGCTGTTTATTTGGCTTAGTATTTTTCATGATATGTAGTACTAAACTCCTATGGTCAATTGAAAACATCAATGTGATAAAGATCAGATGTACTGTTTTTCATTCAATATTGACAAAAGTAAAAATAAGATTTTCTTTTTGTATAAACTACTAACTTTAGATTATAATTTTTGATATCTCTTTTATAACATAGCTTTCAGTTTCTACTTGCAGCCACCTTGTTTTTTCTGAAATTCAGATGAGGATGAATATGCTCCATTTTTCTGTCTGAAAATACCTTACCCCACTCAATGTGTTCTTTTATAATTTCACTCATTTACCTGCAAAAGTCACGACTTCAGTTCTTTACAACTGAATAGTATCCTATAATATGTTTTATTATTCATTGTGAGTTGAAGGACATTTACTTCTTTCTGTTTCTATCTACTGTGAATAGAACAACAATGATCCTGGCTGAGTAAATTATCTTTGAAGTAGGATGGTGCGTTCTGGAATCATATACATACAAATAACATAAATATGCATGCAAATAGCATTATAACATGACAACCAGATATATATATATATATATATATATATATATAAACACACACACATATATATATATTCACATATATGTATATGTATGAGTAGGTATATAAATATACCTCTACACATGTATGTATATATACCTATACATACACATTCACATATACATGTATGGAGAAGCAAAAAGTAACTTAAGTCAAGATTTCAAAGAAATGAGGTTACATAAGAATGGTTGGAGGGAAGAAAGGGTGAAGAGAATTTTTAATTATTTAAAAGTATTGAACATAAAATGGTTAAATCCTAATAGCTCCTTATTTTACTTTAATATAAAATATATTAGTCCCTTGTATTTAGTCTTTGAGAGCTCTCTGTAGTTCAGTGCCCTGGTTTTTTATTAGATTGCTTCCTTTACATTTCATTTTTCAGTTATTTATATATTCTATGTTTGAATTCTCTGCTATTCCTATAACTGATAAGTATGCTTTCTAATTTGATATCCTGCCTCTTCACTCAAATGTTGTTGATTTTTATTCTATTAAAACGTTTTACAATTTTATTTTTCCATCAATTATTTGTTGATATTAATGTCTATGCTACTGAATTCTTATCATGAAAGTCTTTTCATATGCCAAAGTGTTAAAGTGCTTTTATTATTTTATCTTGTTACATTAAGGTTAGAAGATTTTATGTTGAGTTCTTGTTCCCTTTTGACTTACATGCAGGAAGAGATATTAGTATCAACTTTACTTCTTCTGCAAAACAAATTTGATTACTTCCATTTTTAATGAAGCTGCTTTTGCTTCAGTGTTCATTGTTAACCTCATTTTGAAAAATCAAGTGCCTGTGTTAGTATGGCTTTGTATGTGATTCTTCAATTTTATTACATTGATCAATATTTTTGCAATACCATGTGTTTTTATTACTCTATCTTTGTTTTACAATTTGAAATAAAAATGATGTCTTTTTTGAGTTTTTTTTGTTCAAGTTTGCACTAGTTATATTGGTATTTTTGTTTCTACATGAAAACTAGGATTATTTGCCTAACTCATGTGATGAATTCAATAGGCAAGTTTATTAGAATTTCATTGAATCTCTAGATAGTTTAGAATATTATTTAACTGTTCAGAAATTAATCAAGAAATGAATTTTTCACATAAATATATGGACCTAGAAACAGTCATTCTGACTGAGGTAATCCAGTTCAAGAAAGACATAAATCACATGCTTTTGGTCATCTCTTGATGTGTGATTTGAATACTCAGATACAAGAGTTTCTTTAATAGCCACAAAGGTCCAAATATTAGTAATATTCAGTGTAGGTTATCAAGCATTTCTCAAGTCAGGACAGATAAAATGTAGTGGCATAAATGCTTAAAGAGAAATAATAGAACTAGAAAATCAAGTAAGTGGAAGAAATGAAAACTGAGACCTTTCAAAAGCGGCATGGGGAAGCTTCCTAAAATACATGCGTTCATGTATGTTAAAAAAAAAAAAAAAACTGTTCCAGGGCAGTTTCCCTATAATGAGGTAATAATGTCGCTACTATGCACCACAGGCTAACAAAATGCTATGTCAGAAATCGGTTAATACTTTTAGATTTGTTCTCTGTGGAAGTCTCATAGATCCAGAAATTATTATAGGCTATTACCAAAACTCTTAAATACATTCCAGAACTTGAAAATAAGATCATATTTATTTTAAGATATCATATGCTTGAGTGATAGAACTTGGGGAAATCTAATGATACTTAGAAGTATCCCAATGGTTAGCTGGAAGTTTCTAAGCAAGGTACTGGAAGAGAAATAGTCATCAATATCACTCATCTTGGAACTCTAAATTTCATTAAAGACCAGTCTGGCAAGATGTTAACACTGGTGTGATACCTACACCAATGTCATGAAAGCAACCACTATTTCTAATTGGATTTGAAGCCTTCTCCACAAGATAGGCTGCTACTATTATTCTGTTAAGTAGACACAATACTGAACTGATCCTTTATACCTATAGTTTAGTATATCTTTCTTTTTTAATATTTTTATTTTCTATATTCTTTGTTTACATTCCAAATGATTTCCCCTTTCCTGGATCCCACCTCCCCATAAGTCCCATAAACCTTCTTCTCTCCATCCCTTCTCCAATCACCTCCCTCCTTTTTCTCTGTCTTTATATTCCCTTCCCATGCTAGATCAATCCATTCCAGGATCAGAACCCTCTCCATACTTCTTCATGGGAGTCATTTGTTATGCAATTTGTGCCTTGGGTATTCAGAGCTTCCGGGCTAATTAATATCCACTTATCAGAGATTGCATTCCATGTGTATTCTTTTGTGATTGGGTTACCTCACTTAGGATGATATTTTCCAGATCAAAACATTTGCCTAAAAATTTTGTGAATTCATTGTTTCTAATTGCTGAGTAGTATTCCACTGTGTAAATATACCACATTTTCTGTATCCATTCCGCCTTTGAGGGGCATCTGGGTTCTTTCCAGCTTCTGGCTATTATAAATAAGGCTGCTATGAACATAATGGAGCATGTGTCTTTACTGCATGCCGGGGAATCCTTTGGGTATATGCCCGGGAGAGGTATAGCAGGGTCCTCTGGAAGTCTCATGTCCAGTTTTCTGAGGAACCTCCAGAATGATTTCCACAGTGGTTGTACCATCTTACAGCCCCACCAGCAGTGAAGGAGTGTTCCTCTTTCTCCACATCCTCGCCAACACCTGCTGTCTCCTGAGTTTTTGACCTTAGCCATTCTGACTGGTGTAAGGTGAAATCTCAGGGTTGTTTTGATCTGCATTTCCCTAATGACTAATAATGTTGAGCACTTCTTAAGGTGCCTTTGGCCACCCAAATTTCTTCAGATGAAAATTCTTTGTTAAGATCTGTACCCCATTTTTTAATAGGGTTATTTGTTTCCCTGGGGTCTAACTTCTTGAGTTTTTTGTATATATTGGATTTTAGCCCTCTATCAGATGTAGGGTTGGTGAATATCCTTTCCCAATTTGATGGTTGCCGTTTTGTCCTTTTAACAGTGTCCTTTGCCTTACAGAGACTTTGTAATTTTATGAGGTCCCATTTGTCAATTCTTGATCTTAAAGCATAAGCTATGGGACACAATGAAAGCAGTGCTAAGAGAAAAACTCATAGCCCTGAGTGCCTCCAAAAAGAAAATGGAGAGAGCATACACTAACAGTTTAATGACACACCTGAAAGCCCTGGAACTAAAAGAAGCAATTCACCCAGGAGGAGTAGAAGGCAGGAAATCATCAAACTCAGGGCTGAAATCAATCAAGTAGAAACAAAGAGAACCATACAAAGAATCAACAAAACTAGGAGCTGGTTCTTTGAGAAAATCAACAAGATAGATAAACCCTTAGCCACACTAACCAAAGGGCACAGAGACAGTATCCAGATTAGCAAACTTAGAAATGAAAAGGGAGATATAACAACAGAAACTGAGGAAATTAAAAAAATCATTAGATCCTACTATAAAAGCCTATACTCAACACAACTGGAGAATCTGGAGGAAATGGACAGTTTTCTAGACAGATATCCGACACCAAAACTAAATCAGGATCAAATAGATCAACTAAACAGTCCCATAACACCTGAAGAAATAAAAAGGGTCATAGAAAGTCTCCCAACCAAAAAAAGCACGGGCTTCAGTGCAGAGTTCTATCAGACCTTCATAGAAGACCTAACACTAATACTCTTCAAACTATTCCACAAAATAGAAACAGAAGGAACTCTACCCAACTCGTTCTATGAAGCCACAATTAGGCTGATACCAAAACCACACAAAGATCCAACAAAGAAAGAGAACTTCAGGCCAATTTCCCTTATGAATATTGATGCAAAAATCCTTAATAAAATTCTTGCCAACCGAATCCAAGAACACATCAAAACGATCATCCACCATGATCAAGTAGGCTTCATCCCAGGGATGCAGGTATGGTTCAATATAAGGATATCCATCAATGCTATCCACTACATAAACAAACTCAAAGAAAAAAAAACATATGATCATCTCAATAGATGCAGAAAAAGCATTTGACAAAATCCAGCATCCTTTCATGCTAAAAGTATTGGAAAGAACAGGAATTCAAGGCCCATACTTAAACATCTTTAAAGCAATATACAGCAAACCGGTAGCCAACATCAAACTAAATGGAGAGAAACTTGGAGCAATCCCACTAAAATCAGGGACTAGACAAGGCTGTCCTCTCTCTCCATATCTTTTCAATATAGTACTTGAAGTTCTAGCTAGAGCAATTAGACAACATAAGGAGATCAAGGGGATTCAAATTGGAAAGGAAGAAATCAAATTATCACTATTTGTAGAAAACATGATAGTCTACTTAAGTGACCTGAAAACCTCCACCAGAGAACTCCTACAGCTGATAATCAACTTCAGCAAAGTGGCTGGTTATAAAATCAACTCAAGCAAATCAGTTGCCTTCCTATACTCAAAGGATAAGGAGGCTGAGAAAGAAGTTAGTGAAATGACACCCTTCAAAATAGCCACAAACAATATAAAGTATCTTGGTGTGACTCTAACCAAACAAGTGAAAGATCTATATGACAAGAACTTCAGTTCTCTGAAGAAGGAAATCGAAGAAGACCTCAGAAAATGGAAAAATCTTCCATGCTCATGGATTGGCAGGATTGATATAGTTAAAATGGCCATCTTGCCAAAAGCGATCTACAGATTCAATGCAATCCCCATCAAAATCACAACTCAGTTCTTCACAGAGTTAGAAAAAGCAATTCTCAAATTCATCTGGAATAACAAGAAACCCAGGATAGCTAAAACTATTCTCAACAACAAAAGAAATCCTGGGGGAATCAGTATCCCTGATTTCAAGCAATACTACAGAGCAATAGTGTCAAAAACTGCATGGTATTGGCACAGTGACAGACAAGTTGACCAATGGAATAGAATTGAAGATCCAGAAATGAATTCACACACCTATGGTCACTTGATCTTCGACAAAGGAGCCAAAAACATCCAGTGGAAAAAAGATAGCCTTTTCATCAAATGGTGCTGGATCAATTGGAGGTCAGCATGCAGAAGAATGCGCATTGATCCATTCTTATCTGCATGTACTAAACTTCACTCCAACTGGATCAAGGACCTCCATGTAAAACCAGACACACTGAAACTAATAGAAAAGAAACTGGGGAAGAAACATGGGCACAGGGAAAAGTTCCTGAACAGATCACCAATAGCTTAGTGTATCTTTCTATCCTCATCAGAGACATATCTTTCTCTCTCCCTCTCCTTCTCCCTCTCCCTCTCCCCCTCCCTCTTTCCCTCCCTCCCACCTTCTCTCTCTTTCTCTTTTCGCTCTCTTGTCTCTTCCCTATCAACTCCATCTGTGGAACTATGGATTTTGAATTCTCCAATTATGAAACAATAAAAGCTCCTCAATAATTATCTCATCCCTTTGTCCCACTATCATTTAACAATGTATTTCTTATAAATTGTTCTTAGATTAATTATATTTTGAGATAGTTAATTGATATATACTTATAAATACAGATAATTTATTAAAATACAAATAATTTAATTTCCTTTACTTTTTATTTTTAATGTTAATATCAGATATTAATATGTAACTTATTTGATTAATTAGCTCTTTGATATTTTTATATTTAATATTTTTATTATTTTTATTATTTTATAATCCAATCATTGCCCCCTTAGAGCCCCATGCCTATCAGGGATTAGTCTTATGTTTTACCACTGAGGCAACTGCCATTTTATTTGCCCAGTTTTGCAGATTTACTATAAGAATTCATAGATGGAAAAGAGTTGAAAAATCACTAGTCTAGTGAGGAACACCGAAAGAATAAATGGATTTTTTAGCATTAGCCTCTGAGAATCTTTACAGAGTTCTTCACATCTGACTCAGTGAAACTCTCTCAGTAATGATTTAAGTAAAATGTACAAATGATTTGTGTAGAAAAATGACACAATGCAGCCTGGAGTGGAGGTACTCTAAGTCATACTTAAAGACTGAAGTCGGTTTTTTGACATTTACATCAGGAACTTCCAATCTGAGCAATTATTAGAGCCTAGATGCTATCTGGTCCACATACCTATTGCCATTTAAAAGTAGGCAACTGACCTCTACAATCACTTTGCTGAGAGCCATGTCATCTATAAAAAGACGTCTTAATATCTCCATCTTCTGACTTAGTTAACGCTCATTGTAATTGTCAAAGAAAACACTCAATAAAATAATAATTCTCTTGGTTTAAGACTGAAATATTAGAATCTGTAAATGGTGTGTGTAGACATTATTTCCAAAATGCTGCTAGGTGAACCTCTTGGTCTTTTCTGGCAAAAGATTTGGGATTAGATTTTCTATTACATTTAACCTTTTCAAGGGATCACATTAAAATAAAATAACATTTTGTTTCTAGGATGGTCTTAATTTCATTTTTAAGAATGTCATATAAAGAGTCTTAACATTATAAAATTTATGTAAAGATATAGTTATATGTAAATGTAATTCAGTAATCCACAATACTGTCTTGATGGCAACCTTATTTGGAACTATTTTTAAAAAGCAATGATAATAATTAAGCTGAGTAACCAACATTTTATATTTGCCGCAATCACATCCTATAACATTTTACATGGTTGTGGCGACTTTGTTGCTTGTATTATCACAGCAAAATCACCCACAAAAGCATTACATAGATCACTTTCTAGATAGATATAACAAATTCATTTTAATGTATGTAATCTGAGAAAATTAAACACTTCAGGATTAACCTAAATCTAGAAAGCAAGAAATGCAGATAACAAGACAAGGAAGATGAAACAAAGGGAAATAGAAATGTGACAGAGACTGGGCATAGTTCAAGGAATATGAAGGTGTTTAATAGCTTAGACTAAAGGCTTCCCATATGCCTCATAATGGAAACACATTATCATGACAGGAATCACAACATTTTGAGTAATATATATTACCTTAACTTGACAAATAATTTCTTTTACATGATTTTACATATAATTCTGGAATTCTCTCATATTGGCCATTATCAACATCAAAGAAAATTTGAAGTAAGTCATGTTTTACCTTATAAAAGCAAATATGTAGTGATAGAATTCTGAATGTGGTATATAGAATCCAATAACTTACAGATCTTGGGCTGGTGATTTTGTCATTTCAGTTATTCTTTTTTAGAATGGTAGAAAACCACAAAGCTTGCATTGTCATCTTCACCAGTTGGCTCTAGATTATTGAAAAGAAAAAAATGTTTATCATGTTAAACCGATAAAAATCTCTCCTTCAATGACAATTTTTAAATGAAAACCAATTAATGCTGTGTAGTGGTGGCACACACCTTTAACCCCAGCACTTTGGAGGCAGAAGCAGGCAGATTTCTGAGTTCTAGGCCAGCCTCTTCTACAGAGTGAGTTCCAGAACAGCCATAGCTACACCGAGAAACCCTGTCTCAGAAAAAACAAACAAACAAATAGATTATGCTCTAAGATCAAGAATTGACAAATGAGATTTCATAAAATTACAAAGTTTCTGTAAGGCAAAGGACATCGTCAAAGGGACAAAACGGCAACCATCAAATTGGGAAAGGATATTCACTAGCCCTACATTTGATAGACGGCTAATATCCAATATATACAAAGAACTCAAGAAGTTAGACCCCAGGGAACGAAATGACCCTATTAAAAATGGGGTACAGACCTAAACAAAGAATTTTCACGTGAAGAAATTCAGATGGCCAAGAAGCACCTTAAGAAATGCTCAACATCATTAGCCATTAGGGAAATGCAAATCAAAACAACCCTTGATATTTCACCTCACATCAGTCAGAATGGCTAAGGTTAAAAACTCAGGAGACAGCAGGTGTTGGCAAGGATGTGGAGAAAGAGGAACACTTCTTCACTGTTGGTGGGATTGTAAGATGGTACAACAACTATGGAAATCAGTCTGGCAGTTCCTAAGAAAACTGGACATGACATTTCTGGAGGACCCTGCTATACATCTCCTGGGCATATACCCAGAGAATTCCCCAGCATGCAATAAGGACATTTGTTCCTCTATGTTCATAGCAGCCTTATTTATAATAGCCAGAAGCTGGAAAGAACCCAGATATCCCTCAATGGAGGAATGGATACAGAAAATGTGGTATATATATATACAATGGAGTACTATTCAGCAATTAAAAACAATGAATTATGAAATTTTTAGGCAAATGGATGGAACTGGAAAATATCCTAAGCGAGGTAATGAAATCACAAAAGAATACACATGAATGCAATAATTGATAAGTAGATATTAATTAGCCATGAAGCTCTGAATACTGAAGATACAATTAGCATATCAAATAATTCCCATGAAGAAGGAAGAAGAGTGCCCTAATACTGGAAAGACTTGATCCAGCATGGTAGGGGAGTACCAGGACAGAGAAAAGGGAGGAGGAAAGATAGGAGAATGGATGGAGAGAAGAGAACTTATGGGACATATGGGGAGGGGGGGAACTGGGAAAGGGGAATGCTTTTGGATTGTAAACAAAGAATATAGAATATATATATATATATATATATATATATATATATATATACATACATATATATATATACATATACATATACATATATATATAAAACAGAAAATCCATTAATTAATGTTGCTACAAGAATACTAATATTTTCTTAAAGATATTACTTGTTAAAATGTGAATCCAGTAGGAGGCTGTTAAATTTGAAATTGTTTTCTCCACTCTTGTGCTATATAACACAATATGTATCCTGAAACTCTTTCCATAGCAACTTATTTTCAAATTCAAACTTAACTTTCATGAACCATCTACTGCATACAAAATAAGAAAGCATAAATTCCAAAGGAAAGTAGAAGATAAATAAGCCTCCTCTTTTTAGATGAATATACTGAACCAACATTATTTAACATGTACTTTATAAGGTAAATATGAAACATTGTTATTGTTTTTAGTTGACTTTGAAGTAAGATGACATGGCAATTATATAAAATGATATCGTCAAATGATATGAAATGTATAGTGTTTGTTTAGATGTTTTATTATTTCTATGATCAAATACCTGGCAATATTTCATTTTAAGAGAATGTCTTACAGTTCATGGGATATAGACTAACATGGTTGGGAATACAAGGTATATATATATGGAAAGAGTATGAAGTTGCTGTTTCTACCCTGTTTAGAGCCATGAAATAAAGTGGATCTGTTCTATGAACAGAAAAGACTTTCTTTCTGTGACTCTTCTCCCATCAAGAATGTACTCCTTAAAATTTCCAAATTGTGTTAAGAAATTTGTTAAGTACATTGATCAACATGTATGATTCAGGTCAATACCATGAGGTTTTTCCTCAAATATTCCACAAAATAGAAACAGAAGTAACACTGTCAAATTCATGCCATCACAGTCATCCTGATACCTAAAACACCCAAACACTCAACCAAGAAAAGAGAATTTCAGCCTAATTTCACCATGTACATTGGTGCAAAAATATTCAGTAAAATACATACAAACTGAATCCGAAAATACATCAAAACAAGCCATCAGTCACTGTAATCAAATAGTCTTTATCATAAACCTGCAAGTACTACCAAGCAATTTGTAATGAAAACCTCATGGTATTGACCTGAATCATACATGTTGATCAATGTAATTTAATCAAGGAATCAAACTAAACTGACAAACTTGCAGAAACCTGATTTCTGACAAAGAAGACAAAGCTATACAATGAAAAAAGGAAAGCATCTTCAACAAATGGGGCTAGTCTAACTATGTATCTGCAGATAGAAGAAGGCAAATAGGAGGAGAGAATCCCGTGGCCATATTCTCTGCCTGCGGGAGCAGAAGAGCTTCACTAGGTACTGTATCACCCCCGAGCTTTAGATCTCTGGGGGTGCAAACCACCAGGGGTCTACCTGCAGCCAAGAACTGAGCACATAGGCGGTTTGTCTGCTAGACCTCCGCGTCTAGCTAGGGTAGCCTTGTGCGCACCAACCTGGTTTGGAGATCAGCTGCCCAGCAGAGTGACCAGCACTCAGAAAATGTCTTACTGCATACACCATCAGCACTCCCTGAAGGAGCAAATGGGCAATACCTGGTTCACACAGACAATCTGGGGCAAGGCATACTAGGGCTCCAAGGGCACCCAAGAGGAGGACAGCACATCAGCAATCTGTAACAGGGGAAACCCAGCCATCCAGTGTTGCAGAAATAGCCCTACAGCATCACAGGAGGCACAAACACCAGCTAGAGATGAGACCAACTAAAGCCAGAAATAACAAGATGGCAAAGGGAAAACACAGGAACTCTACTAACAGAAATCTAGGCAATATGGCAGCATCTGAACGAAACTCTCCAACATCAGCAAGGCCTGGTTACACAAACACACCAGAGAAACAAGATTTGGATTTAAAATCACTGTTCATGATGCTGCTAGAAGAACACAAAAAGGACATAAATGAATCTCTTAAAGAAATACAGGGGAACATGAATAAGCTAGAAACCCGATTAATGGAAACACAAAAATCACTTAAAGAAATTCAGGAGAATAAGGCTCAAGAGATAGAAGCCAATAAAGAAGAAACACACACACACACACACACACACACATATCCCAAACTTAAAGAAATACAGAAGAAAGTGAGTCAAACAGCAGAAGTCATGAAAGAGGAAACATAAAAATCTCTTAAAGAATTACAGGAAAACACAAGCAAGTGAAGGAGCTAAGCAAAACCATCCAGGATCTAAAATCAGAAGTAGAAATAACTAAGAAATAGCAAAGGCAGACAACTTTGGAGATAGAAAATCTTGAGAAGAAATCAGGGGCCATAGATACAAATATCAACAACAGAATACGAGAGATGGAAGAAAGAATCTCAGATGCCGAAGATACCATAGAAACCATTGACGCAACAGTCAAAGAAAATGCAAAATGCAAAACGCTTGTATCCCAGAACATCCAGGAAATCCAAGACACAATGAGAAGACCAAACCTAAGGAT
Organism: Apodemus sylvaticus; assembly: GCF_947179515.1. Lineage (NCBI taxonomy): Eukaryota > Metazoa > Chordata > Mammalia > Rodentia > Muridae > Apodemus > Apodemus sylvaticus. Next base: position 91,469,021 of record NC_067474.1, on the reverse strand, counting down.
TATAGGTATAGATGAGAGTGAAGATTTACAACAGAAAGGGCCAGCAAATATCTTCAACAAAATTATGGAAGAAAACTTTCCCAACTTAAAGAGAGAGATGCCCATGAATATATAAGAAGCTTACAGAACTCCAAACAGACTGGACCTGAGAAGAAATACCTCTCATCACATAATAATAAAAACCCCAAGTGTACTAAACAAAGAAAGAATATTAAAGGCAGCAAGAGAAAAATGCCAAGTAACATATAAAGGAAGACCTATCAGAATCACACCAGAATTCTCACCAGAGAGCATGAAAGCTAGAAGATCCTGGGCAGATCTCATACAGACTCTAAGAGAACACAATTGTCAGCCAAGACTACTATACCCAGCAAAACTCTCAAGCACAATAGATGGAGAAAACAAGAGATTCCATGACAAAACCAAATTTACACAGTATCTTTCCACAAACCCAGCCCTACAAAGAATAATAAGAGGAAAACTCCAATACAAGGAGGGAAACGACACCCTGGCAAAAGCAAGATAGTTACCTTCTTTCATCAAACCCAAAAGAAGATAACCACTCAAATATAAAAATAGCATAGAAAATGACAGGATGTAATAATCACCTTAATATATCTTAATGTCAATGGACTCAATTCCCCAATAAAAAGATATAGACTAACAGACTGGATAAGGAAACAGGACCCTACATTTTGCTGCATACAGGAAACACACCTCAATGTCAAAGACAAAATCTACCTTAGAATAAAAGGCTGGAAGAAAATTTTACAAGCCAATGGTCTCAGGAAACGAGCTGGAGTAGCCATTATAATATCAGATAAAATTGACTTTCAACCCAAAGTCATCAAAAGAGATACAGAAGGACACTTCTTGCTGGTCAAAGGAAAAATCTACCAAGAAGAATTTTCTTTTTTTTTTTAAATATTTTTTATTTTCTATATTCTTTGTTTACATTCCAAATGATTTCCCCTTTCCCGAATCCCATCTCCCCATATGACCCATAAACCTTCTTCTCTCCATCCATTCTCCAATCACCTCCCTCCTTTTTCTCTGTCCTTATATTCCCCTCCAATGCTAGGTCAATCCTTTCCAGTATCAGGATCTTCTCCATACTTCTTCATGGGAGTCATCTGTCATGATTTGTGCTTTGGGTAGTCAAGGCTTCTGGACTAATTAATATCCACTTATCAGAGATTGCAATCCTTGTGTAATCTTTGTGACTGGTTTACCTCACTTAGGATGATATTTTCCAGATCAAACCATTTGCCTAAAAATTTTGTGAATTCCTTGTTTCTAATTGCTGAGTAGTATTCCATTGTGTAAATATACCACATTTTCTGTATCCATTCCTCCTTTGAGGGACATCTGGGTTCTTTCCAGCTTCTGGCTATTATAAATAAGGCTGCTATGAACATAATGGAGCATGTGTCTTTATTGCATGCCGGGAATCCTTTGGGTATATGCCCGGGAGAGGTATAGCAGGGTCCTCCGGAAGAATCATGTCCAGTTTTCTGAGGAACTGCCAGACTGATTTACAAAGTGGTTGTACCATCTTACAGCCCCACCAGCAGTGGAGGAGTGTTCCTCTTTCTCCACATCCTCGCCAAAACCTGCTGTCTCCTGAGTTTTTGACCTTAGCCATTCTGACTGGTGTAAGGTGAAATCTCAGGGTTGTTTTGATCTGCATTTCCCTAATGACTAATGATGTTGAGCACTTCTTAAGGTGCCTCACGGCCATCCGAATTTCTTCAGATGAAAATTCTTTGTTAAGATCTGTATCCCACAAGGGAGTAGTGGCAGCGGCAGCAGCAGCAGCAGCGGCTGGTCCAGAGGAAGGGCCATCAGCAGTAGAACCAAGTGGACAGGGTCCAGGCAGACCCTGTGCCCATGACCACTGATCATCGCTGGCCAGCCAGGCTGCGAGCAGCAGAGGATTTACTGTGCCTTTCACCACACAGAAGCCACATCAGAACTCTGCCTCCCGCCAGTCAGATACGAGGCCTCCATATTGGTTCTCGGTCGCCAGAGAAATCAGACTGAGGTAAGCAAATATAACCCGAGACCAACATCGCGGGGGGTCTAAGCCCGACGGGCGTTGGCCTGCACCCAGGCCCTGGGCTGATCGGGGGGCCACTGGGGTGTAAACCCGGCCAGGAAGTTTTTTTCTCCCGGACTGGCACGTGCACCACTGCCATTTTACCTAAGAGAAGCCAGAGAGACCTAGCAGGCAACACCAAACCAGCTAACAGGCATTACCCCAGGCGGACATAACAGGGGTTTCAGACGGTCAGGCCCTGGACTGCCCCCAGGTCCTGGGCTGCTCGGTGGGCCATCTGTGTGCCGACCCAGCCAGGAGGTTGTTTTATCCGGGCCGGTTTGCGCACCACCGCCATTTTGCCCACGGGAAGCCAGAGAGACCTAGCAGGCAAAACCAAACCAGCTAACAGGCATAGCCCGAGGCGGACATAGCAGGGGTCTCAGACGGTCAGGCCCTGGACTGCCCCCAGGCCCTGGGCTGCTCAGTGGGCCATTTGTGTGCTGACCCGGCCAGGAGGTTGTTAGCGCAGCTGACTCTCCCAGCACTCTCAGGGAGCACACACACACTACCGTCCTAGCCACCTGACAGACCCAATTAACACTCGCAGCTGAGGGGAACTTTGCTCCGACATTGGCCTGCCAGGCTTTTGCCTAGACTCAGGGCCTGAGCAGCTAGGCTACCCTTGTGTGCACCAACCTGGTTGGGAGTTCTGCTGCCCAGCAGAGAGATCAGCACAAGGTCCCTGCAACATACAGCCTCACCACTCCCTGAAGGAGCAAAGGGGCACCTTCTGGCTCACAGACACAATCTGGGCAAAGAACACTAGGGCTGCAAGGGCACCCAAGAGGAGGAAAGCACATTAGCAATCTGCAACAGGGGAAACCCTGCCCTCCAGTGTTGCAGAAATAGCCCTAGAGGCTCTCAGGAGGCAGAAACACCAGCCAGAGACAAGACCAATTAGCTCCAGAGAACAAGATGGCAAAGGGCAAACGCAGGAACGCTACTAACAGAAATCTAGGCAATATGGCAGCATCTGAACCAAACTCTCCAACATCAGGAAGTCCTGGTTATGCCAACACACCAGAGAAACAAGATTTGGATTTAAAATCACTGGTCATGATGCTGCTAGAAGAACACAAAAAGGACATGAATGAATCTCTTAAAGAAATACAGGGGAATATGAATAAGCTAGAAACCCATATAATGGAAACACAAAAAACACTTAAAGAAATGCAGGAGAATAAGGCCCAAGAGATAGAAGCCAATAAAGAAGAAAGGCAAAAAAAAAAAAAACAAAAAAAACAAAAAAAACAAAAAAAACTTAAAGAAATACAGGAGAACTTGAGTCAACAGGCAGAAGTCATGAAAGAGGAAACACAAAAATCTCTTAAAGAATTACAGGAAAACACAGACAAACAAATGATGGAACTGAGCAAAACCATCCTGGACCTAAAAACAGAAGTAGAAACAACTAAGAAATCACAAAGGGAGACAACTTTGGAGATAGAAAACCTTGAGAAGAAATCAGGGGACATAGATGCAAATATCAACAACAGAATACAAGAGATAGAAGAAAGAATCTCACATGCTGAATCAAATTTAAAAAATAGCATCAAGAAGAACTTTCAATTCTGAACATCTATGTGCCAAATGCAAGGACACCCTCATTCGTAAAAGAAACTTTACTAAAGCTCAAAGCACACATTGCACCTAACACAATAATTGTGGTGACTTCAACACTCCACTCTCCTCAATGGACTGATCAGGAAAATAGAAACTAAACAGGGATACAATAAAACTAATTGAAGCTTTGTACCAATTGGACTTGATTGATATTTATATAACAATTCACCCTAAAACAAAAGAATATACCTTTTTCTTAGCACCTCATGGTGCCTTCTCCCAAACAAGACAGACCTCAACAAATATAAGAAGATCGAACTAATCCCATGCCTCCTATCAGATCACTGTGGAGTAAGAGTGGTTTTCAACAGCAACAACAACAAAAAAAAAAACCAGAAAGCCCACATGGAGGCTTAACAATACTCTACTCAATGACACCATAGTCAAAGTCAAAATAAAGAAAGAAATCAGAGACTTTTAGAATTTAATGAAAATGAAGGCACAACATACCCAAAACGTTGGGACACAATGAAAGCAGTGCTAACAGTAAAACTCATAGCCCTGAGCACCTCCAAAAAGAAAATGGAGAGAGCATACACTAGCAGCTTAATGACACACCTGAATGCCATGGAACAAAAAGAAGCCAATTCACCCAGGAGGAGTAGAAGACAGGAAACCATCAAACTCAAGGCTGAAATCAGTCAAGTAGAGACAAAGAGAACCATACAAAGAATCAACAATCCAGGAGCTGGTTCTTTGAGAAAATCAACAAGATAGATAAACCCTTAGCCAGAGTGAACAAAAGGCACAGAGAAAGTATCCAAATTAACAAAATTAGAAATGAAAAGGGGGTATTACAACAGAAACTGAGGAAATTCAAAAATCATCAGATCCTACTGCAAAAGCCTATACTCCTGTAATTCTTTAAGAGATTTTTCTGTTTTTTCTTTCATGACCTCAGCCTGTTGACCAAAGTTCTCCTGTATTTCTTTAAGAGATTTTTGTGTTTCGTCTTTCATGACCTCAGCCTGTTGACCAAAGTTCTCCTGTATTTCTTTAAGTGTTTTTTGCATTTCCTCCTTGTTGGCTTTTGTATTCTCCTGGATTTCTTTCAATGATTTTTGTGTTTCCCTTGCAAGGGCTTCTAACTTTTGATCCATTTTCTCCTGAATGTCCTTCATGTGTTCCTGTACCAGCATCATGACCAGTGATTTTAAATCCAAATCTTGTTTTACTGGTGTGATGGGGTATCCAGGACTTGCTGGTAGAGGAGAATTTGGTTCAGATGTTGCCATATTGCCTTGATTTCTGTTAGTGATGTTCCTGCGTTTGCCTTTTGCCATCTAGCTCTCACTGGTGTTACTTGGTCTTGTCAGTGCTGGACTCACCAGTGCAAGCTGCCCCTTCCCCGTTGGCCTCTGGTGCACAGCTTACACCCTGCACTGCCTGTAGACAGGGTGCTGCTGTCCAGGCTGTTCAGATCCCGAAGCAGGCACCTGAAGGCTCCCGCTGGGGCCCGCAGGATTTATTGGAGCACACCGACTTCTCCCAGCTGGCCGCCCGGAAGCCCCCACTAGCCTCTTGAGGGACCTGGAGATGTGGCGGCCACCCAGGCTGATCTGAAGCAGAGAGAGTTGACCTGAGGGCTTCTGCCTGAGGCCTTGCCCCAGATTGTGTCTGTGGGCCAGATGGAACCCGTGTGCACCCCCAGGGAGCTCCGAAGGTGTATGTTGCTGTGACCTCCCCTGTGTTCCGCTCACTCCGCTGGGCAGCCGATTTCCCCAACCGGGCTGGCGCACACTAGGTTAGCCTTGTCGCCCGGGCCCTGAGTCCAGGCAAACGCCTGGGAGGCCAAGGTCCGAGCAAAGTTTCCCTAGGGGTATGACTGTTATTTGGGTCCGCCAGGTGACCCGGATGGCGGGCGTGCGCGTCCGCGCTCCCCGAAAGCACCAGGAGAGTCTGTTGTGCTAATAACCTCCTGGGCGGGTTGACACACAGATGGCCCACCAAGCCGCCCAGTTCTTGGGGTCAGTCCTGTGCCTTTTGGGGCCTAGACCCCCGTTTTGTTAGCCTCAGGCTACGCTTGTTAGCAGTCTCTGCCCTCCCGAGCACTCTGGCTCCTGTAGGCAAAATGGCGGCGCGTGCACCGGCTGGGGCAAAAAAAACTCCTGGCTGGGTTGGCGCCCCCGATGGCCACTCGAACAGCCCAGGGCCTGGGTGCAGGCCAACGCCCGTCTGGCTCAGACCCCTGCGGTGTTGGGCCTAGGATTATGTTTGTGTACCTCAGTCTGACCGATCTCTGGAGCCCGGGATCAAGATGGAGGTGAGTCTCTCCTGACTGGCGGGAAGCCGAGTTCTCAAGTTTCTGTAAGGCAAAGGACACCATCAAAAGGACAAATTGGCAACCAACAAATTGGGAAAAGATCTTCACCAACCCTCCATTAGATAGAGGACTAATATCCAATACATACAAAGAACACAAGAAGATACACTCCAGAAAACCAAATAACCCTATTAACAAATGGGGCACATTCTCGGCAACACCTGCTGTCTCCTGAGTTTTTGACCTTAGCCATTCTGACTGGTGTAAGGTGAAATCTCAGGGTTGTTTTGATTTGCATTTCCCTAATGACTAATGAAGTTGAGCATTTTTTAAGATGTTTCTCCGCAATCCGAAATTCTTCAGGTGAGAAATGTTTGTTTAACTCTGTACCCCATTTTTAATAGGGTTGTTTGGTTTTCTGGAGTCTAACTTCTTGAGTTCTTTATATATATTGGATATTAACCCTCTATCTGATGTAGGATTGGTGAAGATCTTTTCCCAATTTGTTGGTTGCCGATCAGTCCTTTTGATGGTGTCCTTTGCCTTACAGAAACTTTGTAATTTTATGAGGTCCCATTTGTCAATTCTTGATCTTAGAGCATATGCTATTGGTGTTCTGTTCAGAAACTTTCTCCCTGTACCGATGTCCTCAGGGTCTTCCCCAGTTTCTTTTCTATTAACTCCAAAGTATCTGGCTTTATGTGGAGGTCCTTGATCCATTTGGATTTGAGCTTAGTACAAGGAGACAAGGATGGATCAATTCGCATTCTTCTGCATGCTGACCTCCAGTTGAACCAGCATCATTTGTTGAAAAGGCTATTTTTTTTCCATTGGATGTTTTCAGCCCCTTTGTCGAGGATCAAGTGGCCATAGGTGTGTGGGTTCATTTCTGGATCTTCAATCCTGTTCCATTGATCTGCCTGCCTGTCACTGTACCAATACCATGCAGTTTTTAACACTATTGCTCTGTAGTATTGCTTGAGGTCAGGGATACTGATTCCCCCAGAATTTCTTTCGTTGCTGAGAATAGTTTTTGCTATCCTGGGTTTTTTGTTATTCCAGATGAATTTGAGAATTGTTCTTTCTTACTCTGTGAAGAATTGAGTTGGGATTTTGATGGGTATTGCATTGAATCTGTATATTGCTTTTGGCAAAATGGCCATTTTAACTATATTTTCCTGCCAATCCATGAGCATGGGAGGTTTTCCCATTTTTTGAGGTCTTCTTCCATTTCCTTCTTCAGAGTCTTGAAGTTCTTATCATACAGAACTTTCACATATTTGGTAAGAGTCACCCCAAGATACTTTATACTGTTTGTGGCTATTGTGAAGGGGGGTCATATCCCTAAATTCTTTCTCAGACTGCTTATCCTTTGAGTATAGGAAGGCCACTGATTTGCTTGGTACAACCACTCTGGAAATCAGTCTGGCGGTTCCTCCGAAAACTGGGCACCTCACTTTCAGAAGATCCTGCTATACCACTCCTGGGCATATACCCAAAAGATTCCCCAGCATGTAATAAGGATACATGTTCTACTATGTTGATAGCAGCCCTATTTATAATTGCCAGAAGTTGGAAAGAACCCAAGTATCCCTCAACAGAAGAGTGGATGCAAAAATGTGGTATATATACACAATGGAGTACTATTCAGCCATTAGAAACAATGAATTCATGAAATTCTTAGGCAAATGGATGGAGCTGGAGAACATCATACTAAGTGAGGTAACCCAGACTCAAAAGATGAATCATGGTATGCACTCACTAATAAGTGGATATTAACCTAGAAAACTGGAATACCCAAAACATAATCCACACATCAAATGAGGTACAAGAAGAACGGAGGAGTGGCCCCTTGTTCTAGAAAGACTCAGTGAAGCAGTATAAAACAAAATCAGAACGGGGAAGTGGGATGGGTTTGGTGGGAAAACAGGGGGAGGGAAGGGAACTGATGGGACTTTTGGGGAGTGGGGGTCCAGAAAAGGGGAAATCATTTGAAATGTAAATAAATATATCAATAAATTAAAAAAAATGGGGCACAGAGTTAAACAAAGAATTCTCACCTGAAGAACTTCAGATGGTGGAGAAACATCTTAAAAAATGCTCAACTTCATTAATCATCAGGGAAATGCAAATCAAACATTTCACCTTATTTCAGCCAGAATTGCTAAGATTTAAAACTCAGGAGACAGAAGATGTTGGCGAGGATGTGGAGAAAGAGGAATGCTCCTCAACTGCTGGTGGAGTTGCAAATTGGTAGACACACTCTGGAAATCAGTCTGGTAGTTCCTCAGAAAACTGGGCACCTCACTTCCGAAAGATGCTGCTATACCACTCCTGAGCATTTACCTAGAGGATTCCCCAGCATGTAATAAGGATATATGCTCCACTATGTTCATAGCAGCCCTATTTATAATAGCCAGAAGCTGGGGAGAACCCAGAACTCACAAAAGAATGCATTCAAAAAATGTGGTATATATACACAATGGAGTACTATTCAACCATTAGAAAAAATGAATTCATGAAATTCTTAGGCTAATGGATGGAGCTGGAGAACATCATACTAAGTGAGGTAACCCAGTCTCAAATGATCAATCATGGTATGTACTCACTAATATGTGGATATTAGTCTGGAAAACTGGAATACCCAAAACATAATCCACACATCAAATGAGGTACAAGAAGAACAGAGGAGTGGCCCCTGGTTCTGGAAAGACTCAGTGTAGCAGTATAATGCAAAACCAGAACAGGGAAGAGGGAAGGGGTGGGTGGGAGAACAGGGGGGAAGGAAGGGGGCTTATGTGACTTTCAGGGAGTGGGGGGCCAGAAGGGGGAAAATCATTTGAAATGTAAATAAAAATATGTCAAATAAAAAAAAAGAAGGCAAATAGAATGACATTTTTTAACCTGCACAAAAATCAAGTCTAGCTAAATCAACAACTTCAAAACAAAACCGGATATATTAAATCTAATAAAATATAAAGTGGGAAATATCCTCTAGCACATTGGCACAGAACACATATTCCTGAGCAGAACACCACCAGCAGAACATACATTCCCCAACAGAACACCAGCAGTTCATGAAAGTAATAATCTTCTGTAAGATAAAGGACTCCATCAAGTGCCTCTCTACAGAGTGGTAAAAGATTTTCACCAATTCCATATCTGACAAAAATATGACATCCAATATGCATAAAGTTACTAGACATTAACAAATAAAAACCTATTTATTTATTTATTTATTTATTTATTTATCAGTTCTGTTTACTTTTAATGTGTAACATTTTATTTTTTAAATTGTTTCATTTATTTAACTTTGAAATATTTCTTACCTTCCTCATTTCCCATTCAAGAGTTCTTCTCTCCATCCCCTTTACCTCTAAGAGAGTGATCCCTACCCATTTCCATCACAACCCCTTACCCTTTTCCTGAGGCATAAAGTTTCTACCAGATTAGATGGTAGAAACTTTCCCATTGAAGCCCAGACAAAGCAGACCTCTGTTTCATATGGCCCAGGCAACATATGTCTATTTTTAGTATCTTAATCTCTAGGAGTCTCCAGGGATTCAAGTTAGTTGACAATGTTGGGCTTCCTATGGGATTGCCATTCCTAAAGTTCCTTCAATCCTTCCCTTAACTCTTCCATAAGGCTGTGAGTATCTGCATCTGTTTCAGGCAGCTTCTGATAGAGCCTGCCAGAGAACAGCCATGCTAGGCCCCTGGATATAAGCACAATATAACATAAATAGTGTCAGGGTTTGAAGTCTGCCAATGGGACGGATCAATTTTGAAGAAGCATCAATGAGGTGCTAAGAAGAAGGAATATTCTTTTTTTGGTTTTGGGTGAAATGTTCTGTAGACATATGCTAGTTCCATTTAGTTCATAACATGGGTTTGTTTCAAACTTTCTCTGTTTATTTTTTGTCTTGATCACCTTTCCATTGGTGAGAGTGGGGAATTTAAGTCTTCCACTACTAACATCTGGAGTTCAATGGTAATTTAAGTTTTAGTAATATTTATTTAATGAATGTGGGTGCCTTTACATTTGGGGCATAGACATTCTTTTATTATCCTCATAAAGAGAGCTAGTTTGGACAAGATAGGCTTCAGCATGTTCTGCCCACATAGTCTGCATCAGCATTGTCAGCATCCTCTGCTGGCTGTTGTCAGCACTGTATTTACAATGGCTCACAAACATGTATTCACCACTCTCAAAACATAGCCTCAAATTAATTTTCCTTGATGACTCAACAAGATTGTCAAACCTACTATAAGAGTAACCATCAACATACTTCACTAGATGATGAAATTCACCAAGCCAAATTAATATAATTCTAAGAATTATCATTACTAAATTAAATTAATGTCAAAAATATTTAATCAAGTCATCCAGGGGAAAAAAAACAGAACAGAAAATAAAAGAAAACAACAAAAAGTCAAAAATAATTGAACATAAAATTGCTTTCTCTTTTCCAAGTGGTATTGAGGCATCCTTATTTGTGCCTTTCTTTTTTAAATTCTTATGGTCTGCGGTTTGTGACTTGGACGTTCTGTGTTGTTGTTGTTTTTTTTTTTTTTTTTTTTTTGGCTAATATGAACTTATTAGTGAATATATGCCATGCATGTACTTTTGGGTATGTGGACATTTTACAAAAAGCAATATACAGATCCTATGTAATCCCCATCAAAATCCCAACACTATTTTTAATGGATATTGCAAAAGCAAGTCTCAACTTGTTATGGAAAAACAAAAATCTCAAGATAGAAAAAACAATTCTCAACTGTAAAAGAACTTCTGGGTGAATCACGATTCCTGACCTCAAGCTGTAATACAGATCAATTGTGATAAAATCCAGATGGTATTGGTACAGAGACAGACAGGTTGAACAATGGAATAGAATTGAAAATGCAGAAATAAACCCACACACCTATGGTGGGCACTCGATCATTTACAAAGAAGCTAAAACTATACACTTCAAAAAATGGTGCTGGTTTGTCAGTCTGCTTGTAGAATAATGCAAATTGATCCATGGTAATCACCTAGTACAATTCCCAAGTACAAGTGGATCAAGGACCTCAAAATAAAACCAGATAAACTGAATCAAATAAAGGAGTAGGTGAGAAATAGAATTAAATGCATTGCCACAGGGAAAAATTTCCTGAACAGAGCAACAATGGATCAGGCTCTCTGATCAACAGTTGACAAATGGGCCCTCATTAAACATTGTAAGGCAAAGAACATTGTCAATAGGACAGAATTACAACCAACAGATTGGGACAAGATCTTCACTAGCTCTACATCCAATAGAGGGATAATATCCAACACATACAAGGAACTCAACAAGTTAGTTTCCAAAAAATGAAATAACCCAATTTAATAATGGGATACAGAGCTAAACAGAAAATTATCAACAGTGGAATGTTGAGTGGTTGAGAAGCACTTAAAGACATGTTCAACATCCTTAATAATCAGGGAAATGCAAACAAAATGACCCTCAGATTTCATCTTACACTAATAAAAATGGCTATGAAAAAACTCAAATGAGGGTATAAGTTGTTGAAGATGTAGAGACAGAGGAATACTTCTCCCTTTCTAGTGAGATTGCAATCTGGTATAGCCACTGTGGAGATCAAACTGGTGGGACTTCAGAAAATTGAAAATACTTTTATTTGAAGACCCAACTCCTCTGCTCCTCTGCATATACACAAAGGAGGTTTCACCATAAATACATATGTTCAGAGCAAACTTATTTGTAATAGCCAAAAGCTGGAAACAACCTAAATGTCCCTGAACTAAGAATGGATACAGAAAATGTTCATTCATACAATGAAATACTTTTCAGCTATTAAAAATGAGGATATCAAGAATTTTGTAGGCAAATGGATAGAACTATAAAATATCATACTGAGTGAGGTAACCCAGACTCTATGGTATGTATTCATTAATAAATAAACCAATTTAAAAAATGGCAAAGATTTAAACAGAAAAATCTCAACAGTGGAATCTCTAATATTTATGAAGCACTTGTAATAATGTTCAAAATACCTAGTAATCAGAGAAATCAAAATCAAAACAACTGGGATTACATTTTAGACCCATCAGAATGTTTAAGATCAAAATTTTAAATGCACATGCTCTCAAGGACATTTACCAAGGTAAATACTTCTCCATTGCTGGTGAGAATCAAAGTTGTTCAACCACCTTGGAAATCAAGTTGGTGGTTCCTCAGAAATAGGAAATTGATATATTTTATGACCCAGTTATGTCACTCCTAGACATGTACCCCAAAGAAGCTCCATCATACCGTAAAGATCCTTTCTCAACTGTGTTCACAGTGCTTTATTTATAATAGCTAGAAACTGGAGGCAATCTAGATGTCCCTCAACTCAAGAATATATATAGAAAATATAGTATATTGAAACAATGAATTATTACTCAGCCATTAGAAACAATGGCATCATGAAATTTGTAGAGTGTTATTTTTATACTAGAGAATATCATCTTGAGTGAGGCAACCCAGACTCAGAAAGGCAAAGAGAGTATGTTCTCTTTTATAAGTAGATATTAGTTATGAAGCACAGGATAAACTTGCTATAAATCACAGGCTTAAATAAACCAAGTATCAAGAGGGAAGCATATGTGTCTCACTGAAAAGAGTAAATTGATTTGATGCAGGGTTTGATGAAAGGAAGTCTCTGGGTGGGGGCAGTACAGAAGAAGTGTATACTGGGAGATTTGTGGTGGGGCATCTCTGGGAAGAGCTAGAAGCCTAATACAGTGGAAGTTCCCAGTAATCTATGAAGGTGACCCTAGAAAGCACTTCAAAACGGGGGGGGGGGCGGTATGGAGAATGAACTGGCCATATTGGTAAAGAAGCAAGATTTCCAATGGAGGGATTAGTACACTAACCCTGCCTCAAAACCTTAGAATCCTATTTTTTTCTGTTTATAAAGGCGAGAGAAGGAGCAGAATTTGAGGAAAGGGCTAACGAGTGACTGGCCCAGTTTGAGGGTCCTTGCCATGAGATGGAGCCCACTCCTGACTATTTGTGGTTTAAAAGGGTGACCAGTGTCCATTCAGGACTTGGGCTACTGGGCGAAAAGGCAAGACATGATAGTTTTGACTGTATGCACCACACAGTGCCTGGCGGGCGTCTGGATGTGAGAATCCATGGGACCACACTCTGTGGGGTGGGGGAGCACAGTCTGAGGTCCATCGGGACATCCGGGAGCAGTTCTTGTTTACCTAGGCCTGCACCAGGGCAGCAGGATCTCTGACACTTGGGCACCACAGACACCACTGGATGCTTCAGAAGAGCTGAGAACTGAGTTGGTGCCCTCAGGTTAAATCTAGCCCAGTGCCAAAGGAAAAATAGGAGAAGAGAGCTCCTGCTGGGCCCCGAGGGGACAAGAATCCTTGGCTTGTTCTCAGGGTGGCTCAGCTTGGTGGAGGCTGTGGATGGGAGTGCTAAGAGGATTCTTGAGGGAGATTAGACTTGGCTCTCTAGAGGAAGACCTGCTCCATTGTTCACCATGGCAGAAACAGATAAGAAGAGGCAGTTCATGGTTTTAAAGCATTTATTTTCATGGTGGGGAGTTGTGTTGAGTGAAACTGTACCCCACGTTCTCAGGGTGGGCCTGAGGCTAAATACATTTTGCAGGGAGGAGTGTTGGTGAAGGAGAGCTCAACTGGCTAAGTTCTTCAGGCATTTAGTAACCTCATTAAAATGGAGATCTGTCTTGAGGCTACATAATTTGTGGTCGTGTTCTCTACCTATGGAGGGGCTTGTGGCATTGTGAATGATGGCCACAGACCTATGGAGTGGAGTACTGTGGACTCCTGTCAAGAGCCTGGTGTCTAGGAGTATGACAAATGCCTACCTTGGGATTATCTTCTGCTGGGTCACCTGGGTTTTAAACCTAGTTCAACCAGAAACCAGGCTGCCTTTATTTGTCCCACAAATATTTTGATCATTTTCTACTATACTTACAGACATAAACATAGAACAAAAGCTGTCAGAGGTATTTTACCCAGCAACTGTTGGAAACTGATTCAGAGAAGTACTGCCAAACATCGAGTGGAGCATGGAGAATCCAGTGGAAGAGAGGGATGAAAAATGGAGACAGAGTTGTCAATGACAGTTTCAACTAACCTGGGCTCATGGGGGCTCATGTAGACTTAACTACCAGCCAGAAAGCAGGAATGAGATGAACCTATTTTGTGCACACAGATCTGTTGTTCGCCTAGTTCTTTATGTGAGACTACTAAAGTGAGAGCAGGGACTGTTTCTGACAACATTACCTGCCATTTGAACCCTTTCACCTAACTGGGCTGGTTAATCTAGCCTCAGTGGACGAGGATCCTCCTAGTCTTGCTGTGACTTGATATAAGTGGGCTGGTTGATGTCCAGGGGGAGAAGAGAAAAAGGGGGACACATTCTGTGGGGGAGTCGAGGGGAAATTGGGAGGAGAGGAGGGAGAGGATGTTACTATTTGCATGTAAAGTATACAAAGTATACAAAAAAAAATAGAAAACTTTCAAAAACAGTGTGACCATCCGGGAACCAAGTGTTCAAATGAGAACACAGAAAGGATATTTTATATTCAAAGTACATTCTGCCCCTAGTTAATTCACATAGACCTATTTATGTCTCATTAGAAAGAATATAATCATATCAATATAAAAAACACCTCATTTGTGTTAACAGCTCTAATACTGTCTTAAAGTTGAAAGTATCTTCAGAGAGTCAAAGCAATCTCTTAACTGCAAGCTCCAGTAATTTTTAAAATAAAAAGAAATTACATACTGGCAGCATACAATGGTGAAGAATAAATATTCTCATTTTAAAGGTAAAGAAAATGGGCACAACATGAAAATATTGAACCAAAGACAGACGTAAAATTTGATAGAGCAAATACTAGTTTCTTCTACATGGTCAGCATCTGGAGATTTTGGTTGAATTGTCCAGTCTTCAAAACATTATATAGCCCCACAATCCAAGCTTTGCAGTCTGGAAAATGCAAAGTTCTATTTTGTATCATTATTATCCTATGCCCACAGCTTTCTTTAGCAGATTGCTCATGGCACTATCATCTCCAACATCCTTGTGTCTCTGTTGCTTCAACAGCACAGATACAAATTATTACTTCTTAGGACCAACATTACCAGGTCTTAGAAGCTTCTTAGACCCTTGGCACAAGATCCCATTAATCCATTACTTTCACATCATGTGGTAAAATAAGTACCACATGGATGATATTGCTCATCTGTGCTTTCACAACAAGATATAGGTTGTCTTCATTGGAACAAAGCAAGAAGGGCCTTTGTGTACCTTGAGGGATGAATCTGTGAAAGAAATCTCCATAGCTTTCTTCTTTTCCTTCTTCACCTTCTCTTTCGCCATCACCTTCTCCTTCTTTCTCCTTCTCCTCCTCCTCTTCCTTCTCTTGCTCATCCTCTTCCTCCTTCTCCTCCTCTTCCTCCTTCTTCTTTCTTTTTCCTCCTCCTCCTTCTTCCTCTCTCTCTCTCTCTCTCTCTCTCTCTCTCTCTCTCTCTCTCTCTCTCCCTCCCTCTCTCTCTCTCTCTCTCTGTCTCTATTCCCTTCCTTCTTTTTCAGTCAGAATAGCCACTAAATTGTATTCTCAGATCAGGCTTTTTCTTTTAATATGAGTTAAAAGAAAAAAAGTTAAAAGCTCATCTAGGTCCTATCAAGGAATATTTTCATATCTTTTTGCTTCATTTATTGTTTTCTCCCATTACAAACATACCAAAGAACATTGAGCAGCAACCATGACACAGCCTAAATGCTTTCCTGATTTGAAATTCACTTCGTCAATAAATTGCCACATTTCTTTTCACTATACTACACATTCAACTTCACTACATCCCTAGTTATACTAAAACCATAAATTTGACTACTATCAAATGTCATCACATTCGTTCCCAGAATCATTTTACAGAACTATATGTAGTCTAGTTACTGACAGAGTCTTTGTTCACTGCTAAAATCCTGTTAGCAAGCCCATCACTATCCTCATTTCTCCCAGCAATTCTGATCTTGTACATGATCACTACAATGTCTCACTAAACTCTACTTAGAGCATTGAGGAGAATGTCTAGCTTGAAGTTTCATGGGCTTCCATGTTTTCTCTGTAACTTTGTTCAAAGAGACCAAAAATCACACAATCAGTAGTATTACTACAAGGGCTCTACTCCTTAGTATAACAATTTTGTATTAGTTACCTTTCGTTTCTTTCCTGTAATCACTATAAGAATCAAGACAATTAGATGGAGAAAGGCTTTAATTTTGCTTGGTATTTGAGAGGATATGAACCACCATGCTGAAGGAGGCACAGATGTATGAAATGAGATGTCTGATTGCATTGATCTGTAGACAAGAATCAGGAAAAGAGAGGAAGTGTGAATGAGTTAATAAACTTAAGGGCCTGCCCTTATTTAAAATTTTTCTGCAATGATTTTCCACTCCTTAATGGTTTAAAAGCCTTTCATAAATATTGTTACTAGATATGATGGGATAAAGAATTCAATAACATGGACATCGACATAGAGCATACACTTAATTTTATAACTTCAACTTGTATTCTGCGTCTCATTTTTGACAATAAATTCAATTTATTGGACTTGTGTAGCCTTTGAACAACACTCTTTTAATGCCTATAGACTCATTTTATTGAGTCAAAGTAATAGCATTGATTCAGTTTTTAAAATTTTGTTAAAATTTTCTTTCATCTGAGTTTTATAAGTAAAAATGCTAAATTCAACTGTTACATATTAAGAAATCATATATTTGTTCACATAAATGTTATATTATACACCATAACAATCAACATTCCAATAAGCTAGTAGTTCTCAATCTTTGTGTCACAACACCTTTGAGTAGTTGAAAGACCTTTTCCCCAGGGTCAACTAAGAGTATTGGAAAGCACAGATATTTACACTGTACTTCATAGAAGCAACAGTTATGAAGTAGAAAAAAACAAAGAATTTTTTGGTTGGGGGGTGTCCCACAACATTAGAAACTATATTAAAGAGGCAGAGCTCTAGGAAGTTTGACAACTACTGCTCTAAACCATGACATGAATAAAAAATAGAATGTTCAGAGTAAAGTTTGTCATCCTTGGCTTGGAGCAGGCTTTTTAGACTTTATAAGTTTACCTGCCTTACACTACTCTTTTTTTCACATTAAATAAAACTCACTTGTTTGTACATGGATAGTCAGCAAGATGAATATGATTTTATAACCAAGGATTAATATATGACTTGTTAATAATTCAATAAGAAATGGTCAGCAATTTATCGACAATATATGAAAAGAGTGTTAAAATATACAAGAAAACACCATTAATACTTAAAACATAGTATATAATGATTCTGAAATCAATTTTAAAATTTAAACACTAATAACCTGACACAAAAAGTCTAATATTCTATTCTGGTATGAAATTAAGCAACAGTAGATAATATTGTCTCATATCACTA
The DNA here is from genome assembly GCF_947179515.1 of Apodemus sylvaticus. Classification (NCBI taxonomy): domain Eukaryota; kingdom Metazoa; phylum Chordata; class Mammalia; order Rodentia; family Muridae; genus Apodemus; species Apodemus sylvaticus. Next base: position 91,451,537 of record NC_067474.1, on the reverse strand, counting down.
TAAAAGGCCAGAACATTATTAAATACATGTTGGAAAATTAAGAAATATTTCTGAGCAAGAGCACAACATTTCTTAGACATTATAGTTTGAAACAAACTGTAAGCTAATCATAAAACATGATTTCATTCTGGCCTCAGAAGTTAATTGCAAGTTCAATTCAGCACAAGAGCAATGACTCTGTTCACAGATCTGAAGCTCTGGCACCTTACTGAGTTAATTGGAAACTCCTACTTAGTTTTATAAACTCTCTACATTCAACACTAGACTATATTAGCGGAATCACCTCAGCTTCCAATGGAATTAATCATTCATTTAATTCTCATTAAAATTCAGTCTTTTTTGTTTGTTAAAAATATATTTCTGCTTATATTCAACTTATCTTGTTTTCTATTATCACAGAATCTAACAAATTACCAACACTTAACAGTTCTAAATGAAATGAATGCCTATTAAATATAATCCTTGACTAATTATCTCTACTATTCTATTTCTTTCTAATAATACTTTTTGATTAGCCACACAAGAGCATAACGTTCCAAATAACATGGTGTACTAATGCAAAAATATTAACTATGTTCAACATACCCCTATTTATAGTATAAACATTAGGCAGAAACTAGTAATTTTTATGCTTAACTAATGCAACAAAATTTGTGTGTCCATGTTATTCTGATAATTTATTTGTTAACATTTAAGGAAAACAATAACTAAAAAATACCAAAAGCCCAAAACCAAAACATATTTCAGTGCTTCTCTCTCTCTCTCTCCTTCTCTGTCTGATTGTCCGTCTTTCTGTGTGTGTGTGTATGCATGTGTGTGTGCAACTACGTGTGTGTGTATGAAACTTCTGTACTCACACACATACACAGACACACACACACACACACACACACACACACACACACACATGGCCAGTGGACATGTGACCTTTTGTTCAGTAAAGATAAATTAGAGATTTAGTTCATCATCTCTAATAAATAGTTTATCACAAGATAGCATGTAAATAAAAAAAAACTTAGAAAATATAGATGGCCTCAGAACATATAGTTTATAACTTGATAGAGTATTAAAATCCAAAAAAGTCTGACCTGAGGCAATAGTAGGACTTCTTGGTTTTTAACTTACTGTCTATCCATAAACCCAGCCCTACAAAGGATAACAGGAGGAAAACACCAATACAAGGAGGGAAACTTCACGCTGGAAAAAGCAAGATAGTAACCTTCTCTCATCAACCCCAAAAGAAGTTAACCAATCAAATTTAAAAAATAACATCAAAAATGACAGGAAGTAATAATCACTATTCCTTAATATCTCTTAACATCAATGGACTCAATGCCCCAATAAAAAGACATAGACTAACCGACTGGATATGTAAACAGGACCCTACATTTTGCTGCATACAGGAAACACACCTCAGGGTCATAGACAAACACTACCTTAGAGTAAAAGGCTGGAAGACAATTTTATAAGCAAATGGTCTCAGGAAAGAAGCTGGAGTAGCCATTCTAATATCAGATAAAATTGACTTTCAACCCAAAGTCATCAAAAGAGACTCTGAGTGACACTTCTTGCTGGTCAAAGGAAAAATACAACAAGAAGAACTCTCAATCCTGAACATCTATGCTCCAAATGCAAGGGCACCCTCATTCATAAAAGAAACTTTACTAAAGCTTAAAGCACACATTGCACCTAACACAATAATTGTGGGTGACTTCAACACTGCACTCTCCTCAATGGACTGATCAGGAAAATAGAAACTGAACAGGGACACAATGAAACTAATTGAAGCTTTGGGGAGATATTTTCAATCAGCTTTTGCTGTCTTGGTGCCGACTGATATGAAGCATTTTAGTCCGCATAGTTTTATTTGTTCATGGTATGTACACAGCTCTCTTTCTTTTCTTCTCCTGGCTTTTATTTCTTAAATTCTCAAGTTCTGATTATTTTCTACTCCAGATCTTTTGGGAGTAAGAGATCGTTTAAAAAAAAAAAGGAGAAGAAAGATGAGGAACAAAAGTAGGAACAGATACCAGATACTTTACTTATTTTTCATATAGATACTGAATTTTATTTTTAGGATAGTATTTCATTAAAAGGAATGTATTTTGTTAATACTGACATTGTACATAAAATTCATTGAAAATTTTATTATCATCTACAAGTCTTAAAAAGCCCATAAGAGAAACAAGATTTGATAATTATTTTGTAGACAGAAGAAATTAATTCTCACTCTTGATTATCTTCCAGTAAAGAAAAAGATGCCACTTGAACAAAATGTTTTCTTGGTTCTTGCTATTATAGTTTACTTATAAATGTTTTTAAAAGAACTCATATATTTTAATGTGATTACAAAATCATTGTAAACTTACTGCTTGACTCATTGCACTGTATATCATAATGTAGGTTCTCAACATGTACCTGGTGACTCTCCTAGAACTTGCAAATGTTTTACAATATAAAGGTGCCTTTTGATGCCACTAGATCAGTCTGATCTAGTGCCCTGAGCAGAACTAGGGCACTAGCTCTGCACCATGGCCCACAACATCCAAAAGAAGCTTGAATTCAAGGCCATCTAACATGCCCAGAATAATAAGATCATAGGTGAGGAGGCTACAATGTCTGCCCCAACACTAGGTGCAAGAGGGACAAGTGGGATCCAGAGATACAGTAATCCCACCTGAAAAGTGGAGCAGGTTCCTTTGAGTCTGACCAGATCTTGGGCAAGCTACACACTCTTTCACATAATACCTAGAGGAAGCTTAACTACTGGTTCTCTAACACACAGATCATAGGATCACAGGATCACAGGATCTTGGTCACAGCAAGAACTCAGGATCCCAGAGGCAGCTTGATTCCCAGGAGCTCTGAAACAACAAGGATCTCAGGATCACTTAATCACAGGATCACGAGATAGCTGAACTGTAAGGATTTCTGACACAACCAGGATCACAGGAGAAGACAGGCTCCAGTTGGATACATCAAGGGCAGGTAACACTAGAGATAACAAGATAGAGATAGGCAAGCATGAGAAATCAAGCAACAGAAACCAAGATTACTTGGCATCATCAGAACTGGGGTTCTCCCACCATAGTAAATCCTGGATACAATATCACACTGGAAAAGCAAGATTCAGACTTAAATCACTTCTTATGATGATGATACAGGACTTTAAGAAAGATATAAATAACTCTCTAAACATATATAGGAGAACACAGATAAACAGGTAGAATCCTTAACAAGGAAACCCAAAAATTCCTTAAAGAAATATAGGTAAACACAACTAAACATGTGAAGGCATTGAAAAAAACCATCCAAGATATAAAACTGGAAATAGAAACAATAAAGAAATCACCAATGGAGACCACTCTGGAGATAAAACAAAACAAAACAAAACAAAAAACCCAGAAAACAAAAAAAAAAACTAGGAAAGAGAAGAGGAGTCAAGGATGCAAGCGTCACCAACAGAATATAAGAGATAGAAAAGAACAAGGGCAGAAAATAACATTGAAAACATTGAAACAACAGTCACAGAAAATGCAAAATTGAAAAAACTCCTTACCCAAAACATCCAGGAAATCCAAGACAAAATGAGAAGATAAAACCTAAGGATAATCTGTATAGAAGAAAGTGAAGATTCCCAACTTAAAGGGCTATTAAACAAACATCTTCAACAAAATTATAGAACAAAACTCCTGTAACCTAAAGAAAGAGATGCCCATGAACATACAAGGAGCCTACAGAACTCCAAATAGACTGGACAAGAAAAGAAATTCTTCTTGTTACATAATAATCAAAACACCAAATATACTAAACAAAAAATTATATTAAAAGCAGTAAAGTAAAAAGGTCAAGTAACATATAAAGACAGACCTATCATAATTACACCAGACTTCTTATCAGAGACTATAAAAGCCAGAAGATTCTGAGCAGATATTATAGAAACCCTAAAAGAAGACAAATGCCATCCTAGGCTACTATACCCAGCAAATCTCTCATATAGCATGAAAGGAGAAACTAAAATATTCCATGAAAAAAAGAAATTTATACAACATATTTCCAAAAATCCAGTCCTACAAAAGAAAATATAGGGAAAACACCAACAAAACAAAGGAAAATATACCCTAGAAAAAGCAAGAAAGTATTCTTTCAACAAATCCAAAAGAAGATAAACACACAAACGTAACTCTACCACTAACAATAAAAATAAGAGGAAGCAACAATCACTTTTTCTTAATAGCTCTTAACATCAATGGACTCAATTCTCCAATACAAAGACATAGGTTAACAGAATGGAAACAGTACCCAGAATTTTGCTGCATTCAGGAAACACACCTAAGTGAAAAAGAAAGTCACTACCTCAGAGTAAAAGGCTAGAAAATATTTCTAAGGAAATAGTCACAAGAAACAAACTGGAGTAGCCATTCTAATATCAAATAAAATTGATTTCAAGCAAAAGTTATGAAAAAGACAGGGAAGGATTCTTCAAACTCCTCAAACAATAAATTTACCAAGAAGAACTCTCAATCTAAACATCTGTGCTCCAAATTCAAGGGCACCCACATTCATAAAAACAACTTCACCAAAGCTCAAAACACACATTGAACCTCACACAAGAATAGTGGGAATTGAACACCCCACTCTCAGCAATGGGCAGATCATGGAAACAGAAACTAAACAAAGAAACAGTGAAACTAACACAAGTTATGTACCAAGTGGATTTAGCAAATATTTATAGAACATTTCACCTAAAACAAAAGAATATATATTCTTCTCAGCACCTCCTTGTACCTTCTCCTAAATTAACCATATAATTAGTCACAAAACAGGCATCAACAGATACAAGAATATTGAAATAATCCCACACATTCTATCAGATCACCACAGTCTAAGAGTGGTCTTCAATACCAACAAAAGCAGTGGAGAATCCACATGCAAATGGAAGCTGAACAACAGTCTACTCAATGATAACTTGATCAAGGAAGAAATAAAGAAAATTAAAGACATTTTAAGGAAAATGAAGCAAATCATATCAAAACTTATGGGTCACCATGAAAGCACTGCTAAAAGGTAAGGTCATAGCCCTAACTGCCAAAATAAAAAATAAAAAAAATAAATAAAGAAACTGGAGAGAGCATAAACTACCAGCCTGACAGCACACCTGAAAGCTCTAGAAAAAAAGCAGGAAATACACCCATGAGGAGCAGAAGGAAGGAAATGCTCAATCTAGGGCTCAAATCAACCAAGTAGAAACAAAAAGAACTATAAAAAAAATCAATGAAACCTGGAGCTGTTTTCTTTGAAAAAATAAACAAGATAGGTAAATCCTTAGCCAGACTTCCCAGAGGGTGTGAAGACAGTATAGAAAGTAACAAAATCAGAAGTGAAACAATGGAAACTGAGGAAATTAAAAAATGAATCATCAGAATCCTACTACAAAAGCCTATACTCAACTAAATTGGAAAATCTGCATGAAATGGTCAATTTTCAAGACAGATACCAGGTACCAAAATTAAATCAGGATCAACTAAACAGTCCTTTAAACCTAAAAAAGCAGTCATTCAGAGTCTTCCAATAAAAACAAACAACCAAACAGATGGGTTTATACTTAATACCAATACACTTTAAACTATTCCACAAAATAGAAACAAAAGTAACAATACCTGATTCATTCTATGAAGCCACAATTAGTCTTATACCCAAAACACACAAAGACCCAATAAAGTAAGAGAACTTCAGACCAATTTCCCTTGTGACTATCAGTGCAAAAATTACTCAATAAAATTCTCACAAAATGAATTCAAGAACACATGAAAACATTCATTCACCAAGATCAAGTAGGCTTCATCCCAAGAATGCAAGGGTGGTTCAATATATGGAAGTCCATCAACATTATCTACTACATAAACTAACTCAAAGAAAAAAAAAAACACATGATCATTTCACCTGTGGCTGAAAAAGCATTTGACAAAATTCAGCATCCCTTTATGTTTAAAGTCTTGGAAAGATCAGCAATTCAAAGCCCATACATAAACATAATAAAAGCAATATACAGCAAACCAGTAGCCAACATCAATTTAAATGGGAAGAATTTTGAAGAAAAATTCCAAGTAAAATCAGTGACTAGACAAGTCTGTGCAATCTCTGTCTATTCAATATAGCACTTGAATTAATGGCTAGAGCAATTAGCCAAGAAAAGGAAATCAAAGGGATACAAATTAGAAAGGAAGAACTCAAAGTATCACTATTTGCAGAAGATATGATAGTATGCTTAAGTAATCCCAAAAATTGCACCAGAGAAATTCTAAAGCTGTTAAACAACCCCAGCAAAAGTGGTAGATAAAAAAAATTAACTCAAAAAAATCAGTAGCCTTCTTCTACTCAAAGAATAAATAGTCTGAGAAAAAAATTAGGGAAACGCTCTTCACAATAGTCACAAATAATATAATATACCTTTGTGCAATGCTAATTAAGCAAGTGAAATGTTTGTATGAAAAAAACTTTAACTCTTAAAGAAAGAAATCCAAGAAGAACTCAGAAATTTCAATAACTCCCTACATTGGCATGATTAATATTGAAAAAAAATGGCCATCTTGTGAAAAGCAATCTACAGATTCAATGTAATATCCATCAGAATTCCAACTCAATAATAGAGTTAGAAAGAGCAATTTGCAAATTCATTTGGAATAACAAATAACCCCAGATAATGAAAACTATTCTCAACAATAAAATAACTTCTGGAGGAATGACCATTCCTGACCTCAAGCTGTATTACAAAGCAATATTAATAAAATCTGTATGATATTGGTACACAAACAGGCTGGAAGATCAATTGAATAGAATTGAAGATCCAGAAATGAACCCACACACCTATCATCAACTGATATTTGAAAAAGGAGCTAAAACCAACCAGTGGAAAAAAGAAAGCATTTTCAAAAAATTTTGCTGGTACAGCTTGAGGTCAGCACATAAACTTAACTCTTGTACAAAGTTCAAGTCCAAGTGAATCAAGGACCTCCATATAAAACCAGATACACTGAAACTTACAAAGGAAAAGTGGGGAAGAGCTTTGAATACATGGGCACAGGGGAAATTTTCCTGAACAGAACACCAAAGGCTTATACTCTAATATCAGGAATCTATAGATGGGACCTCATAAAAATGCAAAGCTTCTTTAAGGCATAGGAACCTGTCAATAGGACAAAATGGCAAGCAAAATATGGAGAAATGATCATTACCAATCCTACATCTGATAGAGAGCTAATAATCCAATATATACAAAGAACTCCAGAAAATCAAATAACCCTGTTAAAAATGGGTTACAGACCTAAACCAAGAATTTTCAACTGAGGAATATTGAATGGCTGAGAAATACCTAAATAATAGTTCAACATCTATAGTCATCAGGGAAATGCAATAACAACCCTGAGAATCTACCTCACACCAGTCAGAATGGCTAAGATCAATAACTCAGGTGAGGGCAGATGCTGGCAAGAATGTGGAAAAAGATGAACACTCTGCCATTGTTTGTGGAATTGCAAGCTGTAGCAATCGCTCTGGAAAACTGTCCGGAATTTTCTCAGAAAATTGGACATATTATTAAGTGAGGACCCACTCCTGGACATATACCCAAAAGATGCTCCAACATATTACAAGGACATCTGCTCCACTATGTTCCTAGCAGCCTTATTTATAATAGCCGGAAGCTGGAGAGATCCTACATGTCCTTCAACAGAGGAATAGATACAGAAAATATGGGACATTTGCACAATGGAGTACTACTCAGCTATTAAAAACTATGAATTCATGAAATTCTCAGGCAAATGGATGGAACTCAAAAATATCATCCTGAGTCACAAAAGAACACACAGGGTAAGTACTCACTGATGATTAGATATTAGCCCAAAAGCTCATGAAAACCCAAGATATGATTCACAGACCACATGAAACTCAATAGTAAGGGAGATCAAAGTGTGGGTGCTTCTTTCCTTCTTAGAAAAGTCAACAAAAATTCATCAGACAAATACAGAAGGGGATGTTAGCAGCCAACTATTGCACTGAGCACCTCCCCAAAGAGAGGTTAGAGTAAGGACTGAAGGAGCTGAGGTGTTTGCAACCACATAGGAAGAACAACAGTATCAACCAATCAGATCCCCCAAAACTCCCAGGGACTAAACCATCAATGAAGGAGTACAATGGAAGGATTCATGGATCTAGATACATGTGTATATATATATAAACATATATATGGATATGGATAGTTTTGATGGGCATTAATGGGAAGAGAGTTCCTTGGTCCTGTGAGGGCTTGAGGCCTCAGGATAGGGAAATTCGAGGGTGGTGAGGTGGGAGTGGTTGGTTATGTAGTTGAACACCCTCATAGAAGCAGCAGGGTGTGGGATGGGACAGGGGTTTTCCGAGGCAGGGGGAACCAGGAAAGGGGAATAGCATTGAAAATGTAAATAAAGAAAATATCCAAAAAGAAAAAAAAGAAAAGGTGTCTTTTTCCTCTTTTTTAAAAAATATTTGTAAAAATAAAACAAACCAAGTAAAACTAGAGTTAAAAATAAACAAACAACAAAAACAAAAGCAAGCAAACAAAAGAAGTTAAGAAGGTGTCTAAATGGGATTCCCAATGGAGGGGCTGGAGTATGGTCCAGAGGAGCTGAAGGGGTTTACAGCTCCATGTGAAGAACAATGATTTTGACCACCCAGATGCCCCAAGACTCCCAGGCACTGAACCATCAACCAAAGGGCATACATGGCTCCAGCCAAAAATGTGGCAGAGGAAGGCCTTGTTGAGCATCAGTGGGAAGAATGGTCCTTGGTCAGTTAAAGGCTCAACAGAGGCCCAAACAAAGGGAAACCGAGGTGGAGAGGGGGAAGGGTGTGTTTTGGATGGAGAGGCATGTATTTGGAGGCAGGGGGAAGAAGGAAGGGGAGGGGTTCGGGGGCTTAGGGGAGGGGGGATATCGGGAAAGGTTTTACTATTGACAATGTTAATGAAGATGATATTCAATAAAAAAAATAAGTTAAAAAAAAAGAAAGACAACCTAACAAAAATGCTCTTTAGCCCCAAATTCCAGAGAACTGGGTCAACCACTTTTCATAACTTCTTCAGCTGAATACAGGCATTGAGATATGAAGGGGGTGGTATTTTCTGTAATATATAAATCTCAAAATAAAGTTTTAGTATCACAAAGATTTTTCACTTGATATTTTAGAAACTTGTTCTCTGGAGCTTTTCCTCTATCATTTCTGATCTAAATAACTCATAGCTCTGGAAGATGTCCAGAGTGTAATTACCCTTTTAAAAAACGGTGAATTATCAACACTGTCAACTGGCCCAGACCCTTGGGGCTCTCAGCAACTGAACCATCAACTAAAGAGCTTACAAGGCTGTACCTAGGCCTCCACACACACACACATCTAGGAGAGGGGCAGCGTGGTCTTCATGTGGGTCCCAAACAATTGCAGGAGGGTTAGATATCCCAAAAGCCTCTACATGGGATAGGTTCTTCTAGCTTGACTTCATTATCTGACTTCAGTGGGAAAAATATGTGTAGCCTTGCAGAGACTTAATAAGCTAGGTTAGGCAGGTTAGCAGGGGGGCTCCACACAGTCAGAGGAGAGGGAGGGAGATGTGAGGGAATAACTAATGGAGGAAGTGGCCAGGAGGGGACAGTGTGCAGAATATAAAGTGAACATGTAAAATATAATAAATAAAAAGGATACAATAAAAAATGTCAGCCAGACAGTGATGACTCTAATCCCAGTACTTGGGAGACAGAGGCAGACAGATTTCTGGGTTTGAAGCCAGCCTGGTCTACAGAGTGAGGTCATGGACAACCAGGACTGTACAGAGAAACCCTGTCTCAAACAAACAAACAAACAAAAAAAACCAAAACAAAACAAAATGGCTCTAAACAAGTGCTTGTGTTCTTATACATCAAACTGTAAGAAGGAATGCATAACAATTAAAACATCATATGTATTATTGTCTCTATTGGCTGAAAAGACCCAAGTGAAGTGACATGTGTATGGTAGTGTCAATATACTAAATATGCTGAAGTATTAGAAGTATCTGAATATTTTAAACTATTTCGCAAACGTTAATATAATAAGTAATGTCAATGAACTACTTCAAATATTGTGGTTTATATGGAACAGTGAAACGCAGTGAAGATAGCACAGAATCCTTAGGTTAAAGCAGAAGGAGCAAGGCGTGGCCCCCAGACTGAAGTTTGCATTGGGGATTATTTGAGCTCTGGAATACTGATGTGTTCATGGGTTGTTTACGAATGCTTCTGTATGTTCTTGACAAAAGTGTGTGCATTCATATGAGAAGGGAGGCAAGGAAGATCTCAGAGTATTTGGAGAAGGTGAAACTATAATCTAAATATATTGTATTAATTAATCTGCTTTTAAATAAGTATAAACAGAAGAAAAAATTAGTTGTGGTAAAATTTACTAAGTTAAAGCTGAATACTCCTGCAACAATTCAGAGAACAATGTATCTCACAAGCCAAAGAGGAATGAATACAGATCAAAGGGGTTAAATGCATTGCATGTAGATATACTTTCCTTACATAGATTGTCCAAACAGCAGTATGAGTAGAGCCAAGAACCAAAATTATACTCAATGCCACTCTGGTAAGGGATGATCTGGATAAGCATAACTAGAGTGATAAACCCCTTCTACTCTTTGTTGAATAGAAACAACCCTTGGTCTCTTTTTTTTTAATTCAATTCTAAAAACTGTGTAGTAGTGCTTGCTATTCTATTTCAAGCCACATACAAAACTGATGGAGGAAATATATCATACTGTTATACCTGCAATTCTGTGGCCATGTTGACATTATTTTCTACACTGGATTATTGTAGAAATTGACTGAAAAGATTTATCACTAAAAACTTCAATAGTGTATACTGCTATGTTTGCTGTGAAATTTTCATTTCTATGAAAATGTAAAAACCTTGGATTTAATTAATTGAACCAAGTTTAATTCCCACCAAATAAATATGCAGTTAAATTATATATATACACACACATATACATATGTGCATATACATATATGTATATAAATACACACACACATATACACACACACACACATACACACAGTTGATTATGTTGAGTCAGTTACTTTGTTAAAATATCTGTCAGTATAAACCTTATTATCAAATAGACTCCTTTGCATTGTAATGCATCACTCCAAGCACTAACCAGAGAGCATACTTGCTAACTAACTAGTGAGGATGCTGACTATGTACTCAGTAAGTGCACTGGTTAGATGAGAGTGAAACAAGTTCCTGGAAGCATTTTCATTTAGTATATTAAAATAAGCAAACAAAAAACTAGCATAAATGGTGTTATAAATTGGGCTAATAGTTTCTGGGGGAACTAATTAAACTTAAGAGAAAGAAAACATTGCCTTTGGTCTGTTGTTTTTTAATTCGATTGTGAAAGCTTTGTAGTAGTGCTTACTATTCTATTTCAAGCCACATACAAACTTATGGAGGAAAAATATCATAATTTGGGAAGAAAATTTGCTACAAAAATGAAAAACACAGAATATGCCCATATTAATTTATAGAATCTATTTGTTTATATATTTGTTTTGTTTTATTTGTTTTGCCTTCATATATGTGTATGAGCATGTATGACTGGGGCCCATGAAGGACAGATGACAGCAATATATCCCCTGGGTCTAGAGTGACAGGTGGTTAACTGCCGTGTGGAAATGGAACTTGGGTCTCCTGCAAGCAAGACAAATCCTCTTTACTTTCAAGGCATCTCTTTTGTCCCATGTCTCTTTATATCCTAAAGTAATGCCAATGATGGAACCAAAAGGTCACAAAAATAAATGTGAACTCAATACATTGCCAGGTACCTTCATGTCCTAGACACTCTGATGACTTCTCTTGCACAGAAGTTTTAATAATATTCATCCAGTACACTGATAACGTATTTGTAAAACATAATGATTATTTAATTTTTTTAGTATTAATTTTAATCTGGCTAATATTATTCTAGGCTGGAATAAATTTTAATTTATAGATTTGAAAATCTACATAGTATCTCATATTCCCAAGGTGTTTGTAAGAAAAATTTATCCTACAGGTACACTAAAAGAAACTGGAAATACAAAGTTGAGTACATCATGCTGTTTGAGATAGATAGGTAGATAGACAGTGTGTATGAGTTTTAGGTTTTTATTGCTATGAAGAGATATCATGACCACAGCAACTCTTATAAGGAAAACCTTTGATTGGGGCTGACTTACAGTTTCAGAGGTTTAGGCCATTATTGTTATGATTTGGAGCATGACCACATCAGGCAGACATAGTGCTGTTGAAGGAACGGAATGTTTTAATGAGGATCTCTAGGCGGTAGAAAAAGATTGTTTGCTGTACTGGGCATAGCTATAGCACAGTCTTCAATTTTGTCCCACAGTGACAAACCTCCTCCAACAAAGTCACACCTCCTAGTAGTGTCACTCTGTATGAGCCAAACATTCAAACACATGAGCTTATGTGGCCATTCCTATTAAAACCACCACAAACTATATTAAATGTCTATAATTAGCTTAAAATACATTATCACCAATATGAATTTTCAGTAACTTTAAGTTAAATATTCTTATTTTTCAACTTTTATTCATTGATACACAGTTATTATGTGAATGAATGAATATGAAAAAATGAGTTCATCATATTTGCATGTATGTTACATATACAATCAGTGTGTCATGCTGTCTTCTACCCTGACTTCCCCAAATCTAGGTAGAAGACATTCAGGCTCTTGCTTTTTCTAGGGTGTAGTTTCCCTCCTTGTGTTGGTGCTTTCCATTTATTATCTTTTGTAGGGCTGGATTTGTAGAAAGATATTGTATAAATTAGGTTTTATCATGGACTATCTTGGTTTCTCCATCTATGGCAATTGAGAGTTTTGCTGGGTATTGTAGTCTGGGCTGGCATTGGTGTTCTTTTAGGGTCTGTATGAGATCTGCCAAGGATTTTCTAGCTTTCATGGTCTCTGGTGATAAGTCTGGTCTGATTCTGATAGGTCTGCCTTTATAAGTTACTTGACCTTTTTACATTACTGCTTTTAATATTCTTTCTTTGTTTAGTGCATTTGGAGATTTGATTACTATGTGCTGGGAGGAATTTCTGTTCTGTATGTTCATGGGCATCTTTCTTGAGGTCAGGGAAGTTTTCCTCTATAATTTTGTTGAAGTTATTTACTGGCATTTTAAGTTGTAAAAAGCTTCACTGTTATATACCTATAAACCTTAGGTTTGGTAATCTTCTTATATGCTAGATTTCCTGAATGTTTTGTGTTCAAGCTTTTTGCATTTTCTTTGATAGTCGATTCAATGTTTTCTATGGTATCTTCAGCACCTGAGATTCTTTCTTCCATCTCTTGTATTCTGTTGTGGATGCTTGCATCTGTGACTCCTGATTTCTTTCCAAGGTTTTCTAACACCAGAGTTATCTCCCTTTGTGATTTCTTCATTGTTTCTAGTTCCATTTTTAGATCCTAGATGGTTTTGTTCAGTCCTTCACTTGTTTGTTTGTGTTTTCCTATAATTCTTTAAGGGATTTTTGTGTTTCCTCTTTAAGGACTTCTACCTGTTGGCACATGATCTCCTGTATTTTTTTAAGGGAGTTATTTATGTCCTTCTTGAAGTCCTCTATCAGCATCATGAGATGTGATTTTAAATCCAATTCTTGGGTTTTTTTGTGTGTTGGGGTATCCTGGAGTTGCTGTGGTAGGAGAACTGGGTTCTGATATTGCCAAATAGCCTTGGTTTCTGTTGGTAGGGTTCTTGCACTTGCCTTTTGCTATCTGGTTATCTCTGGTGTTAGATGGTCTTGTTGTCTCTGGCTGGACCTTGTCCCTTCTGTGGGCCTGTATGCCTGTGTCTATACTCCTGGGAGACCAACTCTCTTCTGGCAGGGTCTGTGCACAGAAGGCTATGGAGCTGCCTGGCTCCCTGGTAGAAATGGTGACCAGAAGGCTCCTGTCTCTGCTGCTCCACTGATGTCTGCCCTGCGTGCTCCTAGCTGTTTCCCTCCAGAGAGACATTTGAGAGAAAGTCCAAGGACTAATTATGAAAGAGACCATTGTATTTCATATATTTTAAGCAATTTTGTCATGAATCAGCTAATTATAGATAGATGTTGCCTTTTTCTTTCTCAGTTCCCTATTCTATTTGACCAGACTCCTTTTAATTGCCAGTACTATGGTGTTTCGGCATTTTTATTGGTTTTTTTAAATGTTAGCTTATATGTTTGTTTGAATAATTATTTTTAATAGCAAGGTTTTCCATTATTTCACGAATTGAAGTATCATCATTCTTTTGGCTTTTGCTTTCCAAAAGAGTTTTCTGCATCTATTCATGGTCATTCATGTTTTCATCTAAATTATGATGTTGTTTTATTCTATATCTGTGAAGAGTTCTTTGGAATTTTGATAAGAAATGTATGGTTGCTTGTTATATTTTGGGCATTTAGCTATAATATTTTGCATATTGTAGTTTAGGGCTTTTTGTAGAGCTCTTTTATTACTTAAAATCTATTTGTAAGCTTTGAATATATGTGTATGTATGTGCTCATGTGTATATGCTATGTGAATGCAATTATTTTCACATTTGCTTATCAAAAATGTTTGCTTGTACCTTTTATACACTGCCATATTTTCATTCCCTTCCTCCTTTGAATTTGTTAAAAACAAACACCTCTGAAAAGATCGATATGTTTCTAGATACAGAATCATGTTATCATTTTCATATTTCGTTACTGATTTTATGAGATTTATTCATTTGTCTTACCTTATTTCTCTAACTGAAGCTCCTAGCATTAAAAGCAGTGGGAGTAGGCTGATTTTTTGTTTTTATTCTTGATCTTCAAGAGAATAACTTTTCCCTCATTCAGTGCAATGATCATTATGGATTTTCATATACAGACAATCATGTTGAGATGTGGCCCTTCTATATCTCATACATACAAGTATCTTATCATGAAGGAGAATTAATCTATACTTACCTTTTATTTTGTGCTTACTGCATTTTGGTAACAATATTAACCTAGTTTTATAGAATATAAGTAGAATATTCCTACTTTGTTGATTCTGTGGATTGTCCAAAATGCATTTCTATTAGTTCTCAAGTACATCAATGAAGTCAACTGTCTTCAGTTTTACCTTTGTAGGAGTTATTTTAAAATCAATACACCTTTTTTATTTATTTGTATTTTTTAAACATTTACTATTTCAGATTTAATTTTTATCCAGACAGATTTACTCAAAAATGTGTCCAAATCATCTATATTTCATAATTTGTAGGATTATTTTTCAAAACAAATTCTAACTATATTTTGAATATGTAAGATTTCTTTTTAGCGGGTTACTTACATGAATTTGCTCACTCTCTCTTGTCATAGCTGATGACATTTAAAATTTATTTCTCCATTCAAATAACCAGTATTTCATCAGTTCTTTGCATTTTAAAACTTCTTTCTACACTCAATTTCTTATTCACATTTTGTATAGCTTTACATGTTTCCCTTAATACTTTTCTGTATTCTCCTGGATGTAATAAAAACTTTTTATAAACATAATTTGTTTTTACATTCTTCATCGGGAAATCTATATATTTTGATTGTGTTGAATTCTTATATTAGAAAAATAAATAATCTATGTTTTCCATTGTTGTGATAAAATACTACAACAAATACATAAAGGGAGAAAAAAATTTCTCATGGCTGCAGAGATTTCACCACATGAAAACTTGATTCTTTATGAACAATGAGGCAATCATTATGACAGAAATGATATGGAAGAATCTAGGAAATAGATAGCCATAAAAAGAAATTAACCATGATAGTGTAGCAGAGCAGAAAAAAATTATAGAGTAAAAATTATATCTAATAGATTCTACTAACTGTTTTCATCAGCATCCCATTAACCATCAATCACCCTATGATCTTGTCAATAAATTAATCTATTGATAATATCAGATTCTTTACTTATTATACAACATTTTCTCAGAAGTCCTAGGTCTCAACATTTCTGCATTGGTAACCAAGAATTTTACATATTAATTTTTACTTAAATTTCAAGAATGAAACCAAACTGTTCCCATCCTTGGCCCAAGAGAGATATTGACATAATAAAATATGAATTAGGCCCATCCCACTGGGGTTTCACAGCATAGTTAACATTTTTATCGTTGCTCTAAGTCTCTTCTAAGGCTTAAGGTAAGCTCTTTGCTTTGAAACTATAAAATCAAGACACATTACTTACACAGTAGTTAGTGTCTGAGTCAGGTATTTCCATGGTCTTGGCTTCCTCTTCTGGAATGGAAAAAAATTGATACAGGCTGAAAAATAGCATGGTAATTTTATTCAAAACATAATGATAAAACTGGTCAGAACACTATGTGGTAGGCACAGGCCACTTTAGTGAAGATAATCCAGGACTGTTTTATTGTTTGAGGTTTCCTCCTAAGGGATTCAGGAAAAGAAGGACGGTAATTTGTATAGTTCTCCAATTTTGGTTGAATGTCTTAGATTTGTCACTGAATATTTCCTCCCCATAATGAATCTTATTTGTAGTATTTGAAATCCAGCTGAAGAATAGGGTAAACTCTCTCTATTAATGATTTTTAAATCTAATCTAATCTAATCTAATCTAATCTAATCTAATCTGCTATTCTATCTTCATATGTTGGCATAATCGCAGTACAATTGAATAGAATCTGTCTAGAGTTGATGGACATTAAAGAGTGGAGAAATGCATTCCATTCTTCAGAGTTGAGTGTTGGTATAGCCAAAAGCAGGTGATAGGTTGCTTGCTAAGAGATTGTTGCTAGAGACATTTTTCAGAGAGAAATACACATAAAAGTACATGAGTCAGAATGTCTGATGTTACCAAACACGTTATTAGAGAAAGTGGAATTTCAGTTAACTATTTCATATACTTGCCTATATATTTCCATGGAGCAGTGATAGGGGCACATATAGGGAAAAATCATCATTCTAAAATCAGAAATGGAGGAATATTGATGAAGCATCAAACTGAAATGAACTAAAACTGCTAAAGGAAAATATTAAGTCACAGTTTCATGTCAAGAGTTCAAGACTCATAATGATGTGTGGGAAGTTCTTAGTGTGCTACAAGTTCATACACACATGGGTCTGTTTTGGTCTGGCTCTGCTCTCTGCTCATGGTGTCCTTCCACTGATCACCCATGTTTTTGTCTTCTAAAACTCACTGAGGTTTTCATTTTAGATTTTATCTTCATACTTCCAGCTTCAAAAATCATTCTCTAAGGCACTGACTTTATTGAACTCAACCTTTTCATACATTGTCTGATTTCCCAAACTTCCAGCTGAAACCTTGCTAACCTTAAAACCTTTTGTAACTTGGTGTGTTGCCAAAACTGTCAAACCACCGATAATACCGTGATTCATAATCACTGAGAATATTTGGGTCCTCTTGCCCTATGTCCATAATTATATTGAGTACTTAGAGGTATAAATTCATAACAATTGTATTCTAGATAACTCCATATGAGCAGGAAACACTGTGGCTCTCATGTCAAATTAAAGTCATTTCACAGAATTTTACATGCAAGAATTTAGAAAGGACTAAGGTGAAACTTCTGAGTTACAGGATCTACACACTTATGAATTTAATGCAACTATGGATCCTTCACAAGAACTTCACATGATCAAGCCAGTAAATATGCCAGCATGGATTTTGGACAGGCTCATAAGGCCCATGCTTAGATGAGGAACTACTGATACTTGATGTCTGCTAAGAGAAGGAGAGTCAGTTTTCCTTAAGTATGTTGTCCATAGTATGTTGACAATGCTACAGTTGCTGGTCTCCTTATGTATATGGACAGCATAAAAGGTCATATTTAACAATAAAGAACGTGAAAGTGAGAAGTGGTTAGTTTAACAGGGAGAATACTCAGGAAGTTTTAAGGGGTGCACTGGAGGAAGAAGTATATAAACAAAATACAGTGTATGTGTGACTTCAGCTTTCAAAGAAATAATTTTAAATATATATTTTACAGCTACACCTTTATAGTTATAAACCTTTATAGTTTTGATCTGCAGTGGATAGAGTTTGAACGATTCCTGAAAGCCCTTGAAAACATCTGTTTTATTCTTATTGTACTACATATCACTTGGCATTTTGGAAGAGGAAAGTCTTTAGTAAGCACATTCTCCCTAGACCCAATGTAAATCAAATTCATTTCTCACCAACCTGCAAGGATTTTCAACCTTTATTTTCTCTTCTTGCTCATAATTCTTACTGTACAATATACTTAAAGCAGCTAGAATTAGTGGTGGTAACTTCCAAAAGTGTAGAAAGGACCATGATGCATGGGACATTTGTGGATACATTTCGACAAACCTGATGTTATTTAACGCTGTTGGTGTTCTGTCCATAATCATCCATGAAGGTTACTTCTTTTCTCTACGAATGAAACAATGGCATGATTCTATCAACCCCTCATTATTTCAGGCACAGTATCTGTCCATCTCTGATCCAATGGGAGTGGATCATAGGGGTAGACAAAACTCATTTTAACTAAGGTTATCACAGGAACAAGTGGTAGAGGACCACAGCTATTATGAAATAAAACTTTAGCCATGCTTTTTAGGCTGTATGATCCAGAATGAAATCAGTGGGACTGGTGCCAAATTGCCCCCCATTGCCCCATACACAACTGTGGGCAAGCAATTAATAGCACCATTCAGGTCTTTTTAAAAAAGTAATATTAGTGCAGCAGTGAGAAAAATGGTTTAAAAAACATAAGCATCTGTCTTCATTTCTGATATCTATATGAAGTTACTTTGATTGTTCCTGTCCCTATCTCAGAGGACAATTTCCTGGATTCCCTGTTTTTGCTGGGTAGTGCTTTTTGTACCCCTTAGTGTAGAAGTAAATAGTCTCTACAATGAAGTATTTTCAGTGGATCTATGTCACAGTTCTACTGAGAAAAGTTTGGCTTCTATTACAGCTTCAGGAAAAATGTTGCTATTTTTTTTACCACTAGAATAATCCAAACAAAAGCAACATATTTCTTTTTAACTTAACTCTTGGATTCAGCAAGATAATATATTTCTTTTTTTTTATTCGATATAATTTATTTACATTTCAAATGATTTCCCCTTTTCTAGCCCCCCCTACTCCCCGAAAGTCCCGTAAGCCCCCTTCTCTTCCCCTGTCCTCCCATCCACCCCTTCCCACTTCCCCGTTCTGGTTTTGCTGAATACTGTTTCACTGAGTCTTTCCAGAACCAGGGGCCACTCCTCCTTTCTTCTTGTACCTCATTTGATGTGTGGATTATGTTTTGGGTATTCCAGTTTTCTAGGTTAATATCCACTTATTAGTGAGTGCATACCATGATTCACCTTTTGAGTCTGGGTTACCTCACTTAGTATGATATTCTCTAGCTCCATCCATTTGCCTAAGAATTTCATGAATTCATTGTTTCTAATGGCTGAATAGTACTCCATTGTGTAGATATACCACATTTTTTGCATCCACTCTTCTGTTGAGGGATACCTGGGTTCTTTCCAGCATCTGGCAATTACAAATAGGGCTGCTATGAACATAGTAGAACATGTATCCTTATTACATGGTGGGGGATCCTCTGGGTATATGCCCAGGAGTGGTATAGCAGGATCTTCTGGAAGTGAGGTGCCCAGTTTTCGGAGGAACCGCCAGACTGATTTCCAGAGTGGTTGTACCAATTTGCAACCCCACCAGCAGTGGAGGAGTGTTCCTCTTTCTTCACACCCTCTCCAACACCTGCTGTCTCCTGAATTTTTAATCTTAGCCATTCTGACTGGTATAAGATGAAATCTTAGGGTTGTTTTGATTTGCATTTCCCTAATGACTAATGAAGTTGAGCATTTTTTAAGATGCTTCTCCGCCATCCGAAGTTCTTCAGGTGAGAATTCTTTGTTTAACTCTGTACCCCATTTTTAATAGGGTTGTTTGGTTTTCTGGAGTCTAACTTCTTGAGTTCTTTATATATATTGGATATTAGCCCTCTATCTGATGTAGGATTGGTGAAGGTCTTTTCCCAATTTGTTGGTTGCCGATTTGTCCTCTTGATGGTGTCCTTTGCCTTACAGAAACTTTGTAATTTTATGAGGTCCCATTTGTCAATTCTTGCTCTTAGAGCATACGCTATTGGTGTTCTGTTCAGAAACTTTCTCCCTGTACCGATGTCCTCAAGGGTCTTCGCCAGTTTCTTTTCTATTAGCTTCAGAGTGTCTGGCTTTATGTGGAGGTCCTTGATCCATTTGGATTTGAGCTTAGTACAAGGAGACAAGGATGGATCAATTCACATTCTTCTGCATGCTGACCTCCAGTTGAACCAGCACCATTTGTTGAAAAGGCTATCTTTTTTCCATTGGATGTTTTCAGCCTCTTTTCGAGGATCAAGTGGCCATAGGTGTGTGGGTTCATTTCTGGATCTTCAATCCTGTTCCATTGATCCTCCTGCCTGTCACTGTACCAATACCATGCAGTTTTTAACACTATTGCTCTGTAGTATTGCTTGAGGTCAGGGATACTGATTCCCCCAGATTTTCTTTTGTTGCTGAGAATAGTTTTAGCTATCCTGGGTTTTTTGTTGTTCCAAATGAATTTGATAATTGCTCTTTCTAACTCTGTGAAGAATTGAGTTGGGATTTTGATGGGTATTGCATTGAATCTGTATAGTGCTTTAGGCAAAATGGCCATTTTAACTATATTGATTCTACCGATCCATGAGCATGGGAGGTTTTCCCATTTTTTGAGGTCTTCTTCCATTTCCTTCTTCAGAGTCTTGAAGTTCTTGTCATACAGATCTTTCACATGTTTGGTAAGAGTCACCCCAAGATACTTTATACTGTTTGAGGCTATTGTGAAGGGGGTCATTTCCCTAATTTCTTTCTCAGCCTGCTTATCTTTTGAGTATAGGAAGGCCACTGATTTGCTTGAGTTGATTTTATAGCCTGCCACTTTGCTGAAGTTGTTTATCAGCTGTAGGAGCTCTCTAGTGGAGTTCTTTGGGTCACTTAGGTAGACGATCATGTCGTCTGCAAATAATGATAGTTTGACTTCTTCCTTTCCAATTTGTATCCCTTTGACCTCCTTATGTTGTCGAATTGCCCAAGCTAGTACCTCAAGTACAATATTGAAAAGATAAGGGGAAAGGGGGCAGCCTTGTCTGGTCCCTGATTTCAGTGGGATTGCTTCAAGTTTCTCTCCATTTAGTTTGATGCTGGCTACCGGTTTGCTGTATATTGCTTTTACTATGTTTAGGTATGAGCCTTGAATTCCTGTTCTCTCCAAGACTTTAAGCATGAAGGGATGCTGAATTTTGTCAAATGCTTTTTCAGCATCCAATGAAATGACCATGTGGTTTTGTTCTTTGAGTTTGTTTATGTAGTGGATTGTATTGATGGATTTCCGTATATTGAACCAACCCTGCATTCCCGGGATAAAGCCTACTTGATCATGGTGGATGATCGTTTTGATGTGTTCTTGGATTCGGTTGGCAAGAATTTTATTGAGTATTTTTGCATCGATGTTCATAAGGGAAATTGGTCTGAAGTTCTCTTTCTTTGTTGGATCTTTTTGTGGCTTTGGTATCAGCGTAATTGTGGCTTCGTAGAAGGAATTGGGTAGTGTTCCTTCTGTTTCTATTTTGTGGAATAGTTTGAAGAGTATTGGTGTTAACTCTTCTTTGAAGGTCTGGTAGAATTCTGCACTGAAGCCATCTGGTCCTGTGCTTTTTTTGGTTGGAATACTTTCTATGACTCCTTCTATTTCTTTAGGCATTATGGGACTGTTTAGATGGTCTAGTTGGTCCTGATTTAATTTTGGTATTTGGTATCTGTCAAGGAAATTGTCCATTTCCTACAGATTCTCCAGTTGTGTTGAGTACAGGCTCTTGTAGTAGGATCTGATGATTTTTTGGATTTCCTCAGTTTCCGTTGTTATATCTCCCTTTCATTTCTAAGTTTGTTAATTTGGATACTTTCTCTGTGCCCTTTGGTCAGTCTGGCTAAGGGTTTATCTATCTTGTTGATTTTCTCAAAGAGCCAGCTCCTGGTTTTGTTGATTTTTTTGTATGGGTCTCTTTGTTTCTACTTGATTGATTTCGGCCCTGAGTTTGATGATTTCCTGCCTTCTACTCCTCCTGGGCGAAATAGCTTCTTTTTGTTCTAGGGCTTTCAGGTGTGTCATTAAGCTGGTAATGTATGCTCTCTCCATTTTCTTTTTGGAGGCACTCAGGGCTATGAGTTTTCCTCTTAGCACTGCTTTCATTGTGTCCCATAGATTTGGGTATGTTGTGTTTTCATTTTCATTGTGTTCTAAAAAGTCTTTAATTTCTTTCTTTATTTCTTCCTTGACCAAGGTATCATTGAGTAGAGTATTGTTCAGTTTCCACGTGTATGTGGGTTTTCTGTTGTTTCTGTTGCTATTGAAGACCACTTTTACTCCAGAGTGATCAGATAGGAGGCATGGGATTAGTTCTATCTTCTTATATTTGTTGAGGTCTGTCTTGTGACCAATTATATGGTCGATTTTGGAGAAGGTACCATGAGGTGCTGAGAAAAAGGTATATTCTTTGTTTTAGGATAGAATGTTCTATATATATCTGTTAAATCTAATTGGTCCAAAGCTTCAATTAGTTTCATTGTGTCCCTGTTTAGTTTCTGTTTTCCTGATCGGTCCATTGAGGAAAGAGCAGTGTTGAAGTCACCCACAATTATTGTGTTAGGTGCAATGTGTGCTTTTATTTTTAATAAAGTTTCTTTTACGAAAGAGGGTGCCCTTGCATTTGGGGCATAGATGTTCAGGATTGACAGTTCTTCTTTTTGTATTTTTCCTTTGAGCAGCAAGAAATGTCCCTCAGGGTCTCTTTTGATGACTTTGGGTTGAAAGTCAATTTTATCTGATATTAAAATGGCTACTCCAGCTTGTTTCCTGAGACCATTTGCTTGTAAAATTGTCTTCCAGCCTTTTACTCTAAGGTAGTGTTTGTCTTTGACCCTGAGGTGTGTTTCCTGTAAGCAGCAAAATGTAGGGTCCTGTTTACGTATCCATTCAGTTAGTCTGTGTCTTTTTATTGGGGCATTAAGTCCATTGATGTTAAGAGATATTAAGGAATAGTGATTGTTACTTCCTATCATTTTTGACGTTATTTTTTGAATTTGAATGCTTAACTTCTTTTGGGTTTGATGAAAGGTTACTATCTTGCTTTTTCCAGGGTGAAGTTTCCCTCCTTGTATTGGTGTTGTCCTCCTATTATCCTTTTTAGGGCCGGGTTTGTGGATAGATATTGGGTAAACTTGGTTTTGTCATGAAATATCTTAGTTTCTCCATCTATGGTGATGGAGAGTTTTGCTGGATATAGTAGTTTTGGTTGGCATTTGTGTTCTCTTAGAGTCTGCATGAGATCTGCCCAGGACCTTCTAGCCTTCATAGTCTCAGGTGAAAAGTCTGCTGTGATTCTGATAGGTCTTCCTTTATATGTTACTTGGCCTTTTTCTCTTACTGCCTTTAGTAATCTTTCTTTGTTTAGAACATTTGGTGTTTTGATTATTATGTGACGGGAAGTATTTCTGTTCTGGTCCAGTCTGTTTGGAGTTCTGTAGGCTTCTTGTATATTCATGGGCATCTCTCTCTTTAGGTTAGGGAAGTTTTCTTCCATAATTTTATTGAAGATATTTGCTGGCCCTTTAAGTTGTAAATCTTCACTCTCATCTATGCCTATAATCCTTAGGTTTGGTCTTCTCATTGTGTCCTGGATTTCCTGGATATTTTGGGTTACAAGCTTTGCATTTTGCATTTTCTTTAACTGTTGAGTCCATGGTTTCTATGGAATCTTCAGCATCTGAGATTCTTTCTTCTATCTCTTGTATTCTGTTGTTGATATTTGCATCTCTGTCCCCTGATTTCTTCCCAAGGCTTTCTATCTCCAAAGTTGTCTCCCTTTGAGTTTTCTTGGTTGTTTCTACTTCTGATTTTAGATCCTGGATGGTTTTGCTTAGCTCCTTCACTTGCATGTTTGTGTTTTCCTGTAATTCTTTAAGATAATTTTGTGTTTCCTCTTTCATGAGCTTAGCCTGTTGACCAAAGTTCTCCTGTATTTCTTTAAGAGATTTTTGTGTTTCGTCTTTCATGACCTCGGCCTGTTGACCAAAGTTCTCCTGTATTTCTTTAAGTGTTTCTTGCATTTCCTCCTTGTTGGCTTTTGTATTCTCCTGGATTTCTTTCAATGATTTTTGTGTTTCCCTTGCAAGGGCTTCTAACTTTTGATCCATTTTCTCCTGAATTTCTTTAAGTATGTCCTTCATGTGTTCCTGTACCAGCATCATGACCAGTGATTTTAAATCCAAATCTTGTTTTACTGGTGTGATGGGGTATCCAGGACATGCTGGTAGAGGAGAATTGGGTTCAGATGTTGCCATATTGCCTTGATTTCTGTTAGTGACGTTCCTGCGTTTGCCTTTTGCCATCTAGTTCTCACTGGTGTTAGTTTGTCTTGTCAGTGCTGGACTCACCAGTGCAAGCTGCCCCTTCCCAGTTGGCCTCTGGTGCACAGCTTACCTCATGCACTGCTTGTAGACAGGGTGATGCTGCCCAGGCTGTTCAGATCCCAAAGCAGGCACCCGAAGGCTCCCGCTGGGGCCTGCTGGATTCACTGGAGCACACTGACTTCTCCCAGCTGGCTGCCCGGAAACCCAGCTAGCCACTTGTAGGACTTGGAGATGTGGTGCTGCCGCCCAGGCTGATCTGGGCAGCAGAACTGCCAACCGGGTTGGTGCACACAAGGCTAGCCTAGCTGCTCAGGCCCTGAGTCTAGGCAAAAGCCTGGCAGGCCAATGTTGGTGCAAAGTTCCCCTCAGCTGTGGGTGTTAATTGGGTGTGTCAGGTGGCTAGGATGGTGGCGTGCGTGAGTTCCCTGAGAGTGCTGGGAGAGTCTGCTGGGCTAACAACCTCCTGGCTGGGTCAGCACACAGATGGCCCAACAAGCAGCCCAGGGCCTGGGGGCAGTCCAGGGCCTGACCGTCTGAGACCCCTGCTATGTCCGCCTCGGGCTATGCCTGTTAGCTGGTTTGGTTTTGCCTGCTAGGTCTCTCTGGCTTCCCGTAGGCAAAATGGCGGTGGTGCGCAAATGTCCCCGATAAACAACCTCCTGGCCAGGTCAGCACACAGATGGCCCACCGAGCAGTCCTGGGCCTGGGGGCAGTCCAGGGCCTGACCGTCTGAGATCCCTGCTATGTCCTCCTTGGGCTATGCCTGTTAGCTGGTTTGGTTTTGCCTGCTAGGTCTCTCTGGCTTCCCGTAGGCAAAATGGCAGCGGTGTGCGCTGGCCCAGGCAAACAAGCTCCTGGCTGGGTCCGCACACAGATGGCCCGCCGAGCAGCCCAGGGCCTGGGGGCAGTCCAGGGCCTGACCGTCTGAGACACCTGCTATGTCCGCCTCGGGCTATGCCTGTTAGCTGGTTTGGTTTTGCCTGCTAGGTCACCCTGGCTTCCCTTAGGCAAAATGGTGGTGGTGCGCGCGCCGGCCGGGGAGGAAAAAAACCTCCTGGCCCGGTTTGCACTCCGGTGGACCCCCGATCAGCCCAGGGCCTGGGTGCAGGCCAACGCCCATCGGGCTTAGACCCCCGCGATGTTGGTCTCGGGTTATATTTGCGTACCTCAGTCTGATTTCTCTGGCGACCGAGAACCAATATGGAGCCCTCGTAACTGACTGGCGGGAGGCAGAGTTCTGATGTGGCTTCTGTGTGGTGAAAGGCACTGTAAATCCGCCGCTGCTCGCAGCCTGGCTGGCCAGCGATGGCCAGTGGTCGTGGGCGCCGGGTCTGCCTGGACCCTGTCCGCTTGGTTCTACTGCTGATGGCCCTTCCTCTGGACCAGCCGCTGCTGCTGCTGCTGCTGCTGCTGCTGCTGCTGCTGCCGCCGCCGCTGACCAAAAAAACCGATAATATATTTCTGAGAGAAGATGTATATTTCTTCACCAAAATCAGGCAATTGAAGGTATTAGACCATTTTAGACTATAACTATCATGAAACATCACAATAGTTAGTACTACTAGTGTATGTGTAAAAAGATCTTGATTGGAGTCTCTGGGGATGATGATAACTTAATTATGATGACTATGATGATGATTATTATTGTCATTATTATTCCTTTCTTTCATGAGCTATGGTGTTTTGTGATGGATGAAAAGACATCTGATGAGAGTCATGTACCATAAGATATGCTGTATACTCTTTATCAACAACTGAAAAATGAGAAAGACCATGAAGGAAGAACATTAATGAACTTTATAGACAGACTTGTTATCAGCATCCATACACCTGTCAAGACTGAGTCCACCACAGAAAAATTAATATTCCTTTAGCCTCCATAATAATTGATGTTAAGGTAGATGGAAAGCTGCTTCTGTGGTTAAAAGTGCTGCCTGCCTTAGTTCAGTTCCTTGCACATGGGAAATATGGCTTATAGACACACTCCAGCTCCAGAGGAAACATTACATTTTTCTACCATCTGTGGTCATCAGTATGCACACCTAACACACACACACACACACACACACACACACACACAAATAAACTTTAATAAACACATAACCATAATCCAAGTATCATCTGAGATTTATGCTGATAAGACACTATCACCTAGAGACCTACAATATGATATGCATTTGGCTTGGTCTTATGCACTTATTGATAAGTAAGCTGTAAAAGCACAACAGAAAAGCAACATTCCTAGCCATTTATTTCACAAACATGTTTTTCCTCCCAAGCTGAATATATACTTATCAATTTCCACATCTAAATGTGAGCAAATGTTTATATTCTAAACTAAATGTTTAAAAATAATTTTGTTAGCATTTAAGTATAGACCTTCATCTACTTAAGCTTTTCTGACAGTATTTTTTGGTCAACATCCACAGGACAGGCCACCAATACTAGTATGTATTAGGTGAGTAAATAATTGAATAACTAATATTTATACTTGCAGTACATTCTACAGTGGGTTTGTGCATTACTCCATAAATGTAAAAAAGCCCATTTTATTCTTGAATTAAAATCTTTAACAAAAGGAAGACATTTTATATGGGTCATTTCTTGCCTGAGGGGAAAATAATCCTATAATGCACACTAAGAAACGTAAAAAGAAAAAAAATGTATGATGAAGCCCAAGGAAAACTATGGCTTTTGATTGTATAGGGCATGTTTGTCTGTATGAGTGTCCTCATCAATAAAGTATAGAACCAGTATGTGTTAATATTAAAGCTTACCAACAAAGAATTTTTACATAGAATTCAGTTAATTTTCAATAAATAATTGTTAATATTAAGTTAATAACATAACATAAGCATTTATAATATTACATAAGCAACAAAATATAAAAATATAAAGTTGAAATACATACTAGATTTATATGATGTACAAATATAGCCTAGAAAGAAGTAGAAAAGTATAAAAACAATGATAGAATATTCCATCACTGTGATTTGAAAGGTTCATTAATATTAACATGACCTGTACTGTTAATTACATCTAAGTTAAAATTTAGCAATTCATTCTGGAAATACTGAATTTTTTTTTAATTTAGTTTATGCAGAAAGCCCAATAGCATGTTTGAGAATAAGAAAACATGATTCACTTTACTGGTGGGGAAAAAACAAAGTTTTTTAATTAGTGAAAATTCATCTCAGCAATAGAGCCTCATAAGTAGATATAGTGGATAGTGGATAGAGGACCAAATATGTAAAAAGGGAAGGACAGTCCACTCAGGTAATAGTGTTCAAACAGTAGGGCCCTCAGAGGAAGAAAAGAAAAGTAGTTTATACATATAAAACCAGTTAAGTTGTACAGGCTCTTTCCAATGTGGATTACAAACAGAAATATAGAACATGAGATTGTAAAACTATGTGAAAGATTAAAACTATAGATGACAGAGTAAGAGAAATTCTAGATAAAATGGCAGTTATACAGGAACACATCACTTAATTTTCAAAAATTGATATGTTGAATTGCTTTAAAATTAAAAGTTTTGGGAAGCATAGAAGAAAAGGGAGGGAGACGAGATAGGTTTGAGGAGGGAAACTGGGAATGGTGATAACACTTGAAATGTTAATTAATAAATAACCAATAAAAAAGCAAATAAAAACATGCTAGCTCAAAAAAGTAATTAAATTAAATGAAAATTTGGTGACACATTGCTGCTATACATATTTGTATTTATAAGGATAAGATCTAGAATGGATCAAGGAATTGTGCTGGTTTAGCAATGACAGCAGCAGTATCTCAGAAAATCACAACTGGATACAACATAGAGACAATCTTTTAGGAGCCCAGACCAGGCAGATAGGTCTGGATCCTACTTTCTGGATCTATGAATCAGGAAACATAACAGAAGTTGGGGTCAGGAACCTTATAAGAGCAAGATTAGCAGGAAATCTGTTGTTAAAATCTCTCTCCTATAAATAGCTATATAAATAAGACTGGAATGATGACAATATAAGTAAATAAACAGATGTAAATATGTAATAAATACATAGGTAAATAGAAAAAAATGTTTATGTTAAGGCAGAAGAGAGGAATTTAGAAGGGCCAATACTCTTTGTCAAAGAATTAAAGGGTTATAATGACGGCTGGAAGAAGGATAATTAGCTCCTCCTTGGCATGAGTTTCTTACTCTTCCCACATATAAATTTACATACAAATAGTAATAAATTACTCAGATAAACAGAGGAAAATACAAAAATTATGGCAAAAATGTATAACATTTTATTTATGTTTGACAAGGTTTGAATCCAAACATGTCCTTCAATATATTAGCAGACAATTTATCCATTCCTCTTTTAACCACAAGTAGAAGTGAACTATGAAACCTTAAAAAAGTACAAACACTGATGAGTAAAAAGGAAGCCAGGAAAAACAGTCCATTTAGTTTATTTCTCACAAAGTGCTTTGCTGCACTCTGTGCCTCTGCTACTTTGTAATTTGACCTTGAAAAGATATAGAAGGTCTAGGCAGCACCGGGTTGACTCTGATCTCCTCTTAAAATTCTTTCTTCATCTTCCTTTTCTCCTGATAAGTTGGTTGCAGCAACGACTTTCATCCCAAGAAAGTTGTAAAAGCTGCAAAGGTGTCTGATCCCTCTTTCCTTCCAGGGGCTGTCTATGACAGGTTGTCTTGCTCCAGAGTAAAGATGGAGGAAGGATTAATTTACAGAGATGCAGAGAAGAATCTGACAAGCATCCTACTGAACAGCAGTGGCAGTTTATTCCTATGACATCCTACATATTAAACTTATCCCTAATGTACATTATTCCCCTGAGTCACTGTGTTCTTTAAAGTTTCTGTTTCAAAAATAAAAGCTTTGATTTAATATATTTGTGATTATTTTCTCTTCTCATTTTTTTCTACAGATATATTCAACTACAAATTCTGGAAACAGATGAGGGAAAATTATTTGTGTGTTTTACATCCACAAGCCATGTGATGTTACCTTCTCTGTTATTCTGTAAAAAAAAAAAGGGGACAATAGAAAATAAAAAGCTTCTCATTCTGATATTTGGACAAAAAAAAACCCAGAGAAATAGAGAGCTAGATCATAGAGAGTTTGTATGGAAGTGATGAATCGGTGCTAATTGTATGTACATGATATTTTGCCTATTTAAAAATACAGGATCAAGTGACAGATAAATGAGTAGCAATATAAATTATTAACTTTGCATGATTACATTGTGTGTGTATGTGTCTAAAGTTTTCTCTTGAATCAAATAAAACACTATAATATTTTTATGTTGTGTTTTGCGTGTACAGGGTCATACAGTGGAAAGTTATGTCTTAACCATCTCCTAATAATGGTTAACTTTTTTATTTATTTATTTATTTTCATTCTTTTTTTTATTCGATATATTTTTTATTTACATTTCAAATGATTGCCCCTTTTCTGGCTTCCCACTCCCCAAAAGTCCCATAAGCCCTCTTCTCTCCCCCTATTCCCCCATCCACACCTTCCCACTTCCCTGTTCTGGTATTACCACACTGGGTTACCGCACTTAGTATGATGTTCTCCAGCTCTATCCATTTGTCTAAGAATTTCATGAATTCATTGTTTCTAATAGCTGAATAGTACTCCATTGTGTATATATATCACATTTTTTTGTATCCATTCCTCCATAACTGTTAATATTAACTTGTTAACTAATATGACTTAACTTATTATTAGTTTTTAAATGCATCCAAGATACCTCTGTAAAATAATGTATATCAGGAAATATCTAATTTCATTTCTCCATGAATTTCTCTTATGAAAATATGCCATACTTGTCTTGCCATCTCTAGTGTAAGCAACTTGCAAAAAGTCCAGGAAAATGCTATTTTTCTGAAAGCAATAGATAATGTCTCTTTCTACTTCTCTTAATACTAAACAAATGGTGAAATATGTTAAGGTGCATTGTTACTTTTGTACAGTGCCTTTTAGTGTAATAAGCCACTTTTATTAAAATGATAGTATATTTTGTTTTGAAAAATTACAATCATGTTTCCTATAAGAAATTTACAGTTTCTTTTTAAAAATAAAAGGGATTAAATAATCAGTTAAATAACTTGGTATGGTGGATGGTCAGCACACCTTGAAAGGTCTGCCAGTGTGACTTCTGAACCTGATCAAGTCATACTGTTCACTGTTTGCCATTCAGGTTTCCTACTTACCTCCATGCTTACCTCCCTTTCTTTCATTGGTCTATGATGTAATTGGCTGTACTTTGAAATTTTTATGTTTATAATTTAAATATTTTTAAATGAAATACAATATATAATTATCCCCATCCCCTTTTCAGGCTAAGAATCTCCTAGTTACTTTTCCTTGACCCCCTCCTAACACCCTTCCAGTTGATAGCCTCTTTTACCTTATTATTATTTTACATATTTTAATATGTGTATATGTAAATATTTATTTAAACACAAGCATGTGCACACACATAAAAACTGCTGTATTCAGTTTAATTGTTCATATGTTTATATTGTTCATATGGATATGATTCAGGGCTGAACACTCTGCATGGGATAATCAATAAAGGGTCATGCTTATAACAGTGGCTAATTCCATTTCTCTCAGCAGTCATTAGGTGTCTGTCGCTCTTTCTTCATTGCTGTGTCACTGCAAATATTTTCGTTCTGTGTTAATATGTCCATTGCTATTGACATGGCTTCTGACTTTTTTACTCAGACATTTGTAGAAGAAACTGTTTCAGAACAGACTTCTTGATGTCTAATTCTTACAAACTTTCTGACGAAACTCTTATTTATGATGTACTTTGATCCATAGAGCTGCAATTGCAATGCACTTGTATCTGGACCAGGATCTCCATGATATGTTGATATCTGTCTTGAAACCAATTTTGGTTTTCTGTGATGGTCTCTACTTGCTGTAAAGAAAGGTTCCGTTGTTGGGAGATGGTAACTGCATTTGTATGTGACTATTGTGGGTAGGATTTAAAAAGAAGTAAGAAACTATGCTGATCTAATAAATTGGCAGTAGTAGTTTTCTTGATAAAAAGCTTATAACCAAAATAAGCCCTGGGTACTGGCTAGGTTTATAAGACCATACATGATTCTCCTCCTGTTGAATGATCCCTAAATCCATTTAGACAGTTGTTTGCTGCTTATATATAAGTGCAACTTACTATACTTGTGTGCGTATCTGGCCTTGATGGTCATTGTTATGTTCCACGTGTGTTGGACTTCTTAATGGCTTCCCATACTTGATATCTTGCATTAAATTTTCTAGAATCATTTCTTGTATTCCTTCTGTTATGAAATACTGTAAACTTAAAGATATCTATTATCATAAAAAGTCAGTTTGTGGTAGGGTCTGGTGGGGATAACAGAAGTAATAGCCCCTGATAATGCCTGTTAAGGAGCTAATGAATCTGCCAATATAGAAAACATATTCACTAATTATTCTAATGCTTAGAAGCATGTAGCAAGCTCAATAATTAGCAACAGAAAATGCTATGGGAGTTCAGAAGCACAGCTCAGTTCCAGTAAAGGAAATTGTGATTCAGTGGAATTTGATGTACACATTGAAAGCTGGCTTGGTTTTAAATTTTGAAGAGACTGGCCAAAGCTTAGAATGATGCATCATGTATTATTTATATTAGTTCTTTCAGAATTGATGTTGAATAGTATTTTTGTTAATATGTAGAACAATATACCCTGAAAGAACATATGTGCTGTTTTATATTTAATTAATTAAGCTGCTCGAACTCTGTGTATGAAAATAACTTTTAGAAGTGAGGTGCCCAGTTTTCGGAGGAACCGCCAGACTGATTTCCAGAGTGGTTGTACCAATTTGCAACCCCACCAGCAATGGAGGAGTGTTCCTCTTTCTCCACACCCTCTCCAACACCTGCTGTCTCCTGAATTTTTAATCTTAGCCATTCTGACTGGTGTAAGATGAAATCTTAGGGTTGTTTTGATTTGCATTTCCCTAAAGACTAATGAAGTTGAGCATTTTTTAAGATGCTTCTCTGCCATCCGAAGTTCTTCAGGTGAGAATTCAGGCACCTCACTTCCAGAAGATCCTGCTATACCACTCCTGGGCATATATCCAGAGGATTCCCCACCATGTAATAAGGATACATGCTCTACTATGTTCATAGCAGCCCTATTTATAATTGCCAGATGCTTGAAAGAACCCAGGTATCCCTCAACAGAAGAGTGGATGCAAAAAATGTGGTATATCTACACAATGGAGTACTATTCAGCCATTAGAAGCAATGAATTCATGAAATTCTTAGGCAAATGGATGGAGCTAGAGAACATCATACTAAGTGAGGTAACCCAGACTCAAAAGGTGAATCATGGTATGCACTCACTAATAAGTGGATATTAACCTAGAAAACTGGAATACCCAAAACATAATCCACACATCAAATGAGATACAAGAAGAAAGGAGGAGTGGCCCCTGGTTCTGGAAAGACTCAGTGAAACAGTATTCGGCAAAACCAGAAAGGGGAAGTGGGAAGGGGTGGGAGGGAGGACAGGGGAAGAGAAGGGGGCTTACGGGACTTTCGGGGAGTGGGGGGCTAGAAAAGGGAAAATCATTTGAAATGTAAATAAATTATATCGAATAAAAAAATTTAAAAAAAAAAGAAAATAACTTTTATGTCTTTAGGAAAAGATATTAAGACAAAAACTGCTTGGGCATATGATAGTTGAATATATTTTATTATTATATTTTCTTACAGTCTACTCAATATCACCTCCTAGTAAGCCCTCCTACAGTTTTGAATCCCATCTCTTCCTCCCCAGTCTCCAAGAGGATGTCCCTACCCTTTCATCTCCAACCCTCAAAAGCTGCACCCCTTGCTGGACCTCCCACTTCCTGGCACCTCAAGACTCTCCAGGGTTAGCCACATCTTTTGATATTGAAGACAGAGTAGTCAGTCCTCTGCTGTATAGGTGTCAGGAGCCTAGGACCAACTAGTGAATGCTGCCTAGATGGTGGCTCAGTATATGAGAGATCTGAGGAGTCTGGGTTATTTGAAACTGCTGGTTTTCCTATCAGGTAGCCCTCCTCCTCAGCTTCTTCAAGCCTTTCCTTAATCCAACGACAGAGGTTCCTGACTTCAGTCCATTAGTTGGGTATAAGTATTTGAGTCTGTCTCAGACAACTGCTTGCTGGGTGTCATGAAGGACAGCCATGTTAGGCTCCTGTTTGAAGGCATACCATAGCATCAGTAATAGCCTCAGGCCTTGCAGTTATGAACCCATTGAGACAGATTCAGTCTACACCGTAATATATGTGTGAGACATTATAAATACCTGGAACTAGAGTTACAAGTCACTGAGAGCTATTCAAAGATGCAGGGAGACATAATCTTTCAGGTCCACTAAAACAGCAAAATGTGCTGTCAACAGTTGAGCTATCCGTGAAGCTCTCCCATGCTAGAATTTTGTTGGTTTTGTCCTTTTGAATGTTATACATTAATATACAAGAGTCATATAATCTGTAAATACATGTGTTTAATGGCTATGTCATGTCTGTAAATGTTACTTTTTGGCCATAGATAAAGTTTATATAATCAGTCATGAAGTATTTTAGAGGGCCTTGGCCATATAGTCACTATCAAAACCACTTTTTCTGCAATTATCACACTAACACAGGCACAGACAATTATGGCAATTAGACTTCAGATGCATTCCACTAACATATTATTTATTAGGTGAGTAATAGTTTATTTGGACCATATAGTAGATTTACTGGCTCCCAAATCATATAGGAGATGAATAAAATCTTTTCCTTTTCATTTATATTGCTCATGTTAAGCAATTCTAATAAAATAGATATTTAAATCGATGACATACTTTCAACATGGAAGGGAGAAAACTTATGAGGTTTCAACCTTATAGGAAGAATAGCAGGTTGCTAAGGAATCCTAAGGAAAAAAACATAGTCCTACTAATGAAATAGTCCACTGATCTGGATACCCAATACCAAATCATCAAATCTGAAAACATATGCATACAAGAAATATTATACAAATTATGAAAGTTTTATATTTATACATGGGTATATACACACATAAAGATAAAAACACATAGACATGTAACAATTAATGAAAATAAGGCATAAAGTTTAAGATAATAAAAAAAATTCTGGTATATAGGAAAGCTAGGGAGGAGGAAATGGAAAGGAAATTGGTATTGTAATATTAGAGTTTTTAAAGGAAGAGAACTACTAGAATAAATACACAAATTCACACACATATTCTCATTTATATAAGGTTGATTATGATTGCTTACAAACTGTGATTGAGCTAATGCAACAATGTCTGTCTACCAATGGGAAGATTAAGAATCCAGTAATTGTTCAGTTTACAAGCCTGCATATATTCAGTATATTCAGGACAGCTGGGAACGGACTAGACAGTTTAGTGAGAGTGAAATCAAGCATGAAAAGTGAAGGCTATGTTCCTTCCTCCAGGAATCTTCTTGTACAACCACCACAAGAAGATGCGGCATGATTAGATTAAATATGAATCATACCACATCAAAATGAGTGAGTCTCCCATCTTCAAATGATTTCATTAAGAATCAAATCCCTCACAGGTAGGTTCATATATTTAGGTTTTATTTAATTCCACTTGTATTCCTGTTGACAAACAAGAATATTTGTCACATACATTAAATTATAATATAATCTATAAGAATTAAATATATATAAAAAGGGACTACCATTAAAGTACATTTAGTAGAAATTTTATTTTATGTAGGAAACAAGTTTAAAGCCAGTGGAAAGATGAAGAATGTATGGGAATAGAAGAAGTGTGACTAACTAATGTGATATGATCTAATGATACTACTTATGTGAGAGATCCTATCTCTTGCATCTTTGTACCTTCAAAGGTAGAGTCTTTCCATCTGTCTGAGGCATGAAGACTTCTTCTGAAATTCAAGTTTTTAGAGAAAAATCAGAGAGTCCTTCAGTGGCAAGGTTCTCTATTTTCCTAGAAGGTGGGAGGTAATTATTTACGGCATTTTCTTTTGTTATTTTCTCAAGGTAAACCACTTTGTTGAAGTCGGAATATCCAAAAATTGTCATTCTAAAATATTTGCTGTGTGTCCAAGAAGAAACAAACACAAATTCCAGATCAAAGATGGCACACATGAGAAAATATATTATTTAAAAAAAAACTTCTCTTTCATGTAATAAAGAATTATTTTAAATAATGTTTACATATATATAGTATTTTCTGTTGGCTCATAATAGCAATCAAAGCACTACTTCTCATTTTACACACATTGAAATGGAAATAAAAACAAATTATGCTAGAAGGAAGTGCTCAGTGGGAGCCCATCATCAAGGATATGCTTGCTTCATTTCCCAGGACTACAAATAATAACAACAAGCATAGATAATCCAAAAATGTCTATTAAGTTGTTTTATTTTGAATTAAGGTCTGCACATGCTTATTTTGATATCCCTTCTCAGAAGCACTGTAGCATCCACACTTTGGTCTTCCTTCTTCTTGGGCTTCACATGGTATGTGAATTGAATCTTGGGTATTCTGAATTTTGGGGCTAATATCCACTTACCACTGAGTGCATACTATGTGTTTTCTTTTGTGACTGAATTACCTCACTAAGAATGATATTGTCTAGATCCATCCATTTGCCTGTGAATTTTGCAAAGTCATTGTTCCTAACAGCTGAATAGTACTCCATTGTGCAAATGTACCCCATTTTCTGTATCCATTCTTCTGTTGCGGGATATCTGGGTTGTTTCCAGCTTCTAGCTACTATAAATATGGCTTCTATGAACATAGTGGAACATGTGTCCTTATTAAATGTTGGAGCATCTTCTGAATATATGCACAGGAATGGTATAGCTGGGTCCTCAGGCAGTACAATGTCCAATTTTCTGAGGAACCACCAGATTGATTTCCAGAGTAGTTGTACCAGGTTGCAATCCTGCTAGCAGTGGAAGAGTAATTCTCTTTCTCCAATTCCTCTCCAGCATCTGCTGTCACATGAGTTTTTGATCTTAGCCATTCTTGCTGGTGTGAGGTAGAATCTTGGGATTGTTTTGATTTGCATTTCCCTAAACTAAGGACTTGAACATTTCTGTAGATGCTTCTCAGCCATTCAAGTTTCCTCAGTTGAGAATTCTCTGTCTCTCTCTGTTCCTCATTTTTAATAGGGTTATTTAGTTCTCTGGAGTCTAACTCCTTGTTTTTTTATTTTTGCTTGTTTTTGGTTTTGTTTCTGTTTTTGTATATAGTGGATATTAGTCCTCTATTCAATGTAGGATTGTTAAAGATCTTTTCCCAATCTGTTGGTTGTTGTTTTTTCCTATTGTGTCCTTTGCATTACAGAAGTGCTTGCTAACAGGAGCCTGATATGGCTGCCTCCTGAGAGGCTCTGCCAGAGCCTGACAAATGCAGTGGCAGATGCTCGCAACAAACCATTGGGCTGAGTGCAGAATCCCAGTTGGAGGAGTTGGATAAGGAACTGAAGGAGCTGAAGTGGGTTGCAGCATCATGTTGTGAGCAACAGTGTCAACGGGTCAGACTTCCTGGAACTCCTGTGTACTGGACCACCAAGCAAAGAGTATCCATGGAAGAACCCATGGCTCTGGCCAGAATAGGTGCCAGAGGATTTCATTGTTGGACATGAATCCATGGGAGGAGTGGCCCTGGGGCCTGAGGGTGTTCTATGCCCAGTGTAGAAGAATGCCAGGGAGGGAAGATAGGAGTGGGTGTGTAGGTGAGGGAGCACCCTCATAGAAGCAGGGAAATGGGAGATAGAATAGGGGTTTTCCTAAAGAGGAAAATTGGAAAGAGGAAAACATTTGAAAGGTAAATAAAGAAAATAACCAATTAAAAAACATAAAAAAATGAATAATATAAAAGATCTACATGTGCTATGTTTTAGATAGTACATTATTATATTTATCCATACATATAACCATAACAAATGATTAAAAGAATACAGGTACAGTTTTACACAAATAAACACTGATTCAAATATTTTATATTTTTATTCATCTCAATTGTGTACTACTGTGAACGTGTACAAGTTTACCTCTTAAACTAAACTTAAATGGTACTAAGTGATTTAAACTTAGCAGACAGGAATGCCCTGTGTAATCTTGATCCCCAGTGACATGCTCTATTTGAGGAAATTAATTTTCTCCATCATTCAGATTCATTTTTATAAAACATATGCAATAGAAATAGCATCCTTTTCTTCTACTTCTTTTAAAAATATTTTAAAATATCTTTATATTTTAAACTAGTGTATTTGGGTTATAACTGACTCATTTACTCAATTAATATTTTTGTGTTCAAAAAACCAAATTTAAAAAATAAAAACTATTTTAAAATGCGTGATTAAGGACCCTTTGCCTGGGAAGTGCAACATACAGCAAAACGATGAATGCTCCCTGTTTGTTCTGCAGTAATCTGATTCTCCAGTTGTGATAAACTGCACTGCCTTTGGCCTTCTGGTTTAACCATTTAGGAATTGGATTATTGTATCATAAAACAGAGGAGCAGTAATATTACTGTTTAATTATAATCGTTATTAAAAGTTCTGAATCATTTTATTACCAGGAAAAGGGCAAGAGGTAATGCTTGAATGAATGACTCATAAATAGCATTTCAAATTTTTTGTGTGTCTGGAAAAATGAAAATACTGTTACATTGCAATAAGTGAGAAGGTAATCAAATATAAGCATTAGGAGTTTAGAATTTAAAGTCAGATAAAAATGTTGAATTTCTAATGTAATGCTATAGAGTGATTATGTACAAGTATTAGACATAGCATCTATGTGCAACATATAGTTCCTTTGAGAAAATCATGGGGTCAGTTATGTTTGAAATGAAATGTAATAGTTGACATTTAGAAAGGATTCAATAAATGGTATCTATTCAACATTTTATCCACCTGGAAAAAAATTAGTCCACCTTAGTTAATTAACACATTTTTAAATCACTGCAAATTTGGAAACTGACAAGTCACAGGCAGAGTTTTGAGAGATATGCAATTATAATGTTTTGTCTTTGAAATCAATGTAGAAATATACTATCAAAAATATCTGGAACTATTATATTTGGGTTATAACTAACTCATTTACTCAATAAATATTTTTGTGTTCTCAAAAACAAATTTAAAAAATGAAAACGAAAAAATAAAAGAATATCAAAAGAAATTGTACTCCTCCAGAGGAGGAAAACAGACACTTACAGAAGCATGTAAAAAAGTCAAGGGTTTTTCAGATGTACGTGTGTTTCATCCCTGACCAGAGAAGAGAATGCATGACATCATTACATGAAAGTTGGAGCATTTGATAAACCAGGAATGTACATGAGCTATTTTAGAAATGTTGAATTTGCCAGATGGTGGTGGCACGCACCTCTAATCCCAGCACTTGGGAGGCAGGGGCAGGCAGATTTCTGAGTATGAGGCCAGCCTGGTCTACAGAGTGAGTTCTAGGGCAGCCAGGGCTATAAGAGAAACCCTGTCTCAAAACAAACAAACAAACAAAAAAACAAAAAAAAAAACCAAAAAACTAAACAAAACAAAGAAATGTTGAACTTTATTTATATATGGTTTCCAAAAAGACATGAATAAGTGACACATAAAAGGTATAGATAACCAAATGTGATTGGATATTGCTGTGATGTTGAAAAAAATTGTTATGGACTATTCTTTTTTGTCATTGTTTACAAATAGTGGAAGTTGGCTTCCAGATGAGATTGCGCTTGACCTTATTTTATGTTAAATAAGTAGATATTCATGAGGGAGTACTAAAAATGGGAAAGTAAACATAACTAAAGAGACAAGGAAGTGATATAATGAGTTGGAGCTATCATAAAGCAAGCAAGGCCAAATGTCTAAAGTTTCTCCATATTAGAATAGGATTGGTAAGTTATGCAGAAAGTAAGATGTGTTTTGAAATTATACCATACACCATTGTCTTCAGTTGAAGAATTTACAAAGAGATACTTATATTTTTTTCATTGGTTAAAAATAAGTGCTCATGTGGGAAGAACCTCCATTGAAGTGGATAACAGATACATCAAAATGTAGAGGTGCAGAAATGAAAAAATAATTAATTCAGACAATTTGATAGTACTATTGCTGGAATTGAATAGAGACATCTCAACTAAATAACGTTAAATTGTGTTCTGAGAGAAGATAAAGCAATTAAATACTAAAGTATTTTTGTGTTTTCTTTGACTTTCTGTTTTGTTTTACTTTCCCTGATGACTTGATTAAATGTGTTTTACATTAATTTAGATAAGCAATGGCAATTCTTAGAATATCTTGATTTTGACTTGATGTATTTCACCAGTTTACGAAGTATGTTAATGAAGTTAATGGTTAGTCTTATACTGGCTTTGAAAATCTAGTTGCATCATGAAAGGAATTTAGTTTAAGGCTGTATTTTGAGAGTGGTGAATATATAGCTGTGAAAGTATGTGAACACAATGTGGACAACAGCCAGCAGATAGAGCTGACTCTGATGATGCAGGAAGGGAAAAGGCTATATGGGCAACATGGATGCTGAAGCTTCTCTTATCCAAGCTAGCTTTCTTCTTGAAGTGAAAAAAGGATGTCTATGCCTCAAATGCACAGACACCCGCATTCATTAAAGAATCATTACTAAAGCTTAAATCACTATTAAACCCCACACATTAATACTGGGAGATTAAACACTCCACTCTCACCAATGGAAAGGTGATCAAGGCAAAAACTAAATGGAGAAAGATTGAAACTGATGTTATGAATCAAATGGAAATATCAAATGTCTACAGAACCTTCCACACAAACAAAAAAAAATACCTTCTTCTTAGAACCTCATAGATTCTTTTTCAAAACTGATCCATTCCAGAGGCCAGTACTAAACCCTGACTAATTACTAATGTTATGTTGTACTTGTATACAGGAGCCTAGACAGTCTGTCTTCTGAGAGATTCTACCACAAACTGACTAAGACAGATGCAGATAATCAAAGCTCTATGGAAGAGTTAGGAGAAGAATTGAGGGAAGTGAAGGGGATGGCAGCCTATAGGAAGAACAGCAGTGTCAATTATCTTGGCACTCTAAGAGTTCACAGAGACTAATTCACCTATGAGAGAGCATAAATAGGCTGGACTGAGGGCCCTAGCACACATGATGCAGAGGGCTGCCTTGCCTGGTCTTAGTGGGAGAGGATGCACCTAATCCTGTAGAGACTTGCAGCCTCAGGAAGGGTGATTGCCCATGATGGTTACCCTCTCAGATGAAAGAGATGTGGAGAAGAATTCTTCTAGGGAAGACAGAGAGTGAGGGGGAAATTTAGGGTGTAAATAAATAAAACAATGAATTAATTAAAAATTTCTTTGTAAAATGGAAAACAGCTCAGAAGAGGATCTACAATGTAAAATAGGTTTTTCAATAATTGTTTAAAAGGCATAAGAGTAAAACCCAACTCAAAAAGAGTGAAACTACTTTTCAGCTAGTGGTTGGTTTTACACACAGACACACACACACACACACACACACACACACACACACATTCTTTATGTATTTATTTGAGAAGCATCTTAATATTTATCCCCTACTGGTTTTAGACTCTTGATCTTCCTGTTTCACCCCTGTAAGTACTAAGATTTAGGAATGTGTGAGGTCTTTTTGACAAGGTGAATAATTTTATGAACTTCATTCTTTCCAGGTAGAAAGAATGGGAATACAAATGGGGAAAGTGACATTTTCAAAGTTTATCTCAATAATTCTTAACCTTTGAGACAAAATTAGCCATAACATTAGGTTGTCAAATAGTGCTGGCTATAGGGTGTACTATGAAAATGTTAAAATCAATCACAGGTACTAAATGGAATTGTTCAAGTAGATTCTAAAAATAAATATACATTAAGATGTTATTTTTTTCTAAGATTGTAGAAAAAACTAACAAGAGGGAACATTAAGGGATAAAGATGGTTAGAAATGGGGAGAAATTACAAATGGGAAGAGAATGAGGAAAGAAGTCAGTAATGGAATACAAGAAGAGATTAGAAGAAGAATGGATCCTGTCCCCGGATATTCCTTGGTTCCTGTATCCTGAATGGCTCAGGGAGTGGGGGTTATTCTTGGGCAAGGAATATAAGCAGAAGTGACGGTGAAACTTGTGCTCTCAGGTATGTCAGCACTCTTGGAATAGCAGGTTTCTCCTGCTGGGATTTGAGTATAAAGAGCTGTGGCACAGGGTCAGCTTCAGACATAGATGGAAACCTCAAACACATGGGCACAAGGGAAAATTACCTGAAGAGAACATCAATGGCTTATGCTCTAAGGTCAAGAAAAATGGGACCTCATAAAATTGCAAAGATTCTAAAAGGCAAAGGATGGTGTAAATAGGACAAAACATCAACCAACAGATTGTGAAAAGATCTGTACCAATCCTTCATTCTATAGAGGGCTAATATCAAATATATACAAAGAACTCAAGAAGATAGACTCCAGAGAACCAAATAACCTTTTCAAAATGGTGAAATGAGCTAATCAGAAAATTCTCAACTGAGGAATATTGAATGGCCAAGAAGCATATAAGAAATGTTTAACATCCTTAGTCATCAGGGAAATGCAAATCAAAACAACCCTGAGATTCTACTTCACACAAGTCAGAATGACTAAGATAAAAAAAAAAATCTCAAGTGATAGCAGATGCTGGAGAGGACATGAAGAAAGAGGAACACTCCTCCATTCCTGGTGGAATTGCAAACTGGTACAACCACTCTGGAAATAAGTCTGGTGGTTCCTCAGAAAACTGGACATAGTACTACCTGAGTACCTAGCAATACCATTCCTCAGCATATATCCTGAAGATACTCCAACATGTAATAAAGACACATGTTTCAATATGTTCATAGCAGCCATATTTATAATAGCCAGAATCTTGAAAAAACCCAGATGTACCTCAACAGAGGAATGGATACAGAAAATGGGGTACATTTACATAATGGAGTATTACTCAGCTATTTAAAAAACAATGACTTCACGAAACCCCCTGCAAATGGATGGATCTAGAAAATACTATCCTGAGTGAGGTAACTCAGACACAAAAGAAAACACATCTTATGCACTTACTGATAAGTGGATATTAGCCCTAAAGTTTGGAATGGCCAAGATTCAATTCACAGACCATATGGAGCCCAAGAAGGAAGACCAAAGTGAGGAGGCTTCTTAGGAGGGGGAACAATATAATCAATGGAAGTAGAGGGTGGGAGGGACTTGAGAGGAAGAGAGAAGGGGGAGGAAAAAGAGGGGCAGAATTTGGTATGGGAGAAGATTGAGGAGATGTACAAAGTTCAGGAAATGGAAAAGAGTTGTGTAGCAATGTGGGATGGGGAACTGGGGGTAGCAACCAGAAGGTCCCAGATGCCAGAAAAGCAAGAGCCTCCCAGGACCCCACAAGGATTCCATTAGTTGAAATACCCCACAAAGGGGAGGAAGAA
Source organism: Apodemus sylvaticus (assembly GCF_947179515.1). Classification (NCBI taxonomy): domain Eukaryota; kingdom Metazoa; phylum Chordata; class Mammalia; order Rodentia; family Muridae; genus Apodemus; species Apodemus sylvaticus. Next base: position 91,408,467 of record NC_067474.1, on the reverse strand, counting down.
CCTATTGAGACCATATCCAGAGGTTAGCCATGGCCCTCTGGTTGAGTTATAGGGCCACCCACACATCTCCAAAATTTTAACCCAGAATTTCTCATGTCTAAAGGAAATATGGGGTCAAAGAGTGGACTTGAGACTGAAGGAAAGGCCATCCAGAGACTGCCCTCCTGGGGATACATCCCTCATGCAGACACCAATTCCAGACACTAATGCTGATGCTGTGAAGTGTGCTAACAATAGCCTGATACAGGTGTCTTCTGAGAGGCTCTGCCAGATCCTGACCAATACAGATGCAGATGCTCGCAGTCAACCATCAGGCTGAACAAGTAAACCCCAATGGAGAACTTAGGGGAACGGACTGAAAGATCTGAAGGGACCTTATCTGGCACCAATTGGAGGGGAGGCCCTTGGTCCAATGAAGGCTTGATGTCCCAGTGTAGAGGAAAGCTAGGGATTTGAGGTGGGAGTGGGTGGGTGTGTGGGTGGGGGAACACGCTCATAGAAGTAGGGTAAGGGTTGATGGAATATGGGGTTTGCAGAGAGGAAGCTGGAAAAGGAGATAACATTTGAAATGTAATCAAATAAAATATTAAAATTTTAAAAAAGGAAGAAGCAGAAAGGTAGGAGAAAGAGGGGCATAAAAACAAACCTTGTTCATATATGTCATAATAGTATAAAACCTATTATATGCTTATTAAATACATTAAACAAAAATAAGGAAATATTTTCATTTGCAGTATTTTAAGCATAAATACTCTTTAATTGATTTTAATTAAACAGATGTCAATAGGCTAGCTAATTCTTCAGTTCTGTTTTCTTTTTTGTTTTAATATGTTATCTATAAAATATGAAGTACCCATCAAAATCAAAGAAATGATTAATATGGAATAGAAATATGCTTTAAATGACAAGAGTAGTAAACCTAAATACGAAGAAATTTATGGGTGAAATTGTATTGGTGGAAAGATTTAAGAAGATGCAGATGGAGTATTGGGAAGATGAGCTTATGTATAAGGAAGAGTAAAGGAGATGGAGGACGATTAAGGGTGACTATGGAAGCCATCAATCTTATAATCCAAACAAAAACATAAATGATAAAATTTAAAAAAATTAATTAAGACTTCTATGACACTATACCCATAAGTAATGAATTAGGACCCAGTTCCTAGTGCCATGAGTGAGAAATCTTCAATAAAATTGTTAGTTCCCGGTGAATGTAGACCCAGGTTAAACTTACTGCTGTGCTTAACTAATTTTACATAGCAAACGAATACACATAAAGTCTTCTTTATATGCAAAAGTAATACAATTTAGATATAATGTAAGCACTATGAAATGGATATTACTTCTCCATATCACTTCTGGAGACATTGCTATTTGTCTGAAAGAGAAAGACCAGCTATATTTCTCTGCTAAGTCAGCTAAATAGAAACATTCTACTTAAAATTAAAAGACAATTAAAAGTGTATGTATGTATGTATATATATATATATATATATATATATATATAAATATATGATTAATATTGAGGAAGAATAAGGATGACTATGGAAGCCAGCAATCTTATAATCCAAACAAAAACATGAACGATAAAATTTAAAAAATTAATTAAGAATATCAAATGAGGTACAAGAAGAACGGAAGAGTGGCCCCCTGTTCTGGAAAGACTCAGTGAAGCAGTATTCGGCAAAACCAGAACGGGGAAGTGGGAAGGGGTGGGTGGGAGGACAGGGGGAGAGAAGGGAGCTTGTGGGACTTTCGGGGAGGTGGGGGGTTAGAAAAGGGGAAATCATTTGAAATGTAAATAAAAAATATATCGAATAAAAAATATTTATTAAAAAAAAGAATATATATTCTTATATATGTGTGTGTGTGTATTTTTATTTATTTACATTTCAACTGTTATCCCCTTTCCTAATTTCCCCCTCAGAAATCCCTTATCCCATCCCCTTCTTGCTTCTATGAGGGCCTCTTCTCCCATTGAAGTTATCCTCTGCTATATATACATGGCTGGAGCCATGGGTCCCTACATGTGTACTCTTTTGTTGGTGGTTTAGACCCTGGGAGCCCTGGTTGGTTGATATTATTGTTCATCCTATAGGTCACAGACCCCTTCAACTCCTTTAGTCCTTTCTCTAACTTCTCCATTCAGCACCCCATGATCATCTGCTCTAGAGGATAAAAGAAGTACATGTGTGACAATGTGCTAATTTGGGGTTTGAAAATATTGATTAATAGATTTCCAGGTTTTTTTATTTTCATTCTACCAATACCTAATGATGTAACACATAGGACATAACACATAGACCATAACACATAGGAGAGCAGTTCTAAAGCATGATTGGGGAATTACTTCAAAAATAATACGTAATCACTATTATCTAGATCTTGATTTCATGACTTTTTCTATTTCTATTTCTAAATAGACTTCTACTCAGAGAATATATCACTATGGCTTACTTTACTTCATGCCTTTGTCAATTTTCCATCATATTCCTATCCATATGTACTACATACTACATACTACATGTTACATACTGCGTGCTGCATGGTACATGCTACACGCTACACGTTACACACTACACACTACACACTACATGCTACACGCTATATACTATATATATCAAATGTCATATATCATGTATCATATATACATAATATAGTATCTCTCAACTACCTACCATCATCATCAACTCAACTCTCTTTCTCTATATCTATCTATGCCATCTTTTCATTGTCTATAAGATCAATCATCTACCAAATATATTTTGTTATCACTCACCTACTTTTGTCCTTCTCAATGGTAGACACAGACATAACTTCTTTTATTCTCAAAGTTACTTGCTTTGACTGGGAATAATGATTAAAAAATTCACTTATAAACAAAAAGAAGGGACAATGTTATGAAAATTGTAACTTAAAATGTAAAATAAAGTAGAAAATATTTTATTTGCAAATAATTTGTATGTTGAAAACATTGTTTTAAGACCTGTGGCAAATTTTGCATCAATTTGTATATTAAAATATATTTTAATTTTGCATACATATACATGTACATATTTTTGTGCATGCAATGTGATATCATAGTATCATGTTTTTTCTTTTTGCCCAGTGCCAAAGTTCTTTATATCCTGATATATTTCAATAAAAATAAAATTAATATTATCAAAATATCTATAGTTACTACATTATGTAATATTCTAAGAATATGCTTGTATAATATTGTAATAGTGTATTAGTAGAAACAATATGCTTATTTTTATACACTATTATATAATTACCTTTCTTTAACTCAGATCTTGTGTTTCAGATTTCATGTTTAAGTCACAGGGGATACAAGTGAACTTCTAAGAATCATGGAGCATACACTTCAGGGAACACATAGACTAACTGAGAAACCATTATAGAGACAGAGCTACATTTTCATAAAATAGACCATTTTTCTCCTGTGATGCATGATATCAGGATTAACTACATTCATTTGTGTCTTGGATCATAGGATGGCAGTATGACTAGTTGTGTTTACTGAAATAGTACATGTCACACACAAAGCTCATTCTTGAAAACATACTTTTACGGTGCACCATTTGCTTATGGGATCACAAAGAATCAACAAAACCAGGAGCTGGTTCATTGAAAAAATCAACAAGATAGATAAACCCTTAGCCAGACTAACCAAAGGGCACAGAGACATTATACAGATTAACAAACTTAGAAATGAAAAGGGAGATATAACAACAGAAACTGAGGAAATTCAAAAAATCATTAGATCCTACTACAAAAGTCTATACTCAACACAACTGGAGAATCTGGAGGAAATGGACAGTTTCCTAGACAGATATCTGACACCAAAACTAAATTAGGATCAAATAGATCATCTAAACAGTCCCATAACACCATAAGAAATAAAAAGGGTCATAGAAAGTCTCCCAACAAAAAAAAGCATGGGACCAGATGGCTTCAGTGCAGGATTCTATCAGACCTTCATAGAAGACCTAACACCAATACTCTTCAAACTATTCCACAGAATAGAAAAAGAAGGAACTCTACCCAACTCATTCTATGAAGCCACAATTATGCTGATACCAAAACCACACAAAGATCCAACAAAGAAAGAGAACTTCAGGCCAATTTCTCTTATGAATACTGATGCAAAAATACTTAATAAAATTCTTGCCAAGCAAATCCAAGAACACATCAAAACGATCATCCACCATGGTCAAGTAGGCTTCATCCCAGGGATGCAGGGATGGTTCAATATAAGGAAATCCATCAATGCTATCCTCTACACAAACAAACTCAAAGAAAAAACCATATGATCATCTCATTAGATGCAGAAAAATCACTTGACAAAACCCAGCATCCTTTCATGCTAAAGGTTTTGGAAAGAACAGGAATTCAAGGCCCACACCTAAACATCGTTAAAGCAATATACAGTAAACCAGTAGCCAACATCAAACTAAATGGAGAGAAACTTAAAGCAATCCCACTAAAATCAGGGACTAGACAAGGCTGTCCTCTCTCTCCATATCTTTTCAATATAGTACTTGAAGTTCTAGCTAGAGCAATTAGACAACATAAGAGGTCAAGGGGATACAAACTGGAAAGGAAGAAGTCAAATTATCACTATTTGCAGATGACATGATAGTCTACTTAAGTGACCTGAAAACCTCCACCAGAGAACTCCTACAGCTGATAAACAACTTCAGGAAGTGGCTGGTTATAAAATCAGCTCAAGAAAATCAGTTGCCTTCCTATACTCAAAGGATAAGCAGGCTGAGAAAGATGTTAGTGAAATGACACCCTTCACAATAGCTTCAAACAATATAAAGTATCTTGCTGTGACTCTAACCAAACAAGTGAAAGATCTATAGATTTTTTTAAATGACTCTCTAAAACAAATCTATATACATGCTTCTTATTTGATTTATTCACTTATGCTAAATGCAGGATCTCAAATGTATTTCATATTATAAAATTAAGACTTATGATATTTTAATATATTTGTCTGTACAGGAACAAAGTAATTTTTTTCTTTTATGATAGTACCTCTAGTGTAAAAGCAGTATTTGCTGGTCGCATGGGACAATATGAAATCATTACTTTATTTTACTTTAGTCAACACTGATATTCATTAAAAAGAAAGAGAAAATTTCTCTTCAGGTTTAAACTGTCTCCAAATCCTCATCATGTATTGATAAGAAAGTATTGTTATAGTGTATAACTGCTAATGACATTTTTCTGGTTACCTTGATTGACTGAAAAATAAAGTCAAAGCTTCATGGTATGTCATTCACAATCTGTCATGACATCCCCTTCTCCTCCACCCTTGCCTATATTCCTTCCATCTATTATGTGTATCTGCAAACAGTTGAGTAATACCTACCAGTCCATAAACCTCAACCACCATCAGTAAGCCTATGGTGAACCCTAATCTAAATTCCTCACTGGAAATCACTACTTTCAGTTTCAGGCTGTATAAGGGCAAGTGAAATTAGTGTGAGAAATAACTTTATTTACAAAGAATACAGTAACTATGACTAGTTGAACTTTTGTAATTGTAACTGCAAGTGTGTGAAATTTCATAGCACAAAGATACTATTTTAGTCTTATAAAATATAATATAGTCATATTTTAAAACTTCATATCCATCATTAGAGTTCTCACATTATTGTTAATTCTTCAAAGATATTTTTCCAAATTTTGTACTTGAAAATTAATACTGAATATATTTTAATGTATTATGAGAATGTTATGTTACAAAGGGAAAGTATACAATCAAGAATAATGACTAGTGTCCCTGAATATTGGCTGAAAGGACTATCAATGGGGAAGGTGCAAAATATTGGGAATTTCCAAGAATTTTCTTTATAAGATTATGTAGCATTTTTTTCGTTTGAAGGTCTTGATTACTTTTTCTGTTGTTGTTGTTGTTGTTTGTTGAGGCTGAGTCTCATCTGAACTCCTGGTTTTTCTCATTTTAATTAGAGGAACTATTTACTATGCAGAATTGCATTTCTGGAAGTGACATATCATCAGATGCAATAATGGTAACAGCCAAAATCATGATGATGTCAAGTACAGTTTAATGACACCTCCAAAACGAAGCCCAAGGTGGTTCTGTCAAGTCCTTAGTATTCACTGATCATTAGCATTGTTTTGTGCTTTTAAAAGAACTTTCTGTTGAATTGATCTTTACTAATCATGCACTTGGCCAACTTCTTGTGTTATCTAGATTATATCATGTAATTCACATATAACCCATAGCATCTAGAGAATTTTGTTTCCTTCTGTGTTATGTATCCATTTAACTCTTATTGTTATCTATTAACAAAGCCTTTGGATGTGAAATAATTAGCCCCCTAACATTAGCATTGAGGCTCTAGACAAATAGAAACCTATCCATTAAAACAACAAACAACATGCTAAGTGTATGTGTATGTGTTGGTCTATGTGTGTGAGATGCTAGGTATATAAATACAATCTGTTCAATATGTATAATGTAATTTCTATATATGTTTTCAGGTCTGATCATTGGTATTGGATAACCCACTACTGGACAATTTCTGAGGAAGATATTGCTTCTATTGTCAGCTTTTCATATTGGCCTGTAGTTTTTCATCTTGAGTAAAGTCCTCTTGCGATTTCCCTTCTTCCATATTAGCATTTCTATTACTGTCACACTTATTCAAGTAATGTTTAGGCATCTGTGTGTATGAGACTTTGAGGGTGAGGCCTCTCTAAAATTTTAAACAAACATTCTGATGCTACATCTCTTACAATCTTTATAATTTTTTTTTTTTTGGTTTTTCTTCAAGACAAGGTTTCTCTGTGTAGCCCTGGCTGTACTGGAACACACTCTGTAGACCAGCCTGGCCTCAAACTCAGAAATCTGCCTGCATCTGCCTCCCAAGTGCTAGGATTAAAGGATGTGCCACCACTGCCTGGCTCTTACAATCTTTCTACATGACCTATTCTACAATGATCCCTCAGTATGCAAGCATAGATTTAATGTAGATTTATCACGTGGGACTGGGCTCCACAAATCCAACTGAAGACTTGAACAGAAAGTAAAAATAGCCAAAAGTTTGGGAATGGAAAGATATCATGAACTTCTTCTTGATCCATAACTCTTTTTTAAAGACCAATTTTATGCAGGCCAAATACAGATAATCACGGTTATGAGTTTATGATAATATCTTTGGTATACCAAAAAGATGACATTTTCAATCCTTTTTCTTAAATCCTTTTTCTTATGTTCAAGATCTATAACCCTCTCTGTAACATCCTTTACTATGTTAGGGATTTAGAGGAGATAGAAGAAGTTTCGTGTTTTCAACAAACTAATTATGTGTGTGTGTGTGTGTGTTCGTGTGTGTGTGTATGTGTGTGTTTGTGTGTGTGTGAATATGCAAATGTATGAGTCTATTTGTGTGTGTGTGGTGTGGTGTGGTGTATAAATTTGCATACCATGACACAAATATATGGAGGTCTGATGACAATTTGTGGAAGTTAGTTCTTGCCTCCCAACATATGGGTTTCTCCTCAGGCTTTCAGGCTTTGTGCCAAGTCACTGACCATCTTGATATTCTAACTTAAAGAAACTTTTACAGTTGTCATGTTTGAAGATGACTTTGTACAAATTAATGACTCATGAGTAACTCTGAGGAATTAGATGCTATTATATCTTTTGTGTGAATAAGATTTATAGTGCCCTTGAGCAGTATAGTTAATCATAATTTGTGTAGATTTGTGGATTATCTTTGGCTTTTTTCATAGGAGATAAAATATGAATTTCTATTTTTAAAAGTACCCTTATTTTTCAGCAGTCTTGATGCTTACCCATGTAAACTTGGACCCTTTTTATATAAAATAAGAATCAAAGACGAGGGGAAATGGTTTCTCATTTGGAAAAAAAATCACCATTTATCTTTTTTCTTTCTTTATTATTATTTTTATTTTCTAAATTCTTTGTTTACATTCTCAATGCTTTCCCCTTTCCCAGTTCCCCCCTCCCCATATGTCCCATAAACTTTCTCTCCACCCATTCTCCAATCACCTCCCTCCTTTTTCTCTGTCCTCATACTCCCCTACAATGCTGTATCAGGCCTCTCCTTACTTCTTGATGGGATTCATTTGATATGCTACTTATGTCTTGGGTATTCACAGAAGAATACACATAGAACACAATCACTGATAAGTGGATATTAATTAGCCCAGAAGCTCTGAATACCATTCATCTTAAGATTTGGTTTCAGGTTCTCCCTAGAGACTGAACTTACTGACTCAATCCTGACCAATGGTTTTAATGTGTTCTCAAAAGCATAAGAGAAATATGCCTAATATTTTGTTTACAATGTCCTTTTAGAACTGTTGATCATAGTCTAGACTTGAGTATTCAGACCTTTTTGTGAAGTGTGTGTGTGTTTTATCAAGATAGTATCCTGGTTAAGAACTTAAAGAAACAACAAAATCAACAATTAAATGGAATTTTGAACAAACTGTGAGACCTGAGATATCAGGATGAAGGACACTAAATACTGAAGCTAGGAAAAGCATAACAGTGTTTGGCTTATAAAAATACACTTTATAGATGAGGTATTAATCATGCAGCACTAAAATCAGAGTTCAAGGTGGAATTTCTCTTTATTTTGTCCTACATGAACAAGATGAAGGCACAGCTTCTGAGTTAGATTTTTCTATTGCACTTATAGATAACTTTAGGTGAAACCAACTTTGGAAGGATCAGGGTTTCTCAACTCATAGCCTTTCCCAGTCTAATCAGGGAAAAACTAAAGACAGGAATCTTTAAGCAAGAATTGAATTATAGACCATGGGAGAACACTGCTTACTGTGAAGATATATCAGATGTCTTTATCAGAGCATACAGGACCAAGAACCATATGATAGCATTGCCCAGAAGTGCTGGACCCTGCATATTGATCATTAATCAGGAAAATATCCCACATGTTTTCCAACAAGCCAATTTGATTAGTGTATTTTCCATCTGAGGATCCCTCTTCCTAAATGACTCTAATTTATGTCAACTTGACATAAACTTATCAAGAATATATAGCTTCATAAATATGAAAATTTCAAAGAAGATTCTAGTAATAACCTGCATAATAATGTCATAAATAAACTGAAAGCCATGAATTTACTTCTTCAGTAATTCACTAGCATAGATATGGATATGCACTAAGAAGTATATGTAGAAATCATTATCAAAATATGGATTCAAGTACACTTAAAGAAATATTGATAAATCCAATGATGTTTTTACTATGAATTATAAGCTTAAATTAAATTAGTTGGGAAATCATAAATTCTATGTGAAAAGATATGAACAAAACAAGTAGAAGACTTTTACTGGAGAATCAACAAGATTTTATAAAATATGTGATATACTAACCACTGAGAAGAATCGTATGCTCCGTAGCAGCATAGGAAAGGAGAACTAGAATTAGTTACTGGAAGTTATGTATCAACTTGTAGAATGAAAGGTTTTTTACTGATATCAGAAGACTAAAGCTAGAAATTTAAAAGATGATTGCAAATGTACAAAGTAAGATTGGTGTACAGATGTCAGACACTCTAGAACTCACTGATTAAAGAACTTTGCACAATTTTCTGTGTCTTCATTTCTTATGTCTGTTTTGGTTTATTACTTACTATACTTTTAGCTGTTAATATTTGTAGAGAACACTCCTCCAATGCTGGTTGGATTGCAAGCTGGTACAACCACTCTGGAAATCCATCTGGTGGTTCCTCAGAAAACTGGGCACGACACTTGCGGAGGACCCTGCTATAGCACCCCTGGGCATATGCCCAGAGGATTCCCCAGCATGTAATAAGAATACAAGTTTCACCATGTTCATAGCAGCCCTATTTATAATAGCCAGAAATTGGAAAAAAAAACCAGATGTCCCTCAATGGAGGAATGGATGGGAAAAAATATGGTATATATGCACAATGGAGCACTATTCATCCATTAGAAACAATGAATTCATGAAATTATTAGACAAATGGATGGAGCTAGAGATCATCATCCTAAGTGAGGTAACCCAGTCTCAAAAGAACACTCATGATATGAACTCGCTGATAAGCAAATAGTAGCCTAGAAGCTTGGAATACCCAAGACACAATCCACATATCAAATGATGTTCAAGAAGAATGTTGGAGTGGCCCCTAGTTCTGGAAAGGCTCAGTGCAGCAGTGGAGGGGAATACCAGAACAGGAAAGTGGGAAGGGGTCAATGGGGGAACAGGGGAAGGGAAGAGGGCTTGCAGGGAAGGGGGATCAAGGAAAGGGGAAATCATTTGAAATGTAAATGAAGAATATACCATGCGGAAAAAAAAGATGATTTTAAGCCATGCCTATCAGAGCACTATCCAAGACAAGAAAGTTATATGGTCAGGTCTACTCAGGGCTACATAAGATTCTATATTAATAAAATTAAAAGAGAAATTATAATGAATACTACTGCAATTTTCTTATCCATATCTATTTTCATTGTAACTGTTATCTTTAAAACTTCTGTATTTACCTCTTCTAATTTCTTTGATTTTAAAATATTATGATTAGACACATAAACTTTTAACATTCATCATATAGAACAGCTAACATTTAGAACACAGTTGTTGAGGTCCTAGTTTTCTATTTCTATGAGTGCTTTCAATTATTAGATATCTTTTCTTCATACATTATGCTACAATGATATCTTCAACAAACATTACTGTTCTTCTGGTCTTTGTAGAAAAATTTGAAAATATATCTAAAAAGTAAAATTATATTTACAACAATTACCCTTGAAAATATTTTTGCAATTTTTTTCTTTAGGTAGATGTATTTGGAAATCCACTCATGTGTATCTGTAAAAACATCAGGTCCGTTATTGAGAATACTGTGTACTCAAAACTGTCAGTTCACATCACAAACCTGTTAGTTAGCACTCTACACAGTCATAACTGCATAGCCTTTCTTAGTTTCCTTTCTTCTATCACAAATCTCTGTAGTGTCAACTGAAGAGATTCAGAAAAGTTTCATCCAGAAAAATGGGTAATTTTTTCCTAAGTATTCATGTTCCAAACTTAGACCAACTTTGTATTGCATTGTGTGTGGGGAAAAGACAAGTAAAATCACCTAACCTAAAGAAAAATGAAAATAATCTTCATAAATAAAATTACAGAAAGAAAACATTCAAAACAATTCAGTTCCAGAAAACAAGAGACAGGGAGCATTTGAATATGAATGAGGGAAATTTTCGCTCCTCTATGTTATTAATGTGTTTGCTTTCAGATATGACACACTTGACATTGGGTAAACAACTCTTTCTTAGAGACTATCACCTCTGCTCCCCCATGCTTTATCAGTTGCTTATGACTCTCTATGTTGGATTGAGGCCTCTGACCTCTTTCTCTTCCACTTTTGTTGTCCTTCTTATTGTCAGTCTTGTTTAGCTCACATTTAAGCAGCCATGTTTCTGAGTGGCTTTGTGGGTACAACTTCTGAAGCTTTTAGGAGGCACAACTTCACAATCAACCCACTGATCATCTGGCTCTTTAAATCTATTTCCTCTTCTTCAATGTTCACTATGACTTAGGGCCCAGAGTGTTTTGGAAATGTATCCTCTACTACTAACCTCCACTTCCCGACATTTTGAATGGTTGTAGTTTTCTATGGAGGCTTCAGTATTTTGCAAAGATAAATTACAGACTTAACAGGTAATTTTAAGTATTATTCAAATTTACAGAGACATACAGACATATAATGGCAAGTAGTCAAAAAAGAGGTACAAATTTGAAAGACAGTAGGGGAGTTGTACATGGGAGGATCTGGAGGAAGAAAGGGAAAAGGAGAATACACTTGTTATAATCGCAAAAATAAAAATTTCAAGATAAATAATCAAGCTGAAAAACATCATTTTTAGTGTTCCCTGATATCTTCACAATCTAATATATCACTTGAAATTTGATAGATTTAGCAAATATGATAAAGGGATACAAAGCTGCATTTAAAATTCAGAGCAATATTGTTTTTATTTAAGTATTTAGGGTACTGTTGTGCTAGAAAAATAACCAAGCTTGCTTGCTATGTAGAACTAGTTAATACTCTACTTCAGGTTTTGTAAACACTCAGTGCTTTTCTTGAGAAACAGCTTCACTTTAGCCAGACCTGCTCCAGGTCTGTGCATTCTTAAAATGAACCAAAAACATAGCAGTGGTAGCCATTTCTCCTTGGGCCCACACATTTTCTTTTAACAGGTTCATATTCATATCACTTTTATATTTTTATTGTCCTCTGGATATTTTATTTCCTCTCTCTCTCTCTCTCTCTCTCTCTCTCTCTCTCTCTCTCTCTCTCTCTCTCTCTCTCTCTCTCTCTCTCTCTCTCTCTCTCTCTCTCTCTCTCCAGAAAACAACCACTTGGTATATCCTGTTTCTCTTTCTGTACTTGTCTTAAAAGAAATGGTTAAGCTGTTTATCATTTTTGGCATTTTCAATAGATCCCAATTCTATTATTTACTTTACCTTCTTCAAAAAACATTTCTGAACAGTATATATGATAATATAACTTTATAGACTATATACACAGAATGTCAAAATGTCAAAATATGCATTTCGTTTACTTTAAAATTTATTTTTCCTGCTTTCTCCTCAGCACCTGCTAGACTCGGTTTTTGAAGCATGTGAGCATATTTGATTGTGCAGGTGTATTTGCTTTAACAAAAAAATTTAAAATGCATACTCTTGCAGGTTCTATTTTAATATGGTATATTAATATTTCCCAATTCTATTCACCTACATACACAGGAAATTGTGAAATGTAATGTTTTAAATATGGAATTCTTTATAAATTGAGAGAAAGACATTTCAAGTGATTTTCTCATAGATGTCTACAAAATTTAGCCTTCAGTGTGCTTTAGGATGAGTGACTGCATTTTCTGTGTCTTTCTTGCCTACAGCAAAATCACGGGGCTCTTAGGAAATAATGTACATAAGGTACCCATATTAAAAAGTTGCTACTGATTTGGGTGTTTTGAATTATGTTTGTAGTATTTCTGCAGGATATAGAATTTAATTATATAATTAAGTAATATAATTATTTAATTAAGTAATGACAGAGGTAGTGATAAGATTCCATCAGCTTCTTGTTAGCTATGTAGCATATGAATATAACCTCAAAGGCTCAGAGATCAGGTGTGCAACCTTTGACAATTCTAGAGAAAAGAAGCTCTTCAAAGCTGTGAATAGGGCTACAAGCCCTCTGAGGCCCCCATAGAAAAACTCAAAGCGTAATATTTCCATCTCTGAGAGTTGTTTGTAGTGCTAGGTTTGGACAAAGATAATTCTAATCTCAGATTAACAGTCTTTTTCCTCCCATATCACTCCACTCTCCTCATTTTGCTACTTGCTACTTATACTGTACCAGAAAAATCCAAGATTAGAGCCTCATCTCAGAACACTTAAAAGCTTGAGAAGATAATTTCTTTAACTAATAGTAGGACAATAGGTTTGTTGGACTACAGATAGATGTATAGAGATCATTTCCAGCCCACTAAAGTGGCCCAGTGAACATCAACTTTAAATGTGAATCATTTTAAGAAGGTATGAAATAGAATGTGAGTTTTGTCTTTGTGTAAGTGATTTCTTATTAGGGCATCAAGAAAGAAAACAATGGGATAAACTGAAGTGAGTAACAAATGATGCTAGGATTTAACCTGGCATTTTTCAAAGAAAATAAGTACCCATATAAAACCCAAGAGAAAAGCAGTGAACAAATGGATACTGACTCAATCTCTACTACTTAAAACAATATTGAACCTACATGATTCTCAATAAAATTCTTTTGCTTTCTGACTATTTGAATGATGGAAATCTAGTTTGTGACTTAGAGATTTGGTAAATTTTTGCTTCTAGTCAACAACATTTTTAATCTTGTAATGTGTTTGGATCCTGAGGATGAGAAACAAAATTAAATGTGGATTAATATATAGTATTTATTAAAAATATTAATCATATTAATTCTTATATATTTTTAAATAATATGAATAGATTAACTATAAGTTCCTAGTAAGTAATAACTACTCCTGAGGTAACCAAATACAAATATTTTATATGTAGTTCTTTTGATGATGAACATAATTTTGAACTAATATCTTTTGTGAAGGCAACTACTGTTCTTACATTGAATTTTGAAAGTTTTGATAGGCAAACATGGTCTGTTGTCAAAATTACCTGAAAACTTTGAGGATTCTGAAATTTTCCAGTCATAAAATATGGGGTTATTAAATACAGAATGACTATAAATTAGTGCAAAGCTCCATTTTTTACTAAAATATTATTAATTAAATTGAAGTTCTGTCTAAAATTTTATCAGTATCTCTAAATAAACTGATCATGATTCAAAATAGCTAAAATAGAAGAACAAATTTGAAACATTTATAGAATTTCTAAGTCTACCATTAGCTAACTTCTTAGTAGGATTCAAATTATATTAAAATGTGTTTTTTATACATGAAATACACAGATTTCTTTTTGTTGCATCATCCTCATAGGCATCAGTAATCTAAGATGAATTCGTTTAATAAAACCATCACTTCTGCGGTACATATATTCTCAAAATACTTTTATATTTCTAGAGTACAATGTAGATAAAACACAGAGATGGAAAGTTTATGTAGTGAGACTGACTGTCCCATGGAATCTGTCATTTTGTAATGTTGTGTGAGGGAGATGTCTTGTGATCCACCTAAATCAGCCTCAGGCAACACCATATTTCACCTTTCTCAAAACTATAAACATGACTTACAAGCAGGAGAAATGCAAGTTAAACTAGGTTTTAAGGTAAAAGAATCTACAATATGTCTACTGATACATGCTACATCAATTTTGCTGTTCTCAATGATGTAGCTGTCCAATAAAGCCAATCCATACATGATGATTTTGTCTCCTGTCCTCCTCCCTCTTAGAGTCTTATTTTGCATAGCAGAGGTCCTAAGAACCATTGTGGTTTCTTAATTCTCCTGGTGCAACTACTATTTTTTGTTTCTCATACAATCGAATCTACCTTACTTTTTTTATTCGATATATTCTTTATTTACATTTCAAATGATTTCCCATTTACTGGATTCCCCTCCCCTAAAGTGCCATAAGAACTCTTCCCTTCCCTGTTCCCCAATCCACCCCTTCCCACTTCCCTGTTCTGATATTCCCCTACACTGCTGCATTAAGCCTTTCCAGGACCAGGGACTACTCCTTCCTTCTTCTTGAGCATCATTTAATATGTGGATTGTGTCTTGGGTATTCCAAGGTTCTAGGTTAATATCTGCTTATCAGTGAGTGCATACCATGAGTGTTCTTTTGAGACTGGGTTACCTCACTTAGGATGATGATCTCCAGTGCTATCCATTTGTCTAAGAATTTCATGAACTCAATGTTTCTAATGGCTGAATAGTACTCCATGGTGTATATACACCACATTTTCTCTATCTATTCCTCCATTGAGGGACATCTGTCTGGGTTCTTTCCAGCTTCTGGCTATTATAAATAGGGCTGCTATGAACGTAGTGGAGCATGTATCCTATGGGTGCATTCCCAGAGGTGGTATAGTGGGGTCCTCAGGTAATATCATGCCCAGTTTTCTGAGGAACTGCCAGAATGATTTCCAGAGTGGTTGTACCAGCTTGTAATCCCACCAGCAGTGGAAGAGTGTTCCTTTTTCTCCACAACCTCCCCCTTTTCTAGAGTGGTTGTATCAGCTTGCAACCCCACCAGCAGTGGAGGAGTGTTCCTCTTTCTCCACATCCTCACCAGCACCTGTTCTCTCCTGAGTTTTTTATCTTAGCCAATCTGACTGGTATAAGTTGAAGTCTCAACTCTAAGATCAAGAATTGACAAATGGGACCTAATAAAATTACTGAGTTTCTGTAAGGCAAAGGACATTGTCAAAAGAACAAAACAGCAACAAACAAATTGGGAAAAGATCTTTACAAATCTACATCTGACAGAGAGCTAATATCCAAGATATAAAAAGAACTCAAGAAGGTAGACTCCAGAGAGCCAAATAACCCCATTAAAAATGGGGTACAGAGCTAAGCAAAGAATTTTCACCTGAGGCATATTGAGTGGCAGAGAAGCACCTAAAGAAATGTCCAACATACATAGTCATCAGGAAAATGCAAATCAAAACTACCCCAAATCTACCTTATCCCTAACCTAGAAACACACATACAGGTGATCTGGGAGGACTCCAATCAGAGTTGATTTAGCATCCATCCTTTAAACAAAAAAGGCTAGCTGCCTTGTCTGGCCCCATTGGAATTGAATGTGCCTAGTCCTGTAAAGACTAGATGCTCCAGAGAAAAAGGATGCCGTGGCTTGTGGGAGGACAGTGTTAGAGCTGAAGAGGAGTACAAAGAGTTGGGAAACTCTGGGAAGGGGCAAGTGGAGCACATAAAACAGAGCCAATTAAAAAGGAGTATAATAAGACATTGTTCCTCTTCCTTCCCATACTGTGCTGCTTGGCCCTGGATGTAGCACTCTGCTTAGCCAAGCCATTGCACTACTACATTTTGTAGAGCTTGGTCTTTGGATGGAAGGAACGGCATAAGGAGAGGTGACAACATTGTTTCTTTGGTATCATGCACTTCAGCTCTCATATCAGCTCTCTCCTGACTACATGTTTGGACTCAGTAGTACATTTTCTTCTGCAATACATTTGCCTCTGAGTCTGAATACTTTCTTCTAAATGAAATCTTTCTGGGTAAGATGCCAGTATTTACAGATTAAATCGGTGCATCAAATCTTCACCCTTTACATTTACAGAGCTTTATTTCTCCTAACAACATAAGCAATTTCTCTAATAAATGGAATTATTTGTAAAAAATACATAAAAACTAAATACATAAAAATGTTTGATTGAATACTTTTATGAGTAAGTAATGTGGAAGTTATGATTATAAAAATGGAAAAAAGTAGTTTGCCTTTAGAAGAATTTATTTATTAATTTTTTTATTAATTAATTAATTTATTTGTGTATTTAGTCATGAGTAGCAAAGACAAGACCTCATGCATTCTAAACAAGCATTCTCACATTGATCTACAGCCAGATTTCCTGCCAATTATTCTTTTCAGGACAGATCTCACTAAGGAACTCATTGACCTTGAACTTAGTCTTTAACCAAGCAGACCATGAATTACACTAGAGTAGCATAGAATACAAAGCTGGGCAACTGGGTCTGCTTTCAAAAAGGCATATTAATGATTTTCTCATGGCATTTATCAGTGGTAATATGTATTATATTTAATTCATAGGTGTGCCATCTGTCTTAGCAGGCAGTGAGAGCTTCAAGGGCAGAATCCACATAAATTGGCATTGTAACATCTTTCTTTCACAGCATGGTCTAAACTAAATTGTATTTGAAAGCAGAGCTGTGAAAAGAATTTAAAAGAAAAGAAAAGGCCAAGAAGGTGGGACATCATCAAGCAGATAGAAGAAAAACAAATAGTAAAGAGACAAATAGATTGTTAGGAGGGAGAAAAAGAAGGTAGAAGAAGTAGTATGTTAGTTTACATGAAAGAGAATTGTTGAATACACTCTATTTCTGTAGGGCTTCGTAATTCTGATGTACAGATCATGCTACTACACAATTTAGGAAGAATGTCAACATAGAGAAAACTTCCATTAGCTTTCAATGGAAAATGTACATTTTATAAAGAGGTGCTTTTTTTCTTGTCAAACTTGAGCAAGTAGAAAGTTATACATAAGAAAGGCCTCAAGAAAAGAATCCATTTTACCATCACACATTCTCTGGAATGTGAAAATGAAGTTACCTTTAAAATGAGTAATTATAACTAGACATGAAATGGCAGGGCTCCTTTGTAGATAACAACACGGATATTTGACATTTTAAGGAGATAGTACAATCCATAGACTGTAAATGAGAGAAATGTCTTTAGGGTTCAAGCAAGCTTTGAGCATATTGCAATCATAGTTGGGCACATTATAAAATACTGTTCATGCACATTATCAGGAAAGCAATAAATTATTTCCAAGGTGCCAACTTAATTAATCAATTAAAAATAGTTTTAAGATAGTACTACTTTTTGTTTTCAGTGTGAGCAGCACTCCGTGGAACTATAGGAAACTATGAAAAAATATGTGACACAGTCCATTCCTCTGAAAAAAATTTCTATTTGAACTGAACTTATTTAAAAACACATACAAAAATAAAAATATAATTCAATAATGAGAAGTAGAGGAAAAAATACAATACTCTGATCTGCCAGGTTGCAAATGTTGCTGTGGTGAAGGGCATTTGTCTGGACAAAATCATTTAAAACAGATATGAAATATCTGTGGAGTTTGGATACATGATATGCATTTTGAAATAATTATTTTTAATAGTAACTAGAGAATAAAGTGATTTTTTTCTGCATGTGTATTTGTATTCAGGTCCACATGTGTTTTGGAACACATGTGTATGCATGACCACATGTGTTTTTGAACACGTGTGTGCACAGATATGCTTCCAAACATATGCGTGTATATGTAGAAGCCAGAGAGTGACCCCTGGTATCTTAATTGATTGCTTTTGATCATAAATATTGAGGCAGGATCTCTCAATTCAACACTGGGGATCCCCTGTGTCTGTCTCCTGCTTTGTGAGCTTATAAGAAAGCTGCATTCTCAGGATTCATTTAATTTCTGTGGACTCAAACTTGAGTCATCATATTTGCATGGCATGTACTTTACCGGTTGAGCTCTCTCTATAGTCACAAAATGCCTCCTTTATTCTTACTTTTCATCTCTCCCCATTTCTAAGTGTCTTTTCCTCTTTCTTTGGCTGTCCTCTGTATCCGAGCTTCTCTTTGTGTCTTTCACTCCCCTTTCTTGTTCTCTCTCTATATCTTTCTGTGTGACTTTCTCTCCGTCTCTCTGTCTCTGGCTCTGACTCTGACTCTTTCTCTCTCTCTAATGGTGGTGGTGGTGGCGGTGATGGTGGTGGTAGTAGTGGTGGTGTTTGTGTGTCTGAGTGTATGCGTTTGTGAATGTGTGTTTTGTGTAGTGTGATTATGGCAATATGATTATTACATGTGATTTTATGTGTATCATTTCATCTAGTATTCAGATTAGCAATGATAATTGTTAATAAGTACCAAATGCTATATTTCATTCATACTTTAAATTGTTTTTCTTTTTGGACCATAACAATACTGCCATTGTTTCCTTAAAAGGACCCTATTGTAAAATAGCAGCTGCAAAAGCCATTAGATACTGTAGGTCAAGTGAAAGTCGCCTTAGAAAAATAAGTGCATTACTTGAAAAATCTATATAAATAAAATCTTTGCAGGTATAATATTGGGCAATTACAGAATCACAGAGTACTATCTGGGATCTTTACTTATTTTTAATGTATAGTATGAATGTTAGCAATTCTTCTCTTATATTTTCTTCTACTTGGATCTACAATTGACATTGCTTATAGCAACTGTTTTGTTTTTTGTTTTTATTGAATGATATGCATTAAATAGCAATAAGATAATTAGATAGGAATGACATTTTGTCTTTTAACTAGTCTATTGATTTGTAATCTCATTATCTTATCTATTCAACAGATGCTCATAAAATGATTACCATAAAATTACTTTATATTCCCTAATATCATCTGTTCTTAGTGGGAATTAGCACAGATTAACTCAGAGTTGCCTATTCTCTTAACATCTACCTTATTTATGACATGTCATGCCCACTTGCCAAACTATATTAACTATAAGCTGTTACTTAAGAAGACTTTTTATGGTCTATTTGGTGATAATATAATAAATAATAGCATTCTTCAATAAAAAATTGTCCCTAATTTCCATAGCAGCATTTTATACTTTGTGCATGGAAGGCACACACAGCTGCATCTAAAATTTTTCAATATCTGAGACGTGATTGCTGTTAACTACTAGTCTCTACAAGAAAACAAAATAGAAAATACAGAAGTCATCAATACTAATAAACCTAAACACTGGATATTTGATGAAACAATAACACAATACAAAAATTAAAATTCCAGTGGCTGAATATAAGAAATTACAAAGTAACCAGTTTGGAATTTGAAATGGCTCAACCACTTGATGCCAGGCCTGATCACCTGAATCTCACTTGGTAAAAGGAGAAAATCAATTCTTACAACTTGTTTTCAGCATACAGGTGTTCACTATAGTATCTGTGAGCATGCAAGTATACACACACACACACACACATGAGCACACAATAAAGAAATACAAAATGTAAGTTATTTTGTAATAAATCTTAAGGATAATGATAGCAAGAAAATCTTCTACTGGATCACTAGCTTAATGATAGTAGCAACTAAGAGTTTATTAGGACATTAATAAAAGATAAAAATTGTTTCAATAACCAAGGAAAACACTAAACAAAAATGTTTAAGCAATGAAATAGTTACTTGCATGTCCCTCCCAATTATTTCATATTGCATTGAAGCACCTGTAATCAGAAGACCGAAAGGCACAGACAGTCAGTTCAAACAAATTAAATAATAAGAAAACTGTGAAACACTGGTATGCAGAAGTGGCACCTGTATACTGTAAACTAAAGAAAACTTTGCTTGTTTTTATTTTGTGTTAGTTACTTTGATCCATATAGTTTTGCAATTAAAACAATAGGAATGCTTTTACATAGATTTTTGAGCATCTAACTGAGAAATAGATGAGAATAATTAGCTTAAAAAGCATTAAATAAATGTTGCATAATGTGATTTTCTTTTCTTGACATACTTTATTGACATATTAGAAAATATAAAGAAGAATATTAAGAGGTACTCTGAAGTATCATTTCAAATGTCAAATGAAAGTAAAAAGGAAGTGGGAATATGATATAGAGAAATGAAAATTAATATGTAAAAACCATTAAGAAATTATTGACTATTTTTTTAAACATTATTTTATTTTTATTTTATGTATGTAAATGCTTTGCCTCTGTGTATGTCTGGGCACCACATGTGGTGGATAGACTGTGGTGAGGGTTGGAAAGTTGGCTCAACTGTTTTTTTTTTTTTATTGGATATATTTTTTATTTACATTTCAAATGATTTCCCCTTATCTAGGCCCCCCACTCCCAGAAAGTTCCATAAGCCCCCTTCTCTCCCCCTGTCCTCCCACCCACCCCTTCCCACTTCCCCGTTCTGGTTTTGCTGAATACTGCTTCACTGAGTCTTTCCAGAACAAGGGGCCACTCTTCCTTTCTTCTTGTACCTCATTTGATGTGTAGATTATGTTTTGGGTATTCCAGGTTTCTAGGTTAATATCCACTTATTAGTGAGTGCATACCATGATTCACGTTTTGAGTCTGGGTTACCTCACTTAGTATGATGTTCTCTAGCTCCATCCATTTGTCTAAGAATTTCATGAATTCATTGTTTCTAATGGCTGAATAGTACTCCATTGTGTAGATATACCATATTTTTTGCATCCACTCTGCTGTTGAGGGATACCTGGGTTCTTTCCAGCATCTGGCAATTATAAATAGGGCTGCTATGAACATAGTAGAGCATGTATCCTTATTACATGGTGGGGAATCTTCTGGGTATATGCCCAGGAGTGGTGTAGCAGGATCTTCTGAAAGTGAGGTGCCCAGTTTTCGGAGGAACCGCCAGACTGATTTCCAGAGTGGTTGTACCAATTTGCAACCCCACCAGCAGTGGAGGACTGTTCCTCTTTCTCCACACCCTTTCCAACAAGTGCTATCTCCTGAATTTTTATTCTTAGCCATTCTGACTGGTGTAAGGTGAAATATCAGGGTTGTTCTGATTTGCATTTCCCTAATGACTAATGAAGTTGAGCATTTTTTAAGATGCTTCTCCTCCATCTGAAGTTCTTCAGGTGAGAATTCTTTGTTTAACTCTGTACCCAATTTTTAATAGGGTTGTTTGGTTTTCTGGAGTCTAACTTCTTGAGTTCTTTATATATATTGGATATTAGCCCTCTATCTGATGTAGGATTGGTGAAGGTCTTTTCCCAATTTGTTGGTTGCCAATTTGTCCTCTTGATGGTGTCCTTTGCCTTACAGAAACTTTGTAATTTTATGAGGTCCCATTTGTCAATTCTTGCTCTTAGAGCATACGCTATTGGTGTTCTGTTCAGAAACTTTCTCCCTGTACCGATGTCCTCAAGGGTCTTCCCCAGTTTCTTTTCTATTAGCTTCAGAGTGTCTGGCTTTATGTGGAGGTCCTTGATCCATTTGGCTTTGAGCTTAGTACAATGAAACAAGAATGGATCAATTCGCATTCTTCTGCATGCTGACCTCCAGTTGAACCAGCACCATTTGTTGAAGAGGCTATCTTTTTTCCATTGGATGTTTTCAGCCTCTTTGTCGAGGATCAAGTGGCCATAGGTGTGTGGGTTCATTTCTGGATCTTCAAACCTGTTCCACTGATCGTCCTGCCTGTGACTGTACCAATACCACACAGTTTTTAACACTATTGCTCTGTAGTATTGCTTGAGGTCAGGGATACTGATTCCCCCAGAATTTCTTTTGTTGCTGAGAAGATTTTTAGCTATCCTGGGTTTTTTGTTATTCCAGATGAATTTGATAATTGCTCTTTCTCACTCTGTGAAGAATTGAGTTGGGATTTTGATGGGTATTGCATTGAATCTGTAGATTACTTTTGGCAAAATGGCCATTTTAACTATATTGATTCTACTGATCCATGAGCATGGGAGGTTTTCCGATTTTTTGAGGTCTTCTTCCATTTCCTTCTTCAGAGTCTTGAAGTTCTTGTCATACAGATCTTTCACATGTTTGGTAAGAGTCACCCCAAGATACTTTATACTGTCTGTGGCTATTGTGAAGGGGGTCATTTCCCTAATTTCTTTCTCAGCCTGCTTATCCTTTGAGTATTGGAAGGCCACTGATTTGCTTGAGTTGATTTTATAACCTGCCACTTTGCTGAAGTTGTTTATCAGCTGTAGGATTGATTTCTCTAGTGGAGTTTTATGGGTCACTTAGGTAGACTATCATGTCATCTGCAGATAATGATAGTTTGACTTCTTCCTTTCCAATTTGTATCCCTTTGACCTCCTTATGTTGTCGTATTGCCTGAGCTAGTACTTCAAGTACAATATTGAAAAGATAAGGAGAAAGGGGGCAGCCCTGTCTAGTCCCTGATTTTAGTGGGATTGCTTCAACATTCTCTCCATTTAGTTTGATGCTGGCTACTGGTTTGCTGTATATTGCTTTTACTATGTTTAGGTATGAGCCTTGAATTCCTGTTCCTTCCAAGACTTTAAGCATGAAACGATGCTGAATTTTGTCAAATGCCTTTTCAGCATCCAATGAAATGACCATGTGGTTTTTTTCTTTGAGTTTGTTTATGTAGTGGATTGCCTTGATGGATTTCCATATATTGAACCAACCCTGCATTCCCGGGATAAAGCCTACTTGATCATGGTGGATGATCGTTTTGATGTGTTCTTGGATTCGGTTGGCAAGAATTTTATTGATTATTCTTGCATCGATGTTCATAAGGGAGGAAATTGGTCTGAAGTTCTCTTTCTTTGTTGGATCTTTGTGTGGTTTTGGTATCAGCGTAATTGTGGCTTCTTAGAAGGAATTGGGTAGTGTTCTTTCTCTTTCTATTTTGTGGAATAATTTGAAGAGTATTGGTGTTAATTCTTCTTTGAAGGTCTGATAGAATTCTGCACTGAAACCATCTGATCCTGTGCTTTTTTTTGGTTGGAAGACTTTCTATGACTCCTTCAATTTCTTTAGACAATATGGGACTGTTTAGATGATCTATTTGGTCCTGATTTAATTTTGGAATTTGGTATCTGTCAAGGAAATTGTCCATTTCCTCCCAATTCTCCAGTTGTGTTGAGTACAGGTTCTTGTAGTAGGATCTGAAGATTTTTTGGATTTCCTCAGTTTCTGTTGTTATATCTCCCTTTTCAGTTCTAAGTTTGTTAATTTGGATACTTTCTCTGTACCCTTTGGTCAGTCTGGCTAAGGGTTTATCTCTCTTGTTGATTTTCTCAAAGAAAAAGCTCCTGGTTTTGTTGATTCTTTGTATTGTTCTCTTTGTTTCTACTTGATTGATTTCAGCCCTGAGTTTGATGATTTCCTGCCTTCTACTCCTCCTGGGTGAAATAGCTTCTTTTTGTTCCAGGGCTTCCAGGTGTGTCATTAAGCTGGTAGTGTATGCTCTCTTCATTTTCTTTTTGGAGGCACTCAGGGCTATGAGTTTTCCTCTTAGCACTGCTTTCATTGTGTCCCATAGATTTGGGTATGTTGTGTCTTCATTTTCATTGTGTTCTAAAAAGTCTTTAATTTCTTTCTTTATTTCTTCCTTGACCAAGGTATCATTGAGTAAAATATTGTTCAATTTCCACGTGTATGTGGGTTTTCTCTTGTTTTTGTTGCTATTGAAGACCACTTTTACTCCATAGTGATCTGATAGGAGGCATGGGATTAGTTCGATCTTCTTATATTTGTTGAAGTCTGTCTTGTGACCAATTATATATGGTCGATTTTGGAGAAGGTACCATGAGGTACTGAGAAAAAGGTATATTCTTTTGCTTTAGGATAGAATGTTCTATATATATCTGTTAAATCTAATTGGTCCAAACCTTCAATTAGTTTCATTATGTCCCTGTTTAGTTTCTGTTTTCCTGATCGGTCCATTGAGGAAAGTGCAGTGTTGAAGTCACCCACAATTATTGTGTTAGGTGCAATGTGTGCTTTGAGCTTTAATAAAATTTCTTTTATGAAAGAGGGTGCCCTTGCATTTGGAGCATAGATGTTTAGGATTGAGAGTTCTTCTTGTTGTATTTTTCCTTTGACCAGCAAGAAGTGTCCCTCAGAGTCTCTTTTGATGACTTTGGGTTGAAAGTCAATTTTATCTGATATTAAAATGGCTACTCCAGCTTGTTTCCTGAGACCATTTGCTTGTAAAATTGTCTTCCAGCATTTTACTCTAAGGTAGTGTTTGTCTTTGACCCTGAGGTGTGTTTCCTGTAAGCAGCAAAATGTAGGGTCCTGTTTACGTATCCAGTCAGTTAGTCTAGGTCTTTTTATTGGGGCATTGAGTCCATTGATGTTAAGAGATATTAAGGAATAGTGATTGTTACTTCCTGTCATTTTTGACGTTATTTTTTAAATTTGATTGGTTAACTTCTTTTGGGTTTGATAAAAGGTTACTATCTTGCTTTTTCCAGGGTGAAGTTTCCCTCCTTGTATTGGTGTTTTCCTCCTATTATCCTTTGTATGGCTGGGTTTGTGGATAGATATTGGGTAAACTTGGTTTTGTCATGGAATATCTTAGTTTCTCCATCTATGGTGATTGAGAGTTTTGCTGGATATAGTAGTTTTGGCTGGCATTTGTGTGGTCTTAGAGTCTACATGAGATCAGTCCAGGATCTTATAGCCTTCATAGTCTCGGGTGAAAAGTCTGCTGTGATTCTGATAGGTCTTCCTTTATGTGTTACTTGACCTTTTTCTCTTACTGCCTTTAATATTCTTTCTTTGTTTAGTACATTTGGTGTTTTGATTATTATGTGATGGGAAGTATTTCTGTTCTGGTCCAGTCTGTTTGGAGTTCTGTAGGCTTCTTGTATATTCATGGGCATCTCTCTCTTTAGGTTAGGGAAGTTTTCTTCCATAATTTTATTGAAGATATTTTCTGGCCCTTTATGTTGTAAAGATTCACTCTCATCTATGCCTGTAATCCTTAGGTTTGGTCTTCTCATTGTGTCCTGGATTTCCTGGATATTTTGGGTTACAAGCTTTTTGCTTTTTGCATTTTCTTTAGCTGTTGAGTCCATGGTTTCTATGGTATCTTCAGCGTCTGAGATTCTTTCTTCTATCTCTTGTATTCTGTTGTTGATATTTGCATCTATGTCCACTGATTTCTTCCCAAGGCTTTCTATCTCCAAAGTTGTCTCCCTTTGAGTTTTCTTACTTGTTTCTACTTCTGATTTTAGATCCTGGATGGTTTTGCTTAGCTCCTTCACTTGCTTGTTTGTGCTTTCCTGTAATTCTTTAAGAGACCCTTGTGTTTCCTCTTTCATGACCTCAGCCTGTTGACCAAAGTTCTCCTGTATTTCTTTAAGTGTTTTATGTGTTTCCTCATTATTGGCTTTTGTATTCTGGATTTCTTTCAATGATTTTTGTGTTTCCCTTGCAAGGGCTTCTAACTTTTGATCCATTTTCTCCTGAATTTCTTTAAGTATGTCCTTCATGTGTTCCTGTACCAGCATCATGACCAGTGATTTTAAATCCAAATCTTGTTTTACTGGTGTGATGGGGTATCCAGGGCATGCTGGTAAAGGAGAATTGGGTTCAGATGTTGCCATATTGCCTTGATTTCTGTTAGTGACGATCCTGCGTCTGCCTTTTGCCATCTAGTTCTCACTGGTGTTAGTTGGTGTTGTCAGTGCTGGACTCACCAGTGCAAGCTGCCCCTTCCAAGGTGGCCTCTGGTGCACAGCTTACCTCCTTCACTGCCTGGAGACAGGGTGTTGTTGTCCTGGCTGTTCAGACCCCGAAGCAGACACCTGAAGGCTCCTGCTGGGGCATGCTGGATTCACCGGAGCACACCGACTTCTCCTGCTGACTGCCCGGAAGCCCCACTTGCCTCTTGCAGGACCTGGAGATGTGGTGTTGCTGCTCAGGCTGATCTGGATCTGGAAGCAGAGAGGTCTGAGGGCTACCGCCAGAGGCCTCAGGACTGAAGCTAAAGCTCTGTGCCAATTATTGACTATTAAGACATCAGTTACAGCAAGAAATGTGTGGTCAGGGTCAAGACTCTAACATTACCACGAATGAAGCCCTTTTTCTTTAAGAGATGTTGATATAAAAGAAATTGATACAGAAGATTTTGATGTAAGATAGTAAGATATGACAAAGTGAGTGAATGGAAGCATACAATCTTAGAAAATACATATAAATATGTGCAGAAGCACATTCACACACATGAACTCACACAGGCACACACATAAATATACACATTTACACACACATGCAGATACACACATTTACACAGACATTCATACACATGCACATACACATGTACACACACATGCACACAAATATGTATATGTTGAAATTTTTGATTGCACATTGATCACATTCATCAGTCTCCCTCAAATCCTTCCCTATTATTTTAAAACCACCAATTTTTGTCTTCATATTTTCAAATACATCTAGTCCAATTTGCACTGTTCAGTTTCTCTTGTGTTTGGGACCATCCTCAGTAATATGGCTGAACTATTAGTTTTACACTCTTAAGGAAAGCTATCAATTACCAATAGCTCTTCAGCTAATAGTAGAACTTCATGACCAAGTACACCTTTCATGCTGTTTTTATTGTTGTTGTTTTGTTTTGTTTTGATTTGATTTTTCATCAGGCTAGATGTTGTATAGTTTTCCTGCATGATGAGTTAATTACCATTAAACAAGTCGTTAATAGTATGCCCCTTTACTAGAATAATAATAGTAGTTTCTGCTCTGAGGTCTGTATGTCCTCTCTATCCTCTGGATCTGGCAATGAAAATGGTAACAATTTTAGGTTCTACATTGTGGAGCCAGCTTTAAATCCAATCAGAAAAACTTTGGATTCACCCATGATATTTGTACCATTATTACACTAGTGGGGATGTTTGGCAAGGCCAATAGTAGTTATAGATCATCAGTTTTATCATTGAATAGCAGTGAAGCTTACTTTCCTCTTCTAGCAAAGTACATACAACCTTCCTGAAGTTAGGAAGTCAAGAAGAAGCTTCCAGGTTAGTACCAGCTTGATTTCTACATATTTTATGGCTCAAATATTTGGTATATTCAGCAACTGGCTCTTACCTGTGAAGCTCTAGAGCAGCAGTTTTCAACATGTTGGTCACTACCACTTTGGCAAACTTATATCTCCAAAATTTTTTTACGTTATGATTCATAACAGTAGCAAATTACAGTTATTAAGTAGCAGTGAAATTTTTATGATTGGCTATGAACACAACATGAATATCACCATGTGCCATGGTGTATTAAATATCACCACATTAGAAGGATTGAGAAGCAGTGTTCTAAAAAGTAATGAAACACAATGGCAGTAGTCTGTGATATTTGGAGGTGTAGAATATGAGATCACATTAGGTGATGATTGCAATAGATATAACCCACTACTGTAACTTGGCTTTTGAGTTTGTTATCCTGTTGTGTATAATTGAGCTATTGTTACCCAATTTCAGGTAGCTTTCCTGGAACTTTTTTATATGCATATAAAAAGGTTATGCAATAAAATGTTTTCATTTTTTTTAACATCTTTAAGGTTACTTATCACATCCTGTATTCATTTTTATTTTCTCACTGTTTAGTTTCTATTGTTCCATTTTCACTTGCTACCCTTTATATCACCATATTCTGTTTTCCTTCCTGTCCACTAGCAATATTCTGACCTTTGAAGGTGTTGCAAATGAAACAACATACCTCGTAATTCAAAGCTCAATCCACAAATGAGAGAAAACCTGCCTTATTTGGCTATGAGGAACTGGATCAATTGCACTCACAATTCATGTGTCCAATTCTAGCCATATACATGCAAATGTTATAATTTAATTTTCCTTCTCATCTCAATTGTACAGATATATCACATGTGTATTAAACACTGACACACTGGTGGGCATGTCGGCGCTTTCTATGTCTTTGCCATTATGAAGCAGAGCAGAGCAAACCTGATTGTACAATTAGTAAGATATCGAAGCTTTGGGATATATGCCAAATAGGGAAATGCATGTAACATATTTTACAAATGATAACATGGCACATGGACTTATAGCCATGTTTCAAAATTAACTACTGCTGTAATTATTTCTTAAAAGTGTAATGTAAGATGATAGAAACAACTCTTCCCTAATGTATCACTATAGAATCCTGCCTTACAACATTGGAATAATGATTTTTTTTTTTGCATAGGTGAAGTTTTCTCTATGAAACAGCAAACTAGTAGCCAGCATCAAACTAAATGGAGAAACTTGAAACAATCCCACTAAAATCAGGTACCAGACAAGGCTGTCCACTCTCTCCCTATCTATTCAATATAGTACTTGAAGTCCTAGCCAGAGCAATCAGATGACAAAAGGAGGTCAAAGGTATATAAATTAGAAATGAAGAAGTCAAAATATTACTATTTGCAGATGATATGATCATGTACTTAAGAGATCCCAAAAATTCCACCACCGAATTCTTAAAGCTGATAAACAACTTCAGCAAAGTGGCTGGATATAAAATTAACTCAAACAAATCCATAGCCTTCCTCTATTCAAAGGATAAACAAGCTGAGAAAGTAATTATGGAAGTGACACCCTTCACAATAGTCACAAATAATATTACATACCTTGGTGTTACTCTTACCAAGCACATGAAAGACCTGTATGGCAAGAACTTCAAGCCTTTGAAGAAAGAAATTGTAAAAGATCGCAAAAGATGAAATATCTCCCATGCTCTGGGATTGGCAGGATTAATATTGTAAAAATGGCCATCTCGCTGAAAGAAATCCCCAGATTCAGTGCAATCCCCATCAAAATTACAAATCAAATATTCATTAAGCTAGAAAGAACAATCTGCAAATTCATTCAAAATAACAACAAAAAAAAACCCCACAAAAACCCCACAGGATAGTGAAAACTATTCTCCAGAACAAAAGATCTTCTGTATGAATCACCATCCCTGACCTCAAGCTCTACTACAGAGCAATAGTTATAAAAACTGTATGGTATTTGTACAGAGACAGGCAGGAAGATCAATGGAATAGAATTGAAGACCCAGAATGAACCCAGACACCTAAGGTCACTTGATATTTGACAAAGGAGCTGTCATTTCATCAAATGGTCCTGGATCAACTGGAGGACAACATATAGCAAAATGCAAATTGACCAACTCTTATCCCTTTGTACAAAGCTCAAGTCAAAGTGCATCAAGGACCTTCACATATAACCTGATACACTGAAGCTTGTAGAGGAGAACATGAGGAAGGCATTAAACACATGGGACAGAGGAAAATTTCCTGAACAGAACACCAATGGCTAATGCTCTAAGAACAAAAACCAACACATGGGACCTCATAAAACTGCAAAGATTCTGTAAGGCAAAGGAAACTGTCAGTAGGTCATGTGGCAACCAACAGATTGGGAAAAGACCTTTACCAATCCTACATCTAATAGATGGCTAATATCTAATGTATACAAAGAACTCAAGAAGATAGAATCCAGAGAGTCAATTAACCCTATTAAAAATGGGGTATTAAAGTAAACAGAGAATTCTCAACTGAGGAAACTTGAATGGCTCTGAAGCAACTAAAAAATATTCAGCATTCTTAGTTATCAGGGAAATGCACATCAAAACAACCCTGAGATTCCACCTCACACTAGTCAGAATGGCTCACATGAAAAATTCACTGAAGAATGTGGAGAAAGAGGAACACTACTCCATTGCTGCTGGAATTGCAAGCTGGTAAAACCACTCTATAAATCAGTTTGGCAGCTCCTCAGAAAATCGGATATAGTCCTACCTGAGGACCCAGTTATACCACTCCTGGGCATATACCCAGAAGATGCTCCAACATGTACTAAGGACACAAGATCCACTATGTTCGTAGCAGCCTTATTTATAATAGTCAGAAGCTGGAAAGAATCCAGATATCCTTCAACAAAGGAATGGATACAGAAAATATGGTATATTTTCACAATGGACTACTACTCAGCTATGAAAAACAATAAATTCATGGAATTCTTGGGCAAATTCTTAGATGGAACTAAAAAATGTCATCCTGAGTGAGGTAACCTAATCAGAACACACATGATATGCACTCACTGATAAGTGGATATTAGTCCAAAGGCTCAGAATAAACAAGATACAACTCACAGACCACAGGAAGCTCAAGAAGAAAGAAAACCAAAGTGGGGGTGCTTTGGTTTCTCTGAGAAAGGGAAGAAAATACTAACAAGAGCAATTATGAAGACAAAGTGTAGAGTGGAGACTGAAGGAAAGGCCATCCAGAGACTGTCCTATCTGGGGATTAATCCTATAAACATTCACCAAACCTGGACACTTTTATGGATGGCAAGAATTGCTTGCAGAAAAGAGCCTGGTATGGTTTTCTCAGGATGGGCCCTGCCAGAGCATTACGGATACAGAGGCAGATGCTACAGCCAACCACTAGACTGAGCACTGGGTCCCAAATGAAGGAATTGGAGGGAGGACTGGAGGAGCTGAAGTGGTTTGCAGCCATGGGAAAAATGTCAGTGTTGACCCTCCAGATGCCCCATGGCTCCCAGGAACTATGCCATCAAACAAGAGGTACACATGGTTCCAGCCAAAAGTGTGACAGAGGAATGTTTTGTCGGGCATCAGTGGGAGGAGAGGTTCTTGGTCCTATGGCTTGATAGATGCCCCCAGCTTGTGGAAATTGAGGGGCATTTGTGAGAGTGTATTGGGCAGGGGGCATCTTCTAGGAGGCCAGGGGTGAGAAGATGAATTGGGGACTTTCTGGGCAGGGGGAAACTTCTTGGAGCCCAGGGGTGAGAAGATGAGTTGGGGGCTTTCTGGGCATGGGGAAACAGGGAAAGGGTATAACATTTGAAATGTAAGTGAAGAATATATTCAATAAAATTTTTTTTAAAGATTTATTTATTTATTATATGTAAGTACACTGTAGCTGTCTTTAGACACACCAGCAGAGGGTGTCATATCTTGTTACAGATGGTTGTGAGCCATCATGTGGTTACTGGGATTTGAACTCAGGACCAAATTTTTAAAAAGAAAATTCAAAAGGGACCAATAAAATTACTGATAAAGACAAAAAAAAAGAATTGCAGATATGATGTAAAATAAGGTCTTGTGCTCATGTGTAAGAACTTTATCTTGATGATAGCCACATGAAGCCTATTTTCACCTCTAATTTAATAAAAGGCAAAGAATATGTATAATGCAGCAATTATTGGTTGAGTGGTTTTATAATTCGGTCATTTGTCAAAAAAGTGAAAATTATAACTTTTTAAAATACCCAAATATTTTTCTAAACATTACACACAATACATATATTTCATATGTGCTTACAAATAATAAATTTTCAGTAACTTTTATCCAGTAGAGTACTAAAAATGTGATTGTGTTGCATATCGTGAAGAATATGAAAAATTCTAAAAGAGGGCTTTGTTAATCAGTTTCTTTCCTAAAATAAACATGAGTATTAGGTAGTATCAATTTATTTTTCAAAGAAATCAGAGAATATATTTTAAAAAGCTTATATTTATGTAGACTTTTCCAAAACAGTATTTCAGTGGCATTCATAATTTTTTATTAAATTAGTTTGTTTACTTACATTTCAAATGTTGCCCCACTTCCACATCTCCACTCACAGTGCTCTTCACCCCATCCTCCCTCCCCTTCTCACTCATTTACCAGTCTGAATCTCTTCCTGCCCACCATACCCCTTTCTTGGGTGATCAAGCCTCTACAAGATTAGGTGCAACATTTCCTACTGAGGTCAGACAAAGCAGCCCTCTGCTTCATATGTTCCAGGGGCCATGGGCCAGTCTACGTGTGTCTTTGGTTGGTGACTTCCTCTCTGGGTGCTCCCAAGAGTCTGTGTCAGTTGATTCTGTTGGTCTTCCTATGGGGTGGTCATCCCCTTCAACTCCTTCAATCCTTCCCCTCACTCTAGCAAACTATATTTAAAATAACTTGTTTTAACTGTTCTATTGGTTAATGTTATTACTATAATTGTCAGTCTGTGAAATGATAATAACATGAGCATGCCATACTTCATGTGCTGATGTCTTTTTAAAATTTGTATGTGGATATATTTTCATTTGTTTTTATATAATATATGTGCAGTTTATAAATTAATGATAACTAATTAAGGACTAACTTTTAACATTACCTCTACACTGCTTCAAATATTTCAAGAACTGTTTAACATATACTGAACTTGCAGATATTACATGTATCATTTTTCTGCTCTTTGGAAATTACTTTGGTTATAATCTTTAATAGATTATAGACAATTTTTATTTGTCTATAGTCTCTTTATTATTAAATTGAAGCACCTCTACAGATAAATTTTAATGACAAAACACTTAAAATCAGTATTTGTTTTGAATTAAACCAAGTACATGTCATTTTGAAACCACCGTTAATTATCTTTGAACATTTAGAACATACTCAGTTAGGAAGCGTCTATCCCTGAGTCATGTGGACAGTGTAAAGAGGAGGATATTTTGTATGACTTATCTACCTACTCACAGCAATGCACATTGCCAATAACCATGCTGTACCTGCTGCTCTGAAGGAAATGGCCTTTGTCGGCACAAAACATTCTCTCCAGTACAGACATGTGTAATTAAATGGGGATGAAAGGATGAGCGGTCATTTTTATCTGACAGAAAATTAATAATAGTATCTGGGTGTCAAAAGTTAATTAGACATTTTCTAAGCTGACTAGAATTAGAAAAGAATTTTAAGTGGAAGGTACAACATGAATGACAGCATAGATACTTGGAATTCCAATTAATCACGTCTATTTAGCATCTTCTCAGGGTTCAAGACACTTCTGCAGTTAAGGGGAATAGAGAATGTATATAACACATTGTCAAAACAGCAATGTTTCCCACATTACCATACATTTAAGTTTTATTTCCTTATTGAAGTTTATTGAGAATAATCATAACACCATCATTGAAACAAGCAAAACTTTTCCAAAGAGTATTTGAGGAGCACAAAAGGGTATACAAAATAACCACATACTTAATTGAATTCAAGCCATCACTGTCACCAGGATTTGGCCTTTATCCAATTGCAGCTAAATAAATAGAACAATATTAAGAATAATAAACTGTTGGATAGAAAAACATAAATTTCCTAAAAATACCATGCATACATATTGCACTAATGATTAGCTGTCACCTTTCTCTATGTAGATATGACAACTGGGTAACTTGGTAACTCATTTTTTTTTTACTTTCAATGTCTAAATCTACTCTTTCCCAGTAAAAACACAAAGTGATATACTTACATAACAATCCTTAAGAGAAAATCCTAGACTAATTCGTAAATAAAATCGTAAAAATATAGTTATTTATATTTAGTATTTAGATCTTTCAAAAACTTGTTTTGAAAATTGTCTGAATATTTTAAATTTTCCCATTAGAGATGTTTCCCTATATTTTAAAACATCCACACAAATAACATACTATAAAACTCATGTGAAAATTTTAGACTAAGAAATTTCCATCGAAATATAAAATAAAAACTAACTACAGGTGGATTGAGCTTCCAAATATAATTCTACCCAGAAAAAATGGTGAATACAATCAACATAGAGGTAAGAAATAATTAAAATTTCCACATCCAGTTTATAGCTCAGAAACTTGTTGGATTTGTGTTTAAAATTATGCAACATAACATAAATGCATTTTGTTAACTTAGAATAAATTAGAAAAGTTAATATTTTTTAATATCCAATCCATTATGCTTATTTCCTTCCCATAATGTAGATTTCTCTCTTGAAACTATAGTTTTTTTTTTTTTTTGGTTTTTCTCAAGAATTATAGCAAAATAAATTACTAAGTATTTTCTTTTGTCTTGTGATAGGTCCAATGTTGTCTTGTATGTCACTGACTGTGCATTGACTGGCTTGATGTCTTAGTGGCCCATCTAGTAAAGTTCAAGATTGTTTTTAGTCTTTCCCTGTGATGTAATAATATATGTGACATTGCTAAACTAATCCTCTCTTGCTGTACTATATAGAATTAATCTAGCTCAAAGCGTATCTATACCAATCATTGGCATATGCCCAAAGGGTGTTTGATCATGCCAGAGTAAAGCATGCTCAAACCTGTTCACTGATTCTCTATAATATTCGGGAATTGGAAATGATCCAGATTCCCCTCCACATATGAATGAATAAAGAAATGTAGTGCATTTAAACAATTTAATAATTCTCAGCCATTAAAAAAATGACATGTATGGTCACCAAATGCAGACAATATTTGAGATGCCAAGAAATGCATGCTGATAGAAGCCTGATATAGCTGTCCCTTGAGAGGCTCTGCCAGAGCCTGACAAAGGCTGAAGCTTGCAGCCAATCTTTGGACTGAGCATGGTGTCCCCAATGGAGGAGTTAGAGAAAGGCCTGAAGGATCTGAGGGTGTTTGCAACCCCATATGAAGAACAATATCAACCAACCAGACCCCATGCCCAGAGCTCCCGGGGACTATACTACCAACCAAAGAGTGCATATGGACAGAACAATGGCTCCAGCTGCATGTGTAGCAGAGGATGGCTTTGGTTGGGCATCAATGGGGAAAGAGACCCTTGGTTTTGTAGAGGCTCAATTCACCAGTTTAGAGGAATGCCAGGCCATGGAACTGGGAGTGGTTGGGTGGGTGAGGAAATACCCTCATAGAAGCAGGGGGAAGAGGAAAGGTTAGGAGGTTTGGGGGAGTCAGAACAAGGAAAGGGGATAACATTTGAAATGAAAATAAAGAAAACATCTAATAAAATAAAATAAAAATGAAACACTAAAATTTGTATTTAAATACACAAAATTAGAAAAACAAATTATTCTGAGTGAAGTAACCCAGACTCAAGCAAGAATATGGTTTATGTTTTTGATATGTGGATATTAAATATTGAGTTAATTGTAAAAGCTACAATCCAATGAACTGCATACATACAGAGTTAGGGCCTGGGGTGGCTAGATAGACAGACCTATGAAAAGGAAATAGAATACATAGTTATGACTTGACAATTTGGGGTTGAACGGGGAGACTTAAGTGTGGAGGGGAGGGAAGAGGGTAACAAGGGAGGAATACAGGGATAGACTACTAAAATCAATGATCATTTGAGGAATAGTATGGACAACTGATACAGTACAAGCTTCTTACAATATATTCCCATATGAAAGCAACCTCAATCATCAAAGAGTGGGTATGACAGATATGTACCTGTCCAATTGTCCAAATGACGTGTGTTACACTTAATTGAGTTGACCAAAGGCATCTCATGAAAATCCCCAAACAACCCAAGCTGTTGCTAAGACAATAGATTACTCTCCACAAACTTGTGGCAAGCTCCTTTTTCTGAAGACACAACTCCTATGCTGGTGCCTACTTAGAGTCTTTACTCATATGTTCTTGTTTCTTTGGTAAAAACCTAAGAAAAGCATAGAAATCAACACTTCTACAAGCCCTCCCATCTACAATGGTGTCCTGCCTGCAAGATATAATAGTATAAGGTGATTTAAAACTTGTGCAAGTAAAGAAAAAAGTAATATCTGATTTGAATTAAGGTTATGAATCCATAAACAATGGTGCTTTGATATTCAAGAGATGGAGACAAGATAGTTCAGGAACTTAATGTAAATTCAAATACAACAACAGAAAGCACATGAAGTTTCCCATGTAGGGAGTTATTGCACATGCAATGTGTCCAGTTGACATTTCTGTGCAT
Source organism: Apodemus sylvaticus (assembly GCF_947179515.1). NCBI lineage: Eukaryota > Metazoa > Chordata > Mammalia > Rodentia > Muridae > Apodemus > Apodemus sylvaticus. The sequence goes on along the minus strand of NC_067474.1, from coordinate 91,371,963 downwards.
TACAGACATTCCACGATGATGAAAAAAAAAAGGTAGACACACTTAAAACAAACAAATAAAAACCTGAACAGACATGGCATACAACCACAAATACAAGGATAGTGTGAATAAGTAGAAAGGTTTTCATCTAGAAAAATAAGTTGCAGAAAAAATAAGATAAATATGTACATATCTGAAATTCATTAATCAATAAAAAGAAAGCTAGAAATTATAATCAGAGTGAAAGTCAAAACACTAGAAATCTTCCACACAAATCCAGAAGGTTTTTTTTTTTCATTTTAAAACTAATAGTATGTAGTTTGCACTAAAAAGTGTGAAAAGCAGACTACAGGGGTTTGGGTGGAGAGAGGGATCAATGGTTAATAACACCAGCTGTTCTTCCAGTTCGAGTCCTAACACTCTCATAGCAGCTCAGAACTGTCACTCCAGTACTGAGGCTCCGTGGACACTTGGCATCTATGTGGTACAGACACAAATTCAGAAAAAAAATCTATAAATATAAAATAATTAGGCAGTGGTGTAGACCAGGCAGTGGTGGTAGACTCTTTTCATCTATATTTACTCACTAATAAATGGATATTAGCCAAAAAAAGTATACCCAGAATAAATCCACAGAACTCAACAAGGTTTACAAGCCAAAGAGTCCAAGTGAAGATGTTTTAATCCCACTTGGAATTGAGAAGAAAGCTATCACGATGGGGGGTGGGACGTGGGAGGAGGGCATAAGGAGGGAGGGAATTGTGTGGGAGACTAGAGGGGGAGGGGAGAGGGAGAACATGATCATGTTTTTTTTGGGCGAGGGCAGGACTGAAGCCCTGAGGGCCAGCAGAAAGAATGGAAATAGGCAACACTGGAAGGTGGGAGATGGGAAAGGAAGAATGGGATAAGGAGCTGTTGGAGAGCAGACAGGTAGAGGGACAGTGACTGGAGTGTAAAAAATATTAGTTAATAAAAATTTAATTTAATTTAATTTAATTTAATTTAATTTAATTTAATTTAAAGAGTCTACAATACAATTCCCAGGAATTTCAGAAAAAAACATTTTGCTTCTGTTCTGGTCAGAGGCCAGAAAAGCAAGAAATATTAAGAAAGGTACTTCCTGGTCATTTTTCTCATTTTCATAAACTTTATATATTTGCTGATTTGAGGATATGTGACACAGCCCCATCCACTGGAATAGGCAAGAGTCACAAATCCAACGCAATCATTAGACACTGTTCCAGCAAAGTTGAGCTGATTGTTGCAATTGTGGCCATTCTGTTTTTAACCTGGGTTTTGGTCTTTGCATGTTGCATTCTTTGGGACTTTCTGCATTAGGGTTCATTTTATGTCGTTTCCTAAGAAAATTTTGTCGAGTCTTTTTTAGGAGTATCCTAATAATAACTTCATCTGGCCACTATTTTGAAGTGGCCTCGAGATCTTTAGCACAGATGAGCACATAGTTAGATGAGGCCATTACTCCAGGATTCTTCTTGGGTTATCTCTCCCTGAGCAAACTCAAACAGTGTAATTGGTACAGGGTAAACAGAGATAATGAACAAACTGACTGGCCAGGAGAAAAGTTACAGATTCAAGGCCTTTTTTAACTATACGTTTAGAATTCATTGAAAATGTAGTTTGAAGATAGGGATTCATACAGGGTACACCCCTGGAGGAATAGAACTCAGTAAGTATAACAGACTAAGATGATGAAACATTAAGTAAAAGAAGTTAGGTATTGGTATTTGCTTATTCATAAAAGACCTGGTCACATACTTTCTGTTTGTCTAAAGTGATTTAAACTGCAAACACTTTCATCCTAAAAGCAGGCTGTCATATAACCAATGTGTTTGCTTTAGAGGAGACATTCTGTAGATTCTTTAAATTGGAGTTATAAGACTGATAATAAAAAGAAAATCTGTTCTTTTTGTATTTTCTAATTGTGACTGAACTTGTAACCCTAGACATGTAATGAAAAATCAAAACATAATCTGTACTTCTTGGATAATCATTAGTCTGTCTTTTTGTTCTATGAAACTTGAATAAATAAAGAAGCACTTGGTTGCTAGGGATGTGGAAATCCCCTAAGCACCATTACCTGACTTGATCTTCCCTCCCCTTGCAGAATCTTTATCTCCTTTGCATGCAGCTAGCCTGTCAACTAGGACTCTCACAGATGAATGCACCCTTCAAAGGTGTGCCTAGAACTGAAGTACAAGTACTCAGTAAGGAGAGGCACAAGGACAGCTCACAACAGGATCAAAACGATTGACAGACTTACCTTGTGTCTCAACATAATTTCTCTCCTACATGCTGTACACATGTCCTGAAGAGACAGCCCACTGATGTCCCATCTTTATGATCCACTCTATTCATGGCACCTCTGATTTCTGTTTTTTCTCTTAAGTGTCTACCTATAAAATCATAAAAATAAAACCTCTACGTGTAAACAAATGTTCTCTATGAACTATGAAATTCATGCACCAAATTTTCAAGACAGCTCAAAGATATTTCTAGACTAAGTGGAAACTTTCTGTGATCAAGTGATTCTAGCATTGTAAGTCCTGAGTTATAGCCCCTCATGCTTGAATGCCTCCAACATACACAAAGCTCCCACTTCTCATGAATTCTGAAATAAGTCAGTATCTTTGAGTATACTGTGAAATTAAATTCTTCATTCATACTGCATATTAAAATTAAATTTTATAATTGGTAAAAACCTTAAATATATATAATTGGTGAATAGTTGATCAACCCCACAGTACATCAATAATGGTTCTAAGATCATAATTAAAGAAACTGATCAGTACCTTTCAATACACTGTCTACAGTACAATATCCTTAATAGATACGTGATCATTATCTATAAGGAAAAAAGCTTATACTATGTGAAATAGCCAGGCATAAAAGACATTTGTTTAATCCCAATCACAGAGATTCTAGAACATTCAAAAATAACAGTTTTTTTTAAAGGAACACTTCATTAAATGTTTGTGATTGGTTCATAAAAATATGAACAAAATTTTTAGTTTTCTGGTGGTAAGAATTTTTCAAAAAAATGAATTTTCTTTTGGCAGGCTGAGATGTGTAAACTTTAAACTCTAAAGGAAGTTAAAAATACTTTAAACAGACTCAGAATACAATTTTATATAGCCTTATGTTGCATACTCCCTTTCAATGTACAGAAACCTAATGGCAATCACAAATTTGTCCCACAAAATTCCTTAAATTTTTATCATCTAGAAAAAAAATAAAATGTGTAAGCAGCAAAATCTGGATTGAATTTTAAAAAAATATAACATCTTTCTTTTGGAATTGTTTAAATCCTAAAGAGAATCTACTATAAGTCACTATCCGACTATGGGAATATTTGTTTCTAGAATAATAATTATAAGTCTTTAATATTTTATGACTTCCTTATTTTAAAAAAGCCTGAATGCATGCTTTGTGAGAAGTGTGTTATATCATTACTACTACAAATGCAATGTATTTTTACACATTTTCTTCAATAAATCATTCATAATTTATTTTAGTGAGGAAAGAATACTGTGTGTCCTGCTTTGAATTACTTCACACAGTATAAAAGAGTGCCTTTCAGTCTATGCCCAGCTTAGAGATGCTTTACAGCTTACTTGTGCAGATAAAGAACCACCATCTCTGGGGTTGGGGATTTAGCTCAGTGGTAGAGCGCTTGCCTAGCAAGCACAAGGCCCTGGGTTCAGTCCTCAGCCCTGTTTAAAAAAAAAAAAAAAAAAAAAAAAAAAAAAAAAAAAAAAGAACCACCATCTCTCCAGGACAAACTTTGGCCCAGTTTTATATATGATTTATTTAGGGAAATAAGATGTTAATACCTATGGGTTTATTATATTAAGTTAGGAGCCAATCAGTAGATGATTGTTACAACATGGTATCATAAAATTCAGGTTGTTTAATGAGTAAAGACAACAGAACAAATGATGCACCCCTCTTTTGAGTCATACACACAGAGGCACACTTCATTTACACTATGATATGCTGTCCCTGTCAACCTGTCATCAGACTACCTGGTACCTCTATCATAAGAATTACAAAGATGAGCAGCAGCGGCTGCTCCAGAGGAAGGGCCATCAGCAGTGGAACCAAGCTGACAGGGTCCAGGCAGACCCTGCGCTCACGACCACTGGCCATCACTGGCCAGCCAGGCTGCAAGCAGAGGAGGATTTACCTTGCCTTTCACCACTCAGAATCCACATCAGAACTCTGTCTCCCACCAGTTAGTTATGAGAGACTGGCCTCCATCTTGGTTCTCAGACACCAGAGAGATCAGAAAGACTGAGGTACGCAAATGTAACTAGAGACGAACATCGCAGGGGTCTAAGCCTGACGGGCGTTGGCCTGCACCCAGGCACTGGGCTGGTGGGGGGGGGGGGTGCGGGCACCGGTGTGCAAACCCGGCCAGGAGGTTGTTTGCCTGGGCCAGTGCGCACACCACCATTTTGCCTACGGGGAAGCCAGAGAGTCCTAGTAGGCAAAACCAAACCGGATAACAGGCATAGCCGGAGGCTAACATAGCAGGGGTCTAGGCCCAACAGGACCTGGACTGCCCGCAGGCCCTGGGCTGCTCGGTGGGCCATCTGTGTGCCCACCCAGCCAGGAGGTTGTTAGCCCAGCAGACTCTCCCAGCACTCTCAGGGAGTGTGCAAACACCTCCATCCTGGCCACCTGACAGACCCAATTAACACTCACAGCTGAGGGGAACTTTGCTCAGACATTGGCCTGCCAGGCTTTTGCCTAAACTCAGGGCCTGAGCAGCTAGGCTAGCCTCGTGGGCACCAACCCGGTTGGGAGTTCCACTGCCCAGCAGAGTGATCAGCATGCAGAAAATGTCCCTGCAGCATACACCCTCAGCACTCCCTGAAGGAGCAAACGGGCACCATCTGGTTCACAGACACAATCTGGGGCAAAGCACCCTAGGGCTGCAAGGGCACACAAGAGGAGGACAGCACATCAGCAATCTGCAACAGGGAAAACCCTGCCATCCAGTGTTGCAGAAATAGCCCTAGAACCTCTCAGGAGGCTGAAACATAAGTCAGAGACAAGACCAACTAGCTCCAGAGAACAAGATGGCAAAGGGCAAATGCAGGAACACTACTAACAGAAATCTAGGCAATATGGCAGCATCTGAACCAAACTCTCCAACATCAGCAAGTCCTGGTTATGCCAACACACAAGAGAAACAAGGTTTGGATTTAAAATCACTGGTCATGATGCTGCTAGAAGAACACAAAAAGGACATAAATGAATCTCTTAAAGAAATACAGGGGAACAGGAATAAGCTAGAAACCCGTATAATGGAAACACAAAAATCACTTAAAGAAATGCAGGAGAATAAGGCCGAAGACATAGAAGCCAATAAAGAAGAAAGGCAAAAAAAAAAAAAAAAAAAAAAAAAAAAAAAAAAAAAAAAAAAAAAACTTAAAGAAATACAGGAGAACTTGAGTCAACAAAAGTCATGAAAGAAGAAACACAAAAATCTCTTAAAGAATTACAGGAAAACACAAACAAACAAATGATGGAACTGAGCAAAACCATCCTGTATCTAAAAACAGAAGTAGAAACAACTAAGAAATCACAAAAGGAGACAACTTTGGAGATAGAAAACCTTGAGAAGAAATCAGGGGCCATAGATGCAAATATAAACCACAGAATACAAGAGATGGAAGAAAGAATCTCAGATGCTGAAGATACCATAGAAATCATTGACTCAACTGTCAAAGAAAATGCAAAATGATAAAAGCTTGTATCCCAGAACATCCAGGAAATCCAGGATACAATGAGAAGGAAGGATTTAACCTATAAACCTAAGGATTATAGGTATAGATGAGAGTGAAGATTTACAACAGAAAGGGCCAGAAAACATCTTCAACAAAATTATGGAAGAAAACTTTCCCAACTTAAAGAGAGAGATGCCTATGAATATACAAGAAGTCTACAGAACTCCAAACAGACTGGACCTGAGCAGAAATACCTCCAGTCACATAATAATCAAAACCACAAATGCACTAAACAAAGAAAGAATATTAAAGGCAGCAAGAGAAAAAGGCCAAGTAACATATAAAGGAAGACCTATCAGAATCACACCAGACTTCTCACCAGAGACCATGAAAGCTAGAAGATCCTGGGCAGATCTCATGCAGACTCTAAGAGAACACAAATGTCAGTCAAGACTACTAAACCCAGCAAAACTCTCACTCACCATAGATGGAGAAACTAAGATATTCCATGACAAAACCAAATTTACACAATATCTTTCCACAAACCCAGCTCTGCAAAGAATAATAGGAGGAAAACTCCAATACAAGGAGGGAAACTACACCCTGGAAAAAACAAGATAGTTACCTTCCTTCATCAAACCCAAAAGAAGATAACCACTCAAATATAAAAAGAACATCAAAAATGACAGGAAGTAATAATCACTATTCCTTAATATCTCTTAATATCAATTGTCTCAATTCCCCCAATAAAAAGACATAGACTAACAGACTGGATACGTAAAGAGGACCCTACAATTTGCTGCATACAGGAGACACACCTCAGTGTCAAAGATAAAAACTACCTTAGAGTAAAAGGCTGGAAGACAATCTTACAAGCCAATGGTCTCTGGAAATGAGCCTGAGTAGCAATTCTAATATCAGATAAAATTGACTTTCAACCTAAAGTCATCAAAAGAGATACAAAAGGACAATTCTTGCTGGTCAAAGGAAAAATCCACAAAGAACTTTCAATTCTGAACATCTATGCGCCAAATGCAAGGGCACCCTCATTCATAAAAGAAACTTTACTAAAGCTCAAAGCACACATTGCACATAACACAATAATTGTGGGGGACTTCAAAACTCCACTCTCCTCAATGGACCGATCGGGAAAACAGAAACTAAACAGGGACACAGTAAAACTAATTGAAGTTTTGGACCAATTGGATTTGACTGATATTTATAGAACATTTCACCTAAAAGCGCCCTATACCTTTTTCTCAGCACCTCTTGGTACCTTCTCCAAAATCGACCATATAATTGGTCACAAGGAAGACCTCAACAAATATAAGACGATCAAACTAATCCCATGCCTCCTATCAGATCACTATGGTGTAAGAGTGGTTTTCAATAGCAACAAAAACAACAGAAAGCCCACATACACATGGAGGCTGAATAATACTCTACTCAATGACACCTTCACCAAAGAAGAAATAAAGAAATCAGAGACTTTTTAGAATTTAATGAACATGAAGACACAACATACCCAAATCTTTGGGACACAATGAAAGCAGTGCTAAGAGGAAAACTCATAGCCCTGAGTGCATCCAAAAAGAAAATGGAGAGAGCATATACTAGCAGCTTAACGACACACCTGAAAGTCCTGGAACAAAAAGAAGCCAATTCACCCAGGAGGAATAGAAGACAGGAAATCATCAAACTCAGGGCTGAAATCAATCAATTGAAAACAAAGAGAACCATACAAAGAATCAACGAATCCAGGAGCTGGTTCTTTGAGAAAATCAACAAGATAGATAGACCCTTGGTCAGACTGACCAAAGGGCACAGAGAAAGTATCCAAAGTAACAAACTTAGAAATGAAAAGGGGGATATAAAAACAGAAAATGAGGAAATACAAAAAAAATCATCAGATCCTACTACAAGAGCCTATACGAAACACAACTGGAGAATCTGGAGGAAATGGACACTTTCCTTGACAGATACCAAATACCAAAATTAAATCAGGACCAAATAGATCATCTAAACAGTCCCATAATGCCTAAAGAAATAGAAAGAGTCATAGAAAGTCTTCCAACCAAAAAAAGCACAGGACCAGATCGTTTCAGTGCAGAATTCTATCACACCTTCAAAGAAGACTTAACACTAATACTCTTCAAACTATTCCACAAAATAGAAATAGAAGGAACACGACCCAATTCCTAGTATGAAGCCACAATTATGCTGATACGAAAACCACACAAAGATCCAATAAAGAGAACTTCAGACCAATTTCCCTTATGAACATCAATGCAAAAATACTCAATAAAATTCTTGCCAACCGAATCCAAGAACACATCCAAACTATCATCCATCATGATCAAGTAGGCTTTATCCCAGGGATGCAGGGTTGGTTCAACATATGGAAATTCATCAATGCAATTCACTACATAAATAAACTCAAAGAAAAAAACCACATGGTCCTTTCATTGGATGCTGAAAAAGCATTTAACAAAATTCAGCATCCTTTCAAGCTTAAAGTCTTGGAAAGAACAGGAATTCAAGGCCCATGCCTAAATATAGTAAAAGCAATATACAGCAAACCAGTAGCCAGCATCAAACTAAATGGAGAGAAACTTCAAGCAATCCCAGTAAAATAAGGGACTAGACAAGGCTGCCCCCTTTCTCCATATCTTTTCAATATTGTACTTGAGGTACCAGCTAGGGCAATTCGACAACATAAGGACATCAAAGGGATACAAATTTGAAAGGAATAATTCAAACTATCATTATTTGCAGATGACATGATAGTCTACCTAAGTGACCCAAAAAACTCCACTAGAGAACTCCTACAGCTGATAAACAACTTCAGCAATGTGGCAGGTTATAAAATAAACTCAAGCAAATCAGTGGCCTTCCTATACTCAAAGGATAAGCAGGCTGAGAAAGAAATTAGGGAAATGACCCCCTTCACAATAGCCACAAACAGTATGAAGTATCTTGGAGTGACTCTTACCAAACATGTGAAAGATCTGTATGACAAGAACTTCAAGACTCTGAAGAAGGAAATGGAAGAAGACCTCAAAAATGGGAAAACCTCCCATGCTCATGGATCGGCAGAATCAGTATAGTTAAAATGGCCATTTTGCCAAAAGCAATATACAGATTCAGTGCAATACCCATCAGAATCCCAACTCAATTCTTCACTGAGTTAGAAAGAGCAATTCTCAAATTCATCTGGAATAACAAAAAACCCAGAATAGCTAAAACTATTCTCAGCAACAAAAGAAAATCTGGGGGAATCAGTATCCCTGACCTCAAGCAATACTACAGAGCACCCAGAAGACTCCCCACCATGTAAAAAGGATACATGTTCTATAATATGTTCATAGCAGCCCTATTTATAATTGCCAGATGCTGGAAAGAACCCAGGTATCCCTCAACAGAAGAGTGGATGCGAAAAATGTGGTATATATACACAATGGAGTACTATTCAGCCATTAGAAACAATGAATTCATGAAATTCTTAGGCAAATAGATTGAGCTAGAGAATATCATACTAAGTGAGGTAACCCAGACTCAAGAGGTGAATCATGGTATGCACTCACTAATAAGTGGATATTAACCTAGAAAACTGGAATACCCAAGACATAATCCACACATCAAATGAGGTACAAGAAGAAAGGAGGAGTGGCCCCTGGTTCTGGAAAGACTCAGTGAAACAGTATTCAGCCAAACCAGAACGGGGAAGTGGGAAGGGGTGGGTGGGAGGACAGGGGAAGAGAAGGGGGCTTACAGGACTTTCGGGGAGTGGGGGGGCTAGAAAAGGGGAAATCATTTGAAATGTAAATAAATTATATCGAATAAAAAAAACCTGCATGGTATTGGTACAGTGACAGGCAGGCAGATCAATGGAACAGGATTGAAGATCCAGAAATGAACCCACACACCTATGACCACTTGATCCTCGACAAGGGGATGAAAACATCCAATGGAAAAAAGATAGCCTTTTCAACAAATGGTGCTGGTTCAGCTAGAGGTCAGCATGCAGAAGAATGAAAATTGATCCATCCTTGTCTCCTTGTATTAAGCTCAAATCCAAATGGATCAAAGACCTCCACATAAAGCCAGACACTCTGAAGTTAATAGAAAAGGAACTGGGGAAGACCCTTGAGGACATCACTACCAGGAGAAAATTTCTGAACAGAACACCAATAGCGTATGCTCTAAGATCAAGAATTGACAAATGGGACCTCATAAAATTACAAAGTTTCTGTAAGGCATAGGACAACATCAAAAGGACAAATCAGCAACCAACAAATTGGGAAAAGATCTTCACCAATCCTACATCAGATAGAGGGCTAATATCCAATATATATAAAGAACTCAAGAAGTTAGACTCCAGAAAACCAAACAACCCTATTAAAAATGGGGTACAGAGTTAAACAAAGAATTCTCACCTGAAGAAATTCGGATGATGGAGAAGCATCTTAAAAAATGCTCAACTTCATTAGTCATTAGGGAAATGCAAATCAAAATAACCCTGAGATTACACCTTACACCAGTCAGAATGGCTAAGATTAAAAATTCAGGAGGCAGCAGGTGTTTTCAAGGATGTGGAGAAAGAGGAACACTCCTCCACTGCTGGTGGGGTTGCAAATTGCTACAACCACTCTGGAAATCAGTATGGCGGTTCCTCAGAAATCTGGGCACCTCACTTCCAGAAGATCCTGCTATACCACTCCTGGACATATACCCAGATGATTCCCCAGCATGTAATAAGGATACATGCTCTACTATGTTCATAGCAGCCCTATTTATAATTGCCAGAAGCTGGAAAGAACCCAGGTATCCCTCAACAGAAGAGTGAATGCAAAAAATGTGGTATATCTACACAATGGAGTACTATTCAGCCATTAGAAACAATGCATTCATGAAATTCTTAGGCAAATGTATGGAGCTAGAGAACATTATACTAAGTGAGGTAACCCAGACTCAAAAGGTGAATTATGGTATGCGCACACTAATAAGTGGATATTAACCTAGAAAACTGGAATACCCAAAACATAACCCACACATCAAATGAGGTATAAGAAGAAAGGAAGAGTGGCTCCTTGTTCTGGAAAGACTCAGTGAAGCAGTATTAGGCAAAACCAGAACGGGGAAGTGGGAAGGGTTGGGTGGGAGGACAGGGGGAGAAAAGGGGCCTTATGGAATTTTCGGGGAGTGGGGGACTAAAAAAGGGGAAATCATTTGAAATGTAAATAAAAATATATCGAATAAAAAAAGAATTATAAAGACAAAACACACACTCTCTCTTCAGAGTTTCAGCTTAGCAAGGTCAATCGTATGACTTCTCATTTGTTCAGAACTAGCTCCATCTTTGTTGAGCTCTGTGACTTGAACCCCATCTGCCTGCCTTGGAAAAGAGCCAGGATTGAAAGGGGAAACTATGAGGACATGAGAGTGGAGATGATATTCTTACCTCATAATCAGCATGTACTGTCTTAGCAGAAAAGCAAGGATTTAAATGTGACTAGTAGCTGAATATGGTGTTTCAATTTTGCCAGATAAAAACCACGATTTTCTTGATTTCTTTTTATATATTGGAAATTAACCCTTAATCAGATGTAGGGTTGGTGAAGATCTTTTCCCAATTTGTTGGTTGGCGTTTTGACCTTTTGACAGTGTGCTTTGCCAAACAGAAACTTTTTAATTTTATGAGATTCCATTTGTCAATTCTTGATCTTAAGCATATTGGTGTTCCGTTCAGGAACTTTTCCCCTGTGCCCATGTCCTCAAGGGTTTTCCCCAGTTTCTTTTCTGTTAGTTTCAGTGTGTCTGATTTTATGTGGAGGTCCTTGATCCACTTGGAATTGAGATTAGTACAAGGAGATCAGAATGGATCAATTCACATTCTCCTGCATGCTGACCTCAGGTTGAACCAGCACCATTTTTTGAAAAGGCTATCTTTTTTCCACTGGATCTTTTCTGCTCCTTTGTCAAAGATCAAGTGACCATAGGTGTGTGGATTCATTTCTGGGTCTTCAATTCTATTCCACTGGTCCACTTGCCTATCCCTGTGCCAATACCATGCAGTTTTTAACACTATTGCTCTGTAGTATTGCTTTAGGTCTGGGATACTAATTTCCTCAGAAATTCTTTTACTGTTGAGAATAGTTTTAGCTATCCTGGGTTTTTTGTTATTCCAGATAAATTTGATAATTGCTTTTTCTAACTCTGTGAAGAACTGATTTGGGATTTAGATGGGGATTGCATTGAATCTGTATATTGCTTTTGGCCCCAGGGAATACAAATAACCCTATTAAAAAATGGGGTACAGATCTAAACAAAGGATTTTCACCTGAAGAAATTCGGATGGCTAAGAATCACCTTAAGAAATGCTCAACATCATTAGTTATTAGGGAAATGCAAATCAAAACAACCCTGAGATTTCACTGCACACCATTCAGAATGGAGCAGGGGTTGGTGAGGATGTGGAGAAAGAGGAACATTCCTTCACTGCTGGTGGGATTGTAAGTTGGTACAACCACTATGTAAATCAGTCTGGTGGTTCCTAAGAAAACTGGGCATGACACTTCCGGAGGACCCTGCTATACCTCTCCTGGGCATATACCCAGAGCATTCCCCAGCATGCAATAAGGATACATGCTCCACTACGTTCATAGCAGCCTTATTTATAATAGCCAGAAGCTGGAAAGGACTCATATATCTCTCAATGGAGGAATCGATGCAGAAAATGTGGTATATATACACAATGAGTACTATTCAGCAATTAAAAACAATGAATTCATGAATTTTTTAGGCAAATGGATGGAACTGGGAAATGTCATCCTAAGCGAGGTAACGCAATCACAAAAGAATATACATGCAATGCAATCATTGATAAGTGGATATTAATTAGCCCTGAAACTCTGAGTACTGAAGAAACAATTAGCATATCAAATGATTCCAATGAAGAAGGAAGAAGAGGGCCCTGATCCTGTAAAGGCCTGATCCAGCATTGTAGGGGAGTAGCAGGACAGAAAAAAGGGAGGGGAAATATAGAAAAATGGATGGAGAGAAGAGAGCTTATGGGACATATGGGGAGGGGGGAACTGGGAAAAGGAAAGCTTTTGGATTATAAACAAAGATATAGAATACCTCGGTTTTCTAGAAATCTCATTGGAGACACCATTTATATAAAAGGATATGTCCACAACCCATTATTCAACCCCAGTATCTTCTGATTCTATTATATTAGATTATATTTCAAGCAACAAATCCCCAGAATAATTTGTAACATTTTTTAATTAGAAAGAAATGGAAAAACATATCTTTTGTAATGTACCTTTGAGCTACCAATATAATGTGTCCAGAAGACATATGATGTGTATGTATGTAAGTGTGTGTGGGGGGGAGTGGGATTTGTGTGCCTCTTTAAACCATTATTATAACTCTGGACTTCCCTTAAGTATGTAAGTCCCATGTCCCTATATAAGTTTCTTATTTTTTTGCAATTTTTTGGAGACATCTCTAGTTATGTTCTTGTGTGCTTTTACCTTCTTCTTGAGTGCCTTTTGAACACCTTCCATCGAATCTCAAATCTCTTCAAAGTTACAGATTTGTCTCAGTCGCAGTCTCTATGAGATTAGGGTCCACCTCAGCCTGCTGAGATGAGTATGGAGTAGGGTGCCCTCTCTCTTGCTGATTGAAATAGGTCTGTTCACTTCTCAGAGAAACTCTTTGACAGATTCCTTAACATCATGCCTAAGCACTTGCTTTCATCAATGGTCTCTAAATCTATGTCAGCTTTGTATTCTTGCTTTCAGTAAGCTGTATTTGAGCACCAAATCCTCTTTAACTATTTTGCTGCATTCTATAGCAATGTAACATACAAGTGTTATTGTGTAAAATATGTTGTATGATGTGATAATATTAATTATTAAGATTAGAATAACAAGATTTGGATAGCAAGATTTAATTAACATAGTAATGATCTGTGATTCTTATTTTCCCTGTCAACCAAATGAAATCAGTAGTACTAGCAGATTAAAGTCCACAAAATTAATGTTGCTTAGGAATTTATTATTATTCTACTGATATAAAAACTGTATAATAAATAAGCACAACTCTCTGTGTCTTTGGCATAGCAAACTCAAATCTTGGAACAGCAAGGAGCCCCTATAAACTCTTGAAATAAAATTTTTATTAATATCTTAGATTCAAATTAGAAGTATTTCTTTGTTAGCAACAGTCATCTAATATTTTGGGGAAAATATGTGGATTGGTCAGTAGAAGGTTTAAGCTGTTGCTTTCAAAATATGAGCCACATAATTCAAAAAGACTTGCTGTGCACTTTATGTTGTTCTTTTTACATGATAGTTTATGCTCTGGATTTTTTATTAATGTATTGCATTGTGTTTAGCTTGGTCCACACTCTCCATTTCCCTGAAGCTGACTACCTACAGCTTTTCTACTGTTTGTTGAATTAATATTATCTGTAACCATTGAATAATTTATATTATAAAATAGTCTAAATTCTGTTCCTCTGTAAATAGAGGTTGTAAGAATGTCTGAAGTGTGAAGTCATATATGTTTTTGATTGAGACTAGACTATGTAGAAATCTCCATAAGGAATTAAATATTCTATCATCCATCTATATCTCAGAGGTCATACAATGTTCATTATATATCTGGTATCACTTTACCAGCTTCACTCAGTTGGCATGCTGGGTCTCATTAATGTATTATTGTCCATAACATACATTTTCTGTATTTCATGGCTCTTACAAAAACAAGCTTATACCTTCCATGCCTGTAAAAGCAGTACCATACGGAAGATGTCTCCCAGTTATTCCACCTGGTTTGTAGGAGGTCATGCCCTTGAACCATAGTTGTATCAGCTTCTGTGTCTTGAACTTTAGGACACACTTATCTAAGAGCTATTCTCAAGGTCTGGGGCCAGTCAGTGGATTCTGTGGTTGTGTATAGATAGGCTCTCTCCTTTCAAATTAATTGGCAATTTCACAAAATTAGGCCTTTAATTGCTGAGATCTTTTCTCTATGACACCTGCACTCTTGTTCTGGTACTAGTTCCTGTAGTTCTTTTATTTTTCTTTTCCTTCTTTTCTTTTGTTTTTTCCATTTTTGTACTGCGGTTAATCTCTTTAATATTTACTATTGCTTTCAAACTTGTTGTATGTAACCTGAAGTTATTTATACTCTGTCTTTCATACAAGTGTGAACTTTAAATATTCTTCTGCTTCACACATGTTCACTCATTGTGAGGACATAGAGGAAAGCTGTAAACAGTAGCTATTCCATATCCTGAATCGTATTCTATTTCCAAAGTTCCTTGAACAGCCACAATAGTGCATCATTTTAATTCACTCTCATGGATGTGCTCACTTTTAAATTCCCCATATTCTGTGCAAAGGTGTTACGTAGAAAATGACTTGTACAGTTCTATATAGATTCTCAGTTCTCATGAAATCACATAGGTGTAGTTTCCACCATCTGTATTTCTCTAATCATTGCTGTTTTCTAAGCTATTACTAAAATTAATTAAGCTCTATTGTAGTATCAAACAGGTTTTCTAGCCCAAAGTTCTAAACTGTTCTACATCACTCTCTTTAAAACCAGTTCAGGTATCAAAAAAACTAAATGACAGGTACCAGTTTTTTTCTATGAATTCCAAGTATTAAATACTTTTTGATTGCTGTGACAAAATATATGTTAAGAAATGAATCAATGACAGCTGAGACTTCAGGTAGCTGGTCATATTGCATTCAAAACTAATAAGCATGGTGTGTTCCACTCTGTCTCTCTCTGTTTCTCTGTGTCTCTGTGTCTCTCTCCGTATATATCTGTCTCTCTGTCTGTCTGTCTCTGTCTCTCTGTCTGTCTGTCTCTGTCTCTCTGTCTGTCTGTCTCTGTCTCTCTCTCTGTCTGTCTCTCTCTCTCTCTCTCTCTCTCTCTCTCTCAGATCACAGCCCATGGATTGCTGCCATTCACATGTAGGGTGTGGTTTCTGACATTAGGTTAACTGGCCTACTTTGTTTCTTGATTATTGTGATAAAACACTGACCAAAAGATACTTTCATTGGGCATGCTTTATTTAACATTACTCTTTCAGATCATACTGGATCACTGAAGGATATCAAGTGATAGGTAGGAACTCAAGATACGAAACTGGAGAAACAAACTGAAGCAGTGACTATGGAAGACTATTGCTTCTTATGAAGACCTTTGCGACTTTCTTATGCAGCACTACATTACATTGACAGCAGTACCACCTAATGCAATAAGCTGGGTCCTTTTAAATCCATCATTAATCAAGAAATGGCACATAGGCATGCTCAATTAGCAGTCTGAAGGAGGAGGTAACTCAATCACAGTTTTCTCTTCCAAAGAAGTCTAGTTTGTGTCAAGTTTAAAAGAAACTAGTACCTGATCTAATTATAATAATCCCCTTACAGGCCTTTTCAGAAATTGATCTGATAGGTCTCATCAACCTGGAATTCTTTGTTAGACATCACAAATCTTGAGAGCATTTTCTAGTCACCCATGCCTCATTTCTTTCCTAAACACCAATTTATGGGATGTATTCTGAATTGGTATAGAAAAGCTAATAAATATGGGTGACAGAATCATTTTGTTAGCCAATGATTATTTTGTGTTAGACAATATCCTTGCATGGAGTGGTCAGTCATTGTAATATTTTGATACTGGCATCCATTTTTCAATGTTCTTCACATCCACTTTCATGACTTAGGCTAGGAGGTAAATTTATGTTCAGCCAGAATCTAGTTGGTTCACACACACACACACACACACACACACACACACACACACACATATATATATCCCATTAAAACCCCTCTCATATATATCCCATAAAAATTCCTCAGGATATAAACTTTCTTAGGACATATAAATGAGTCAACTATTGAGTAGAGAAACCCAGTGAAATTTTATCCTCGAATTTTTGGTTAACTCTTGAGTACACAAGCTTTAGGCTTTGTTCTTTGCTAATTTCCTATGTCTAAAAAATAAACCTTGAAATGTCTACCAGAAGTCACACTATAGAGGTGATCATTAAAGGAGGA
Organism: Apodemus sylvaticus; assembly: GCF_947179515.1. NCBI lineage: Eukaryota > Metazoa > Chordata > Mammalia > Rodentia > Muridae > Apodemus > Apodemus sylvaticus. Next base: position 91,355,144 of record NC_067474.1, on the reverse strand, counting down.
AAAACAAGATAAATGAGGCCCAAAACTAATGAAAGAGGTACATTTTACAGAATCATTTGAAATCCTTAAACAGCTACATGAGAGAAAAATTATACTTTTAAGTTTCACCATCTACTCTGCAGTCAATTTCTGAATCCTAAAATTCAAAAGATTATGTAACTAACATTATAACCTTCCATGTAAGTGTTAAGATCATTCTGAGGTCGAGCGAGGTTATGCTTTTGCACAATTGACAAAGTTCTTACATGAGGAAAAGCCAGGGCTCCACTATTAAACAGCAATAGACATGATCAGCTCAAGAAAAACAAAAAACAAAAAACAAAAAACAAAAAACAAAAACAAAAACAAAAAAAAACAAAAAACCTGCCACAAAAGCAAGGTTGGCCAGTTGGAGAGAAAGCTAATATGGATCACACCATCTTGAGGCTCCAAAGTAAAGTTCAAAGACTTTTTTTTCTTCAGCATTTGGGGATAAAAAGCAGTTGGTGTAAAATGAAGTGGAACAGAAAGAAAACACTAAAGAAATATTACTAATTTGGCAGCCCTTAGGATTTATTTCAATTTTTTTCTCCATCTAGGGTTAATATACTGTGACTGGCAGAAACCTGAAATATATAACAGCTTGTGCTTAACAAGCCAAGGTCATTCACCAATTCTCAGTAAGACAATTACAAGGACTAAATTATTAGTTTAAAATCAGATGAAGGACATTTACTCAATGCAATGACATAGGAAATTGGTTAAGAGAAACCTCTCTTTCCCAACTCCCCAGTCAGTCCATTTTTGGTGTCATGATAAGGTCATCAGTTAAAGAAGAGAGTAAGAAAATGCATAGATAAGAAATACTGGACAAGGGATGATCCTGCCTTTGTTTCTGTCATTCCAGTCTCCGTTGAGGTGGTCTAACAGGTTGTCAGGACTTGGAATTCCTCTTTTATAACACAATTTTTTTCCTATGGCTTGCTCCATGCTTCAGCTCTCTCCTTGTCTGAGAATGAGAGAGCTGGAGAAATTTTGTTTCCATAGGATGCCTTGTTTCATACTCCAGTAGTCAGAATTATGAATACAAGTGTCCCTTTAGAGCAGTGCTTCTCCACCTGGTGGGTTTCAACCCACAAGAAATATCAGAAAAAATATATGTGAATAGATATGAATATATACATACAATATGTACAGAGAATATATATTGACAATTTTTCTTACTATGTAACTAAGAGCATCTTACAACTCTCTTTGTGTTAGATTTCTATGATCTGAACATCGAATTTTGGTAGACAGTCTGAGTCTTTAATGGCTTCAGGAAAGCTCTATTATAACAATTCATTTTGTACAATCTTTTATGAACCAACAATATATTCAGGAACAAAATGTGAGTAAGTATGATAAACATATTGGTCATAGATCCCATACCCTCTAGCTCTACCCTGCCCCTGATCCATAAATTGGGATATAAAGTTTTTTGCTGATAGACCCCAGCTTTAAATTTCATAGTGCATAGGCATAAAAGATAAAGAGAAGGCCAACCTCTCTTCTAGCAGATATATCATAGTTTTTATGGTCCCATCTATTCCTGGCCTCCTGACCTGCCGGACCTAAAATAGAATGAGCTAAACTATATCACATGGTAAGCATATAGCCACCATGGTATGAATATACCAACACATCAAAATGCAGAAATCCATAAAAGCCAGAAATCATCTTTCTTTAGAGCATTTGAAGGCTTTTGCTACTGGTTAGTTTTACACTGGCTTGATGCAACCTAACTTTGATTTGAGAGGAGGAATCTTAGATTGAGACCAGTGTTTCCATAACATTGGTTTGTAGGCAAACTTGTAAGACATTTCTTAGTGTTTGATGTAGGAGGGCATAACCCATTGAGGGTTGGTGGTTTTAGGTGCTATCGGATAATTCACTGAAGAGTCCATGGAAAGCAAGATATCAAGCAGCATTTCTCTCTCTTCCAGGCCCTCTGCATCAAATCATTTGGTGTCATGCCTTTTTGGATTCCCTGCACTGACTATCTATGATGATGAAATATGTTAAGGGAGAGTAAACCAAATAAATTCTTCCTTCTCTACGTAGCGTTCAGTCACAACATTATATTACAACAGGAATCCTAAGTAAGACACTTTATCTTAAGAAACTTCTCTTGCTGTGTCTGGCATATGTCTGTCCTAACCCATGTTTTTCCATGTTTTAATGAAAGGCCTTTCTTTCTTCCAGCCACATTATTCTGCCTTTAGCTACTTCTCTCATATTGCACTCATAATGCTCCCTCACTTAAGGGCCAAATTATTTCCTTGTCTTAATGAGGTGTTTGTTCATTTGTTTTGGTTTCTCTAGGATGAAACACCTTGACTAAAATACAACTTTACAGGAAAGGGTTTATTTGGCTTATACTTCCATACTGATATTTATCAACTAAGTATAGTATAGGATAGTTAAGATAGGAATTCAAACAGTCAGAAACCTGAACTGAGGAGCTGAAGCCAAGGCCATATATGATTGTAACTTATTGGCTTGCACATCATGGTTTCCTTACACTCTTTCTTACAGAATTTAGAGCAAGCTTAGGAGTAGGACTACCCTCAAAGGTCTAGGCCTCGCCCCACAAATCACTAAAATAAAAAATGCATTGTTTTCTTTTTTAATATTTTTATTTTCTATATTCTTTGTTTGCATTCCAAATGATTTCCCCTTTCCCGGATCCCTCCTCTCCATATGTCCCATAAACCTTCATTTCTCCATCCATTCTCCAATCACCTCCCTCCTTTTTCTCTGTCCTTATATTCCCTTCCAATGCTAGATCAATCCTTTCCAGGATCAGGACCCTCTCCATACTTCTTCATGGGAGTCATTTGTTGTGCAATTTGTGCCTTGGGTATTCAGGGCTTCTGGGCTAATTAATATCCACTTATCAGAGATTGCATTCCATGTGTATTCTTTTGTGATTGGGTTATCTCGCTTAGGATGATATTTTCCAGATCAAACCATTTGCCTAAAAATTTTGTGAATTCATTGTTTTTAATTGCTGAGTAGTATTCCATTGTGTAAATATACCACATTTTCTGTATCCATTCCTCCTTTGAGGGGCATCTGGGTTTTTCCATCTTCTGGCTATTATAAATAAGGCTGCTATGAACATAATGGAGCATGTGTCTTTATTGCATGCCGGGGAATCCTTTGGGTATATGCCCAGGAGAGGTATAGCAGGGTCCTCTGGAAGTCTCATGCCCAGTTTTCTGAGGAACCTCCAGACTGATTTCCACAGTGGTTGTACAATCTTGCAGCCCCACCAGCAGTGGAGGAGTGTTCCTCTTTCTCCACATCCTTGCCAACACCTACTGTCTCCTGAGATTTTGATCTTAGCGATTCTGACTGGTGTAAGGTGAAATATCAGGGTTGTTTTGATATGCATTTCCCTAATGACTAATAATGTTGAGCACTTCTTAAGGTGCCTCTCGGCCATCTGAATTTCTTCAGGTGAAAATTCTTTGTTTAGATCTGTAACCCATTTTTAATAGGGTTATTTGGTTCCCTGGGGTCTAACTTCTTGAGTTCTTTGTATATATTGGATATTAGCCCACTATCAAATGTGGGGTTGGTGAATATCCTTTCCCAATTTGATGGTTGCGGTTTTGTCCTTTTAACAGTGTCCTTTGCCTTACAGAAACTTCGTAATTTTATGAGGTCCCATTTGTCAATTCTTGATCTTAAAGCATAAGCTATTGGTGATCTGTTCAGGAACTTTTCCCATGTGTCCATGTCCTCAAGGGTCTTCCCCAGTTTCTTTTCTATTAGTTTCAGTGTGTCTGATTTTAAATGGAGGTCCTTGATTCACTTGGAGTGAAGTTTAGTACATGAAGATAAGAATGGATCAATTCGCATTCTTCTGCATGCTGACTTCCAATTGAACCAACGCCATTTGTTGAAAAGGCTATCTTTTTTTCCACTGGATGTTGTTGGGTCCTTTGTCGAAGATCAAGTGACCATAGGTGTTTGGATTCATTTCTGGATCTTCAATTCTATTCCATTGGTCCACTTGTCCCTTCACTATGCCAATACCATGCAGTTTTTAACACTATTGCTCTGTAGTATTGCTTAAAGTCAGGGATACTGATTCCCCCAGAATTTCTTTTGGTGTTGAGAATAGTTTTAGCTTTCCTGGGTTTCTTGTTATTCCAGATGAATTTGAGAATTGCTTTTTCTAACTCTGTAAAGAACTGTGTTGGGATTTTGATGGGGATTGCATTGAAACTGTAGATCACTTTTGGCAAGATGGCCATTTTAACTATATTAATTCTGCCAATCCACGAGCATGGCAGATTTTTCCATTTTCTGAGGTCTTCTTCGATTTCCTGCTTCATAGACCTGAAGTTCTTGTCATATAGATTTTTCACTTGCTTGATTAGAGTCACACCAAGATACTTTATATTGTTTGTGGCTATTTTGAAGGGTGTCATTTCCCTAACTTCTTTCTCAGCCTGCTTATCCTTTGAGTATAGGAAGGGAACTGATTTGCTTGAGTTGATTTTATAACCAGCCACTTTGCTGAAGTTGTTTATCAGCTGTAGGAGTTCTCTGGTGGAGGTTTTCAGGTCACTTAAGTAGACTATCAGGTCATCTGCAAATAGTGATAATTTGACTTCTTCCTTTCCAATTTGTATCCCCTTGACCTCCTTATCTTGTCTAATTGCTCTCGCTAGAACTTCAAGTACTATATTGAAAACATATGGAGAGAGTGGACAGCCTTGTCTAGTCCTTGATTTAGTGGGATTGCTTCAAGCTTCTCTCCATTTAGTTTGATGTTGGCTACCGGTTTGCTGTATATTGCTTTAATGATGTTTAGGTATGGGCCTTGAATTCCTGTTCTTTCCAATACTTTTAGCATGAAAGGATGCTGGATTTTGTCAAATGCTTTTCTGCATCTAATGAGATGATCATGTGGTTTTTTCTATGAGTTTGTTTATGTAGTGGATAGCATTGATGGATTTCCTTATATTGAACCATCCCTGCATCCCTGGGATGAAGCCTACTTGACCATGGTGGATGATCGTTTTGATGTGTTCTTGGATTCAGCTGGCAAGAATTTTATTAAGTATTTTTGCATCAATATTCATAATAGAAATTGGCCTGAAGTTCTCTTTCTTTGTTGGATCTTGGTATGGTTTTGGTATCAGCAAAATTGTGGCTTCATAGAATGAGTTGGGTAGAGTTACTTCTGTTTCTATTTTGTGGAATAGTTTGAAGAGTATTGGTGTTAGGTCTTCTATGAAGGTCTGATAGAACTCTGCACTGAAGCCATCTGGTCCCGTGCTTTTTTTGACTGGGATACTTTCTATGACCCTTTTTGTTTCTTCAGGTGTTATGGGACTGTTTAGTTGATCTATTTGATCCTGATTTAGTTTTGGTGTTGGATATCTGTCTAGGAAACTGTCCATTTCCTCCAGATTCTCCAGTTGTGTTGAGTAAAGGCTTTTGTAGTAGGATCTAATGATTTTTTGAATTTCCTCAGTTTCTGTTGTTATATCTCCCTTTTCATTTCTAAATTTGTTAATCTGGATACTGTCTCTGTGTCCTTTGGTTAGTCTGGCTAAGGGTTTTTCTATCTTGTTGATTTTCTCAAAGAACTAGCTCCTGGTTTTGTTGATACTTTGTATGGTTCTCTTTGTTTCTACTTGATTGATTTCGGCCCTGAGTTTGATGATTTCCTGCCTTCTACTCCTCCTGGGTGAAATAGCTTCTTTTTGTTCCAGGGCTTTCAGGTGTATCATTAAGCTGCTAGTATATGTTCTCTCCATTTTCTTTTTGGAGGCACTCAGGGCTATGAGTTTTCCTCTTAGCACTGCTTTCATTGTGTCCCATAGATTTGGGTATGTTGTGTCTTCATTTTCATTAAGTTCTAAAAAGTCTTTAATTTCTTTCTTTATTACTTTCTTGACCAAGGTATCATTGAGTAGAATATTGTTCAGTGTCCAAGTATATGTGGGTTTTCTGTTGTTTTTGTTGCTATTTAAGACCACTTTTACTCCATAGTGATCTGATAGGAGGCATGGGATTAGTTCGATCTTCTTATATTTGTTGAGGTCTGTCTTGTGACCAATTATATGGTCGATTTTGGAGAAGGTACCATGAGGTGCTGAGAAAAAGTTATATTCTTTTGCTTTAGGATAGAATGTTCTATATATATCTGTTAAATCTAATTGGTCCAAAGCTTTAATTAATTTCATTGTGTCCCTGTTTAGTTTCTGTTTCCCTGATCGGTCCATTGAGGAAAGTGCAGTGTTGAAGTCACCCACAATTATTGTGTTAAGTGCAATGTGTGCTTTGAGCTTTAATAAAGTGTCTTTTATGAATGAGGGTGCCCTTGCATTTGGAGCATATATGTTCAGGATTGAGAGTTCTTCTTGTTGTATTTTTCCTTTGACCAACAAGAAGTGTCCCTCAGAGTCTCTTTTGATGACTTTGGGTTGAAAGTCAATTTTATCTGATATTAAAATGGCTACTCCAGCTTGTTTCCTGAGACCATTTGCTTGTAAAATGGTCTTCCAGCCTTTTACTCTAAGGTACTGTTTGTCTTTGACCCTGAGGTATGTTTCCTGTATGCAGCAAAATGTAGGGTCCTGTTTATGTATCCAGTCGGTTAGTCTATGTCTTTTTATTGGGACATTGAGTCCATTGATGTTAAGAGATATTAAGGAATAGTGATTCCTACTTCTTGTCATTTTTGATGTTATTTTTTAAATTTGATTGGTTAACTTCTTTTGGGTTTGATGAAAGGTTACTATCTTGCTTTTTCCAGGGTGAAGTTTCCCTCCTTGTATTGCTGTTTTCTTCCTATTATCCTTTGTAGGGCTGGGCTTGTGTATAGATATTGGGTAAACTTGTTTTTGTCATGAAATATCTTAGTTTCTCCATCTATGGTCATTGAGAGTTTTGCTGGATATAGTAGTTTTGGTTGGCATTTGTGTTCTCTTAGAGTCTGCAGGAGATCTGCCCAGGATCTTCTAGCCTTCATAGGCTCAGGTGAAAAGTCTGCTGTGATTCTGATAGGTCTTCCTTTATATGTTACTTGGCCTTTTTCTCTTACTGCCTTTAATATTCTTTCTTTGTTTAGTACATATGGTGTTTTGATTATTATGTGACGGGAAGTATTTCGGTTCTGGTCCAGTCTTTTTGGAGTTCTGTATGCTTCTTGTATATTCATGGGCATCTCTCTAGGTTAGGGAAGTTTTCTTCCATAATTTTATTGAAGATATTTGCTGGCCCTTTAAGTTGTAAATGTTGTAAATCTTCACTCTCATCTATGCTTATAATCCTTAGGTTTGGTCCTTTCACTGTGTCCTGAATTTCCTGGATATTTTGGGTTACAAGCTTTTTGCATTTTGCATTTTCTTTAACTGTTGAGTCCATGGTTTCTATGGTATCTTCAGCATCTGAGATTCTTTCTTCTATCTCTTGTGTTTTTTTGTTATTTGCATCTATGTCCCCTGATTTCTTCCCAAGGCTTTCTATCTCCAAATTTGTCTCCCTTTGAGTTTTCTTAGTTGTTTCTACTTCGGATTTTAGATTATGGATGGTTTTGCTTAGCGCCTTCACTTGGTCGTTTGTGCTTTCCTGTAATTGTTTAAGAGATTTTTGTGTTTTCTCTTTCATGACCTCGGCCTGTTGACCAAAGTTCTCCTGTATTTCTTTAAGTGTTTTTTGTGTTTCCTCATTATTGGCTTTTGTATTCTCCTGAATTTCTTTCAATGATTTTTGTGTTTCCCTTGCAAGGGCTTCTAACTTTTCATCCATTTTCTCTTGAATTTCTTTAAGTATGTCCTTCATGTGTTCCTGTACCAGCATCATGACCAGTGATTTTAAATCCATGTCTTGTTTTACTGGTGTGATGAGGTATCCAGGACATGCTGTTAAAGGAGAATTGGGTTCAGATGTTGTCATATTGCCTTGATTTCTGTTAGTGATGTTCCTGCGTTTGCCTTTTGCCATCTAGTTCTCACTGGGGTTAGTTGGTCTTGTCAATGCTGGACTCACCAGTGCAAGCTGCCTCTTCTCAGGTGGCCTCTGGTGCACAGCTTACCTCCTGCATTGCCTGGAGACAGGGTGCTGTTGCCCAGGTTGTTCAGATCCTGAAGCAGACACCTGAAGGCTCCTGCCGGGGCCTGCTGTATTCACCAGAGCACACCGACTTCTCCCAGCTGGCCTCCCGGAAGCCCCTCTTGCCTCTTGCAGGACCTGGAGATGTGGCATTGCTGCCCAGGCTGATCTGGATTTGGAAGTGGAGCGATCTGAGGTCTCCCGCCAGAGGCCTCAGGACTGGAACCTAAGCTCTGTGCCACTGGAGCAAGCTGTGTGCTCCCAGACTGCCTCTGGGTGCACACTAGGTCTCCCGCACTTCCTGGAGACCGAGTGCTGTGGCCCAGGCTGTTCAGATCCTAATGCAGACACCTGAAGGCTCCTGCTGGGGCCTGCTGGATTCACCAGATCACACTGAATTCTCCCAACTGTCCTCCCAAAAGCCCCTCTTGCCTCTTGCAGGACCTGGAGATGTGGAGTTGCTGCCCAGGCTGATCTGGATCCGGAAGCAGAGAGATCTGAGGGCTCCTGCCAGAGGCCTCAGGACTGGAACCTAAGCTCTGTCTCATTGTTTTCTTTAATTCTTTTCTCATGCATTACACCCTGAGCAAAGGTTCTCCTCCTTCTATTCCTCCAAGTCCCTTGCCCCACTTCACATCTCCCCGAGACTTAGATTCATTCCTCCTCCCTTTACTTTAAAAAGAAAGGAAGAAAGAAGAAAATAAGGGAGAAGGGAAGAAAGGAAGGAAAGAAAATGGAAAAAGAAAGGAAGACAGATGAAAGAAAGAAAGAAAGAAAGAAAGAAAGAAAGAAAGAAAGAAAGAAGGAAAGAAGGAAAGAAGCCTTTCCCGAAATATCTACTAAACACAATCTAAAATGTTACAATAGACTAAAAAGAATCTAAGTGTTCCTCAGCTGAAAAATGGATTAAGAAATTACAGTACATTACACATATAGTACTACTCAATTGTTAGAAAAAATGATAATATGAAATTCACAGGTAAATGTATAGACCTTAAAGATAGACCTAGATAGATCATTCTACGTGAGGTAATCCAGGAAAGACAAATTTGGTATTTAGCTACTTACAGCTGGCCCTATGGGGGCATTTTATCAATTGAGGTTCCTTCCTTTCAGATAACTTTAGTTTATGTGTCAAATTGACATAACACCACCCAGAACAATCCTCAGCCCTTTTTGGTCTTCTGTAATAAAGCTCATTTTGCTGATAATTGTATGGCAGCTCCTTTTCTACACATGGCATATCTCATTGGCATCCTTAATTTATAAGGAAAGACACAAAACTGGGGAAGACCCTTGAGGACATCGGTACAGGGAGAAAGTTTCTGAACAGAACACCAATAGCGTATGCTCTAAGAGCAAGAATTGACAAATGGGACCTCATAAAATTACAAAGTTCCTGTAAGGCAAAGGACACCATCAAGAGGACAAATCGGCAACCAACAAATTGGGAAAAGATCTTCACCAATCCTACATCAGATAGAGGGCTAATATCCAATATATATAAAGAACTCAAGAAGTTAGACTCCAGAAAACCAAACAACCCTATTAAAAAATGGGGTACAGAGTTAAACAAAGAATTCTCACCTGAAGAACTTCGGATGGCGGAGAAGCATCTTAAAAAATGCTCAACTTCATTAGTCATTAGGGAAATGCAAATCAAAACAACCCTAAGATTTCATCTTACACCAGTCAGAATGGCTAAGATTAAAAATTCAGGAGACAGCAGGTGTTGGAGAGGGTGTGGAGAAAGAGGAACACTCCTCCACTGCTGGTGGGGTTGCAAATTGGTACAACCACTCTGGAAATTAGTCTGGAGGTTCCTCCGAAAACTGGGCACCTCACTTCCAGAAGATCCTGCTATACCACTCCTGGGCATATACCCAGAAGACTCCCCACCATGTAATAAGGATACATGTTCTACTATGTTCATAGCAGCCCTATTTATAATTGCCAGATGCTGGAAAGAACCCAGGTATCCCTCAACAGAAGAGTGGATGCAAAAAATGTGATATATCTACACAATGGAGTACTATTCAGCCATTGGAAACAACGAATTCATGAAATTCTTAGGCAAATGGATGGAGCTAGAGAATATCATACTCAGTGAGGTAACCCAGACTCAAAAGGTGAATCATGGTATGCACTCACTAATAAGTGGATATTAACCTAGAAAACTGGAATACCCAAAACATAATCCACACATCAAATGAGGTACAAGAAGAAAGGAGGAATGGCCCCTGGTTCTGGAAAGACTCAGTGAAACAGTATTCAGCAAAACCAGAACGGGGAAGTGGGAAGGGGTGGATGGGAGGACAGGGGAAGAGAAGGGGGCTTACGGGACTTTCGGGGAGTGGGGGGGCTAGAAAAGGGGAAATCATTTGAAATGTAAATAAATTATATTGAATAAAAAAAATTTAAAAAAATGCATTCTTATAACACAGGCACAGAGAGAGTCATATTGTAAAATTGAACTCTGCTTGTAAAACATAGCCTGATATCTGACCTACATTAAATTTTCTTTGGAAACATTTCTTACAGAAATGAGCAAATTCCATAGTTTTTACATTATTGATAAGTTTATTTTTAACATAAAACATTTGTTTCCCCAAATTATCTATTGCATAATCACGCTATATAACAACAGCTATCTAGAAATGTGAACATTGTATTAGCATGAGTAACAATATTTGATTAAGACAAGTGAGTGCACCACTTGGCCATGATGATCTATCAAAATTATATTGATGGAGTTCAGGGTAGATTTTAAAGAAATAAAGTATGAAAGCAACAACATAAAATTAGTGCAGAAATTCACGTGTTATTTGATGATATCAAAACTGAGTGAAGTTAATGAAGATGACACACATCCATCAAAGGAAATTAAAGCTGAGTGGCAGGAATAAAAGAACTTTTCCAGAGAAGCAAAAATGTGGAGAGAGAAAATCCTTCATGATAAATGTACCTTTCATTTCCTCATATAAAGGGAAAAAATGAGTCGTACACTAGTTGTGGGAATAGATCTGTGCTGAGCCCACAGTGTTTTTTCTGTGGTCTACTTATCCCTAGGCCTAATTCTGGAAGTTTCTAGCTTCTGCACATTCTAATCTGCTAAGCTGAGTAATTCAAACTGGCTTCTCTCTGCTTCTCACAGAATTGCTCTGCTTGGAAATACTGCCACTGAATCCTAAGAACTGATCTTTAAAGATTACACAAAGTGGATGGAATAGAAGTGTTTGAACTTAAATGAATTCAACTGCGTTCAAGTGAACTACAGAGATGTACTTAACTGAACTTCACTCACTTAACTGGCCTGCATATATGACACACTCTGTTCTCCAGTATTCTTAAGTAGCCTCTCTTTCCTGTCAGTTCTCATGAAAGTTGAGAGTATCCTATATGTGATCCATTGCACAAACTCTTACTCTCATTCCTCACTTTGTACCTCAGATGTCTCTTTCAAACACGGTTCCTTCCTTCTATAAATTAACTTTACCTTCACTGTTAGGTAATAACGTATGTACTAAAGTTGTGTCTGTATTACAGTCAGATCCTAGTGTAATACAAGTTGTGTCTACATTCCAGGTAAATTATGTCTTTTGATATAATTCCTTGTCATAGCAGCCATATTGCTGCATGAAAATTATTCTACATTTTATCATGTTTAATCCAAAAATTGTAGGCAGTTTACCTTTTACAACAGAAACAATTCTCATTCCCAAAGACTTAACAATTTTAATATCCTTGTGAATATCCTTTGATGCAATGATCATTCGTAACTGCAATCTTTCAGCAAATGTCCATCGCCAGTTTGCAATTGTGGTGAATGTTCTGTCCTTTGTCAGCCAGTTTGTTGAGCTGTTCCCATGCAGGGAGGTCAGCATTCTATGTCATCTATATTTCTGTCTTTCTGTATCTTTTTCTTTCATATGGAAGCATCTCTGATTCTGATCGTTTCTTTATTAATTTTGAGGGATCTAATAGTATTTCATCACCTGTGGAATATAGATATCACTTCTTCCCCAGTGTAACACATTCCCTTAAGTCATGTCCCATTGGTAAGGGATAATTTTGAACAATATCTTGAAACTGTTGCATATCTGCATTCATTATTCTAATACTCACTCCACACTGTCTACAAATTCCAGAGGTTGAAACATTCAAGAAAAGTCTCTGGGAAATCCTTCTCTACAATCCCTTTTCGAATGACCTAGTCTCCCACAGTTAAAACAATTGTCATTTTGATATCTAGGTTTTGTCCAATTGCATAGATGATGGGGTCAATAGCAGCAGTAGTTCTAATCCATGCATCCATGGGTGCTGATTGAGCTTTTAAAGACCTAAGAACATTTTATACTCTGTATTTGCATTTTGAAAGCTAAAGTTTCAATTACTACCTGTCTCACATCTGGATCTGATATAGCTGTTTATAGCAGACATTAATCTATGTAAGAATTCAGTAAGAGGCTCTCTGGGGCTTTGCATAATCTTTGTTCCTTCTCCTTATCTCAGGCTCTTAAAGCTACTAGAGAACATAGTTTAATAACAGAGTATAATCACATTGTATCTACAGTCTTAAATCAGCAAATTGACCTTCACCTAACAATTGATCTTTCATAATATTAACACCTTTTGACACACTATAATTTTCCATAATTGCAACTTCTTCTCTCCCGCATGTCAGCTATTGTAATTGAGAAATAGCTTCCAGGACAACTGGTCATCTGTCCAGTCTTGGAGGCATAATCCTTTTTTTTTTTTTTTGAAGAGGGAGCCCATATATTTAACATATGTCTCACATAGTTGAGTGGAAACCATAAGTTCCTATTTCTTCTTTAAAATGTTTAAGCTGTTGTATTTTTATAGGATTCCAGACAAGGTGTTCATTTTGTGAATTTTCACCTTTTTTTTTTGGCATTTGTTGTCCCATCACTGGGAAAGCTAGTGACGGTATTCACCTTTCATCATTTTCGTTAAGAAGTGACACTATAGCTTCAATGAGGGGTCCTAATCCTTAGTTTTACTAGGAACTGGTTGGGTTCATGAGTTGCCCTGAAAACCACAGAAACATCAGTCTCAGTCAGACAGGCATGGTTTATTGAAAGCACACCCTAAGACTGATCGATCAGGGATGTAGCTCAGAATTCTGGGGCTGAGGCTATGACCCCAAACATTTTTCTGTGTCAGTTTATAAAGGCTAAAACCACAAAACCACAATGAGAGCATATACAAGTGCTGGAAGTGGTATCCAGTGAAGTACCCTGACTCAAGCCATTTTAGACGTAACAGTTTAAACTGTTATGTGGGGAGACATAAACAAATCTGCCGCACATTTCACCTTTCCCATATTTTTTTGAGAAGAGGAAGCCCCAATTTGGTGTTACCACAACTAACTCCCCCTCTACCACCAGCAGCATATCAAGTTGCTGCAAGACTATGTTCATCCTCTGGCTCAGGCCAGACAAGACAGTCTATTTAAGCCTGTGAGATCCACAGGCAGGCAGGCAGGCAACAGGCTCAGGGAAAGCACCTACTCTAGTTGTTACGGGACCTTCATGAAGAGCAACATGTGTTCAAGGGGCCTTGGTCCCACTTTAATTGGTGATTCAGACTCTACAATTCCTCAAGAGCACAGATTAGTTGACTTTGTTGGTCTTCCCAGGTGGGAGGTATCTAAAGGAAATCATCATCATCATCATCATCATCATCATCATCATCATCATCATCATCATCATTACCATCATCATAATACTTCTGAACTCCATCTAATGTTTGGGTGTGAGTTTCTACAACTTTTTCCAGCAGCTTCTAGGTAGTCTTAGAGGACAATTATTTCCACCTGCAACCATAACAGAGTATCCATAATAGTGTCAAGGACAGGTTCTTGTCCAGGGAATGGGTCTCAAGTTGGAGCAGTCTTTTCTTGGCCATTCCCCCAGTCTCTGCTTTATCTTTGTTCCTGCATATCTTGTAGGTAGGACACAATGTGGCTGGGTGATGGTCATCTGTCCACTGGGAGTCCTGCCTAACTACAGGAAGTGGCCACTTCAGGATCCATACCCCTGACTGCTTAGAGTCTCAGCTAGAGTCTCATCCCTATAGACCCTCTGGGGCCTTTCCCCATTCTGGATCTCAAGAATGTCATAAAGTTGTACCGCCCTACGATGAAACTCCTTTCTCTATACCATGGTCACTCTATATATGATCTCTGCCACCTGCACCACTCCCAGGCCCATTCCCTCGTCCACTCTGTTCCTTTTTTCCATCAACCTCTGATATCTATTTAATTTCCTATCCTGAGAAATATTCAACCATGTTTCCTTCAGCCATTTTTGTTATTTGACTTATTTGGATGTGTTGATTATAGCAGAGTTATCCTGTACTTTATGGATAATATCCATGTATAAGTGAGTTCATACTATGCATATGTTTTGGAGTCTCGGTTATCTCACATAGGATGATATTTTCTAGTTCCATCTATTTGACTGAGAAATTCATGAATTCCTTGGTTCTAATTGTTGAGTAGTATTGCACTGCATAAATATACCAAAATTTCTGTATTCAGTCTTCAGTAGACAGACATTTAGGTTGTGAGTTGTTTCTAGCTATTATGAATAAAGCTGCTAAGAACATAGTTGAATAAATATCTTGAGGGTTGGTAGAACATATTTTGGGTATATGCCCAGATGTAGTATAGCTGGGTCTTGAAGTAGAACTATTTCAAATCTTCAGAAAAATAGCCAAATTTATTTGCAGAGTTTTATGTTTCACTCCATTAGCATAGGAGGAGTATTCCCCTTGCTTCACAATTATGCCAGCATGTGGTGTCCTTGGAGTTTTGACTTTAGTCATGCAAATGGGTGTGAGGTGGGATATCAGAGTCATTTTGATCCTCATTTCCCTGATGGCTAAGATCATTAAATGTTTCCTAATGTGCTTCTCAGCCATTCTCATTTCATCTGTTCAGAACTCTCTCTTTACCTCTGTACCTGATATATCTTTAATTGGGGTATTTGGATTGTTGGTGTCTAACTTCTCAAGTTCTTTATTTTTTGGATTATCAGCACTCTGCATGATGTAGAGTTAGGGAAGATCTTTTACCAATGTGTAGCCTGTCTTTTTTACTAATAAAGGTATACTTTGACTTCTAGAAACTTTTCAGTTTTATGAGGTCATTTATTAATTCTTGACTTTAGGAACTGAGTCCTTGGTGTTTTGTTCATAAGGGCTGTTGTAGAGAGGAGTTCAAGTCTATTACCCATTTTCTGTTCAATTAGATTTAGTGTATCTGCTTTTACATTATGGTCTTTAATTCACTTGAACTTGAACTTTGTGCATGGTGATAAATAGACCATCATCATTTTTTGGAGATACTTTACTTTTTCCATTGTATGTCATTGGCTTTGTTGTCAAAAATCAAGTGTATGTTTGTGGGTTCCTTTCTTTCTCATTCCTCCTCCTCTTCCTCCTCCTCCTCCTCCTCCTCCTCCTCCTCACTCCTCCTCCTCCTCCTCCTCCTCCTCCTCCTCCTCCTCCTCCTCCTCCTCCTCCTCCTCTTCTTCTTCTTCTTCTTCTTCTTCTTCTTCTTCTTCTTCTTCTTCTTCTTCTTCTTCTTCTTCTTCTTCTTCTTCTTCTTCTTCTTCTCTTCTTCTTTTGATTCCATTGATATCCCTGTCCTTTTCTACACCAATACCATGTAGCTTTTATTACTGTTGCCAGGTAGAACATCTTGAAGTCAGGAGTAGTGATAACCCCTAAAGTTGTTTTATTGTTCAGGATCCCTTTAGATTTCCTGGGATTTTTGTTTGTCCATATGAAGGTGAAAATTGTTCTTTCAATATCTATGAATAATTGTATTGGAATTTTGGTGGAGATTTCATTGAATCCATAGATTGCTTTAGGTAAGATGGTCATTTTACTATGTTATTCCAACATATCCTTGAGCGTGGGAAATCATTCAATCTTTGCTACATCCTTTCAGCAGCGACTTGAACTTCTTGTCACACAGGTCTTTCACATGCTTGGATAGAGTGTGAGAGTCTGTGAAATGCTGGCAAATGATACCATAGACTCAAATAATTTCAAAAGTAAAGATCATTTATTGAACTAATTCCTACAGACAGTAGCCCAATTAACAATTGGCTTGCTGTGTATTGCCTTTATTGTGTTTCATTACTCCCCTTGTATACCTGCTGTCTTTGAGACTTCATTCATTAAGTGGTGTTGAGTCTCATCAAATGTTTTTTTAACTCTATTGAGATGATCATGTTTTTGTTTTTCTTTCTATTTGTTTATATGGTGGATTATGTTGATGAATTTTTATATATTGAACCTCCCTTGCATTACTGTGATGAATAAGGCTACTTCATCATTGTGGATGTTGTATTTGATATATTCTTGAATTCAGTTTGTGAGTAATTTATTAAGTAATTTTGCATCCATGATCATAAGGAATATTGGTTGACAGTATATTTTTTGAGTATTTGTGTGATTTAAGTGTCAGAGTGACTATGGCCTCATAATGCGAGTTTGATAGTCTTCTATCTGTTTTAATTTTGGTAGAATAGTTTAAGAACAATTGACATTAGATTTTCTTTGAAAGTCTGACAGAATTCTATTTTAAAACATTCTGGACCAGGGCATTTTTTGATTGAGAGTCTTTTAATGACTTCCATTTCCTTAGAGGTCATGGGACTGTACATGTGGTTTACTTGACCTTTATTTGAGTTTGGTAATTGGTATATATCTAGAAAGTCATCCATTTTATTTAGATTTTCCAATTTTTTGGAGTACAGGTTATTGAAGTAATACTTAAATGATTTTTTGAACTTGCTGAGTGTCCGTTATTAGGTCTCCCTTTCATTTCTGAGTATGTTACTTTGAGTACTGACTTTCTGCTTTTCAGTTAGTTTGGTTAATGGTGTGGCTATCTGGTTGACTTTCTCAAATAAACAGCTCTCTTGGTTTCATTGATTTTTTTTCTATTATTCTCTTTGTTTCTAATTGATTGGTTTTTGCTCTGAGTTTGATTATTTCCTGCCATCTACTCCAAAATGGTATGTTTGCATCTTTTATCTTTTCTTTTTTAATTTACTATTTATTTATTTATTATTTATTTATTTATTTATTTATTTATTTATTTCGCCCTCAAATTTATTCCCCAACCACCTATCCCCCAAGGATATCCCCAACACCTACCACCTACCCAACAAGGCCTCTACAATCCCTGGGGCCTCCAGTCTCTTGAGGCATCTTCTCTGACTGTACACAGACCTGGAAGTCCTGTGCTGTATATGTGTTCGGGGCCTCATATTAGCTGGTGCATGCCCCTGTTTGGTAGTCCAGTGTTTGAGAGATCTCACGGGTCCAGGTTAATTCAGACTCTTGTCTTCCTACAGGGTCACCTTCCTCATCTTCCAACTTTTCTATAATTCAGCTACAGGGGTCAGCAGCTTCTGTCTGTTTTTTGGTGCATATATCTGCATCTGACTCTTTCAGGTACTTGTCGCTTTCAGAGGGCAGTCACAATAGGTCCCTTTTTGTGAGCACCCATAATCTCTGTAATTTTGTCAGGCCTTGGAACCTTCCTTTGTGCTAGGTCTCACTTTGGGCCGAATTCTGGACATTCTTTTCCTCAGCTTCTCTTCATTTCCATCCCTGCAGTTCCTTCAGACAGGTGCAATTATGTGTCAATGTATTCACCATGGGATGGCAATTTCCTCGCTTGATGCCCTTTCTTCCTGCTGGAGGTGTGCTCTATAAGTTCAGTCTCCCTACTGTAGGACATTTCATCAAAGTTCCCTGTATTTGAGTCCTGGGAGTCTCTCACCTCTCAGGTATTTGGTGCATTCTGGAGGGTTCCCACAACCTCCTCCCTCCCAATATTGCTGATTTCCATTAGGCCCTCAGGGCTTCAGTCTTTTCCCTCACCCAGTACCAGATTAGGTTGCCCTCTTTTCCACACCAATTCCACTTTCACTCCCAGGTTCCTCCCTCCCTCCCCACTTGTGAATTCTTTCTTCTCCCTCACAAGTGGGACTGTGGAATCCTCACTTGGGCCCTTCAGCTTGTTAACCTTTGAGCTCTGCACACTGAATCTTGAGTATTCTGTAGGGTTTTTTGTTTTGTTTTCTTTTGTTTTGGCTAGAATTCACTTATTAGTGAGTACATACAATACATGTTCTTAAGGTTTAATTTACCCCACTTAGTATGATATTTTCTACTTCCATCATTTGCCTGCAAAACTCAGAATGTTCTCATTCTTAATAGCTGAGTAATATTCCATTGTGCAGATAAATCCATTTTCTGTATCCTGTCCCTAATGTCCTAATCCAATATTCTGTATCTCTGTCATGGGACATTTGGATACCTTCTGTGTATCACAAACAAGGCCACTATGAACATAGTGGAAGATGTGCCCTGGTAGCAGGGTGGGGCATGTTTTGGGTGTATTCCCAAAAGAGGTATTGCTGGATCTTCACGGAGATCTAATTCCAATTTTCTGAGGAACCTCCAGATTGATTTCCAGGTTTTAGCAGTTCACAATCCCACTATCAATGGAGGCGTGTTCCTCTTTCTCAACATCCTCTCCAACTTGTGTTTTCATCTGAGGTTTTGATCTTAGCTATTCTAATTGGCATAAGGTAGAATCTGAGGGTCGTTTTGATTTGCATTTCTCTGATCCCTAAGGACTTTGAACATTTCTTTAGATGCTTCTCAACCATTCAAGATTCCTCTTTTGTGAATGTACAATTCACGAAATTCCTTGGTTTATCTCTATACTCCATTTTTTGTTGTTGTTGGGTTGTTTGGATTTTTAGATGTTAGCTACTTGAGCTCTTTATATATTTTGGATATTTCCCCTTTATTGGAGGAGGAGTTAGGGAAGATTATTCTCACACTGTTGGTTGCCCTTTTGTCCTGTTGATTGTCTCCTTTTCCTTACAGAAGCTTTATAGTTTCATGTGGTCCCATTAATTAATTCTTGATCTTAGAGCATAAGGCATTGGAGTACTTTTAAGGAAATTACCCCTGTTCCAATGAGTTCAAGGCTCTTTCTCATTTTCTCTTCTATTAAATTCAGTGTATCAAGTTTTATGTTGAGGTCCATGATTGACTTATACTTGAGCTTTGTGCAGGGTGACAAATAGGGGTCTATTTTCCTTTTTCTACATATGGACTGTCAGTTAGAACAGCACCATTTATTGAAGAGTTTTTCTTTTTTCCATTGCATATTTGGGTTCTTTGTCAATGCTTAAGTGTCCTTAAGTATGTGGTTTCATTTCTTGATCATCACTTCTACTCCATTGATCATTGTGTCTCTCTCTGCAACAATACCATGCAGATTTTATCACTATTGCTCTGTAGTAAAGTTTGAGATCAGGAATGATGATTCCCAAGCAGTTTTGATATTGTTAAGAATTGTTTTCACCATTTATCCCTTTCTAGATGAATTTAAGAATTTTTCTATCAATGTCTTTGAAGAATTGTGTTGGGATTTTGATGGGGATTGTATTGAAACTGTACATTGCCTTGGTAGGATGACCATTTTTACTATATTAGATCTGGAATCAATTGAGCATCAGAGATCTTTCCAGTTTCTGAGATCTTTGATTTCTTTCTTGAGAGACTTGAAGTTATTGACATACAAGTCTTTCACTTGTTTGGTTAGAATTACCCCAAGATATTTTATATTATGTGGGGCTATTGTGAAGTAAGGGGTTTTTTTTCCCTTAATTTCTTTCTCAGCCTGTTTATCATTTATATAAAGGAAGGCTATTGACTTATTTGAGTTAATTTTATATCCTGCCACTTTGCTGAAGTTTGTAGTCAGCTGAAGAAGTTCTCTGTTAGAATTTGAAGGTTCATTTATGTATACTATTATATCATCTGCAAATAGTGATACCTTTACTTGTTCTTTGCCACCTTATATCTCCTTGATCTCTTTTTGTTGTCTTATTGTTCTACTTAGACAATAAGTACTTTTTTGAATATGTATGGGGAGAGTAGGCATCCATGTTTTGTTCCTGACTTTTTTTTTGTTCTGTATATTGATTTTTTTTTTTTTTATGTTTAGGTATGGGCATTGAATTCTAGATGTTTCCAAGACTTTTAACAAGAAGAGCTGTTGTATTTTGTCAAATGATTTTTCTGCATCTAAGGAGATGTTATGTAATTTTTTTCTTTGATTTTGTTTATATAGTGGATTATGTTAATGGAGTATCATATATTGAACCAACCTTGCATCCCTGGGATGAAGCCTATTTGATTCTGGTGAATAATGGTTTTGATGTGTTCGTGGATTCCATTTGGAAGAATTTTATTCAGTATTTTTGCATAAGTGAGTTTGGTCTGAAGTTTTCTTTTTTGGTTGAATCCTTGTGTGATATAGGTATTAGAATAATTGTGACTTCAAAGAATGAATTAGATAATGCACCTTCTGTTTCTACTTTGTAGAATATTTTTAGGAATATTGATAGGAGTTCTTTGAAGGTCTTGTGGAATTCTCCACTAAATACATCTGACCCTGTTTTTTGGTTTTTGTTTGTTTGTTTGTTTGTTTTGGTTGGGAGGTATTTAATTAATTTTTCTATTTTCTTATGAGATATAGTCCTGTTTAGATAGTTTGCCTGTTTTTGATTTAACTTTTTTGATTGGTATCTGTTTAAAAAAAACATCTATTTCTTCTAGATTTTCCAGTTTTGCTGTATATAGGTTTTATAAAAGGTCCTGATGATTGTTTTTTAATATCCTCTTTTTCTGTTGTTATGTCTCCCTTTCCATTTCTGATTTTGTAAATTTGGATAATGTCTCTCGGCCCTTTTATTTAGATTGGCAAGTAATTTATATGTTATTGAATCTCTCAAAAAACCAGCTCCTGGTTTTGCTGATTTTTTTCTATTGTTATCTTTGTTTCTATTTGGTTGAATTTGACACCAAGTTTTACTATTTCCTGGCCCCTATGCCTCTAGGCTGAGTTTGCTACTTTCAGTTCTAGAGCTCTCAGGTGTGTTGCTAAGTGTAGCCGCCAGCGGCTACATGTGAACCAGGTTACCTGTTGAGAGAATCTTGGGGTACAGGGACACAGACAAGGGATTTGAGTCAAGCCTAGGATTCTGGTCAAGACTGCTTTTAATAAATTGAAGACAGGTTTTATAGACATTTGGGGAATCGGCCAACCCCCCAGAAGTCGGTAGCTTCAAAGGCGGTGCTGTGAATTCTCTGGCTCCAAGTCTCAGCGGGTCGTCTGCCTACTGCCTGGGAGCTCAGGTGAACGCCGGCCTGGGGGCGGTGTCGATAGCCGAGGTGTGGAGCCCCTTTGTTTGTAGAACAAAGGCCGGAGGTAGCCATCGGAAGAGTTGGGTGCCCGCTAGCCAACTAGTTGCAGGGGGGGGAAGGGTACAATTCCCCCTTAATTATTAAATTTAAAACCACTCAGTGGAAATGATTAAGTTCATCCAATGGATGACGGGCATTCATCAGTGAGTGAAAGCATTGGCCGCAGCCCCCTTAAGTGTTACCGACATCTTTTTTCAGGGGGGGGGGCTAGACCGCCTTTTTCAGGACGGTCTTACGATGTCAAACCCCCATGCAGCTGGGCGTGCTTTTCAGGGAAACTCGGAGCCAGGAATTTTTTCCCTTTCCCTTGCAGTGCCTCGCCTCGCACCTCAACTGATGCCCATGTTTGTTGTGACAACAAACACGCATGATTCCGAGTATCAAGCAGCCTCATCTCCGAGGATTTCCACTGGCAGAGTAAATTCTCTGCGGCTAAGCGTTGGCTAGCTGAAAAGGCAACCCATCCTCCACCTAGGGCCATTGCTGAAGGAATTTCGTCTTCTGAGTGTTATCTGCTTCAAATATAAAAGGAGATTAAGAGAACCTGTCTGGTTAGTCTTGGGAGGTCAAACCGGTTTTTGGTTTAATTGAAATTCAGTGGCCTCAGGGAAGAGCCCTGGCCGGCAACTTAGTTTGCATGAACACAAAGGAACTATGCCTCCCCAAGCAACTGGGAGGTGGCTTGAAAAACAGCCTTTGAATTAATTATACTTACCTACAGTTTGGGGGTGGAATCCACTCAGGCAAAAGGCCTGGCTTGCAACTTAATTTGCAAGAAGACAAAGGAACTATATCTCCCCAAATGAATGGGGGGGGCGGCTTGGAAAACAGCCTTCTGACCTAAATATACTTACCAACCGTTTTTGGGGTCGAATCCACTTGTCTTACCAATCTCTCTGGCAACCAACGCGCTTCGTCCTGTTCTTGTGAAAAAACGCATACCGCGCCTCTTCCCCATATCAAAACGGGGTCTGGGCCTTTCCAAGAATTATTTAAAGGATCCCGCCACTTAACCATGGCGTAGGAATTGGAAGTAGCCGGATGCCAATGCCTGTCAGCGGCAGACTGGCCTTCCGCATCCGTTTGGAGAAAATTTAAAACGAATAGAACAAAGGCAAGATGTGACTTTGGGGACCGAGGGGGATATAAATTTCCCTTCTTAGTTTTAATAAGCCAATTTTTAAGCGTGCGATGGGCGCGCTCCACTATTCCTTGCCCCATTGGATTATAAGGAATTCCAGTTTTAAGTTTTATATTAAATTCTTTACAAAATGAGATAAAGTTCTTACCAGTGTAGGCTGGTCCATTGTCTGTCTTAATGACCTTGGGTACTCCCATGGTATTAAAGGCTTGTAAACAATGATCAATTACATTTCTAGAGGCTTCTCCGGTATGCAGGGAAGCAAAAATAAGTCCTGAGCACGTATCAATGCAAACATGTATAAATTTTAATTTCCCAAACTCCGCATAGTGAGTTACATCCATTTGCCAAATTTGATTGGGCACCAGGCCACGTGGATTAACCCCTAAATGGGGCACTGGTGCTAAAGTGAGACAATTAGGGCATTGCTTTACGATCATTCTAGCTTGCTCCTTTGTGATTTTATGACGGAGCCTCAACGTATGACTAGAAAGATGAAATTTATCATGATCACGTTTTGCCAATTCTATGGGTGTGAGTGCCAAGACTTGACCAATTAGTGCTTTGTCAATGCACTCATTGCCCTGAGCCAGAGGTCCAGGGAGACCCGAGTGAGATCTAATATGTCCTATATAAAAAGGATTTTTTCTAGCAAGAATGATACCTTGCAATTGTGAAAACAAGGATCCAGCTGGCGTATTAAAATTAAACATGCCACAGGTTTCTAGTTGCGGTATCGAAAATGCAACATAAGCACTGTCAGTAAAGAGATTAAACGTACTATTTACAGTTTGAAAAACACACAGCACTGCTGTAAGCTCTGATAACTGAGCAGATAACCCAGGCGTTTCTACGACCACCTGTTGATTGTTAACACGATATCCGGCTTTTCCTTTTGATGAACCATCTGTGAACACTAGGAGTGCATTCTGCAGCGGCTGTAGAGATGTCATTTTTGGAAATACGACCTCATGCATATTTAAAAACTTTATTAACTTGTCTTGAGGATAATGATTGTCTATACACCCTTTAAAACCAATCTGAGCCAGCAGCCAATCTGTGCTATGCTGTTTTAGCCATTCATCCTGATTTACACTGTAAGGTTGTATAATAAAGTCCGGTTCCTTACCAAAATAAGTCAATGCCTGCTTTCTACCAAGCATAATTACTTGGGCCACTGCTTCAAAATATGGCAAGATATTACGCCTAGAAGACACCCTCAAATGAATCCACATCAGAGGAGCCTTTTGCCATAATAATCCTGTAGGCGAATGAGTAGTATTAAAAATTAGCAGATGCAGAGGTAAGGAATAATCTATATAGGTAATAAATTGGTTCTCAATAGCTTTCTCCACTGTCTGTAAGGCAAAAAGTCCTTCTGAAGTTAATACCCTAGGGGATGTCGGATCAGCATTTCCTTTAAGAATATCAAATAAAGGTTGTAATTCCCCTGTGGTAAGTTTTAAATACGGCCGAAGCCAATTAATGTCACCCAATAATTTCTGAAAATCATTTAAAGTTTTCAAATTGTCCCTGCGGATAATTATCTTCTGGGAAAAAATTGACTGGTCCGTAAGTTTAAAACCTAGATAGTTATATGGCTCCTGAATCTGAATCTTCTCTGGAGCTATCTGCAGCCCTTTAGCGACCAGGGCTTGCTGCAAATCTCTAAAACATAAAAGCAAGGTCTGAGGATTTTTTCCTGCAATTAGAAAATCATCTGTGAAATGGATAAAGTAAATATCTGGCCATTTCTGTCTCACAGGTTGAATGGCCTGTGCTACGAATTTCTGGCACAAGGCGGGGCTGTTTGCCATGCCCTGGGGAAGCACGGTCCATTCAAACCTTTTCATAGGCTCTGCAAAGTTAATAGAAGGAACACTGAACGCAAACCTTTTGCAGTCTTCAGGGTGCAAAGGAATGGTAAAGAAACAATCTTTTAAATCTATGACTATTTTATGAAACCCTTTTGGAATAGCCACAGGAGATGGAAGACCCGTTTGTAAGGTTCCCATGGGCAACATTGTTTCATTTACCTTTCTTAAATCCTGTAACAATCTCCATTTGCCGGACTTCTTTTTAATTACGAATATCGGCGTGTTCCATGGAGATAATGACTCTATAAGATGTCCTGCCTCTAACTGTTCCTGCACCAAAAGAGAGGCAGCCTCCAATTTCTCTTTAGTTAAAGGCCACTGATCAACCCACACTGGAATGTCGCTAAGCCATTGAATTTTATCGGCGTGGGGTGCAGGAGAGATAGTGGCCATTACTGAAAATGCCCCAGACTTCTAGAGTTAGGGTTTGCCTGGGGGTTTTTAAACCTACTAGTGCCTTGTCCTTCATATCCAAGCCCCCGAGTAGGTTCGGATTCCTCCGACACTGTCTTTTGCTTAGAGGCAATTTCATTAGGATTACACAGAATCAAATTCATCTGAGATAACAGGTCTCTGCCCCAGAGCGTGGTAGGCAACTTCTGTATCACGAAAGGCCGAATTTGTCCTGAATTTCCATCTGCATCTTTCCAAGTTAGAAGTCTAGCGCTCTGTTTCGGATTATTTGCATAACCGATCCCTCGCAGATGCGTTAGGGTCTCTGTCAATGGCCAATTAGACGGCCAGTCCTGTCCCTTAATAATTGTAACATCAGCTCCCGTATCTATTAATCCTTCAAAACTCTTTCCTTCAATAGTCAATTTAAGGTTAGGTCTTTTATTAGTAATAGACTGAACCCAGAACACTCTGGAGGAGCCAAAGCCCTCCTCCCCTCTCTTATCTTTAATGAATTTGGAAGGCAGTGGATGTAAGGGCACCAAGACTAACTGGGCAATTCTTTGATTAGCTGGAATACTTATGACACCACGAGAGGAAGCAGCCATAATTTTAATTTCTCCCTCATAATCACTGTCTATGACTCCTGGATAAATCTGCAGTCCCTTCACAGTAGAACTGCTTCGTCCTAACAACAATCCCCAAGTACCTTCAGGTAATGGCCCAAAAACTCCCGTGGGCAAAACCTGAACTCCCATCTCTGGAGCTAGTACGGCATGGCCGATGCAACAGAGGTCCAACCCTGCACTTCCTGGTGTAGCTCTGGCGAGGTCAAGGATGGATTTCCTTGGCTCGGCAGTAGCTGTGCCCCACAGACAGTCTGATGCATCGGGGCCTGGGGCTGGCCCCTCCCCCCGTTTCCCAACACGGGTCTACCTTGGAAGTTATTTTTTGACTTGTCTCTCTTAACCCATTGATTTCCTTTTCTACACTTATGGCACGTTCCTGGTGGACCACCTGATTGCCCGTTTATACTGGGCTTATTATCAGGACAATCACTTTTAAAATGACCCAGACTACCACATTTAAAACATCTCCTATTTCCTCGTCTTTGTGACAGAATCCCTTGAATAGTTGTTCCCTGCAGCGCTGCAGCTATAGCTAAACCCTGATTATAGCACGGACCGATCTCAGAACAAAGGCGAATGTAACCGGCTAGGTCTGTCTTTCCTCTCTGGGGTCTAATGGCCTCTCGGCAGGCCGCATTAGCATTCTCATAGGCTAGTTGCGTAACCAGCGGATTCTCTGCCTGAGAGTTTCCAAAAATTCTATTAGCCGTTTTCAGCAATCTGTCTACGAAATCCTGAAAGAGTTCGTCGGGAGCCTGTTTCACAGCTGTTAGATTTCCACTAATATCTCCCTTAGCTGGTAACAGAGTCCAAGCACGGCGGGCGGCCACCGCAATCTGCGCATACACTGCGATGGGAAACCCAATCTGGTTATTATTTCCTTCAAATAGGCCTTCCCCCAACAACATCTCCGCATTCCATTCTGGATGGCCTGCTTGAGTGTTAGTGGCGGCGGTTCTTTTGCAAGCCTCACGCCATTCAGAACTCCAGAGCAAGAAATCTCCCCCCCCGACAACGTAGCTTTACACAGCGTTTTCCAATCCTGTGGAGTTAGATTCGACTCAATCACAGTATCCAACAACGCCTGTGTAAAGGGAGCGGTCGGGCCGTACTGGGCTACGGCTAGCTTTAACTCTTTTATCACCTTAAATTCCAAGGTCTGATATTGTCTGACCACATTGTCCTGGTCTTCTACCTCAAGGACTGGAAAAGCTAAGATTTCTGACGTATCCTGCCCCTCTCCGCGGGCCTGGTTTATAACTCTTTCTAATGGCGACTGGCGGGTCTCCGAGTTATTGTTCTCTCTAGTATTAGAGACCCTTTTTAGCTCCTGTAACTCATTAGTCAATTTCTGCAATTTAATTTCAAACTCTAACTTTTGTAATTGCATATCCTTCTGGATTTCGGCCTCTGCCATCAAGGTCACAGGCGGCGCGGATGGCGCTACAGGGGGCCAAGTTTCTCCATGAACTTCAATTGCTCCTTTCTCGGGATGAGCTATTTTTTTCCTAACCACAGACTCATCAGAACTGTCTCTTTGTTTACGAGACTCAGGTTGTGGAGAATTTTCTATAACAGGGATCCTCTCCACATGGCCTTTTACTTGAAAATCCTCACTTTCATGAATAACACCTAATTCTTCCAAACTCCCTTCATCTATGATGTCCTTAATCAGAGTCCAAAGGCAGAGGGTGATATTGTCTGCCTTGGCTGCCTTTAGCGAATTACCAATTCTCAGCCAAGTTCTCTCATTTAACGTTCGTTTTTCTCGGAACCAAGGACAACAGGAATATATCTGGTCCAAGAAATCTTCTAATCTTTCCTCTTCAAACCCAATCCCTTTTGCCTGAAGCAACTCTTGAATGTTGCGTGCGCAGATCTCGCGCGAACTTTCCTGTCCCATTTTTTCCTATCCTTTTAACCCAAGCAACTCCTGTGTCGGGTGCACACAGTATGCTTGAAAAACTGTATCTCTTCCTTGCACTCACAACGATAGACACGAATTCACTAGCGCTAGTTTTGACTTCTATGTTGCTTACCGTGCAGATACCATTAATTTTCACCTTTTTCTGCGAAGCTTCGCTGAATAGGGCCACCTCAGGAATTCTCTCGTGCCAGGTCTCCCACGTTCAGGCGCCAGTATGTAGCCGCCAGCGGCTACATGTGAACCAGGTTACCTGTTGAGAGAATCTTGGGGTACAGGGACACAGACAAGGGATTTGAGTCAAGCCTAGGATTCTGGTCAAGACTGCTTTTAATAAATTGAAGACAGGTTTTATAGACATTTGGGGGATCGGCCAACACCCCAGAAGTCGGTAGCTTCAAAGGCGGTGCTGTGAATTCTCTGGCTCCAAGTCTCAGCGGGTCGTCTGCCTACTGCCTGGGAGCTCAGGTGAACGCCGGCCTGGGGGCGGTGTCGATAGCCGAGGTGTGGAGCCCCTTTGTTTGTAGAACAAAGGCCGGAGGTAGCCATCGGAAGAGTTGGGTGCCCGCTAGCCAACTAGTTGCAGGGGGGGGAAGGGTACAGTTAAGTTGCTAGTGTAAGATCTCTCCAGTTTCTTTACCTGGGCACTTTGTGCTATTAATTTTCTTCATTGTACTGCTTTCATTGTTTCCCATAAGTGTGGGTATGATGTGTCAATATTTTCATTAAATTTCAGGAAGTCTTTAATCTCTTTCCTTCTTTTCTTCCCTGACCAAGTCATCAATGAGTAGAGAACTGTTCAATTTCCACATGTATGTAGGATTTCTGTTCATTTTTGCTGTTATTGAAGAAGAACCTACAGCCTGGGTGATCTGTTTGTATGTATGGGATTATTGCAATCTTCTTGTATCAGTTGAGAGTTACTTTATGATGAATTATATTATTGATTTTGAAGAAGGTACCATGAGGAGCTGAGAAGAAGATGTAGTATTTTTTTTTAGGGTGAAATGCTTTGTAGATATCTATTAAATCTATTTTGTTCAAAACCTCTATTAGTTTCACTGTGTCTCTGATTAGTTTCTGTTTCAATGACCTATCCATTGGTGAGATTGGGGTGTTGAAGTCTCTCACTAATATTGTATACTGTTCAATCTGTGTTTTAAGCTTGAGTAAAGTTTCTTTTATGGTTGTCGATGCATTTGGGGCATAGATGTTCAGAACTGAGATTTCTTCTTGGTGGATTTTCCCCTTGATGAATACTTAGTGTCCTTCCTCATCATGCTTGATATCTTCTGGTTAAAAGTCTATTTTATTGGATAGTAGGATGGCAACTCCACCTTGTTTCTTGGGACCATTTACTTAGCACCTTTTTCCTCCCCTTTATACTGAGACAGTGTCTGTTTTTGTTATTGAGGTGTTTTTCTTATATGCAGCAAAATGCTGGATCTTGTTTGCATATCCATTCTGGCAGCTTAAATCTTTTTATGTTTGT
The DNA here is from genome assembly GCF_947179515.1 of Apodemus sylvaticus. NCBI lineage: Eukaryota > Metazoa > Chordata > Mammalia > Rodentia > Muridae > Apodemus > Apodemus sylvaticus. Next base: position 91,326,250 of record NC_067474.1, on the reverse strand, counting down.
TGATTCCATAATATTGAGAGTTATTAAAGACAGATGACTGTTAGTTCCTAAAATGTTTGGTTTTTGTAGGTGTCTTTATGTGCTTGTGGTTCTCTCCTTTTGGCTTTGTTATGAGATTCTTAATATTTTGTCTCTTCTTTGGTATAGATACCTTCATTTTGTTTGAGTGTTCTTTCTAGTAGCCTCTTTAGTTTTTGATGGGTAGATAGATACTGTTTGAATTTGTTTTTTTCCTGGAATATTTTTTTTAATTTTCTATATTTTTTGTTTATATTCCAAATGGTTTTCCCTTTCCCAGTTGCCCCCTCCCCATAAGTTCCATAAGCTCTCTTCCCTCCACCTATTCCTCAATCAATCCCACCCCTCACTTCTTTCCTGGCAATCCCCTACAATGCTGTATCAAGCCTTTCCAGGACCAGGGCCCTCTCCTTCCTTCTTCTTGGTAATGGTTTGATATGTTAATTGTGTCCTGGGTATTCTGAGCTTCTGGGCTAATATCCACTTATCAGTGACTGCATTCCATGTGTGTTTTTTTGTGATTGGGTTACCTCACTTAGGATGATATTTTCCAGATCCAACCATTTGCCTAAGAATTTCCTGAATTCATTGTTTTTATTGAATTAGAATAGAATTATAAGAAGAATTATGAGTAGAATTCCATTGTGTACATATACCACATTTTCTGTATCCATTCCTCTATTGAGGGACAACAGGGTTCTTTCCAGATTCTGGCTATTATAAATAAGGCTGCTATGAACATAATGGAGCATGTGTCCTTATTGCATGCCAGGGAATCCTCTGGGTATATGCTCAAAAGCAGTATAGCGGGGTCCACCAGAAGTGTCATGCCTAGTTTTCTGAGGAACCACCATCTAAGTTAATTGAGAGTTTTTCTGAGTATTTTGTGTGGCATTTGTGTTCTCTTAGGGTCTGCATGACCTCTGACTGAGCTCGTCTTGGTTTCATAGTGTCTCTTGAGAAGTCTGGTATAATTTTGATAGGTCTACCTTTGTATGTTACTTGGCCCTTTTCCCTGTCAGCTTTTAATATTCTTTCTTCTGTGAAATTAGTGTTTTGATTATTATGTGAGAAGAGGATTTTCACTTCTCATCTTATATATCTCGTGTTGTGTAGGCTTCTGTACCTTTATGTCCATCTCTTTCTTTAGATTGAGGAAGTTTTCTTCTATGATTTTGCTGAAAATATATTCAGGTCCTTTGAACTGTGAATCTTTGTTCTCCTCTATTCAAATTTTTCTTAGATTTGGTCTTTTCATTGTGTTCTGAATTTTTTGGATGCTTTGTGTTAGGAGTTTTTATGTTTTGAATATTTTGACAGTTGTGCCAATCTCTTTCATGGTATCTTCTACACCTGAGATTCTCTCCTCTATTTGTTGTATTTTGTTTGTGATAACTAAATCTTAATTCCTGACCTTTTTCCTAAGTTTTTCATTTCCAGGTTTGCCTATATTTGTGTTTTCCTTATTGTATATTTCTTTATTGTTTCTACTTCTACTTTTAGGTCTTTGAGTGTTTTATTCAATTCCTTTACTGTTTGATTGTGTTTTCCTGTATCTCTTTAAGGGATTTATTTGTTTCCTCTTTAAGGGTTTCTACGAGTTTAACCTATGTTTTCTTATGTGTTTACTATGTTTTCAGTAAGTTATCCTCCTTAAAGGAATCTATTATATTCATGGGATAGGATTTTAAGACATCTTCCCCATTTTCAGGTGTGTTAGTGTATTCAGGGTTTGCTGTAGTAGGATAACTATATTATGATGATGCCCACTTATAATGGATTCTGTTGCTTATGGTCTTGTAATTTCCTCTCACCATCTGGTTATTCCTGGTGCTTGTCATTCTGGATGACTTTTTCTGGAGTCTGCCTCTTTTTTCCCTGGGGAGTTTCAGGTCTCCTAGTAGGCCTGGATCCCTGGCTGTAGCAGAACTCCTGTGGGACTTTCCAACTAGAAGCTCTTCAGAGAGTCAGAGAAGCTGCTGATCTGTTGGCTTGGCTGCAGTAGATCTCATGGGAGGTCTTCAGACTGTTGGGTTTTCAGAGGATCAGTCAAGCTGTTATCCTGGGTGAAGATGTTTCATTTATTTCTTTATTTTTTCTCTGATGCAGTGATAAATGAATAGAGAGTTGTTCAGTTTCTATGAAAATATGTGCTTTCTGTTCTTCCTGATGATCTTTAAGTCCAACTTTAATCTATAGTGATCTGAAAAGGTGGATGAGGATATTCCAATTATCTTGTATCTGTTGAAGCTTGCTTTCTGACCAAATATATGGTCAATTTTGGAGAAGGTTCTGTAAAGTGATGAGGAAAATATATGTTCTTTTCTGTTTAGGTGAAGTATTTACAGATATTTGTTAGGCCCATTGAATCATAACCTCTGTTGGTTTCATTATTTATTTTCTATCCATTATTTTTTGTTTTGTTTCTTGGATATTTTTATTTATAATTCAAATAGTTTCCCTTTTCCAGGTCTCCCCTTCAGAAACACCCTATCCTATCCCCTCTCCCTTTTCCTCTATGAGGGTGCTATCCCACTTACCTACCGTCCCACTCCGGTTTTCCAGCCCTGGCTTTCCCCTACATTAGGGCATTGAACACCCTCAGGCCCAAGGACCTCTCCTCTCACTGATGTCTGACAAGGCCATCCTCTGCCACTAATGTGGCCAGTGCCATGGGTTGCTCCATGTGTATTATTTGGTTGGTGGTCCAGTCTCCCTGAGCTCCAGGGGTCTGGCCTTTTGACTCTGTTGGTTCCTCCATGGGGCTGCAAATCCCCTCAGCTCCTTCAATCCCTTCTCCATCTCTCAGTCCAATGCTTTGATGTGAGCATCTGCCTCTGTATTTGCCAGTCTCTGAAAGAGTCTCTCAGAAAACAGTCATATCAGGCTTCTAGCAGGAACCACTTCCTGGCATCCACAATAGCTTCGGGGTTTGTTGGCTGTATATGGAAGGGATCCACAGGTCGGGCAGGTGTTGAGGTCTCCCAGTATTAATATGTGGGGTCCTTTGTGTTATTTAAGTTTTATTAATGGTCCTTTTAGACATTTGGTTACACTTGCATTTGGGGAAGATGTCATCTGAATTGAAGTGTCCTCATGATGGATTTCTTTTTTTCTGTTGAAGAGTATGAAGTATCCTTCCTTGTCTCCTTTATTGAAAGTCAATTTTATTAGATATTAGAATGATTATTCCATCTTGTTCCTTGGGTACATTTGCTTCGAAAACATTTTTCAAACCACTTTTGCTGAGATAATTCCTATTTTTGTTGCCGTGGTGTTTTTCTTATATATAGCAGAATGGTGAATTCTGTTTATGTATTCATTCTGCTAATTTGTGTCTTTTTACTGGGGAATTGAGTCTACTGATGTTGAGGGATATTAATGACAAATGTTTGTTACTTTCTCTTGAGCTGATTTTGTTGGTGTGTGTGTGTGTGTGTGTGTGTGTGTGCATGTGTATCTTTCTCTTCTATTGGTTTTCACTGGTATGAATTTATTTATTTATGTTTTCTTCAGTATAGTTAGGCTCATTTTGTTGGAGTTTTTCTTATAGTATCCTCTGAAGCACTGTTTGTTTTATTTTTCATGGAATATCTTGCTTTCTCCATCTATGTTGATTGAAAGTTGAGTATAGTAGTCAGTTCAGACATCTGTGGTTACGAAGGATCTATAAGATCTCTGCCCCGCCCCTTCTAGGTTGTACATTATCAGATGAAAAATCAAATGTAATTCTGATAGGTCTGTCTTTATATGCTACTTGACATTTTTCCCTAGCTTCTTTTAAAATCCTTTCTTCTGTATATTTCTTGTTTTGATGATTACATGTTGGAGCGCTTTTTCGGTCTTATCTATTCAGTGTTTTGTAAGTTATTTGTACATTTATAGGCATGTCTTTCTTTAGGTTAGGAAAATTATCTTCTACGATTTTGTTGAAGATGTTTTCTGCTTCTTTGACCTGGGATTTCCCTTCTATTTATGTATATGTATATGTATATGTGTATGTGTATGTGTATGTGTATGTGTATATGATGTATATGATATATATGTATGTGTATGTGTGTGTGTGTTTGTGTGTGTGTGTGTATGTGTATGTGTATGTGTATATGTATATGATGTATATGTACATGTATATATAAAAGGTTTATATAGGGTCTTCCCCAGTCTCTTTTTTATTAATTTCAGTGTGTCTGGTTTTACCTGGAGCTCCTTGATCCACTTGGAGTGAAGTTTAGTACATGAAGATAAGAATGGATCAATTCGCATTCTTCTGCATGCTGACCTCCAATTGAACCAGCACCATTTCTTGAAAAGGCTCTCTTTTTTTCCATTGGATGTTTTTGGCTCCTTTGTCAAAGATCAAGTGACCATAGGTGTGTGGGTTCATTTCTGGATCTTCAATTCTATTCCATTGGTCAACTAGTCTGTCACTGTGCCAATACCATGCAGTTTTTAACACTATAGCTCTGTAGGATTGCTTGAAGTCAGGGATACTGATTCCCCCAGAATTTCTTTTGTTGTTGAGAATAGTTTTAGCTATCCTGGGTTTGTTGTTATTCCAGATGAATTTGAGAATTGCTTTTTCTAACTCTGTGAAGAACTGAGTTGGGATTTTGATGGGGATTACATTGAATCTGTAGATTGCTTTTGGCAAGATGGCCATTTTAATTATATTAATCCTGCCGATCCACGAGCATGGCAGATTTTTCCATTTTCTGAGGTCTTCTTTGATTTCCTTCTTTAGAGACCTGAAGTTCTTGTCATATAGATCTTTCACTTGTTTGGTTAGAGTCACACCAAGATACTTTATATTGTTTGTGGCTATTGTGAAGGGTGTCATTTCCCTACCTTCTTTCTCAGCCTGTTTATCCGTTGAGTATAGGAAGGCCACTGATTTGCTTGAGCTGATTTTATTACCAGCCGCTTTGCTGAAGTTGTTTATCAGCTGTAGGAGTTCTCTGGTGGAGGTTTTCGGGTCACTTATGTAGACTATCATGTCATCTGCAAATAGTGATAATTTGACTTCTTCCTTTCCAATTCGTAACCCCTTGACCTCCTTATTTTGTCTAATTGCTCTAGCTAGAACTTCAAGTACTATATTGAAAAGATATGGAGAGAGAGGACAGCCTTGTCTAGTCTCTGATTTTAGTGGGATTGCTTCAATTTTCTCTCCATTTAGTTTGATGTTGGCTACCGGTTTGCTGTATATTGCTTTAACGATGTTTAGGTATGGGCCTTGAATTCCTGTTCTTTCCAAGACTTTTAGCATGAAAGGATGCTGAATTTTGTCAAATGCTTTTTCTGCATCTAATGAGATGATCATATGGTTTTTTTCTTTGAGTTTGTTTATGTAGTAGATAACATTGATGGATTTCCTTATATTGAACCATCCCTGCATCCCTGGGATGAAGCTTACTTGATCATGGTGGATGATTGTTTTGATGTGTTCTTGGATTTGGTTGGCAAGAATTTTATTAAGTATTTTTGCATCAACATTCATAAGAGAAATTGGCCTGAATTTCTCTTTCTTTGTTGGATCTTTGTGTGGTTTTGGTATCAGTGTAATTGTGGTTTCATAGAACGAGTTGGGTAGAGTTCCTTCTGTTTCTATTTTGTGAAATAGTTTGAAGAGTATTGGTGTTAGGTCTTCTATGAAAGTCTGATAGAATTCTGCACTGAAATCATCTGGTCCCATGCTTTTTTTGGTTGGGAGACTTTCTATGACCCTTTTTATTTCTTCAGGCGTTATGGGACTGCTTAGTTGATCTATTTGATCCTGATTTAGTTTTGGTGTCAGATATCTGTCTAGGAAACTGTCCATTTCCTCCAGATTCCCAGTTGTGTTGAGCATAGGCTTTTGTAGTAGGATGTATATGTATATGTGTATGTGTATGTGTATGTATATGTATATGCTTATGCATATGCATATTCATATTCATATATTTATATATATTTAAGGTTTGAGCTTATATATATATATATATATATATATATATATATATATATATATATATATATATATATATAAAAGGTTTGAGCTTTTCATAGTATCCACCTATTTGTATTTTCCTGTATTTTGTTATAATTATTTGCTTCCTCTTTTAATTCTACTTTCTGTTTGAGGTTCTTCCCCACTTTCTCCTCTATTGGTTTCAGTTTATCTGGTTTTATGTGGAGGTCGTTGATTCACTTGCTTTTTAGTATCCTACAAGGAGGTAAGTATAGGTTGATTTGCACTCTTCTACATGCCCACCTCCAGTTGAACCAGCACCATTTGTTAAAAATGCTGTTTTATTCCCCACTGAATGGTATTAGCTCCTTTGTCAAAGATAAAGTGACCATAGGTGTGTGGGTTCATTTCTGGGTCTTCAGTTCTACTCCATTGGTCTACCTGCCTGTCTCTAAACCAATACCATGCAGATTTTATCACTATTGCTTTATAATATAGCTTGATGTCAGGGAAGGTATTTGCTTAAGGGATTTATTCATGGCCCCCTTAAAGGCCTCTATCATCACTATAAAATTGGATTTAAGATCTTCTTCTTGTGCTTCAGTTTAATTGGGATATCCAGGATAGCTTTTCTCTGGTGGTACCATATTGTCCTGCTTCTTGTTGATTGTATTCTTTGCTGTCCTCTAGAAATCAATTTTTCTCTAGTGTTTCCTACATGGTCCTGGTGGCAGCAGAACTTCTCAGGAAGTTGGGGGATCCCATAAGCCAGACAATGGAGAGCAGGGCATCCTGCTGTACTTGCTGTGCCACAGGCAGACATCATTTTGCAGGCTGTTTCTCCAGTGGACCTTACTCTGTGGGCTGTGTCCCATGCAGACCCAACTAAGATGGTAGGCAGATTGGACCTGAATGGAATTTGTTGAACAGGATTCCAAGATGGTTAATCTTAAGGTCCCTCCTAAAGGTTTTCATGAGGAAGCAGGATGCTCTTGAGATCCTACAAGGTTCCTCTAGACCAAATACCTAGCCCAGAGGTAGAGATTCGACTAAAGCAATATCTTAACTCTAACCCCACAAAATTTTCTTTTATTTAATGGGTCCTACATAAAGTCAATAATTGTAAGATTTCTGAAGACTCAACAAACCTCAAGCATCCATCTGCTTCAGAGTTTTCTGAGTCTCTCTGGGCATCTAGTCTGTCATTGTCTTCTTTTGGAGACAAACTTAGGTGAACTTCTTTTTCTGGCCTTCTGTCAGATGTATTGTCTTTAGTCAAGTTAATGGACTTAATTCTTCAATCATGGCAGCTCCCAGATATAAATGTTACTTTTATTTGCCAGATTCAATTGTTATCTTGGAGGCTTGGTACTGAATAACCTCAGTGTTTCTAGTTCTTTCTAAATTCTGGTGGCTTGTTCAACTCAGTTGTTCTGGATTAAACTTCTTCTCTTCAAAATGACTGATTCAAACTGGTTTCTTTCAGATTTCACTAAATTGTTCTGCTCAAAAACCCAACATTTGAACTGAACTTCACTCCTTGATTTGAATTCAACGTAACTGAATTCCACTGCATTGCCTGAACTGAACTGAATTGCACTCACTGAACCTCCCTCCATGCTTATCTCACTCAGCACTGCTCTGTAGTAGCCTCTATTTTCTGGCTGTTCTCAGGCATATTATAACTCTGCCCTATTCTGTCAAATTATTATTAGTTATGTAACTTTGTCTACCTCTCAGTTTGTAGTTACTTGCTAACAGGACAATTTTCTTCTAGAAACTAACTTTACCTTTATTGTTTGTTTTGCATTAAAAATGTGTATTTAAGGCATGTTTTATTTTTCTGACCAAGGGAATAAAGTTGAATTATTCCAGCATCACACAGACCTAAAGGTTTTTGGATTTTATTCCTTGCCAGAGTTGTCATATTGCTGGATTAAAATTCCTCTACAGTTGGCTTAGAAATACTGATTGTTATTGATAGGCACAATACTTTTTGTAGAAGGTAGCAACAAATGATTTTTTGTTCCTAAATTTTTCTCAGAGAGAAAAATCTTAATTTCTTTACATAGTGAAAGGAACAATGATTTTTCCTGTGTCCTGACAGATGGTAGTGATGCTTTCAAAGGCTAATTCTAAATGCATTGATTAATAGGTGTTTAATGTGATAAGCTTTATTTAAGTGTCAATCCGACCTTGACAAAAGGGTTTGATGGTTGAGTTTAGCTTTTGGATGATTTTGATAAGAGTGTTCTATATAAACTCCAAATAAGAGTCAAATTCAAATAAGAAAATATATTGAAATATACTGAATATTTTAAATATGGAATTTTTTGTAGTTATGCTGACCAAAGGAAAACAAAGAAATATAATAGGACAGTAGCAGCTAGAGGGTCATTTCTTCTCAGAAAGCATTTTACTATCCTTCTGTGATGAAGACACATGTTAATATGTTGATGAGAATGATTCTGTTGAAACATGGATAAATTTGTTACAGAAAACAATTGGTACATAAAAATTGAAAAATAATAACTCTAATTAAATGAGAAAAGTAGGGTCTATTGCAAAAGAACAGGATGAACGTTGACTAGGAACATTTAGTGCATGACAGACATGTAAGGCTGAGATCAGATGTTACAATGGATGTTGGTATGAAGTATTACCTACTAAAGGAAATCACAGAGTAGCTTTTTGGTTTTGCATTGAAGAACATAAAAAATTTACTAAATCAATTCGAATCTTATTATTATACCAGTAATTTTAGTTTTTAAAATAAAACATTTTAAAGAAAAGTGCCCTTGTATGCTGTCTCAATGCAATAGCAAAGTATGTGCTTCATTTTGGAAATTAGAAGACTTAAAATTAATAATATTTTTAAAAAGCATAAAGAAACGATGATTACTTTTAATGTTCTTTGTAAGAATTTAAAATAAATTAAAATATACCACAAAATTTATACAAGCCAATTATTGGTGTTAAAATTTCTTCTATACTGGCAGGTTTTGTGTGGAGTTATCACAGAGAAGGGAGCCTCTCTTGAGGAATTGCCTCCATGAGATTCAATTGCAAGGCATTATCTCCATTAGTGTTCAAGGATAGAAGGCCCAGCCCATTGTGTGTGGTGCCATCCCTTGGCTGATAGTCCTGGATTCTATAAGAAAGCAAGCTGAGCAAGCCAATGAAAGCAATTCAGTAACATCCCTTCATGGCCTCTGCATCAGCTCCTGCTTCCTGATCTGCTTAAGTTCCAATTCTGACTTCCTTTGATGATGGACAGCAATGTGAAAATGTAGGCTCAATAAATCCTCTCCTGCACAACTTGCTTCTTGGTCATGTTTGTGCAGGTATACAAACCCTAAGACAATTTATTATTATAATTTATTATTAAATATAATTAATGATAAATCGTGCAATCCTAGATATAAAGTCATCGACATATAACACACACACACACACACACACACACACACACACACACACACACATATAAATATATACAACAAAATTTATACAAGCCAATTATCAGTGTTAAAATTTCTTCTGTACTGGTAGGTTTGTGTGGAGTTATCACAGAGAAAGGAGCCACTCTTGAAGAGTCGTCTCCATGAGACCCAACTATATGGCATTATATATATATATATATATATATATATATATATATATATATATATATATATATATATATATATATGTGTGTGTGTGTGTGTGTGTGTGTGTGTGTGTGTGTGTGTGTGTGTGTGTGTGTAGAATCATAGATATTAAATATGTTCTTAACAGATTGCTTTTCAAAAGAAATACAAAACTAAGAATTCCTTATGCTCGGTGAGAAATATGGATCTATTTGCACGCTTTTGCCTCAGACAACCAGTTAGACCAGCACCAATTGTTGAAGGTGCTCTTTCGTTTCCCTTGTATTGCTTTGTCTTATTTGTCAAAAATCAATTGCCCATGTGTGTTAGTTTACTTCTGTTTTCTTTTTGTTTGATTCCATTGATCTTCCAGTCTGTTTCTATATTTCTTTTTTCATTCTATTGTAAATTTTCTTTTATTAAACTTTAAGTTCATTTTTATTATCATTTTTTACAGTTCAACTGTTGTCCCCCTCACAGGGCCCCTTCCCATAGTTACTCATCCCATTCCTCCTCCCCTCAAGAAATATGACTATGTCCTTGTGAAAATAAGTTCCCAGGAAAGTTTCTCTCATTTTGGTCCTAGTTTTCTTTAAGCTATACTGTGTTCCCAATGAAGAGTTTTGGATTAAATTTATTTCTCTTGCATGGAACTTTCTCCTTCTCTCTTCACATCTAAGCACATCTTCCTGGATTTAAAGCAGTGCAAATGACCACAGAGACACTGCAGAATATCATTCTGCAGATGGGATACATGTGACTCACTTTCTTTTTCCATTGTATTGTTTTCCTTCTAGTCACTACATCAAGTACTCTGAAAAATTATTTTTCTTCCCTTGGTTCACACTGACTTGTTGATAGTGTGGGTGACAGCAGTTAAGAGGAAATTTTTTGTCAGTGAATCTGTTTCTTTCAGTTATATTCATAGACAAACTGTCACACAAACCTTCACTGAGTTCTTTTCCCACTACTGAAAGCATACTCTATTTCTACAACCAAGAAATTATTTTTTTAATAAAATGTAATTTACACCTGTTTAAGGTGCTTTTAAAAATTGTTTGGCATATTTTTATGAGATATAAAAATAATGTAAATATGTATGTATATATGTCTGTCTGTCTGTATGCCTGAATGTATGTTTGACCATGGATGTATGGGCAACTTTTTCCCAGAACATAAAAGTCAGAAGATAATCTGGTGCCAGGCTCGTCCTTCTACCTTATTTGAGACAGAATGTCTTATTGCTTGATACTTACTAAAGCAGTCCTGTCTCCATTTTTAGATTTTACAGTTTTTAGAGTTTTTCCTGTCTCCATACCACATTTTACATAGGACACAAGGGAGTATTGCTGAGTGCATTGTCCCTGGCCATATATAAGTTCTGAAGATTCAAATTCAATTCTTAATACACACATATCTATCTCCACAGCCCTAGTTTTTAAAGTACTTCTAGTAGTGTTTAGAGCATATTACATACACATCAGATAGTTTCTAAAATATAAAAAGGCAAGAAAGATGATCTTTTTGAAGTTCAGATTTATAAAGGAGAAAATAAAATAATACTTAAAGATAAAGTGTAAATACATAAATATCTTGTTGGGATTTTGAAACCCTAGCAGGTAGACAGGTTTCATTTTTCAAAGCTGAGATGGAGTCTTCACTGATCTGCTTCAGGAGACAAGTTCCCTCTGGAATTAGACTCGTCTGCCCATTTTTATTTTATTTATTGATACTTCAAGTTTTGAAAACACAAAAATACACGTTCTAAAATATGTTTTTCAAATTTTAATAAGAACAATCTGTGTCTCATATAGATAAATAGATGATAGATGATAGATAGATAGATAGATAGATAGATAGATATCCATCCTAAGGATATGCTTTTAAAACTTATTCTGAAGGCAGAAATAATTAAATTTCAAGTATCAGTTTTTGCTCTTAAATCAATTAGTACCAGCTTACACTACTTCTTGATCTTTTCTACAAAGGATTTTGCAGTTTGCCGTTTTGTGCAAGAAAGTCATGTTTGTGATAGTGTGCTGTAATGGTTTTAGCCACTGTGAATACCATTTTAACATTTTAGGTGAAGATACTGTTACAGGCTATTCCTGGGGAGACACATAACTATTCCCTCTAGAAATGAAACCTACCAAAAGTCAATGTAATTACTCCTCCAATATTCCTGGTGAACCAATTAGTTTTTTGTGGCTTAATAAAGACATATGGGTGAAGGATTACTTACAAAAAGCAGTGATCCATTCCTCTGTTGATGTTCCTCAACAGAGGGATGGATACAGAAAATGTGGTACATTTACACAATGGTGTACTACTTAGCTATTAATAACAATTAATTCATGAAATTCTTAGGCAAACAGTTGGAGCTAGAAACTATCATCGTGACTGAGGTAATCCAATTACAAAAGAACACAAATGGTATGCAATCTCTAATATGTGAATATTAGCCCAAAAGCTCAGAATACCCAAGATACAACTCATGGACCATATGAAGCTCAAGATGAAGGAAGACCAAAGTATGGATATTTTGAGTTTTATTGGTAGGTAGATCAAAACACCCACGACTCACAGCCAAACAATAGAATGAGAATAGGGTCCCCAGTGGAGCAGCTAGAGAGAGGAGCTGAAGAGGTTTGCAGCTCCACAGAAGGAACAATGATATGTACCAACCAGTACCCCCAGGGACTAAACAAACAACCAAAGAGTACACATGGAGGGTTCCACAGCTCCAGCTACATATGTACCAGAAATAACTATTTCAGACATGAATGAGAGGAGAGGCCATTCATCTTGTGAAGGCTCGTTTCCCCAGAATAGGGAAATGCAAGTCAGAAAATTGGGCAAGGGGGGGGGGGAGTTAAGCAGGGGAAGGGTGGATGGGATAGGCAGTTTTTAGTAGGGTAACATGGAAAGGGGTTAACATTTGAAATGTAAATAAAGTAAATATCTAATAAAAAAAGAAAAGCAGTGATAATTCAAATTCAATAGCATCCCCACAAAGCCCACCCAAAACAAGTGTAGAATCATAAAACCTGAACACAGGGGCCCTCTTCTCAGTTTTCAGGTGCCATATATTCAGGAATTTCTGGCCACTTATACTGGTCTGAGTCTCCTTACCAAGTAGTTTTTTACTTATATTTATACTGTTGAGAGTGGGACCATGAGAATCTTTCATGTTTCTGTTGTGACTTGGCTTTTCCTTCATGAAATTTCGGCAGAAAATGTAGAAGTTCAGAAGAAATGACCGAACAGCAGAAGACAATCTACATATTGATATCATTATGAATTTCTCATTTATTTTAGGGATGACACAAACTAAGGAGCACTTCTGCAATGGAAAATATACTTATTTCAAAATAAAGGCTTTGTTTATATGGCAAAATCTTGATAAAGATTTTATTCAGAGGGAAAACTACATTTGTATCACTGAAGAGAATATCTTGTATTAATGAGACTTGACTTTGTTCTGTACTTTCTTCTAATACCAAAAATTAGCTATACAGTAAAAATGTCTCAGCATGCACTGATTGGTAGATCCCTGTATACTTGTAAAGCAGCCTAAATGCATGCTGGCACTTCTGTTAGGGATATCACAGAAATATACAGAAACTGTACCTAGAAAAGAAGATTAACTAAAACAAAAGATTTACATGTTTCTCTTTCAGTATGTTAGTACTTTATCTTATTAGTCATTAAGCATTTAGTGTATACTCAGAATGTCACAGATTCTATCCCTCTTTTTGTATTATTTATTTACAATCCCAATTAATTTTCAATGTGCCATTAACTTGATGCAGAACTATTTACTTGCAATTTTACAATGGAAGTTCATAGATAATTCATAATAAATATGAACTTTATTTAATATTATGGGCATTACTGCTCATTCAGAATGTAGGAGATTAACTGTGAGACAAAAAGCTGTATGACATGTGAAAAAGGGATTATTAATGCAAGCACACAGCTTTTGCCTCAAAAAAAGATGAGAGACTTCATTCTGTCGCTAAATGTGAGTGACCACATCCCAGGACCACAGATTTAGGATTTATTCAAAATTCCATGTCCCGTATTTCAGTAGTTGTTTAAAGTTTTGCAAGTAATAAAAGAATGAAATTCATAAATCCAGATGTTGTTGAAAGATATTGGTGGAAACATTTAGATTATACTGCAGGAGAAATATAAACTGTAATTGTCAGATGCTCTGATGACACATACTCTTTGGCCATTTCATTGGTGTAAAAGTATGGTCTTGTGTAGTAGACTACTTTCATTATTTTTATCTGTTAGGTTGTTAGATCAACCTCTATATTTGTGATAGAAAATTAGTAGGACAGAGAAGCAGGTGGGGGATGGTTGTTCAGTCGGCTAAAGATAGCTGAAAATAAATTGTAATTAGGCTCTAGGCCTGGAACTTTCCATTTTCTCCACATCACTGACGTTCTAATCACTCTAATCATCTAATCATCCTTTACCAATACAGCATGATTCCAGGAATTCTTATTCACACGAATGACTTAAACATAAAATTAAAAAGGTAGATCAATGCATGCTAAATTAGTAGAATAGAGTGTGATAGGTAATCTACCAAACAGTGAGTGTTTCACCTCCTTTTAAATCTAGTTACATCAATATAAAATTCTCAAGGTTAAAATTAATAGAAGATTATAGTAAGTAAAAGTTTATTTCAAAGGTTCATTTTCATATATAATATATAATTTTAAAATTAATTATCAAATCCTATTAAATATTAAGATGATAAGTATATTGTTAGTAAATATATTTTGATAGAATATCTTATATCATATATCAACTTTTTGTGCTATCGATCACTGTCTTCATTAAAGATATTATGCTATAGAAAAATATTTTGGGGAAACAAACTTGTATGTGTAGTACAAATCAACCTATGATACGATGTTTCTGCAATGACTGCTTTAAACAATTAATACCTTCTCTGTACCAGTCAGCATTCCTCTAATTTGGATATGTACTTTAGCTTGGTAAAGCTCTATTTTTAACAGTTTTAGTATGTCATGATTTTGAATAAAATATGCAAATCTGAGTACTATACAAAGAATATGTGCTTATTTATCTTATGATTCGTATTGACAGTTGACTCTGGTTGAATTAAGGCATGGAGAAGGGTAGAATGTCTACAATCTCTGTGGGACCAACACATTGAACATTATCTCTCTTTTTCAATTTTTATGAGCTTATTATTTGACAAAATCAACATGTGAATAATCCAATCTGGTTACTTGGACCTCCCCTTATCTTGTCCTTTCATGTCTTCCACTCAGCTTTCAACCTTTCTTTTTCCCTACAAGACACTTTCTCACCTTTATGTCTTTCTGTTTGCTTATTATGTTCTTTTAACATTTTATTGGTTATTTTATTTATTTACATTTCAAATATTATCACCCTTCCCAGTTCCCCTCCTCAAACCTCCTATTCCATTCCTCCTCTCTCATGTCTCTTTGAGGGTACTCCCCTGCACCCATACCCTCACCCACTCTCTCCTCTCCACCCTTGAATCTCCTATCCCGGGCCATGTAGACTTCATAGGGCCAAGAGCCTCACCTCCCTTTGGTGCAAGATAAAACCATGCTCTGCTACATGTGCTGTTGAAGCCATGGGTCTCTCCATGTGTATTCTTTGGTTACTGGTTTAGTCCCTGCAATCTCTGGGTTTCTGGTTTGTGAAATTTTTCTTCCTATGTGGTTGTTCCTTCAGTTCCATCAGCCCTTTGTCTAACTCTTCCAGGGCCTTTCATTATCAGACTCCTGTTCAGAAAGCACTTCATGGCATTAGCGATAGTGTCTCAGTTTGCTGGCTGCATATGGGATTGATCCCAAGTGTAACAATCTCTGGATGACTTTTCCTTCAGTCTCTGTGTCACTCTTTGTGCCTGTATTTCATTTAGACAGGAATTCTAGGTTAAAATTTTTGAGATGGGTGGGTAGCCTCATCCGTCAACCGAGGGACATCATGCCTACCTTCTGCATATCGTCTCTACAGGTTCTCTCTCCCTTTTTGTTGGGTATTTCAGCTAATCTTATCCTCATTGGGACATGGAAGCTTCTTGCTTTCCTGGCACCTGGGACTTTCTGGTGGCTACACACAGTTCTCCATCCTCGATGACTACACACCTCTATTCAATTTCTTGACCCATCTCCTCCCATTGCTGAGAATGCCCTCTTCCCCGCTCCAGCCCCTTCTCTTATCTTCCTCCCAAGTTACTAACCACCCTCTACCTTCCATGATTATTTTGTTCCCTATTATAAGTAGGACTCAATCATCTGCACTTTGGTCGTCCTTCTTCTTGATCTTTATATGATCTGCAAGTTGTATCGTGGGTATTTTGAGCTTTTTGCCTAATACCCATTTATCAGTGAGTACATACTGTTCTTTGTCTTCAGTGTGTTCTTTTGTGACTGGCTTATCTTTCCCAGGATGATATTTTCTAGTTACATCCATTTGCTTGTGAATTTCATGAAGTAATTGTTTTTTAATAGCTAATTTAATAGTAATAGTTTTTAAATAGTAATCCATTGCTTAAATATACCACATTTTCTGTATGCATTCTCTGTTGAAGGACACCTGCATTTTTTTCAGCTTCTGGCTGTTATGAATAAGACTTCTATGAACATAGTGGAGGATGTGTTTTTGTTATATGTTGGATCATCTTTTGTGTATATGCCAAGAGTGGTATAGCTGGCTCCTCCATGAGTACTATGTCCAATTTCTTCTCTTTATAACATACTTCAATCTCAATGCATGAAAAAAGCAGATCTGACTCCCTTTCGTGACCATGATAAACATATTTTATTCATTCATAAATATGCAAGGCCTATTTCTCCCTATCATGTAATTTCCTTTCTTAGGGGCCATGCTTCCAGCATATGAATTCTTGGGGAAAATAACCATAATCAAAACCCAACATTTAAGCACTTTGAGAATAATTGTGACCAGTGTTCACCTAACTGTGATGACACACATGGAAAGTGCATACAGTAAAAGTTATTTTTTTATTAGACAAAAAGTAATAGAACATAAGTAAAGTGTGTAAAATATGAATTATTTTTAGCATAAATCTTCATCTTGAATAAATATTCAAACACAAGATTCAGTGAAACATTCTACTAGGATGAATACAAACCAGAATCATGCTGTTTCTGTCTTCTGCCACAGGAATCACAATCACAGGTATTTCACATAGAGAAGGTGACCACTGTGTAGCAGGGAAAGCTATCCTCCTCTACTCCACTCAATTCTTGCCCATAACAAGGTAAAATTATTTCAGAAATAATTAGTTAATTCTACAAGTTCCTCTTTAGTAATTACACTTAATTCCTCTTGCCTCAGGTTGTCTTGTTACGATTCAAATGTTAGTTAGAGCCAAAATAAACCTAAGGCGCTTGAGAATAGCACGAAATTTTTATATTTTCAGTTGCTGTTTTGGTAATGGAGCAGGAATACTCAGAAATACATTGAAAAGAATAATTAATATATATTATGTTTTGATGATACTACATCAGATAGTATTCATGAGTTTATGCTACATAAAGAGAGAAAAAAGTTGGAGTGAAACTTAACAGTGGTCTCAGTTATAGGACAAGGATCTTATATGTAGCCTAAACTCAGCAGCAACTACACACACACTCTACTTCCTGGTGAATTTGAGGTGAATATGAAAGCAAGATGTTCACTAAGTTTTACAGATTTTAGCTATGTAGGAACACATTTGCAATTAATTGTTTAACTACTCTTCATGTGGGAGAAGTGGTAAAGAATAGTGAGGTTCTCAAGACCATGAGAGGCTTTTTTTTAGATCACTTTAAACTTTAAAGTAGATCATGAAATATAATCTAGGCTAATTATGCCCAATGAGATTTGATTATGAATTGTTCATTTTCAGCATGTATGTATGTATGCACAGCCTTTATGTTGTATCCAATTTCTTTGTGGAAGAACTGAGGCTATGTAAGGCTGTTGTGGCATATATGGCTATACAGTAAAGCATCATGTATTACTTTAGTCAATTGAGTGTTAGTACCATAGAGCATTAAAGAACCTAGACAGCACATACTGTGAAGAAACATTGTGGTGCAGCACAGTGATCCTGGTGGTCCTGGCATCATATATATATATATATGATGTGTGTGTGTGTGTGTGTGTGTGTGTGTGTGTGTGTGTGTTAATATGCTAGTGAGGATATGTTAATATCCTCACTCATTGGGTCACCCCAAGAATCTCAATATCATTAAGTTCCGTTCATGCCCATGACATATTAAAATTACCAATTATAATTGATATACTATGATGTAATCACTGACAATATATTTTTACTATAGCTTTAGATATTGTTATACACTCAAACATTTACTTTCATGTTACAGTTGTATACAGACCTGGCAAAACAGCTTCATCTGCAGTCCTGTAGCAGCGAGCAGAAACATATGACATCTACTTAACATTTGCAACAGTCATTTATCCAGTTCTGTGTAGTTTTTTTTTTTAACATATGATTACTTTCTTACATATGATTACTTTCTTCACAATGAGCATATTTTTGTCACTCCTTTATTTTTAGAGTTAAAATAGAAATAGAGCAAATATGGTCAAGAAAGTAGCATAGATAACAAAAATTTCTATAGGTGTCAATTCAGAAAACCAAGGAAAAGGAAATAAAAAAATAATTTTTAAAATTAATTTCAGATAGCAGTTAAAATGGGTTTTGTATGACAATGATACCTGTTCAATTAAATAGAGAACTGAAATATTGCATCAATATAATGCATAAATTTGTACTTTTAAAAGAAAATGTTCTTAGAGAAAGAAGTCAAACTCAAGAGATAAATGAAATCTCCAATCTTAAGCATTTCTAATTGGTAAAGCTCCATGAATTTCTTAGAAATTCAAGTGATTATATGACAAAAGTCACCAAGAACTACATCTCTTGTTTATCTTTTAGGTGCAGGTGATTTTTTTCTACTACAGCCAAACATTTTATGGGATTTGGTCAAGGGAGTTTTGAGATGAATCACAAGAGATAAACAACGAAACAATGAATGGGTACCATGTCCAGTATGTTCTATTAGCACCCAGCATATCCATACTAAATCAGGCTTAGCAATGACTGTAACATGGCTTTGATGTACCATGCCTTAGATATCAGTTTCACCTCTAGATTTGACTTCATCAATGCAATTCTGTGTTCATCTTTCATATTTTAAAAATTAGAAGCTGACAAACCCTTTCCCCTCTCTCATTTGTATGACTTCTAACAACATGATAATCAAAGAAAAGTTTTTTGCTCTCCCTAATATTATCATTGATATTAGCAATATTTTTAAAAATTGAATAAACATAAATCAAGGGAGCACTACAAATTAGGCAATCATTAAAAATAAACAATATGTGGTTTTAATACCTGACTGAATGTAGATAGCCTATGGATATAGGAAATTTCTCACTGCTTAAATGTGGAAGGATGGATGTAAATAATTGCTTCAGACCACTAAAACAGATATTTTCTTTTCCATGGATCCAGAGATGCAGGTTGCTCTCAGCTTAGGTGTGTCATGTTAGGTAAACAGAGAAACTATGTGTCAGGCTTCAATAACATCCTTGCAAGCATTGAAGATATTTCTCCCACATATATCTAGAGCTAAATTAAAAGAAAAAAATTAGTCAAATAGCCTCTATCATGCCTATTGTTAACACTAATGTCACTTTTCTGTCCATAATGATCCATTTCATCTTACTTATAAAAGAAACAAGAAAATATTACGTCTCCTATCTTAATACAACTTCACAAATTCAGCAAAAGAGGAGAACTAGTTATATTACCTGGAGGAAACCATCTGAATTTTTCAACAATGCAATTTCCAAATTCCTTCTTTGAAAGGAGAGGTACCTAAGGAGATCATATTTTTTAATTAATTAATTAGTTTGTTTGTTTGTTTGATTTTAACTTGAGATGGGACAATGAAGGCGTATGAAATAAAAAAGAGAGACCAGAGTAGAAATATTTTAGGTTATTCTTTCCAAACTCCATCACATATAATTTTTTTTACGTGCTTCAAGATTTTTTTTAATTTTTTTTATTTTATATAATTTATTTACATTTCAAATGATTTCCCCTTTTCTAGCCCCCCACTCCCCGAAAGTCCCATAAGCCCCATTCTCTTCCCCTGTCCTCTCACCCACCCCTTCCCACTTCCCCGTTCTGGTTTTGCTGAATACTGCTTCACTGAGTCTTTCCAGAACCAGGGGCCACTCCTCCTTTCTTCTGGTACCTCATTTGAAGGGTGGATTATGTTTTGGGTATTCCAGTTTTCTAGGTTAATATCCACATATTAGTGAGTGCATACCATGATTCACCTTTTGAGTCTGGGTTACCTCACTTAGTATGATGTTCTCTAGCTCCATCCATTTGCCTAAGAATTTCATGAATTCATTGTTTCTAATGGCTGAATAGTACTCCATTGTGTAGATATACCACATTTTTTGCATCCACTCTTCTGTTGAGGGATACCTGGGTTCTTTCCAGCATCTGGCAATTATAAGTAGGGCTGCTATGAACATAGTAGAGCATGTATCCTTATTACATGGTGGGAAATCCTCTGGGTATATGCCCAGGAGTGGTATAGCAGGATCTTCTGGAAGTGAGGTGCCCAGTTTTCGGAGGAACTGCCAGATTGCTTTCCAGAGTGGTTGTACCAATTTGCAACCCCACCAGCAGTGGAGGAGTGTTCCTCTTTCTCCACACACTCTCCAACACCTGCTGTCTCCTGAATTTTTAATCTTAGCCATTCTGACTGGTGTAAGATGAAATCTCAGGGTTGTTTTGATTTGCATTTCCCTAATGACTAATGAAGTTGAGCATTTTTTAAGATGCTTCTCCGCCATCCGAAGTTCTTCAGGTGAGAATTCTTTGTTTAACTCTGTACCCCATTTTTTAATAGGGTTGTTTGGTTTTCTGGAGTCTAACTTCTTGAGTTCTTTATATATATTGGATATTAGCCCTCTATCTGATGTAGGATTGGTGAAGATCTTTTCCCAATTTGTTGGTTGCCGATTTGTCCTCTTGATGGTGTCCTTTGCCTTACAGAAACTTTGTAATTTTATGCGGTCCCATTTGTCAATTCTTGCTCTTAGAACATACGCTATTGGTGTTCTGTTCAGAAACTTTCTCCTTGTACCGATGTCCTCAAGGGTCTTCCCCAGTTTCTTTTCTATTAGCTTCAGAGTGTCTGGCTTTATGTGGAGGTCCTTGATCCATTTGGATTTGAGCTTAGTACAAGGAGACAAGGATGGATCAATTCACATTCTTCTGCATGCTGACCTCCAGTTGAACCAGCACCATTTGTTGAAAAGGCTATCTTTTTTCCACTGGATGTTTTCAGCCTCTTTGTCGAGGATCAAGTGGCCATAGGTGTGTGGGTTCATTTCTGGATCTTCAATCCTGTTCCATTGAAATAATTTTTGTCAGTGAGAAAATAAAAGGTAATACGTAAAAAGAATGAGTATAACATTGTAATCACCAAACACTTTATGGGTGACATAACCTGTGGGCTAGAGTTGCATAACCAATGTTTCATTAATCAGAAAAGTTCAGCTGCCTAGGTCAGTGTCCTAAATCTGGATGTGAGATACTAGTTCCAGATGTAGACCAAATACCTTCCTACTAGATATTGAAAGAAAATTCTTCATTCAAGTAATCAGTCAATATACTAAAAATAGAAAATAAAAAAATGAAAAAGGACCATGAATATGACAATATAATTGGTAAATTTAAAATCTGAATGTAGTGTTGCTAATCTATTTTATTCTGTAGAACTGTAAATCACACACACACACACACACACACACACACACACATCTCCAAAAAGACCCATAAATTGTGGAAATAATGGAAGAGAACTGACATCCAGACGGAAGTTTGAGATATTGGAAATACAGTAATTAGAAGGCTGTGGCCTTTTCTGTTGTTGTAATATATATCCTTTCAGAGGATTCAAGCAAACACACCATAACAACCTACAATAAGACCAGACACATACTATCACTTCAAGGTTGGACAAGGCAGCCCCAGTAGGAGGAAAAGTGTCCCATAGGCAGGCAAATGATTTAGGAACATTTCTTGTTCTCACTGTTAGGGTTCCCACAAGAGCAGCAAGCTACTCAACCATAGAATACATATCTACCTATGTCAGAGATATGTCTGTACTGTTCACTGTGATTACAAATTCATATGGAAATGGTGACAGTGGGTAACTAAAACAAATAAGTGAATTCTATTTTATCTGTATCCCTGAACTTCAGAACCAAAATCTTCCCCGTCCAGAGAAAAGTTCAACAATGTTGAATCCATCTTCAAAACACAATTTCCTTTCTCTGAGATTTATTGTCTCTAAGGGAAGGGAAAAGCATTTATTTTCTTTATTTTCTTTCATGCCTACTCAACTGAGGTAGAAATTCTCTAGGGTACAAATAAACCTACCATAAAGCAGGCCAAATGTTTTGGAACTCTAGGGCTTAGAGAATACTGTTTTATTAGTACTCACCATGTAATATGCCAGGAATAATTACAACAAATTGTCCACCATTTGTTTAGATCACAGGAAAATTCTCAATAGCTTTCCATTTCATCAGCATTTGCTGCTTAAGAGTTGTATTCATTAGCCCCAGTTTTTCTGTTTAGAAGGTTTTTCAAGATCTTGACCTTTTCAAGCTTCATTATTGGTAGTGATCACAAGAGTTATCAATACACCAGAAGGGGTGAGTGGATTTTTGCATCCCAAACCTTATGCACATGAACATGTTGTCTCTAAACTCATAATGATGGCTAAGGATTGAATATGTCCTTGACCAGGTTAAGGACATGCCTTGGTGCAATGAAATGAGGAGAAGGTTAACTTCTAAAGACCATAAAAAGCCAGGTGAGGCTCTTTAAAAGCGATGTCTCAGAAAATGTGTATCTGCCCACATTCCTATTTGGAGTTGTGTGCCCTTACGACAAAATTAATTCTTCCCTGAAATGAATTTTGAAGTGTAAATGCTATAGAGAAATTCTCACAATATATAAACACCTCTGATAAATCTGCTGAATGAGCCTTTCATAAAAATGAATCACAATATAATAATGAATTGGAGGACTACATGATAAAAAGGAGATGATGAGACAAAGTTATTTGAATTTAGTAAATTTTACACAAAACTATTTTAAAATAACTGTGGATTTATGGTTAGTAGTGCTTTATTAGAATAAAATACAATGTTATAAACAAAAATGAGATATAAAAATGTAATACTCCAAAATCAATAGCAAAAGAAACAAGTTCTTATATTACTAAACTGCAGCATTAGCAAGACTGGAAAATTTGGAATAACTATGCTAATGTATTGAAATTTTAAAATGAATACCATAAGTGCCATTATTATTGGATTTCAATTAAGATTTATACATACAGGAATATTTTTTAGGGCTGGAGAGGCTAGGCTCACAATCAAAAATATAAAAATATTATTTAAAATCATCAATACATTTCAAGCAAATTACATATTTCTTTTAAGCTGAATATGATCATAAATATTGAATGAAATTCTTAAAGAACCTTTACATGTTTACAACTGAAATAAAAGAAAATCAAGTATTTTAAGTGGTATCATAAGTATATGAATTCAGCATACCTAACAAAATAGTTATAACTGTAGAGCAAGACTAAACAAAATAAAATCTGTCCACATGAAATGTAGAAAATAAGTATATTATGCTAAATAGATGACAGAAGAAAGATAGGTGTTTAAATTGAATTCTTTGAAGCAATGTTTATGAGTATTATTTTGGATGATAATTGCTGTATTCCCAGGATTTAAAACACAGATACTAAAAAAAAAGAAAAAAAATATATTAACTTTATTTTTTGGTAAAACCATAGCTATATTAGAGGCCCAGAGAAACTTCAAGGGTTTGGAAAGATGCTTATGACTTGAAACATTGCACATGACACAGCACATGGCACATGAAAGATGACACATGATACAGGGCTCAGGGCACAGGGCACAGGGTATAGGGCATGGGGCACATAGCAGGACACACCAAGATGGAAATTATTAAGTGTGAAAGTGTGGAATTTTGTAATTTTCTCAAATTAAAATTTATGTTGCAATGTCATTCCTATTAAAAGAATAGTGGTAAATCTTTGCATATGGCATAGAAAAAATTATTTGGGGGAAGAGCAATGAATAAAATGGTGAAACTGTTTGAAAATAAGAAAGTCGCAAGATGTATTAGTCCACCCATTTCTCAGTGGTTATGTATCAATATTAACCATGATTGTATGACATTGACAGAGGGATATGGAAATAGACAAAAGCAAAAGAAGAGAGAACACAAAATAATCTAAGAAATATGTTCATAATTTTAAAGAAAGATTGTAGTAACAATTTTGGCATTTCAATTTTTAAAAAGAAACCACAAAAGCATTATAAGTATATATTTTTGTTTTAATCCTAGGTGTGGGATGTGGGGCTGCTTCAGATTGTCCACTGTAGCTGACTATGAATGGCCTCCTGCTCTAGCAGGGGCATGATTTTGCCAGCAGCAGCTAGCTTCTATGATTATGTGACTGATTCTGGGGAGTTTTCAAAGGGTATATAAGTGCAAGTTTTGTTGGTTAGTTGTTGTTGGTTTTTTTGCTGTTGGTTGGTGATGGTTCTGGTTTGCTAAGTAGATACCCAGATACCCCAAGACTCCCATGGACTGAACCATCAACCAAGGGGTACACATGTTTCCCGTCACAAATATGGCAGAGGAATGCCTTGTTGGGCATCAGTGGTCTTTGGTCAGGTAAATGCTCATTAGAGGCCCCAAAAAAGGGAAAGGACAGGGTCGGAAGAAAGTGGGAGTGTGTTGGGTAGAAGGGCATATACATGGAGTCAGGGAGAGGGAGGAGGGATAGGGAATCTTTGGGGTGGGGGGCTTTTGGGAGGGGGGAAATTGGGAAAGGTTTTACCATTGGCAATGTAAATGAAGAAGATACTCAATTAAAATAAAAGAAAAAGTAAACAACAACAAGAAAAATTTCGATATTTTTTGATCTTCTGTGAAGATCAAACTTGCCCTAAGGAACTTAAAATCCCTAAACTAAGCAGCAAGAAGTATTCTAATGATAACTTCTCCCTCTTCCCCCTCTATCATTTTCTCTCCTATCTACTGCTAGGAGGTTGAAAGGGTGGAGAAGACTGGAGGAAAGAAGAACCCAGGAAGCAGCAAAAGACCAATTAAAACACATGAAAAGGGAACTTAATTGCAAGAATGTAACCTCTGAAAACTGAAATATAATCAATTATATATTTAAATGAACAATTAAAAGAACGTTTTTAAGAAGTCCAAACTAAGTATCAGATGTTGCAAAAATCACATAGCTAATCTTAAAACCTAAACCTTTGAAACTGTGTTGGAAAAAAATCAGGTAAATAAATAGTAATGTGTTTAATATTGAACATAGACATTTAATGTGATGTTCTTTAGAATAAAGACTTTGTATAAAAATTGTGTATTCTTTGGGTTGCTTCTCTTCAGTATATTTTTTTGCAATAAAATATATTGTAATGATCATTATTATTATGACAACCACCTGGTCTATATATCAGATCTTATAAAAAGAGACTACATATCTAAATGTAAAAATCTAAACTTGAGATTGTAAAGGAAAAATGGCTAAATTATTAGGCTGAATAAAATTGGAAAGAAATAGATTGGGTATTAGAAATATTGGTGCATGAAGTTTTGGAGGAAAATACAGATTTCATCAGAGATTGAGGAAGGAGCCATTGACAGATATTTTGTCCAAGGATGTGGCTTTTTCTGTATGTATCCTAAGAATTTGAGGATGTAGTATTTTAAACTAATGTAATAAATTGTTTGTGAAGGGAAGAGGTTTGACCAAGTTTAGAGTTTCAGACAAGAAGCATGAAGCTAAAATAGCAGCTATAACTCTGAAAAAAAAGATTGGCCCCATTAAAGAAACTTGCCGTTGTGCACTCTTCCAATAGGAAAAAAAATGCCTTGGGTTTAGGACCTGCATCAAAGGCTCCAACTTGAAATGATGGAAGTTTTAGAAAGTGAAAGGCCTCAGCCACAAAGCTGCTGGGAATGTAGGGAACTTTGCCTCTCAGGGCACCTTCATAGGAAAGACTGTCCACAGGGTCAGCACATGGGGCTGTTTCACCTCTGCTTTCCGTGACAGCAGAGCTTGCTCACAGGGTATTGATTATCAAAGGATGAGGACGCGAGATGGAGAACGTTATGAAATCCTACATGTCTGCAGAAGGCTATTACTATCAGGAAGTTTATGGAAAAGCGGGATTTTCTACAAGTAATCATTGAAAAGCTGTTTTTGAACTTGTGTAGGAAAAACTAAGCTGCAATAATAACCCCAGGACCTTAGATACAACAGAAATGTCAGACATTTAAGAGAAAGAGCTGTGGTTGTAGAATGGATCTATTCCAGAGAGACTATAGGTGATGAAGGTGGCAGCAGTACTGAATGGACAGAGACCCTCAACTCTAAAGTTCACTCAGATTTTATCATTAACCATAAATGCTGCAGATATAGCTACAGAATTTGTTGTCTGACTTGAGAGATCTTTATTTGGCTTTATTCTCATCATTCTTTGCTTGGCTCTAAATCTTTCCTTGTGAAATAAAAATGTTAATTGCTTGTCCTTATATATGTTGGAAGCTTATAACATGCTTTTGATTTTTATACAAAATCAGAGTTAAAAGACTTCTAAAATAGCATTGTTAGAATTAGTGTCAAAATGACCAAGTCTAAAATGACCTAAAGGTATATAATCATACCTGTAGGTGATTAACTTATTATGATACTTGATTGGAGAAAACTCACCTTTACTGTAAGTGAGGCCATCCTTGGGACTATGGTGTTTGTGCCTTGAACATTTAGCAAAAATAAGCTCATTTTTGCATAAAGTTCCTTTTGCCAGAATATGTTGTAATAGTGGTAGGTAAGCAATTAAGACACTAATACTTTGTAGAACGAAATATGAATAATACTGATATTTTTTAAATCACTTAGTTAAAACTAAGTAAAATCTCTTAGAAATCTTAGTAGTTGGATTTCTGAATGTTGGTTCTAAACAAATGATTTCATCTTCACACAAAGTTCTCTCTTTGCATATTTTTTAGAAGTTGCCACTTTTTAATTGTGTTTTTATTTAGTTATTTATTTTTTCCATTTTGAGACAAGGTTTCTCTGTGTAGCCTGGACTTCTAAGACAGTCTTGGAACTCCTGTAGACCAAGCTGGCCTTGAGCTCAGAGATTCACCTGCCTCTGCCTCCTGAGTCGAATCAAAGATGTGCACCAACCACTGGCTTGAGTGGAAGTATATGTTTAATATCTTCAAACTGGAAAAAAACTAGAGAATGATCAACTGTATATGGTCTCATTAATAGAGGCATATCCATTTCATAATTATCATTAATTTAGACACTTAATGGCTATTGATGAAATCAAAAGCCTGGAAAAACTTTCAGAAATGTTTGCTTAGATAAAATGTTGAATTTCAGAGCATCCTTCAACAGTTTTCTAGAATATGACTTCATTTATATAATGTTCTTAAAGTGATATAAAGCTGTAAATGTTTCTTACATGTAAGACAAGTAGGAGTCATGAGTAAGTGGTTATTAATTCACAACCTGAGAGAATCTTATGAGGAAATGGATAGTAGTCTGTTCATTGGTAGTGTCACAGAAAATCATCTAAGTTTTATATTTTACTATAACTTTGTAAGGTGCTGCAATTGGAAGAGACTGGTAAAGGGCAAGTAAAATATGTTTACTTTCCTACACTTCATAATTGTTAATATTGCTTGCTAATGTCATATGAATATACTGTGGTAATTAGTAAGGATATTTCTGGTGTGTCAGTCAGTGTTTCAAAGGAAAAGTGGCAAATTATTTGATTAGTTGAAGGGGTATGCCACCCTCTCATTGGAGAACTTTCTAATGGGCTGAAATACCATATAGATTGTGAAATTTGAACTGGTAATCTTAATTATGAGGTATTTAAGCAGGTATAGCAAAAAGAAATAACATATAAATATAAGAAATGACATATCCTTGTCATGGACACAAGAATTCCAGATTCCTTAATCTCTGAAAGTGAATACAGCAGTGATTCTTGGGGACTTCATAATCAGATTGCTTCAGTATCATCTCTGCCTCATGTTCTGAAGGTTTGCTTTGCTTACTGAGCAGCACCACATCTCCAAGGGTTCATTTTGCACACAGTCGCCATCAGACAGCTCAATGTGATCATTTAAGCCAAGGTAAACATTGTTCTAATAATTACACATATTATTAATTCTGTCTCTCTGGAGAATTCTGATTAATACACAACTACATATAAATTTGCAAATAATGCAACTAAAATATTGAAATAATTAAAGTTAAGGAAAAATAAAGACATTCCTAGATGGTTGGGAATAGTGATGGTGAGAGCAAATGAAAGGTTTTGTTTCTAGTAGAACAGTCTTGCAAGAGATAGTAAAGAAACTTTTAAAGTTAATATAAAGTGATACAAAAAGTATTTCAAATACACATTTAAAAAAATCACTGGTAATGATAATTAGTAAGTCATTTTAAAAGACATTATAATTACATAGTTCTCCTACTTTCTTTTCAACTGATTAAAAAGCAATTACAGAAAATAATGTGTATATAATTATACAGCAGCACAAAGAAGCTGGTGGGAACAAATCAGTATTAGAGTAAAGAAATGACATCAGATATTCAACTTGAATATATCAGATTACATGAAAAGAAGCAGAAATGTTAAATAATATTGTAACTTTAACCAAATATGCAACACAAACTCCCTATTTTTTATTTCAAGTTCTTTTAAAGACATGGATCTACATAGTGCAGTGATTTCAATAACGTTACTGGGTATTTTGCATATAGTGAAGAAATATGTGTAACAAAAAGCCCAAACTGGGGAGAGGGAACAGGGTAAAATGGATGGAAATTTTCTACAGGCTCCCTGGATTTAATTTCCTCTTAATTCATGGTGGACTATGATAAGTTATAGTATATGTGCTCTGGGGAAATTACTAAAATTAATACCAAAATATTGATGAAAGTTGTTAAGGAGACTACACTGTTACAGTTGAAAACACTCTTTCAATGTCATAAAGAAACTGAAAGAACAAAGAAACAAGGAAATGAGGAAATCACATGAAATAAAGAGAAAATTGCTACAAATGAATCCAATGATATCATTAGGAATATGAACCTTGAAAAGATTGCACAGTTACTCAAAAAAATAAAAGAAAGTTTTCTGAAAAGTTCATATAAAAACAAATAAGATAATTTAGACTAAGTTGATAATTTTCTGGGATGAAGCCAACTTAGAGATACCCAAAATAAAGTAGAAAATCTAACCACATTTAAAGAACTAAGGAGATTAAATTAATAATCAACAAAAGTCAGACTTGAATAGTTTCACTGATGAAATTTCACAAATACCAAGCAGTAAAGATCAGTAATCAATCTTAAACTCCTGTTAAAAAATAACACAGAAGTGAGAACTGTGTCTTCTGCTATAGTGAGTATCACTCAAATTTTCAAAACAGACAAAAAATTTAGAAAGATGCATATCTAATAAGTCAATTGAAACATCTATAACAAAATGCACATACATGTAGCATTAGGAACAAATGATCAAATGACATCTTTACCAAATAAAGTTTATTTTAAAAATAAAGGGTGTTTTCACATCTGGGAATCAAACAAAGAATAATGATAAGATATAATAATGTAAGAAATTTGAAAAGTTTTACAAAGAATATCAAACTTGATTTTTAAATATAGTAGTGATAAATGAGAGATCCTTCAACGAAATCAAGTTTCAGCTAGCATTATTCTCAACACAAAACCACGTGTCAAGACATTTGTATAGTAATTCTCTCTAGGATGTTACTTAGAAAGGAAATAAGACAGGCATCCAGAAACCCCCAACCGAATTGTAAAGATAGCTATTGTAACAAAAAATCCAGAAATAAACTTCAAAATAAAAAGTAAGGTTGAAAGACTCACAGTTTCCAATATATACAAAGCCAATTTAATCTAGATAACTTTGTGATAAGACAAGGCATTCAAGTAAATGGAAAGGAATTCAAAGTTTTATATAAATTGAGGTACTTATTGTCTAATGAATTTCAGGAATGATGGTAACGAATTTTATAAGAACATATGTTTGTCTCAGATTTTACTCCTAGGTTTTGTGCACAGAATCATGCTACTGAAATTTTTCCATTTGTACAGCAAAACTAATTGAAACCATAACATACAGCATGTCATAATATATGAAATATAGTTCATGAGTCACAATGACTTTACTCATTTAATAGTGATAAAATAATAATTTAATAGTGATGCAAAAGTACTATGCTTGCAACAGAAGGCAATGGTTTATTGTCAAGTTTGACCAAGGTCTGGACTAGCAATATACAGTGAAATGCTCTTAACAATACTGCATGGCTCCATATAGCTGTAGTTTTCCCTCAGGAAAATGATTGCAGGGTTAAGAAATGACCCTCCACAATAGAGTCTACTGAGCTATTATGGTGTTTTCTATTTACTAAATATATTTTGTCATCATAGTTTCAACTTATAATAGGTTTGTTGGGATGTACATTGTGGTCAACTCAGGAACATTATAGCAATGCTATAACATGTAAGCTTCTACAAATACTGCAAGTAAAATGAATAATCTGGGAAAGATTCCTTGTACATGAAAGTTTCAATAAAACAAAGAATTAAAACTATTTTGTGGTATTACCTAGGGAGAGGGTATGGTATGGTTTGGGAATACCTGCTGATACCTACAGACATCTGGTATTTCAATAATTAGGCATGATGTCCAACCTGACTGAATCTACAGGGTTCTCAAGAAATATTAAAGCACATTTCTGTCTGTGAGGGAATTTCTAGAGATTATTGACATAGGGAAATCATGAGAGTTAGAACAACTTGCCTAATGGACTTAGTTTTTTTATGAAGAGCAAAAGGGAAAAAAAGGAATCCAGGTAGTATGGCTTTATCTGCTGCATCTAACTTCCTACTTCAGTCTCAAGTTCCTCAGTCTTCTAGTTGGATTCACACCACTAACTGCAGAGAGACTGCTGATCTACAGCCTCTAGCTAGGGCTTCGTATTCCTATCTATCAGAGGTTTCTTGTTTTGAGCTGAAAAGTTTCAGGATTCACTCCAGGATGCAGATGACCTAGTACTGGACACTTAAACTATGTAGTCATCATAACAAAGAGCTTACTTTTCTAGTTTTGTATTTTTGCTTTTTCTAATCAGTGTTTCTCTTTGTAGCCCTGGGAATGCTGGAAATCTTTCTGTAGAAAAGTCTGTCTTTGTACTCACAGAGATTTCACTGCCTCTTCTGGCATTAAAGGTATGCTCCAAGACTTCTTGGTACTTTAGCTCCTTTTTATTGGGGTATTTCTTGTTTCCCTTTTGAGAATCTATTTCCAGGTATGAAATCTCTGTCAGATAATTCTTAGTTGGTAATAGTAGTATCTTGTTATGTAGAATATCTACTCATTCGTTTAATATGTCATCTTGTTCTGTAGGGTTTTTGCTGGTTTAGTTAACCATGTTCTTTGATTTTTAGTCTCTTGAGGTTGTATTTGTTGGTTGTGGTTCTTTTCTCCTGAACAATGGAATGGTGCTGAGAAGCCCTTACTTATGATTATATCCTGACATGATTTTTTCCACATTTTTCTCTGGCAGTATCATAGTTAGGTATTTTATCTTAAACTTTTTAAATCACTTGGAGCTAAAAATGTATAGGAGTCAAAGCAGTTAAATGATGGGACTGGCATTAAAAGGTCACTTAATTATGATTATGATCACTTTTAAATGGCCAAACCCCACATTTTGAAGAGCTCAGTTTATGGCTTCCTACAAGTCCATTTGGACAGGAAATTTAACAACTGTCTATGCTATGACCTAATAGCAGCCCCAATTTCATGGTCCTAAATTGGCTCATCCATGTTCTTTGTTATGTATACTATGTTAAAATAAATTGTGAGTTGTGAATCTCTGTCAGCCCAAAAGTTTTTAAAAGTTATATAATGAATGTGACACTTAAAGTCTGAGCATGGGACTGACAAAGCTTTGCTACAAAGAAAGCAAAAATGACAGTTTTTCTCTTTTGGGTTGGAAGTGACCCTAAGGCTGGTAATGCACTAAACAGACTGTGTTAAGGGAATTATATGACACTAAGATTCTCCTCTTTCTCCTATTTTTCCTGTATAACTTCCTCCTTGCTTTCCTATTGTCTTAGTTTGGGATTTACTTCTGTGAACAGACACCATGACCAAGGTACCTCTTACAAGAACAAAATTTAATTGGGGATGGCTTACAGGTTCAATATTTTATCATCAAGGCAGGAACATTCTATGCAGGCAAGCCTAGTACAGGAGAAATTGAGAGTTCTACATCTTCATCTGAAGGCTGCTAGCAGAATACTGACTTCCAGGACCCTAGGATGACAGTCTTAAAGTCTACACACACTGTGACACACCTATTCCAAATAGTTTTCTCTATGCCAGGCATATTCAAAACATGGCACTCATCATTTCTTTTTACAGTATTTTCTAGGAAAAGGATGCCTCCAATTCAGAAGATCTGCTTTTACATTCTAGTCTACCAATAGCCTTCTCAGTTACTCCTCTCAGAGACCTACAGCAACTGCTACCAGGGATGGAAAAGATGAATACTCATTCTGATTACTATTGAGAAGAGTCAGAGCTTGAGGGCTGTTGCCCTAAGGGAAAGCCAGACTACTAGGGCTGGTCTAGAGAGCTGTGATTTTTCCACATTTTGAAGAGAAACCTGTCCAGAGCTCAAGTTGTACATTTCATCACCAAGATGGGTGACTCAAAATGGACATAGGTCTTTCCTCTAAAAAAAACTTATATTCTCTTCTGGCTAGAAAGTTGAGAGGAGAAACATCTTAAAAAATGCTCAACTTCATTAGTCATTAGGGAAATGCAAATCAAAACAACCCTGATATTTCACCTTATACCAGTCAGAATGGCTAAGATTAAAAATTCAGGAGACAGCAGGTGTTGGCGAGGGTGTGGAGAAAGAGGAACACTCCTCCACTGCTGGTGGGGTTGCAAATTGGTACAACCACTCTGGAAATCAGTCTGATGGTTCCTCTGAAAACTGGGCACATCACTTCCAGAAGATCCTGCTATACCACTCCTGGGCATATACCCAAAAGATTCCCAAGCATGTAATAAGGATACATGTTCTACTATGTTCATATCAGCCCTATTTATAATTGCCAGAAGTTGGAAAGAACCCAGATATCCTTCAACAGAAGAGTGGATGCAAAAAATGTGGTATATATACACAATGGAGTACTATTCAGCCATTAGAAAAAATGAATTCATGAAATTCTTAGGCAAATGGATGGAGCTGGAGAACATCATACTAAGTGAGGTAACCCAGACTCAAAAGATGAATCATGGTATGGACTCACTAATAAGTGGATATTAACCTAGAAAACTGGAATATCCAAAACATAATCCACACATCAAATGAGGTACAAGAAGAACGGAGGAGTCCCCCTTATTCTGGAAAGACTCAGTGAAGCAGTATAGAACAAAATCAGAACAGGGAAGTGGGAAGGGTTGGGTGGGAAAACAGGGGGAGGGAAGGTGATTGATGGGACTTTTGGGGAGTAAGCGGAAATCATTTGAAATGTAAATAAATATATCAATAAATTTAAAAAAAAAAGAAAGAAAGTTGAGAAAAGACTCAGTTCTCTTAAATAGTCTCATCGGGCAGATCACAGAAGTCTTGAAATAAATTTGGAGGGTGACTTGACAAATCCTTTATATCTTGGAACAAGGTTTCTCTAAATTATTGGGGCTGGTTCTAAAATCTGAGATAGGATAATCTAAATTACTTGTCAGGGCCTAAGATTGAGAAGCCTTGTTAATCTCTGTAGAAAGGTATTCTTGACCTACAAAGCTAGTCTTAAGTTTGATGTATACTGTTTTTGCGTTCAGGAAATTTGATAATTGTTGAAATGGCTATAAATACAGCATAAAATCCTATCTAAGTTGCTAATCAAAAGATAGAGGTGGATGAAAGTTACCTATCATTTCATTTTTTAGGTTAAAATAACAGTAGTCCTGTCTCTCTTGTCTACTGATGGTTGATTTCATGATGAGTTGAGCTAAGACAAGATGTCTGGGTCTTAGTTGTTGTTATTTTTTTGTTTTGTTTGTTTTTTGTCAACCTGACACAAACTAGAACCACATTGTGGGAATGATCTTTAAATATAGAATTGCCTTTGTGAGTCTTGTCTACAGTCATATTAGCAGAATTTTCTATTGATTGATATGGTAGTATTTTGTTCACTGTGGATAATGTTAAGTACTGTGAGGCACAAGAATAGTAGCTAAACAAGAACCTTGAAGGCAGTCAAGCCAGTAAGTAGCTTTCCTCCATGGTTCTTGGTTCTACATCTTCTCTAGTTATTGCCTTGACATTCCTTAATTATGTATTTTGAAGTAGAAATTTAAGCCTTTGCTTTTCATTCTCATGTAGCTTTTTGTAAGTTTTATATTACAGCAGCAGAAAGACACTAGGAAAATATCCAATAACTCAGTAGCATGTTTCTTATAAGTGATACATTAATTATTTATAAATAATGTTTTATGCTGTTCCTTATAATTGTTATATTAAGTAGACAAAACTATATTCCCTTCATTTGGACACAACTTTGACATCAATGACGTGAACTTTGACTTTACATGCCTGATGTTACATGCTCAAATCTCTGTATGTTTTGGAAGTAGTTTAGCTGTCTTTTCAGTTCTAAAAAAGTTAAACATACCTTCCTTGTCTCCGGGTAGCCCTATCATCAGATGCCTACATTTAGATTCTTATGGTTCAAAGAATCAAGTGCTCACCATAAAGGAAAGAAGATTGAAGAGTAGTTACTCTTGAACTGAGTAGGAAATCTGCTTTTTCCCAGATTTTCTCTTCCAGAAGCTGAGAGTTTCTTACAGTGTGGTTTGCCGTGTGTCTTGGGTTAGGAGCAAGGTCTAGGCCTAGGTTTAGACTGGTGAAGCTCAACCTTCTTAATGCTGCAACACTTCAAAACAGTTCCTCATCCTGCGGTGACCTACCACCACCATAATATGTCTTGTTGCTTCTTCATATCTCTAGGTTTGCTACTAATTTATGTATCCTATGTGCATGATATTTGATATATGACACCTGTAGAAGTGCCATTTTATGTCCATTGGCGTTTGACTGACAGGTTGAGAACCACTGATTAAGAAACACAAAATTCTCTTCATCCAGTCATGTGAGATCAAAGCAAAACTCTTCATCACAGTCTTATCCCCTATTCTTTTTTCTCTCCATGGACATGTTGTTTCCCTCAGGGGTTCAATGTTCAAAGTTCACAATTATGAGAGCTGAAAAATATCTGTCCATTTGCTCAGAAGGAAAAGCAGAGGGCTACATGGTTATAGCCACTTCAGTGCCATTCTACCCAATTTTCAGTAAGAAATATGAGCTTGAGTAGAGAAGTCTAATGAAATATAAGTTGAGGTACCAAGAACTCTAACGGCAATGCTGAAATAATCTAGGATATCACTAAGCTCATTTCCTGACATGAAAAAATAATTGAAAATGCAAGAGAGAAGATGTCTCATGGAAAGCAAGCATATAGCTTTTTTTTACCCCAGTATGAAGTGGTCTCTAAGTTGGGGTTGCCTTGAGACTTTGATTCCACCTGCTTTCCATTTTTGTCCTATTTAGTTTCCTTTTCCTATATGCCCTCCTCCCTTCTCTCTCCAAAATATCTTCTGGGAACAATAAAGCACCCTCACAGGAAACTTGCTTTCTCTTCTACCCATGTCATTCTTACTCCTCCTCAATCAGACATTGTTTTTGCCCTTGGGATTTGTCTGGAGATTTTTCACATGGATTTGCTCATGGAGGTCTTTCCTAAGTTGCTCCTTGAAGAGCCTCCTCTGGAGAAATCTGCCATCCTTCCTATGTCAGCTAGTGCTCTACCTTCCCCTCTCCCATCTCTGTCGTCCTCTCCCTCTCCCTAGTCTCTCTCACCCTTTCATCCTAACTCTTTTTGAGGCTCTTCTTCCGGCTTTAAAGGGTAGACTCCTTTGTTTTAAGTCTATATCACATTTATCTCTACAGTATTATACTGTTTCTGTAAAATGTCCTCTCTTCTACTTCAAGGGTTCATTACAGCATAGGGGCCTATTTATTCTAATGAACTTCATACCTGTGGGACTTATCTGCCAGCCTCCTTTCTGAACTGAATAATGATGCACTTATTTTTTCCTCATAAGAGGAGATGAGGATTTAATTTCATTATTCAAAATGAGAATAAATTTTACTTTGGGATAATACTGCACAGTACTCAGGTGTCCCCACTTCATGACTCTAAAATATAACTTAAAATCAGGTATGATGATGCTTTCTGCCTTCTTTTTTGCTTAGAATTCTTTTGGCTCTCCATGATCTGTGTTTTGCTTTCAAATGAATTTTAAGATTATATGTCTTTTTTTTCTATTCTGTGAAGAATAATACTTGAATGTTGATGCCTACTCTATTGAATCTGTAGATTGCTTTACATAGAGTGCCGGTTTCATGTTATTGATTCTGCCAGTTCATGAGTATGGGAGGTTTTTTCCATTTTCTAATGTCTTCTTCAATCTTTTTCCCTTGTGTTTTCAAGTTTTCATTGAAGAGGTGACATTCATTCTATACCTTAGCTAAGTTTATTCCAGGTTTTATTTCTTGTAAGACACTTTTGAGTGAGGTTATTTTCATGATTTAATTCCTGGCAAGCTATAAAGACATTTTAAGATTTGCCTTCCTTAT
This sequence comes from Apodemus sylvaticus, assembly GCF_947179515.1. NCBI lineage: Eukaryota > Metazoa > Chordata > Mammalia > Rodentia > Muridae > Apodemus > Apodemus sylvaticus. The sequence goes on along the minus strand of NC_067474.1, from coordinate 91,289,655 downwards.
AAGGAACTCTTTTATTTGTTTTTCTTGTCTTACTTCTTTATGTAGGACTAACAGCTTTATATTGAGTGCCAGTAAAAAAAAATAAGTGGGCACACTTGTCATTTACTGATCTTAGTTGAAATGCTTATTGTTTAGTTATCTGTTCCCATTTAATATAATAATAGGAATAGGTTTCACATATTGCTTTTTTATGTTGTGATAGGATAATTATGAGTTGTAAGAAACTTAGATTTTTATTAACAGCCATTTATAGATCAATTGCTATGAGCATATGGTGTCTGTCCTTGAATTTATTTAAGTGATTAATTACAAATATTGATGTATTTCTCCATATTGGCATCTCTAGAATTAAGCTAACTTGATATATTTGACTTTTACTAAAAGTTCATTTTGCAATTATTTCTTTAGACATTTTCCATCTATATTTATCAAGAATATTAATCTATTGTTTACTTTTAGATATATGCTTATCTGGTTTGGGCATCAAAATAATGTAAGATTTTTGAAAAGAGTCGTGTAGTGTTTACTTTCATAATTACTAAACAATTAAAGAAGAATTGTACATAACTATTTTTCAAAATTCTGATAGAATTCAGAAGTGAATCCATCTGGACCTCAGCTTTTTTAGTCAGAAGAGTTTTTTTTTAAATTGCAGTTTCAATCTCATTTCTTGTTACAGATATGTTTAAATTACTTATGTCATTTTAGTTTAATTTCAGTATGTCATATGCATTTGAAATTCATCCATTTCTTTTAGATATTCTAATTTGGTGGAACATATGTTTTTGAGGTACATCAGAGTGACTTTTCTGAATGTCATTGGTATCTATCACAATGGTTAGTTTCTTATCACTAATTTTGTTAATTTGCATCTTCACTAGATTTTATCCAGTATCCTCACTAAGAATATATGTTCTTTGAAAAGAACAAGCTCTGGGTCTTACTCTTCCTTAGCTAAGGTATGGAATGAATGTCACGATTTCAATGAAAACTTGAAAACACAGGGAAAAATTGAAGAAGACATTAGGAAATGGAAAAAACCTCCCATACTCATGAACTGGTAGAATCAATAACATGAAACCAGCACTCTACCTAAATGAGCTCTTACTTTTTTTATTTATTTTCATGTCGTTTATTTCTGCTCTCATTTTAATATTCTTGTACCGTCAGTCTTCTGTTCTTCTGAAAATGATTTTCACAGAGAATTCTATTTGTTGTATTATGCTTTTCAATTTATTTTTTTCAGTTTGGTTTTCATAAGTTTTCCTATTATTTTATCTAATTTTGTTTCCTCGCTAAATATAATTGTTCATGATCTCTCAGTATTTTCCAACTTATCTTTTCCTGAGTTCTTTGAACATATATTTATTCTTTTTATTTTTCTATCTGCAGTGTTATGTATTGCACTCTCACTGGAGGCTACTATGGGATAGTTATTAATTGTTCAAGGTGTTATGATGTCTCATTTGAGTTTTTCTCAGAGATTTGTACATTTGGAGTTAATGATTGTTCAACATTTTATTTCTTTAATATTTTTGTTTATTTTAGCTCCCCTTCTAAGTTTCAGAGCAAGTATTCACACTTTTTGTAATGTTTGATATTATTGCTATTTTTAATCTATCATCTGTCTGTCGATCAATCTATCTATCTATCTATCTATCTATCTATCTATCTATCTATCTATCTCCATAGTGTTATTATGATTCCTGACAATTGACAAATATTTGGTTAGATTTAATTAATGACAAAACATCCTTTTGCTTCTCTTTGTCAGAGTTCTTGTAAGTGCTGGCATCTGATTCAGCACAAGGATGTTTATACAACATTGACTAGATTCTGTCCTAAATCAAGTCCAACCCAACACTGCATGATGTCATATAGGCTTCACTGGAATAGAGCTTGGGACAAATGAGTTGCAGACCTACAAAGATGGTCTGTACCAGATAGCCTCAGTAAAATAGCTTCAGATTAGCACACTGTAAATATTTTCTTCCACATTCACCATCTTGATAGCTTCAGCTTTGTAATGCTGCATGGTATATATGGTGTGCCCTGTGTACTGTCTTGGGAAGTAGGAAGACCCTGCAGATTCTGTTGAAACTGAACGTGGTGGCCATCTCCTTGTCATTCAATGTGAAGTAAAAAATCTGAGAAGCCTCAGATTCTCATGCTTGTTTGTGTTACAGATACAGCAATCACCACTATATTTCTCTGCATATAGAATTAAATTAGAAAATTTAGAACTTGCCGTAGAGTCTTCTGATATTTTGTAGAAATCTTTTTATTTCTCAAATCATTTAGTAGGGATGTGGCCTCTGATATGGCCCTGCATCTTCATGGAGAGGCCAGAGGTTAAAAGCAATATAGGTTATTCCTATGGAGTATCGGTATAAGGTTTGTTTGTCCTGAAAGAGGTATGAGTAATAAGCTTCAATTCTGGCCTGACAAAGAGCCTTTCAATCTAAAAGTGCTTGAAGTTGGAGATGCCCTGGGATTTCACCTCATGTACTTAATTCATGTCTTCTTTTGTAACTACCTGTGTCCAAGAATACAATTTTACTAAGGAGAAACTTGCCTTTATCATCTTTGTGGAATAATTATTTCTTAGTCTGACATCCTTGTAATCAGTCAATAAGATATAGGTTTAAATAGTCCAGTCTTTTATATAAAATAGTAAGACTCTTTGAAAGGCTTCCTTCCACAATTTTCTCTCAAAGAAGCTGTAGCACAACTTTTCACAAAAGAAAATGTCTTCCTACTTCTAGCCTTCTCCTGTATCTTCACTTGGATAGATTTCCACCACTTTATTCTTGTTATAATATGCACATATGTAGCATATGCAATACCAGCCAGTATCAGTGGCCATCTTCACAGCTTCAGCTTACTTGACATTGCATATGGAAGACTTCCAATTACCTGGATCCACAATGTGTAACTTGGCCATCTCCATCAGCTCAATGGAGGTTGATATATTTCCTGGATATATGCATAAAAGAGACTGCATGTATGCCTATAAATAGTTATACTGTTCAAAGGAATGAGATTATTGTAGAATTGTGGAGTTGTTTCCTGTGCTAGAATGGTAATAGGCTCTCAAGGCTTGACTTGGGAGTTTCTGTTTTTAATTTTATTACCCTGAATTTTATTTGTTATGCATACCCTAAATGCTATTTACAAAATAATACAGCACTTATACACAAATAAAGCAGGATAGTCAGATTGCCCACAGACATGTCAGGTACATTGCTGTGATTCACAGAGGTTTTTATATGACTGGGGTGGCTACAGCTAACTGAGATATTATTCTCATCAATGCTATGGGTGATGCTGGAACATCCTACTAAACATAGAATCCTCATGGGTTTTCCAGTGGATCTGTAGCTTCAATGAATGAATTGAACTCACTGAGGCTATGGTCTGACCTGGAAATTAACAAATGTACTGTTCTCACTAGAGATATAGTCAGTTTTAAAATCTCATGAATATTCTGCACTGACTGAAGTTTTACAGTCTGTCTGATCTATCAGGGTGACACACAATGCTAGACACTGTCCAAGCTGGGTTGAAGGACAGAAATCCTGTTCATGATTTTTACAAACTCCTAGAGATATATAATAAATTTATGATTTATGATAAAAGAAGCAATTGTATATAAATAATGTTAAATGGAAATGAAATTAACCAAAATTTTCAAAGTAATGAAATGTGATTATGTGAGTAGGAACTGATTCTATTGTATAGTGGGAAAAAGAAAATGTTAATTCAAAAGATAATGTGTTGAACTTGTATATATTTATGTTTCAAATTGTATGGAATTGTTTTTTTTCCATAATTTAATTGGCCAAACAGTGGACATTCTATAGAGTTTAGCATAACATATTGGGGAAACATTTTAATAGTAATTATGATGGTATATATCCATGGAGGATACTTATAGAAATAAAGTCTCATTTCTGACTCAAAGCTGTAGAAAAAGTATGAGCTTTGAGTAATTAAAATATTTTATCAAAGTAAAGTTCATATCACAATGATTTTTTAAAATATTTGTAACTTGAACTCTAAATCCATTTTCCATAAAAGCAATAGTATATGAGTAAGCAATATCCATAGTACAGCCCACACAGGACTTTTTAACCTACAGTAGAATTAAAATGTATTAGTAATTCATCTACATAAAGCCACATTCATAATGCTGCTTTAGGGAATTGAAGGCAGAGTTTGTTTCTAATGGAAACATTACAAAACAGGGCCCTTGTGGGACTTGAGTCCATGTTTTTGGTCTTCATTATAGAATAGATAAATCTATATTAAAATGTGTGTGGCCTTTCAGCCTGTACCCCTTGCCTGTGTAGATCACCAGCTTGTCTGCTCCTCTGAAGACACCACAGTCTGAAGGCCTCCAGGGAGTTCAATTGCATGCAAGGCAACTGGTATGGGACCCTCCCAACAACCACGGCAGCTGGGAATCCCTAGGAACCCAGTGGACTGCTCATCACCCTATAAAAACCATGCAACCTGAATTCCACTGCCCTTCCCGTCTGTGCCGTCTGACAAGGCAGATCACCAGCATGTCTGATTCTCTGAAGACACCACAGTCTGAAGGCCTCCCAGGAGTTCTGCTGCAGACAGGATATCTGACCCAACAGTAGCCTCCCAGGAGTTCTGCTGCACCCAGGGCAAGAAACCCCATAGTTTGAAGGCCTCTCTGGAGAACAACTACATGCAGGTCAACAGCTTGACTACTCAACTGAAAACACAAAAGTCTGATATCCTCCCAAAAAGAGCATTGCAGTCAGCACAATGGTGTTTGTGCCCCTCTGAAGACCTCACAGTCTGAACGTCTCACAGGACTTCTGCTACAGCTAGGGCCACAGGCCTCCTAGGATACCTGCAGCAACTCACAGATACAGGGCATAGGCTCTAGACAGAATCACTCAGACCAGATAGCACCAGTGATAACTAGAAGGTTAGAGCCAAGTGCAAGACCATAAGCAACAGAAGCCAATGTACTTTGGCATCACAAGAACATAGTTCTTACACCAGAGGAAGCCCTGGATGCACCAACACACCTGAAAAACAGGAAACTGATATAAAAATCCTATCTCATGAAGATAATATAGTTCTTTATGGAGGATATAAATAGAACACTGATATAAATAAAGGAAAACACAGGTAATTAAACAGAAACCCTTAAAGAGGAAACAAATAGATCATTTAAAGAAATACAGAAAAGCACAATCAAACAGGTGAAGGAATTGAAAAAGACAGTCCAAAACGAAACAGTAGAAGTGAAACAATAAAGAAAACACAAATCGAGGCAAGCCTGGAAATGGGAAAAATGGGAAGGAGGACAGGAATTACAGAAGTAAGTATCACCAACAGTATACAAGAGATACATGGTATTGGTACAAAAACAGACACATTGATTAATAGAATAGAATTGAAGACCCAGAAATGAAACCACACAAAATGGCTTCTGCTTGACAAAGAAGCCAAAAATATACAATAGAAAAAAGAATGCACCTTCAATAAATGGTGCTGGTATAACTGGCTGTCTATAAGTAGAAATTGAAAATAGAACTGTATTTGTCACCTTGAATAAAGCTAAAGTCAAAATAGATAAAGGACCTCAACATAAAAGCAGATAAACTAATCTAGTGGGAAAGAGCCTTGAACTCATTGGCACAGGGGGCAATTTCCTAAACAGAATCCCAATGGCCCATGCTCTTAGATAAAAAATTGACAAATGGAATCTCATGAAACTGGAAAGATTCTGTAAGGCAAAGGACATAGTCAATAAGACAAATAGACAACCTGTAGAATGGGGAAAAAATTCACGAACCCCACATCTAGTAGAGGGCTAAAATCCAAAATTTATATAGAACTCAAGAAGCTAACCACCAAATGAAACATGGGATATAGAACTAAATTGAGGATTCACAACAGAGGAATTAGAAGGGCTGAGAAGCACCTAAATAAATGTTCAAAGACCTTAGTGATCAGAGAAATGCAAATCAAAATGAGCCTGAGATTCTTCTACCTTACACCAATCAGAATGGCTAAGATCAAAACCTCAGGTGACAACACATACTGGAGAAGATGTAGAGAAAGAGGTACACTCTACCATTGCTGGTGGGATTGCAAACTGGTACAACCACTCTGGAAATCAATCTGGAGGTTCCTCAGAAAATTTGAAATATATCTTCCTAGAGACGCAGCTATACCATTTTGGGGAGTATACCCAAAAAATGCCGAACCATGCAAGAGGGGCACATGCTCCACTATGTTCATATTGGCCTTATTTGTGATAGCCAAAAGCTGGAAAAAAACTTGATGTCCCACAACAGAAGAATGAACACAGAAAATGTGGATCATTAACACAATGGAATACTATTAAGAATGTTCAGCCCTTAAGAACAGGGACATCTCAGGGTTGTTTTGATTTGCATTTCCCTAATGACTAATGAAGCTGAGCATTTTTTAAGATGCTTCTCTGCCATCCGAAGTTCTTCGGATGAGAATTCTTTGTTTAACTCTGTTAACATTTTTTAATAGGGTTGTTTGGTTTTCTGGAGTCTAACTTCTTGAGTTCTTTATATATATTGGATATTAGCCCTCTATCTGATGTAGGATTGGTGAAGATCTTTTCCCAATTTGTTGGTTGCCGATTTGTCCTCTTGATGGTGTCCTTTGCCTTACAGAAACTTTGCAATTTTATGAGGTCCCATTTGTCAATTCTTGATCTTAGAGCATACACTATTGGTGTTGGAGAGGGTGTGGAGAAAGAGGAACACTCCTCCACTGCTGCTGGGGTTGCAAATTGGTACAACCACTCTGGAAATCAGTCTGGCGGTTCCTCCGAAAACTGGGCACCTCACTTCCAGAAAATCCTGCTATACCACTCCTGGGCATATACCCAGAGGATTCCCCACCATGTAATAAGGATACATGCTCTACTATGTTCAGAGCAGCCCTATTTATAATTGCCAGATGCTGGAAAGAACCCAGGTATCCCTCAAGAGAAGAGTGGATGCAAAAAATGTGGTATATCTACACAATGGAGTACTATTCAGCCATTAGAAACAATGAATTCATGAAATTCCTAGGCAAATGGATGGAGCTGGAGAACATCATACTAAGTGAGGTAACCCTGACTCAAAAGGTGAATCATGGTATGCACTCACTAATAAGTGGATATTAACCTAGAAAACTGGAATACCCAAAACATAATCCACACATCAAATGAGGTACAAGAAGAAAGGAAGAGTGGCCCCCTGTTCTGGAAAGACTCATTGAAGCAGTAATCAGCAAAACCAGAAGGGGGAAGTGGGAAGGGGTGGGTGGGAGGACAGGGGGAGGGAAGGGGGCTTGTGGGACTTTCAGGGAGTGGGGGGCTAGAAAAGGGGAAATCATTTGAAATGTAAATAAAAAATATATCGAATAAAAAAAAAAAGAAAAAAAAAACAGGGACATCACGGTTCCAGTTCTGAGACCTCTGACAGGAGCCTTCTGATCTATGCTTCAGGATCCAGAACAGCCTGGGCTGCAACACCACATCGCCAGGTTCTGCAAGAGGCCAGAGGGGCACCCAGGAGGCTGGCAGGGGGGAGTTAGTGTGCTCTGGTGAAACCAGCAGGCCCCAGCAGGAGTCTTTAGGTGTCTACTTCAGGATCTGAACAGACTGGGCCACAGCACTCAGTCTGCAGTAAGTGCAAGAGGCCTGCTGTGCACCTGGAGGCAGACTGGGAGCACACAGCTTGCTCTGGCAGCATGGAGCTTAGGTTCCAGTCCTGAGGCCTTTGGTGGGAGCCTTCAGATCTCCCCTTCGGGATCCAGAGCAGCCTGCGCTGCAACTCCACATCTCCAGGTCCTGTAATAGGCCAGAAGGTTACCCAGGAGGCCGACTGGGAGGAGTCAGTGTGCTCTGTTGAGTCCAGCAGGCCCTCGCAGGAGTCTTCAAGTGTCTGCTTCAGGATCTGAACAGCCTGGGCCACAGCAACCTGTCTCCAGGCAGTGCTGGAGGTCAGCTATGCACCAGAGGCCACCTGGAAAAAGGCAGCTTGCACTGGTGAGACCAGCATTGACAAGACCAACTAACACCAGTGAGAATTAGATGGCAAAAGGCAAACGCAGGAACATCACTAACAGAAATCAAGGCAATATGGCAGCATCTGAACCCAATTCTCCTTTAACAGCATGTCCTGGATACCCCATCACACCAGTAAAACAAGACGTGGATTTAAAATCACTGGTCATGATGCTGGTAGAGGAACACATGAAAGACATACTTAAAGAAATTCAGGAGAAAATAGATCAAAAGATAGAAGCCCTTACAATGGAAACACAAAAATCATTGAAAGAAATTCAGGAGAATACAAAAGCCAATAAGTAGGAAATGCAAAAATCACTTAAAGAAATACAGGAGAACTTTGATCAACAGGCTGAGGTCATGAAAGAGGAAACACAAAAATCTCTTAAAGAATTACAGGAAAGCACAAACAAGCAAGTGAAGGAGCTAAGCAAAATCATCCAGGATCTAAAATCAGAAGTAGAAACAACTAAGAAACTCAAAGGGAGACAACTTTGGAGATAGAAAACCTTGGGAAGAAATCAGGGGACATAGATGCAAATAACAACAACAGAATACAAGATATAGAAGAAAGAATCTCAGATGCTGAAGATACCATAGAAACCATGGACTCAACAGTTAAAAAAAATGCAAAATGCAAAAACCTTGTAACCCAAAACATCCAGGAAATCCACGACACAATGAGAAGACCAAACCTAAGGATTATAGGCATAGATGAGAGTGAAGATTTACAACTTAAAGGGCCAGCAAATATCTTCAATACATTTATGGAAGAAAACTTCCCTAACCTAAAGAGAGAGATGCCCATGAATATACAAGAAGCCTATAGAACTCCAAACAGACTGGACCAGAACAGAACTACCTCCTGTCACATAATAATCAAAACACCAAATGTACTAAACAAACAATAAATATTAAAGGCAGTAAGAGAAAAAGGCCAAGTAATATATAAAGGAATACCTATCAGAATCACACCACACTTCTCACCTGAGATTATGAAAGCTAGAAGATCCTGGGCAGATCTCATGCAGACTCTAAGAGAACACGAATGCCAGCGAAAACTACTATACCCAGCAAAACTCTCAATCACCATAGATGAAGAAACTAGGATATTCCATGACAAAACCATGTTTACCCAATATCTATCCACAAACCCAGCCCTACAAAAGATAATAGGAGGAAAACACCAATACAAGGAGGGAAACTTCACCCTGGAAGAAGCAAGATAGTAACCTTCTTTCATCAAACCCAAAAGAAGTTAACAAATCAAATTTTAAAAAAATTACATCAAAAATGACAGGAAGTAATAATCACTAATCCTTAATATCTCTTAACATCAATGGACTCAATGCCCAAATAAAAAGATATAGAATAACTGACTGGATACATAAACAGGACCCTACATTTTGCTGCATACAGGAAACACACCTCAGGGTCAAAGACAAACACTACCTTAGAGTAAAAGGGACAAGTTTACAAGCAAATGGTCTCAGGAAACAAGCTGGAGTAGCCATTCTAATATCAGATAAAATTGGCTTTCAAACCAAAGTCATCAAAAAAGACTCTGAGGGACACTTCTTGCTGGTCAAAGGAAAAATACAACAAGAACTCTCAATCCTGAACATCTATGCTCCAAATGCAAGGGCACCCTCATTCATGAAAGAACTTTACTAAAGCTCAAAGCACACATTGCACCTAACACAATAATTGTGGGTGACTTCAACACTGCACTTTCCTCATTGGACCAATCAGGAAAACAGGGACACTGTGAAACTAATTGACGCTTTGGACCAATTAGATTTAACAGATATATATATAGAGAGAACATTCTATCCTAAAGCAAAAGAATATACCTTTTTCTCAGCACCTCATGGTACCTTTTCCAAAATCGACCATATAATTGGTCACAAGACAGACCTCAACAAATATAAGAAGACTGAACTAATTCCATGCCTCCTATCAGATCACTATGGAGTAAAAGTGATTTTCAATAGCAACAAAAACAACAGAAAACCCACATACATGTGGAAACTGAACAATATTCTACTCAATGATAACTTGGTCAAGGAAGAAATAAAGATGGAAATTAAAGACTTTTTAGAAATTAATGAAAATGAAGACACAACATACCCAAATCTATGGGACACAATGAAAACACTGCTAAGAGGAATGCTCAAAACCCTGAGTGCATCCTAAAAAAAAATGGAGAGAGCATACACTAACAGCTTAATGACACACCTGAAAGCCCTGGAACAAAAAGAAGCTATTTCACCCAGGAGGAGTAGAAGGCAGGAAATCATCAAACTCAGGGCTGAAATCAATCAAGTAGAAACAAAGAGAACCATACAAAGAATCAACAAAACCAGGTGCTGGTTCTTTGAGAAAATCAACAAGATAGAAAAACCCTTAGCCAGACTAACCAAAGGACACAAAGACAGTATCCAGATTAACAAATTTAGAAATGAAAAGGGAGATATAAGAACAGAAACTGAGGAAATTCAAAAAATCATTAGATCCTACTACAAAAGCCTATACTCAACACAACTGGAGAATCTGGAGGAATTGGACAGTTTCCTAGACAGATATCTGACACCAAAATTAAATCAGGATCAAATAGATCATCTAAATAGTCCCATAACACCCAAAGAAATAAAAAGTGTCATAGAAAATCTCCCAAGCAAAAAAAGCACGGGACCAGATTGCTTCAGTGCAGAATTATATCAGACCTTCATAGAAGACCTAACACCAATACTCTTCAAACTATTCCACAAAATAGAAACAGAAGGAACTCTACCCAACTCGTTCTATGAAGCCACAATTACGCTGATACCAAAACCACACAAAAATCCAACAAAGAAAGAGAAATTCAGGCCAATTTCTTTTATGAATATTGATGCAAAAATGCTTAATAAAATTCTTGCCAACAAATCCAAGAACACATCAAAACGATCATCCACCATGATCAAGTAGGCTTCATCCCAGGGATGCAGGGATGGTTCAATATAAGGAAATATATTGAAATTACCCTCGAGGACAAGGACACAGGGGAAAAGTTCCTGAACAGATCACCAATAGCTTATGCTCTAAGATCAAGAATTGCCAAATGGGACCTCATAAAATTACAAAGTTTCTGTAAGGCAAAGGACACTGTTAAAAGGACAAAACACCAATCATCAAATTGGGAAAGGATATTCACCAACCCTACATCTGATAGATGGCTAATACCCAATATATTCAAAGAACTCAAGAAGTTAAACCCCAGGGAACCAAATAACCCTATTAAAAAATGGGGTACAGATCTAAACAAAGAATTTTCACTTGAAGAAATTCAGATGACTGAGAGGCACCTTAAGAAGTGCTAAACATATTTGCTGCCTGCTGGGAGAGAAAAGGATCACTAGGTACTGTATCACCCTGAGCTTCAGATCTCTGGTGGTGCAAACCGCCAGGCTTCTGCCTGCACTCAGGAACTGAGCACATAGGCGGGTTTGTCTGCCAGCCTGCTGGCAGCAGGATCTGTGTCCTGCCCAGAGAGCTGAGGAAGGAGAGAAGCCCTGCGGCCATACTTGCTGCCTGTCCGGATAGAAAAGGGTCACTAGGTACTGTACAACCCTGAGCTTTAGATTTCTGGTGGTGCAAACTGCCAGTGGTCTGCCCGCACTCAGGAACTGAGCACATAGAGGTTCATCTGCAAGCCAGTTCATCTCGGGACCTGGGTCCTATGTGAGAATCAACAGAGGGAGTGACCCCCACCACAACATCTTCGCTCCATAATAGAGCAGACAGAGAACACCTGGTCGACCTTGACAACCTAATTATAACATGACTTGAGGCAAGACTGAGAAGGGCTCCAAAGGCACAAAAGAGGAAGGCAGCATATCAGTAATCTGTGCCAGAGAAAACCCAGTCATCCAGTGATGCAGAGATAACCTTAAAGATCCACAGTAGGTTGAAGCACCAGCCAGTGGCAATAAGACCATCTAACACCTGAGAGAAGAAAGGCCAACATAGGAACATTACTAACAGAAACCAAGGCATTATGGCAGCATCTGAACTCAATTCTCCAACAATAGCAAGTCCTGGATACCCCAACACACCAGAAAAACAAGATTTGGATTTAAAATCACTGGTCATGATGCTGGTACAGGAACACATGAAGGACATAAAGAAATTCAGGTGAAAATGGATCAAAAATTAGAAGCCCTTACAAGGGAAACACCAAAATCATTGAAAGAAATTCAGGAGAATACAAAAGCCAATAAGGAAGAAACGCAAAATCACTTTAAAAAAATACAGGCGAACTTTGATAAACAGGCAGAAGTCATGAAAGAGGAAACACAAAAATCTCTTAAAGAATTAGAGGAAAACACAAACAAGCAAATGACAGAACTGAGCAAAAGCTTCCAGGATCTAAAAACAGCAGTAGAAACAATTAAGAAAGCACAAAGGGAGACAACTTTGGAGATAGAAAACCTTGGGAAGAAATCAGGGACCATAGACGCAAATATCACCAACAGAATACAAGAGATAGAAGAAAGAATCTCAGATGCCGAAGATACCATAGAAACCATGGACTCAACAGTTAAAGAAAATGCAAAATGCAAAAAGCTTGTAGCCCAAAATATCCAGGAAATCCAGGACACAATGAGAAAGCCAAATCTAAGGATAATAGGCATTGATGAGAGTGAAGATTTACAACTTAAAGGGCCAGCAAATATTTTCAACAAAATTATGGAAGAAAACTTCCCTAACCTAAAGAGAGAGATGCCCATGAATATACAAGAAGCCTACAGAGACACCATCAAAAGGAAAAATCGGTAACCAACAAATTGGGAAAAGGTCTTCACCAATCCTACATCAGATAGAGGGCTAATATCCAATATATTTAAAGAACTCAAGAAGTTAGACTCCAGAAAAACAAACAACCCTATTAAAAAAATGGGGTACAGAGTTAAACAAAGAATTCTCACCTGAAGAACTTCGGATGGTGGAGAAACATCTTAAAAAATGCTCAACTTCATTAGTCATTAGGGAAATACAAATCAAAACAACCCTGATATTTCACCTTCCACCAGTCAGAATGGCAAAGATTAAAAATCCAGGAGACAGCAGGTGTTGGTGAGGATGTGGAGAAAGAGAAACACTGCTTCACTGCTGCTGGGGTTACAAATTGGTACAACCACTCTGGAAATCAGTCTGGCGGTTCCTTCGAAAACTGGGCACCTCACTTCCAGAAGATCCTGCTATACCACTCCTGGGCATATACCCAAAAGATTCCCCAGCATGTAGTAAGGATCCATGTTCCACTATGTCCATAGCAGCCCTATTTATAATTGCCAGAAGTTGGATACGACCCAGTTATCCCTCAACAGAAGAGTGGATGCAAAAAATGTGGTATATATACACAATGGCATACTATTCAGTCATTAGAAACAATGAATTCATGAAATTCTTAGGCAAATGGATGGAGCTGGAGAACATCATACTAAGTGAGGTAACCCAGACTCAAAAGATGAATCATGGTATGCACTCACTAATAAGTGGATATTAACTTAGAAAACTGGAATACCCAAAACATAATCCACACATCAAATGAGGTACAAGAAGAATGGAGGAGTGGCCCCTTATTCTGGAAAGACTCAGTGAAGCAGTATAGAGCAAAATCAGAACAGGGAACTGGGAAGGGTTGGTTGGGAAATCAGGGGGAGGGAAGGGGACTGATGGGACTTTCGGGGAGTGGGGATCCAAAAAAGGGGAAATCATTTGAAATGTAAATAAATATATCAATAAATTAAAAAAAAAGAGAAAATAAAAATATTAAAAAAAAAAAAAAGAATCCTACAGAACTCCAAACAGACTGGACCAGAACAGAAATACCTCCTGTCACATAATAATCAAATCCCCAAATGTACTAAACAAAGAAAGAATTCATAGGGCAGTAAGACAAAAAGCCCAAGTAACATATAAAGGAAATCCTATCAGAATTACACTAGATTTCTCCCCAGAAACCATGAAAGCTAGAAGATCCTGGGCAGAGCTCATGCAGACTCTAAGAGAACACAAATGCCAGCTGAGACTACTATATCCAACAAAACTCTCAATTACTATAGATGGAGAAACCAAGCTATTCCATGACAAAACCAAATTTACCCAATATCTTTCCACAAACCCAGCCCTACAAAGGATAATAGGGGGAAAACACCACTACAACGAGGGAAACTATACCCTGGAAAGAGCAGGATATTAAGCTTCTTTCATCAAACCCAAAGAAGATAACCACACAAGTATAAAATTAAAATCAAAAATGATAGGAAGCAATAACCATTACTCCTTGTTATCCTTAACATCAATGGACTCAATTCTCCAATAAAAAGACATAGATGAACAGACTGGTTATGTAAACAGGACCCTACATTTTGCTGCATACAGGAACCACACCTCACTGTCAAAGACAAAAACTACCTTAGAGTAAAAGGCTGGAAGACAATGCTATAAGCAAATGGTCCCAGGAAACAAGCCGGAGTTGCCATTCTAATTTCAGATAAAATTGACTTTCAACCTAATGTCATCAAAAGAGACATGGAAGGTCACTACTTGCTGGTCAAAGGAAAAATCCAACAAGAAGAACTCTCAATCCTGAACATCTATGCCCCAAATACAAGGGCACCCTCATTCATAAAAGAAACTTTACTAAAGCTCAAAGTACACATTGCAACTAACACAATAACTGTGGGTGACTTCAACACTCCACTCTCACCAATGGACCGATCAGGAACACAGAAACTAAACAGGGAGAGAGTGAAACTAATTGAAGCTTTGAACCAATTGGAGTTAACAGATATATATAGAACTTTTCAACCCAAAGCGAAATAATATACCTTTTTCTCAGCACCTCATGGTACCTTCTCCAAAATAGATAATATAGTTGGTCAAAAGACAGACCTCAACAAATATAGGAAGATTGAAATAATCCCATGCCTCCTATCAGATCACTATGGAGTAAAAGTGGTCTTTAATAACAGTAAAAACAACAGAAAGCCGGAGAGATCGGCGGCGGCGGCGGCGGCGGCAGCGGCAGCAGTGGCTGCTCCAGCTGAAGGGCCATCAGCAGTGGAACCAAGGCGTCACAGGGACCAGTTAGGCCCTGCGCCCACGACCACTGACCTTCGCTGACCAGCCGGGCAGCAAGCAGCTGCAGTTGTGCGGCGCCTTTCCTGCACGGAGGCCACTTCAGAACTCGGCCTCCCACCAGTCAGGAGAGGAGCATCCATCTTGGATCCGTACTCCAGGAATCAGACAGACTGAGGTACACAAACATAATCCGAGGCCAACACCGCGGTGGTCTGAGCCCGACGGGCGTTGGCCTGCACCCAGGCCCTGGGCGGGTCGGGGGGCCATCGGGGTGCCAACCCAACCAGGAGGTTTTTTGCCCAGGCCTGGAGCGCGCCGCCGCCATTTTGCCTGCAGGACGACAGAGAGCTCAGGCGGGCAGACCTGTAACAGGCATAGCCTAAGGCTAACAAAGCGGGGGTCCAGGCCCCAAAAGGCACAGGACTGACCCCAAGAACTGGGCGGCTTGGTGGGCCATCTGTGAGTCAACCCGCCCAGGTGATTGTTAGCAAAGCAGACTCTCCCGGCGCTTTCAGGGAGCGCGGGCGCGCACGCCCGCCATCCTAGTCACCTGGCAAACCCAATTATCAGTCATAGCCCCAGGGGAACTTTGCTCGGACCTTGGCCTCCCAGGCTTTTGCCTGGACTCAGGGACTGGGCGGCCAGGCTAACCTTGTGTGCGACAGCCCGGTTGGCAGATCGGCTGCCCAGCTGAGTGAGCGGAACACGGGGGAGGTCACAGTAGCATACACGGTCGGCACTCCCTGGGAGTGCACACAGGCTCCATCTGCTCCACAGACACAATCTGGGGCAAGGCCTCAGGCAGAAGCCCCTAGCTCTACTCTCTCCGCTTCCGGATCCAGATCAGTCTGGGCGGCAGCATTACATCTCCAAGTCCTGCAAGTGGCTAGCTGGGCTTCCGGGCGGCCAGCTGGGAGAAGTCAGTGTGCTCCAGTGAATCCAGCGGGCCCCAGCGGGAGCCTTTGGGTGCCTGCTTTGGGATCGGAACAGCCTGGGCAGCAGCACACTGTCTACAAGCAGTGCAGGAGGTAAGCTGTGCACCAGAGGCCAACTGGGAAGGGGCAGCTTGCACTGGTGAGTCCAGCACTGACAAGATAAACTAACACCAGTGAGATCTAGATGGCAAAAGGCAAACGCAGGAACGTCACTAACAGAAATCAAGGCAATATGGCAACATCTGAACCCAATTCTCCTCTACCAACATGTCCTGGATACCCCATCACACCAGTAAAACAAGATTTGGATTTAAAATCACTGGTCATGATGCTGGTACAGGAACACATGAAGGTCATACATAAAGAAATTCAGGAGAAAATGGATCAAAAGTTAGAAGCCCTTGCAAGGGAAACACAAAAATCATTGAAAGAAATCCAGGAGAATACAAAAGCCAACAAGGAGGAAATGCAAAAAACACTTAAAGAAATACAGGAGAACTTTGCTCAACAGGCTGAGGTCATGAAAGACGAAACACAAAAATCTCTTAAAGAAATACAGGAGAACTTTGGTCAACAGGCTGAGCTCATGAAAGAGGAAACACAAAAATCTCTTAAAGAATTACAGGAAAACACAAACAAGCAAGTGAAGGAGCTAAGCAAAACCATCCAGGATCTAAAATCAGAAGTAGAAACAACTAAGAAAACTCAAAGGGAGACAACTTTGGAGATAGAAAGCCTTGGGAAGAAATCAGGGGACAGAGATACAAATATCAACAACAGAATACAAGAGATAGAAGAAAGAATCTCAGATGCTGAAGATTCCATAGAAACCATGGACTCAACAGTTAAAGAAAATGCAAAATGCAAAAAGCTTGTAACCCAAAATATCCAGGAAATCCAGGACACAATGAGAAGACCAAACCTAAGGATTATAGGCATAGATGAGAGTGAAGATTTACAACTTAAAGGGCCAGCAAATATCTTCAATAAAATTATGGAAGAAAACTTCCCTAACCTAAAGAGAGAGATGCCCATGAATATACAAGAAGCCTACAGAACTCCAAACAGACTGGACCAGAACAGAAATACTTCCCGTCACATAATAATCAAAACACCAAATGTTCTAAACAAAGAAAGAATACTAAAGGCAGTAAGAGAAAAAGGCCAAGTAACATATAAAGGAAGACCTATCAGAATCACAGCAGACTTTTCACCTGAGACTATGAAGGCTAGAAGGTCCTGGGCAGATCTCATGCAGACTCTAAGAGAACACAAATGCCAACCAAAACTACTATATCCAGCAAAACTCTCAATCACCATAGATGGAGAAACTAAGATATTTCATGACAAAACCAAGTTTACCCAATATCTATCCACAAACCCGGCCCTAAAAAGGATAATAGGAGGACAACACCAATACAAGGAGGGAAACTTCACCCTGGAAAAAGCAAGATAGTAACCTTTCATCAAACCCAAAAGAAGTTAAGCATTCAAATTTAAAAAATAACGTCAAAAATGATAGGAAGTAACAATCACTATTCCTTAATATCTCTTAACATCAATGGGCTTAATGCCCCAATAAAAAGACACAGACTAACTGAATGGATACGTAAACAGGACCCTACATTTTGCTGCTTACAGGAAACACACCTCAGGGTCAAAGACAAACACTACCTTAGAGTAAAAGGCTGGAAGACAATTTTACAAGCAAATGGTCTCAGGAAACAAGCTGGAGTAGCCATTTTAATATCAGATAAAATTGACTTTCAACCCAAAGTCATCAAAAGAGACCCTGAGGGACACTTCTTGCTGGTCAAAGGAAAAATACAAAAAGAAGAACTGTCAATCCTGAACATCTATGCCCCAAATGCAAGGGCACCCTCTTTCGTAAAAGAAACTTTATTAAAACTAAAAGCACACATTGCACCTAACACAATAATTGTGGGTGACTTCAACACTGCACTTTCCTCAATGGACCGATCAGGAAAACAGAAACTAAACAGGGACACAATGAAACTAATTGAAGCTTTGGACCAATTAGATTTAACAGATATATATAGAACATTCTATCCTAAAACAAAAGAATATACCTTTTTCTCAGCACCTCATGGTACCTTCTCCAAAATCGACCATATAATTGGTCACAAGACAGACCTCAACAAATATAAGAAGATCGAACTAATCCCATGCCTCCTATCTGATCACTATGGAGTAAAAGTGGTCTTCAATAGCAACAGAAACAACAGAAAGCCCACATACACGTGGAAACTGAACAATACTCTACTCAATGATACCTTGGTCAAGGAAGAAATAAAGAAAGAAATTAAAGACTTTTTAGAACACAATGAAAATGAAAACACATCATACCCAAATCTATGGGACACAATGAAAGCAGTGCTAAGAGGAAAACTCATAGCCCTGAGTGCCTACAAAAAGAAAATGGAGAGAGCATACATTACCAGCTTAATGACACACCTGAAAGCCCTGGAACAAAAAGAAGCTATTTCGCCCAGGAGGAGTAGAAGGCAGGAAATCATCAAACTCAGGGCCGAAATCAATCAAGTAGAAACAAAGAGAACCATACAAAAAATCAACAATACCAGGAGCTGGTTCTTTGAGAAAATCAACAAGATAGATAAACCCTTAGCCAGAATGACCAAAGGGCACAGAGAAAGTATCCAAATTAACAAACTTAGAAATGAAAAGGGAGATATAACAACGGAAACTGAGGAAATCCAAAAAATCATCAGATCCTACTACAAGAGCCTATACTCAACACATCTGGAGAATCTGGAGGAAATGGACAATTTCCTTGACAGATACCAAATACCAAAATTAAATCAGGACCAACTAGACCATCTAAACAGTCCCATAATGCCTAAAGAAATAGAAGGAGTCATAGAAAGTCTTCCAACCAAAAAAAGCACAGGACCAGATGGCTTCAGTGCAGAATTCTACCAGACCTTCAAAGAAGAGTTAACACCAATACTCTTCAAACTATTCCACAAAATAGAAACAGAAGGAACACTACCCAATTCCTTCTACGAAGCCACAATTACGCTGATACCAAAGCCACACAAAGATCCAACAAAGAAAGAGAACTTCAGACCAATTTCCCTTATGAACATCGATGCAAAAATACTCAATAAAATTCTTGCCAACCGAATCCAAGAACACATCAAAACGATCATCCACCATGATCAAGTAGGCTTTATCCCGGGAATGCAGGGTTGGTTCAATATACGGAAATCCATCAATACAATCCACTACATAAACAAACTCAAAGAACAAAACCACATGGTCATTTCATTGGATGCTGAAAAAGCATTTGACAAAATTCAGCATCCCTTCATGCTTAAAGTCTTGGAGAGAACAGGAATTCAAGGCCCATACCTAAACATAGTAAAAGCAATATACAGCAAACCGGTAGCCAGCATCAAACTAAATGGAGAGAAACTTGAAGCAATCCCACTGAAATCAGGGACCAGACAAGGCTGCCCCCTTTCTCCTTATCTTTTCAATATTGTACTTGAGGTACTAGCTCGGGCAATTCGACAACATAAGGAGGTCAAAGGGATACAAATTGGAAAGGAAGAAGTCAAACTATCATTATTTGCAGACGACATGATCGTCTACCTAAGTGACCCAAAGAACTCCACTAGAGAGCTCCTACAGCTGATAAACAACTTCAGCAAAGTGGCAGGTTATAAAGTCAACTCAAGCAAATCAGTGGCCTTCCTATACTCAAAGGATAAGCAGGCTGAGAAAGAAATTAGGGAAATGACCCCCTTCACAATAGCCACAAACAGTATAAAGTATCTTGGGGTGACTCTTACCAAACATGTGAAAGATCTGTATGACAAGAACTTCAAGACTCTGAAGAAGGAAATGGAAGAAGACCTCAAAAAATGGGAAAACCTCCCATGCTCATGGATCGGTAGAATCAATATAGTTAAAATGGCCATTTTGCCTAAAGCACTATACAGATTCAATGCAATACCCATCAAAATCCCAACTCAATTCTTCACAGAGCTAGAAAGAGCAATTATCAAATTCATCTGGAACAACAAAAAACCCAGGATAGCTAAAACTATTCTCAGCAACAAAAGGAAATCTGGGGGAATCAGTATCCCTGACCTCAAGCAATACTACAGAGCAATAGTGTTAAAAACTGCATGGTATTGGTACAGTGACAGGCAGGAGGATCAATGGAACAGGATTGAAGATCCAGAAATGAACCCACACACCTATGGCCACTTGATCCTCGACAAAGAGGCTGAAAACATCCAATGGAAAAAAGATAGCCTTTTCAACAAATGGTGCTGGTTCAACTGGAGGTCAGCATGCAGAAGAATGCGAATTGATCCATCCTTGTCTCCTTGTACTAAGCTCAAATCCAAATGGATCAAGGACCTCCACATAAAGCCAGACACTCTGAAGCTAATAGAAAAGAAATTGGGGAAGACCCTTGAGGACATCGGTACAGGGAGAAAGTTTCTGAACAGAACACCAATAGCGTATGCTCTAAGAGCAAGAATTGACAAATGGGACCTCATAAAATTACAAAGTTTCTGTAAGGCAAAGGACACCATCAAGAGGACAAATCGGCAACCAACAAATTGGGAAAAGATCTTCACCAATCCTACATCAGATAGAGGGCTAATATCCAATATATATAAAGAACTCAAGAAGTTAGACTCCAGAAAACCAAACAACCCTATTAAAAAATGGGGTACAGAGTTAAACAAAGAATTCTCACCTGAAGAACTTCGGATGGCGGAGAAGCATCTTAAAAAATGCTCAACTTCATTAGTCATTAGGGAAATGCAAATCAAAACAACCCTAAGATTTCATCTTACACCAGTCAGAATGGCTAAGATTAAAAATTCAGGAGACAGCAGGTGTTGGAGAGGGTGTGGAGAAAGAGGAACACTCCTCCACTGCTGGTGGGATTGCAAATTGGTACAACCACTCTGGAAATCAGTCTGGCGGTTCCTCCGAAAACTGGGCACCTTACTTCCAGAAGATCCTGCTATACCACTCCTGGGCATATACCCAGAAGACTCCCCACCATGTAATAAGGATACATGTTCTACTATGTTCATAGCAGCCCTATTTGTAATTGCCAGATGCTGGAAAGAACCCAGGTATCCCTCAACAGAAGAGTGGATGCAAAAAATGTGGTATATCTACACAATGGAGTACTATTCAGCCATTAGAAACAATGAATTCATGAAATTCTTAGGCAAATGGATGGAGCTAGAGAATATCATACTAAGTGAGGTAACCCAGACTCAAAAGGTGAATCATGGTATGCACTCACTAATAAGTGGATATTAACCTAGAAAACTGGAATACCCAAAACATAATCCACACATCAAATGAGGTACAAGAAGAAAGGAGGAGTGACCCCTGGTTCTGGAAAGACTCAGTGAAACAGTATTCAGCAAAACCAGAACGGGGAAGTGGGAAGGGGTGGGTGGGAGGACAGGGGAAGAGAAGGGGGCTTGTGGGACTTTCGGGGAGTGGGGGGGCTAGAAGAGGGGAAATCATTTGAAATGTAAATAAATTATATCGAATAATAATAAAAAAAAAAAAACAACAGAAAGCCCACATACACATGGAAACTGAACAATACTCTACTCAATGATACCTTGGTCATGGAAGAAATAAAGAAGAAAACAAAGATTACTTGGAATTTAATGAAAATGAAGGCACAGCATACACAAATCTATGGGACACAATGAAAGCAGTGCTAAGAGGAAAACTCATAGCTTTGAGTGCCTCCAAAAAGAAATTCGAGAGAGCATACACTAGAAGATTAATGGAACAACTGAAAGCCCTGGAACAAAAAGAAGCTAATTCACCCAGGAGGAGAAGAAGACAGGGAATCATCAAACTCAGGGCTGAAATCAATCAAGTAGAAACCAAGAGCACCGTACAAAGAATCATCAAAACCAAAAGCTGACTCTTTGAAAAAAATCAACAAGATAGATAAACCCTTAGCCAGACTAACCAAAGGGCACAGAGAAAGTATCCAAATTAACAAAATTAGAAATGAAAAGGGAGATATTACAACATAAACCAAGTAAATACAAAAAAAATCATCAGATCCTACTACAAAAACCTGTACTCAACACAACTGGAGAATCTGGAGGAAATGGACATTTTCTTAGACAGATACCAATTACCAAAATTAAATCAGGATCCAATAGACCATCTAAACAGACCCATAATCCCTAAAGAAATAGAAGGGGTCATAGATAGACTTCCGACCAAAAAAAGCCCAGGAGCAGATGGTTTCAGTGCAGAATTCTATCAGACCTTCAAAGAAGACTTAACACCAATACTTTTCAAACTTTTCCACCAAATAGAAAGCGAAGAACACTACCCAACTCCTTCTTTGAAGTCGCTATTACGCTGATACCAAAACCCCACAAACTATCACTATTTGCAGATGATATGATAGTATACTTAAGTGACCCTAAAACCTCTACTAGAGAACTCCTATAGCTGATAAACAACCTAAATGTCAAAGACAAAAACTACCTTAAAGTAAAAGGCTGGAAGACAATTTTACAAGCCCATGGTCTCGGGAAACATGTCGGAGTAGCCATTCTAATATCAGATAAAATTGACTTTCAACCTAAAAACTCTACTAGAGAACTCCTACAGCTGATAAAAAACTTCAGCAAAGTGGCTGGCTCCAAAATAAACACAAGCAAATCAGTAGCCTTTATATATTCAAACGATAAGCAGACTGAGAAAGAAATTAAGGAAATGACTCCCTTCACAATAGCTACAAAGAGCATAAAGTATCTTGGGGTGACTAACCAAACAAGTGAAAGACCTATATGACAAGAACTTCAGATCTCTGAAGAAGGAAATCGAAGAAGATCTCGGAAAATGGAAAAATCTTCCATGCTTGTGGATTAGCAGGATTAATATAGTTAAAATGGCCATCTTGCCAAAGGCAATCTACAGATTCAATGCTATCCCCATAAAAATCCCAACCCAGTTCTTCATAGAGCTAGAAAGAGCAATTCTCAAATTCATCTGGAATAACAAAAAACCCAGGATAGCTAAAACTATTCTCAACAGTAAAAGAACTTCAGGGGGATTCAGTATCCCAGACTTTAAACTTTACTACAGAGCAATTGTGATAAAAACTGCATGGTATTGGTACAATATCAGGCAAGTGGATCAATGGAATAGGATTGAAGTCCCAGAAATGAACCAAGACACCTATGGTCACTTCGTCTTCAACAAAGGAGCTGAAAGCATCCAGTGGAAGAAAGATAGTCTTTTCAACAAATGGTGCTGGTTCAATTGGAGGTCAGCATGCAGAAGAATGTGAATCAATCCATTCTTATCTACTTGTACTAAGCTCAACTCCAAATGGATCAAGGACCTCCACATAAAACCTGACACACTAAAACTATTCGAAAAGAAACTGGGGAAGACCCTGGGAGGACATGGGCACAGGGGAAAAGTTCCTGAATAGAACACCAATAGCTTATGCTCTAAGATCAAGAATTGACAAATGGGACCTCATAAAACTACAAAGTTTATGTAAGGCAAAGGACACTGTCAAAAGGACAAAACGTCAACCAACCAATTGGGAAAGGACCTTCACCAACCCTAAATCCGACAGAGGGCTTATATCTAATATATACAAAGAACTCAAGAAAGTAGAATCCAGAGAACCAAATAACCCCATTAAAAAGTGGGGTATGGAGCTAAACAAAGAATTTTCACATGAAGAACTTTGGAGAGCTGAGAAACACCTTAAGAAATGTTCAACATCATAATCATTAGGGAAATACAAATCAAAACAACCCTGAGATTTCACCTCACACTAGTCAGAATGGCTAAGGTCAAAAACTCAGGAGACAGCAGGTGTTGGTGAGGATGTGGAGAAAGAGAAACACGCTCCACTACTGGTGGGATTGTAAGATGGTGCAACCACTTTAGAAATCAGTCTGGCAGTTCCTTAGAAAACTGAGCATGACACTACCTGAGGACCCTGTTATACCACTACTGGGCATATATCCAGAGGATTCTTCAGCATGCAATAAGAACACATGCTCCACTATGTTCATAGCAGACCTGTTTGTAGTAGCCAGAAGCTGGAAAGAACCTCGGTGTCCTTCAACGGAGGAATGGATACAAAAAATGTGGTATATTTACACAATGGAGTACTATTCAGCCATTAGAAACAATGAATTCATGAAATTCTTAGAAAAATGGATGGAGCTGGAGAACATCATACTAAGTGAGGTGACCCAGTCTCAAAAGATCAATCATTGTATGCACTCACTGATAAGTGGATATTAGCCTAGAAACGTTGAATACCCAGGACATAATCCACAAATTAAATGATGTCCAAAAAGAATGGAGGACTGGACCCTGGTTCTGGAAAGACTCAGTGCAAGAGTATAGGGGAATTCCAGAACAGGGAAGTGGGAAGGGGAGGATGGAGGAACAGGGGGAGGGAAAAAGGCTTATGGGACTTGTATGGAGTGGGGACCCAGAAAAGGGGAAATAATTTGAAATGTAAATAAAAAAATATATCAATAAAAAAGAATTATTTTAGAAATAATAAAAAAAGAAGTGCTCAACATCATTAGTCATTAGGGAAATGCAAATTTAAACAACCCTGAGATTTCACCTTACACCAATCAGAATGGCTAAGGTCAAAAACTCAGGAGACAGCAGGTGTTGGCGAGAATGTGGAGAAAGAGGAACACTCCTCCACTGCTTGTGGGGCTGTAAGATGGTACAACCACTTTGTAAATCAGTCTGGCAGTTCCTCAGAAAACTGGACATGACACTTCTAGAGGACCCTGCTATACCTCTCCTGGGCTTATACCCAAAGGATTCCCCAGCATGCAATAAAGACACATGCTCCATTATGTTCATAGCAGCCTTATTGATAATAGCCAGAAGCTGGAAAGAACCCAGATGCCCCTCAAAGGAGGAATGGTTACAGAAAATGTGGTATATTTACACAATGGAATACTACTCAGCAATTAGAAACAATGAATTCACAAAATTTTTAGGCAAATGGATTGATCTGGAAAATATCCTAAGTGAGGTAACCCAATCACAAAAGAATACACATGGAATGCAATCTCTGATAAGTGGATATTAATTAGCCCAGAAGCCCTGAATAACCAAGGCACAAATTGCATAACAAATGACTCCCATGAAGAAGTATGGAGAGGGTCCTGATCCTGGAAAGGATTGATCTAGCATTGGAGGGGACTATAAGGACAGAGAAAAAGGAGGGAGGTGATTGGAGAATGGATGGAGAGAAGAAGGTTTATGGGACATATGGGGAGTGGGTTTCCTGGAAAGGGGAAATCATTTGGAATGTAAACAAAGAATATAGAAAATAAAAATATTTTAAAAAAAGAAGTGAAAGAAGATGGAAGGGGAGAAAAAAAAAGAGGAACACTCCTCCACTGCTGGTAGGATTGTAAGATGGTGCAACTACTTTGGAAATCAGTCTGGCGACTCCACAGAAAACTGGGCATGGCACTTCCAGAGGACCCTGCTATACCACTCCTGGGCATATACCCAGAGGATTCCCCAGCATGTAATAAGGGCACATGCTCCACTATGTTCATAGCAGCCCTATTTGTAGTAGCCAGAAGCTGGAAACAACCCAGGTGTCCCTCAACAGAGGAATGGATACAAAAAATGTGGTATATTTACACAATGGAGTACTATTCAGCCATTAGAAACAATGAATTCATGAAATTCTTAGACAAATGGATGGAGCTGGAGAACATCATACTAAGTGAGGTAACCCAGTCTCAAACGATCAGTCATGGTATGCACTCACTAATAAGTAGATAATAACCTAGAAACTTGGAATACCCAAGAAATAATCCACATATTAAATGATGTCCAAAAAGAACAGAGGAGTGCCCCTGGTTCTGGAAAGACTCAATGCAACAGTATAGGGGAATATCAGAACAGGAAAGTGGGAAGGAGTTAATGGAGGAACAGTGGGAGGGAAGAGGGCTTATGAGACTTGCAGGGAGTGGGGACCCAGAAAAAGGGAGATCACTTGAAATGTAAATAAAGAATACATTGAATTAAAAAAAAAAAAGAACAGGGACATCATGAGTTTTGCAGGCAAACGGATAGAACAAGAGAATATCATGCTTAGTGAGGTAACTCAGAGCCAAAAGGACATGCATGGTATTTACTCACTAATAAGTAGATATTAGCAAAAAAAAAAAAAAACCCAAACCAAAAAAAAAACAAAAAAAAAAACAAAAAACAACAACAACAACAACAACAACAACAAAAAAAAAACCCCACCAACTACAGAATACTTGATTGAGATACAGTGACAGTGCACAGATCTCAAAAAGGTCAACTGCTTAAGTGCTAAGCGAGGCCACCTCAGTCCCACTTGGGAGGGAGAAGGAAGCAATCACAAGTGGAGAGGGATGGAGGGAAAGTAGACAGGGCACAGGAGAGGGGAGAGGGGGAGAGGAGAACCCTATCTGACAATGGGAGAGGGAAAAGGACTGAAACCCTGAGGACCAGCAGAAATAATAGAAACAGGCAACCTCAAGAGATAAGAGGTTGTTTGAACCCTCCAAAATACACCAGAGACCTTGGAGGTCAGCTAATCACATGACCAGTAGGGAGAGACCTTAGATTAAATGCCTGGCAGTAGGAAGAAGGAACCTGTAGAGCCTACCTCGAGCAGGAAGACAGGGCCTCAAATGAGAGAGAGAGGGGCCATCCCACAGCCATAACTCTGACCCATAGTCGTGCCTATCTGGAAGAATTACAATTATGGAAATGGAAAGGAGCCTGAGGAAAAGAAGGTCCAGCAATAGGCTAAAAGTAGGTTTCAACTCAAGGGGAGGTCCCAAAGCCTCACACTATTTCTGAGGTTCTGGATTGCTCACAATAAGGGCCCTTGCATGACAACACTTCACATGACCCAACAAGCAGCTGACAGGGTCAGATGCAGGTATTTGCACCCAACCAATTGATAGAAGCATCTGACCCCTGCTGTTGAATTAGAGAAGGCCAAATGAAACTAAGGATGTCCCTGTAGGAGGACAAGCAGTCTCAATTAATATGGACCCCCCAGAATCACTCAAACACTGGACCACCAACAGTCAGCAACCACCAGCTGATATGAGATACCTAACACACATAAAATAGAGGACTTTTCAGATCTGTGTTCACCCAGAGATGAGCACCTAACCCTCAAGAGTCTGGAGACCCCAGGGAGTTTAGAGGTCAGGTGGGGGTGCTCAGTAGGGACATTCATGTGGAGACGTGGGTGGGGAGGAGGTATGGGATGAGGATGAGGGTGTACAGTGGTTAGTGGGGTGGGGAATAAAATATGGAGTGTATAAAACTAATTAATAAAAACAAATTCTCAAAAAATAATGTGCCAAACATTTTAATTTTTCTTTGATAGTAGACTTATTTATAAAAATATTGGTCGCCAAGGCTGTTCAATGGGAAAAGAATACTTGGGGCCAATCTTGACAATGTTGGAATAATAAACGAGGGGTAGGGTTCAATCCCAGTGTTGACATCTGACATCCTCAAGTTGGTAATGGCAAGAATGCTGTTTTGTGTGTGCACACACAGAATGAACTGTAATGAACTCATGATATATAAAAAAAGAAAGAATACAAGAATAAAAGAAAGAAGACAAAACCTCAAGCGTAGAAGATATCTTAGAAGATATTGACACAACTGTCAAAGAAATTCAAAAACTCAAAACATCCAGGAAATCCAGGACACAATGTAAAGACCAAATATAAGGATAACAGGAATAGAGGAGAGGAAAGATTCCCACCTCAAAGACCAGAAAACATTTTCAGAAAATAAAATTACAGAAGAAAACTCCCACAACCTAAAGAAACATAAAGCCATAAATGTACAAACAGCTTATAGAACCACAAATACATTGGACCAGGGAAAAATTTCTTTTGTCACATAATAATCACAACACTAAATGCACAGAACAAAGACAGTATTTTAAACTCTGCAAGGGAAAAAGGCCAAGTCATATATAAAGGCAAACCTATCAGAATTCTAGAAGATTTCTCAACAGACACATTCAAAGCCAGAAGAGTATAGACAGAGGTCTTGCAGACCTTAAGAGAAACAAATGCCAGCTCAGGCTATTATACCCAGCAAAACTCTCCATTCACATACATGGAGAAACCAAATTATTCCAGGACAAATCCAAATTCAAACAATATTTATATACCAATCCAGTCATACAGAGCATTCTTGAAGGAAAACTCCAACACAAGGGTACCTACACAAAAGTGAAAAAGAGATTATTAATCATCCCACACCAAAGCCAAAAAAAAAAAGAGAGAAACACATGCACATAATGCTACCTATAGCAACAAACATAACAGGAACTGACAATATCTGTCTTTAATATCTCTCAGTATTAATGGACTCAATTCCCCAGTAAAAATGCATAAGCTAACAGATGCTGGATATGCAGATAGGATCCACCACTTTGCTGCTTACAAGAAACACACTACAAAACTACTTCAGAGTAACAGGCTGGCAGAAAGTCTTCCAAGAAAATGGTCCCAAGAAAGAAGCTGTAGTTGCCATCCTAATATCCAATAAAATAGATATGTAAGCAAAAGTGATCAAGAGACATGGGAAATGACACTTAATATTCACAGAAACCTACTCTCACTAATGGAGAGGTCATTGAAACAGAAACTCAACAGAGAAAAAGTGAAATTGATGGAGATTAAAAACCAAATGTTTTTAACAGATAATTTCAGAACATTTCACACTAAAATAGAAGAATATAACTTTTCAGGATCTCATGGTATCTTCTTGAAAATGGACCATATAAAGGGTCACAAAACAAGCCTCAACTAATACCAGAAGATTAATATAATCTCAGAGATCCTGTCAGATCACCATGCTCTAAGGCTTGTTTTCAAAACACAAAGATAAAAGAAAACCCACAAAAACTCTACTCAATGATAACTTGATCAAGGAATAAATATAAAAGGAAATAAAAGACATCCTGGAATTCAATGAAAATGATATCATAGCATATACAAATTTTATGGGCCACAATAAAAGCAAACTTAAGAGGAAATTTCATAGCAATAAGTGCCCTGGTTAAGAAATTGGAGAGAACCTACACTAGCAAATTAACATCATACCTGAGAGCTCTAGAACTACAAGAAGCAAACACATCAAAGGGAAGGAGATGACAGAAAATAGTCAAACTCAGGGTTGGAATCAACCAAGTAGAAAGAAAGAGAACTATACAAAGAATCAACAAAACCAAAAAACTGCTTCTTTAATACATATAAACCCCTAGCCAAACTAATTTGAGAGCCCAGAGAAAGTATCCAAATTAACAAGCTCAGAAATAAGGGAAACAACAACAGAAATCGAGGAAATTAAAAATGATCATCAGATACTACTACAAATACCTATGCTCAAGAAATCTGGAAAATCTAGTTGAAATGGGTGATTTTTCAGACAGATACCACATACCAAAGTTAAATCAAGAGCAGGTAAACTAACTAAACAGGCCCATATTCACTAAAAAAATAGAGGAATTCTTTAAAAACCTCCCAACAAAATAAAGCCTAGGGCCAGACAGCTTTAGTGCAGAATTCTAGCAGACCGACACAGAAGATCTAATACCAATACTCCTCAAAATATTCCATAAATTAAAAACAGAAGGAACACTACCTAATTCATTCTATGAAGCCACAATTACTATGATCCCTAAACCATACAAGAACACAGTCAAAAAGGAGAACTTCAGACAAATTTTGCTTCTGAGTATCAATGTAAAAATACTCAATAAAAATCTTGCAAACTGAATCCAAGAAAATATCAACACCATTAATCACCAGGATCAAATAGACTTCAGCCCAGGGATGCAAGTTTAGTTCACTATAAGAAAATCAATTTATGTAATCCATTATATAAAGAAACTGGAAAAAAATCACATGATCATCTCATTAGATGCTGAAAAGGCATTTTGCAAAATACAACACACATTCTCATTAAAAGTACTGGAGAGATTATGAATTCAAGGCCCAAACCTAAACAAAATAAAAGCAACATATAGCAAACCAACAGTTAATATCAAATTAAATTGAGAGATATTTGAATCAATCCCACTAAAATTAGGGCCAAAAAGAGGATGCCATATTTTCCAGATATCTATTCAATATAGTATTTGAAGCTCTACTAGACCAATAAGACAAGAAAAGGAGATCAAGGGGATACAAATTGGCAAAGGGGAAGTCAAATTATCACTATTTGAAAATGATATGATAATATATATAAGCAACCCCCCAAATTATACCAGAGCACTTCTATAACTGATAACCAAATTCAGCAAAATGAGGGGATATAAAATTAAATCAAATAAATCAGTAGCCTTCCATTATACAAATGGGCTGAGAAAGAAATTATGTAAACAACACCCTCAAAATAGTTACAAATTATAAAATATCTTGAAGTAAATCTAATCCATCAAGTGAAAAATGTGTATGAAAAATTCCATTTCTCTCAAGAAATAAATCAAAGAAATCCTCAGAAAATAAAGTGAGCTCCCATGCTCATGGATTAGTAGAATTAGCGTGGTAAAATGGCTCTCATATCAAAAGCAGTCTACAGATTCAATGCAATCCAAATCAAAATACTAACACAATTCTTCAAAGACATGGAAAAATCAATTTTCAAAATCATATGTAAAAACAAAAAGCCCAAAATAGTGAAACAATTCTTAACAATAAAAGAACTGCTAGGGGAATCACCATCCCTGACATCAAGCTATAATACAGAGCAATGTTGATAAAAACTACACAGTATTGATAGAGACAGACACATTGATCAGTGGAACTGAACTGATGACCAAGAAATAAAACCACCCAATAACGGGCACTTGAACCCAAAAACTTACAATGAAAAAGAGAAATCATCTTCAAGAAATGGTGCTGTAAAAAGAAAAAGAAAAATATTTCCATATTTGTCATCTTGTACAAAGCTCAACTCCAAGTTGATGAAGGACCTCAACATAAAACCAGATACACTGAATCTAATAATAGAGAAAGTGAGAAACTCATTGGCATAGAGGGTAACTTTCTAAAAAGAACTCTAATCTCTCAGGCTCTATGATCAAGAATTGATAAATGGAACCTCATGAAATTGTAAAGCTTCTGAAAGGTAATCGACATAGTCAATAGGACAAATTGGTGACCTAGAGATTGGAGAAAAAAATCTTCCCATAGAGGATTAATATCCAAAATATATAGAAGCCCACCACCAAAAAGGTAAAAATAAAAAAATATAAAGAAAAATAAATGAGAATTCTTAAGAGAGGAATCTTAAATAACTGAGAAGCACTTAAAGAAATGTTCAAAGTTCTTAGAGATTTGGGAGATGCAAATAAAAGTGACCCAGCAATTCCACCTGACATAACAATCAGAATTGCTAAGTTAAAAATCTCAATGGACAGCACATATTGGTGGGGATGTGGAGAAAGAGCAACACTCTTTCTTTGCTGGTGGGATTGCAAACTGGTACAACTACTCTGAAAATCAATCTGGCAGTTTCTAAGAAAATTGAAAATAGATCTACCTGAATACCTAGCTATACCACTCTGGCGTATTCCCAAAAGATACTCCACTGTGCCACATGAGAATGTGTTTCACTATGTTCATGGTGGCCTGATTTGTGATAACCATATCTTGGAAACAATCCAGATGTCCAATAAAGGATGAATGGACACTGCAAATATGGTTCATTTACACAATGAAATACTATTCAGCTCTTAAAAACAAAAGTATCAGGAGTTTTTCAGGCAATTGGATGGAACTAGAAAATATCGTTCTGAGTGAGGTAGCTCAGACCCAAAAGGACAAACAGATATTAGCCAAAAAAGTACATAATGCCCATGACACAATCCTCAGAACTCAAGAACACTAACAAGCCAAAGGTCCCAAGGGAGGATGTTTTAATCCCACTTGGGAGGGAGAAGAAAGCAATCATATGGAGTAAAAGAATGGAGAGACCTAGGTGGGAGAGGGTTCAGAAAGGGGAAATGGGGAACATGATCAAGTATTAGCTGCATGGGCAAAAAGATTGAAGCCCTAAGGGCTAAATAAAGAATAGAAACAGGCAACATCAGGATGTAGGAGGTCAGTGTACCCTTTATAATGTACCAGAGACCTGGGAGGTGAGAGACTATCAGGAGTCAAAGTGAGGGACCTTAGATGAAATGTTCTACAGTAGGGAGATGGAACTTGTAGAATCTACCTCCAGTAGAAATACAGGGCATCAAGTGAAGGGATGGTGTTGCCATGTCACAGTCAAAAACCCTGACCCAGAATTATTCCTGTCTTAAAGAACTACAAGGAAAAAACTGAGGAAAGATGTAGCAAGAATTGCTTTAGATCTTCATTCAGTCACTCATTGAAGGAATTAAGGAAGCCTAGTGAAATGTAAGGTTTTCTGCAATATAGGAAATCCATCCAAAGAAGTGTCCAAATAGTAAGGGAGAGGGATGCTCTACTGTACATCTCTTCTTACAAAACAAAATTTACAGTGTCAGACCTGGATTTCATTCACTTGATGCTTTAGACAAAAGGATGCCATGCAAATCCCCTGCAAAAGAACAGGCCTTTGCCACAAGCTGACAACATAGCTCAGTTGCTGAAGTTAACACCCATACAATTACTAGTACATGGAAAACTTGAGTTTGTATTAACAGAGAAATTTCATCCTTATGTTCTAGTGTTAATGAAATGAAAAGATAACTCTGTAGACTCCCAAAAGAGAAAAGTAGAGACCAACACTACCATAAAACTTTTGGTCTACAATCAGCACTGCCTGAAAAAATATGGTAAGGCAATGGGGCACATAGCTTGTGGAAGTAATAAACAAATGTTTGCTTTTACTTAAGACCTACTCCATTCACTTGCATCCACACCTTACACTGCTTATGTGACTTAAGTATCAGAGTCTAGATAGCTCAGGGTCCTAGGGTTAAAACCAGGCTATTTGTCTTAAGCAAAATGTAACAATAAAATTACTCCTAACAATATCTTGTAATACTCACAAATTTGTGTCTTTTTTAGATATCATCAGAAAAGGTTCCTCCTACAGCAGATGGTAACAAATACAGAGAACCACACAAAGACTTTACATACATATATACATACATACATACATACAAAAATACATACATACGCACACATACAAGCATACGCATACGTGCATGCACAAAATACACACACACACACAAGCATATGCACACGTGCACACGTGTGCACACACACATACACACACACACACACACACACACACACACACACACATCTGTGCCCATGAGGGAGATTGAGAGAGGGATAGAGACAAACACATACAGAGAGACAGAGAAAGACACACACACATACATACACACACACACACACACACACACACACACATACACACACAAAAAGAGAGAGTGAGAGAGAGAGAGAGAGAGAGAGAGAGAGAGAGAGAGAGAGAGCTTAGATGTCATTCTACATTTAATGTCTTAATCAAATCTCTCCCCTCTGAGCTCAGGGAAACACAAGGAATATGGGTCAGAAGAAGTGGAGTAGGTAGAGGGACAGAAGACAACAGGGGAATAGGTCCTCCAAAACAAAAACAACTGACCAGAGCTCATATGAACTCAGAGACTGAAACAGCAAGGGCAGGGCCTACATGCATGTTCACCAGGTACTATGCACATATACAGAGCTTTCAATTTAGAACTTTTTATGGCACTCCTAAATGCAAACAAGTCTTATTCTTGTGCCTTTTCTTGGGGTTCTTTTTTCCTATTGTTATGTCTTATCCAACTTTGTTATGACAGATTTTGTTTTAACTCACTGCATTCTATTTTGTTATGTTTTATTGTTGATTCCTAAAGGCCTATTCTTTGATAATGAGAGACAGGTATTAGATCCAGTCAGGAAAAAAGATGGGGAGGAACTAGGAGAAGAGGGAGAGGAAACTGTATTCAGATTCTACTATATGAGAAAAGAATCCATATTTAACAAAAGAAGGAAAATTAAGTATGGGGACATAAAGAAAATTCCACCTTCACAAACACATCATTCATACCTTGGATATAGTGAGTGGTTATACTGTTCATTTCCTCTGTCTTTTCATTCTTTGTAGGATTTAATTGTGAATGGGACATACCCGAGTGATATTTTCTTCCAATTTTCCATCCATATTGTGCCAATCTAATTCCATTCTCTCTGTGTGTTTCATAGAATTTGTGTTTTCTTGTACTTAAGAGACAATAGGTTATTAGTAAGGACTTGACTCTAATGCTGGACTTCAGAGATTAAAGACAAGACCTACCTCCCACCACATGAGAAATTGAAAAGGACTGTTAAAGATTAAATGCATCAATTATTTTATCCTGCCCTATGTACTTCTTGATGCTCAAGGAGACACACCTATTACTTTTCATTATAATCACATACATTTTACACTGAATGCAGTTTCCTCATCTTAAATGCTTCACAGCCCTTTTTCCTCCCCTCTTACCCAGACCCATATTTCCTCTCTGATACTCTTAAAAAATTACCAGGCATCCCATAGATATCAACAAGACATGGAATAACAAATTACAATAAGACCAGGAACAAACCTTCATATCAAGGCTGGACAATACACACCAGTAGGGGAAGAAGGCTCCTAAGCATAGGCAAAAGGTCATAAATAACCACATTTCCCACTGTTAGCAGTCCTATAAGAACACTAAGCTCTATAACTATAAAATATATACAGAGGACCTAACTCAGACCCGTACAGGGACTGTGATATTCACCCCAGTCTCTGTGAGCACCTGAGTCCTGCTTAGTTGATTCCATAGTTTATGTGCATGTGCTGTCCTAGACTCCTCTGGCTTCTTAAATCCTTCCTCCCCATCTTCTGTGGAGTTCCTCTGGCTCTGCCTAGTGTTTGCCTTTGGGTTTCTATACCTACTATCATCAATTGCTAGATTAGTTCTTTCTAATGTCAATTGTGCTAGGTATCAATACATGAGTGCAGCAGAGGATCATTAGGAATTAACTTTTTGAATGTATTCCAGAAGTGTTTGGTTCTATTCTGGATATCTGAGTTGTAGAACCTCTTGTACCTTGTCATCCAGGCAGGGAGAGGTTTGGGCTCCCTCTTATGGCATGGGTCTCAAGTTGGACCAGTCATTGGTTGGTAAGTCCCACAAGTTCTGCAACAGCATTACTCTAGCACATCTTGCAGGCAGAAGAGTTTGTAGGTTGAAGGTTTTGTGGCTTCACCTATGTACTTCTTGAAGTTGTCGCACTGCTGGGGGCCTTGCCTGGTCATATAAGATGACAAGTTCAGGCTTTGCATCTCTACTTACTAGGAGTCTTTGTAAGGACAATTCTGGTATGTTCCAATGAGTTTCCACTGTGCTGTCTGTACACTGCTTTCCAAATGTCCCCCCAAAGAGATATATCAATTAGTATTAATTGATTAAGTATATTTTTATTATTTCTTAAAATATTTTTTCAAATCATGGTTATAGGTTCTGTCTCGCTAGACAGTAGACTGTTGAAATAAAATAATAATAAAACACGTATTATTATTAAAGCAATGATTACTAGATGCCTTCTCTCATTCAAGATCATATACAAAGTAGTTTAAATGGAAAGCACCATTCTTCATAACACTTTTAGAAAATAACTTATAAAATTTGCCTATCACTTGTCATTTCAGAGGACAACACTTAAAAAAGACTATGCATAGTATTTAATCCAAGAGGTATCTAAATAATGCCATTTGAGTGTCCATTCTAATACACACTCATATAAGCCTATACACATAGTCTGCAGAGTCTATTATTTTCTGCTTTTTTAAAATCACTGAAGTATTGGAATCTACTATTTCAATTTATTTTTAAATAGTTAATATCTAGAATGCAAGCAACTCAGGTAGGCACTTACAGCTCTGAATTGGTTTCAAATGTTTAAACATTTCTTAAAACATTCTGATAAATGGAATTAAGACTTTAAATAAAAAATTTAAAATGACTACACATAAACATACACTAAAATTATATGAATAAAATAGGACTGTACTGTTTGTCTTTTTAAACATATTTTACTTTATCCTTTGAGAATTTATTCCAGTGTATTTGGATCGTTTTTAACCCCTCTCTATTCAAGTCCTCCCAGACACACCCTACCTCACTACATACCCATAATTCTATTATTCATTTCATTTATTTTAAGGGTATGACCATGATAAATTGACTATATTTAAGTCAATGGCACTCTTGATACATTTAATCACACTCTAGGGGATAGCCTTCCATAAAAGTGTGGGCAGGACAAATAGGATACAACAGGCCTTAAGTTTGTGTTTTTAAGTGTTAGACCAAGTGACTCTGAAAACCAGAAATAAATGAACAATGAGAAAATGGACTTTTACAGTCATTAAAATTCAGTCTATAAAATTTGTGAGAAAAACCAAAATCAGGATACTATATAAAACAGCTTATCAAAGAAAAGTGATATCTAAAAGAATGACATGATAGGATTGAAGGCAAAAGCTGTGCTGCATCTTGTCCAGAAAGAATTGCAAAGAGTTAATTCATACCTGTCATCATTTAAGTAACAATTAGGATAACAGAGCTCTGGTAAAATGATTTATAGCTTCTACCAGAATGTTGGATACAGTTTGCCATAAAATACATGGGTTACGAGAGCAGGTGATAAAGCAAGGATAACTATAGATGCCCTTCATATACTAGTGATAATCAAGTCACATAGCAATTATAACTGTAACATTATATATTTATATTAAATGTGATTCATGTAAAAGTGACCAAGATACCCATATCAAATGTGATTGCAATTAAATTATAATGAAATTTTATTTTCAAGAGTCGCAGCAATCACTGAGAAGCAGATATGAAATGACAGAGACAAAACCTTATTAACGTTAACTTTCTGTCCCTTCAACAATTGGAAGATGTAGTCTTGAATATTGTGAAGACTTTGGAAAGTATTACAACACCAGAAAAAAACTGCTTTTTTTTTTAAACAGAGATATCTCACTTAAAAACTCTTCCATTTAAAGAAAGGTTTCATTAAAGTTAACCTAATTTTACTATTCTGCAGAGAACTATCATTGACCTGCTTCTTATTCCCCCTGGAAAACCAGCAGTTGCCTCCTCTCCCTTAAAATAGAACCATTTTTATACTTGGCAACCATTATGCAATCTCCTCTCATGCACCTTTGATTCAGTTTCAATAATACATGTTACTCTAACCTATCCTCAGAGGTCAAATTTCCTAGCACTTTAATTATCTCTGTGGCTCTCAATTGTGCACACTTCAATTTGACCACATCCTCATTTTTCTCCTGAGCTCAAATTTGAAGATATTATTCTAATAAAGGTCTGGCCAGCACTGAGGATAATGAGGAAATTGTTTTTCAGTAGCAGAACTACCCTGTATAAGACATGCTTATCCTGCCCATTCACAGTGAACAATGACATACTTTTAATTTTAACTCATAATTAACATGTAATACCTAATGACTATGATTTTTGTATCTTAGTTATATGATATATATCATATAACTATATATATATATATAATATTATATGATACATATCATATAATTACATATATAATTTATGCACACACACACACACACACACACACACACATAAAATCTGTTGAGTCCAATAATGCCTTATTTTCAGGGCTGACTGTTTGGCACCAGACAACCAACTGCTCTCCTTGAAGAGGACCATCTTTTTTTTCTATATTCTTTGTTTACATTCTAAAAGCTTTCCCCTTTCCCATCCCCCCATATGTCCAATAAGTCCTCTTCTCTCCAACTATTCTCCTATCTTTCCCCCTCCCTTTTCTTTGTCCTGGTACTCCCCTACAATGTTGGATCAAGTCTTTTAAGGATTAGGGCCCGAGGTGGACCGTCTTGATGACTACCAGCTTTCTTCTGTTGCCTAGAGTTCCTTAATGTTGAGGCCTTCTTGCTTTTCTCCTGTCCAATTTGTCATGTTCATTATTGTATTCCTTGTTCACTTCACAGTTGGAATGTCAGGTTTGTCTATATACTTATAGGTATATA
The DNA here is from genome assembly GCF_947179515.1 of Apodemus sylvaticus. Taxonomy (NCBI): domain Eukaryota; kingdom Metazoa; phylum Chordata; class Mammalia; order Rodentia; family Muridae; genus Apodemus; species Apodemus sylvaticus. The sequence goes on along the minus strand of NC_067474.1, from coordinate 91,251,324 downwards.
GATTCTGTGGTTACAAGTTTCCACAACAGTACAGGAATGTCCCTGATCTTCAAGGTTTTACAATCTTTCCACCCCATCTTCTACAATGTTTCCTGAGCCTCCTGTGCAGAAAAGTTTTGTAGCTGTATTATTTGAGATGCTCCATAGGTCTGCAGTTTGATTGGTTATGGTTTTCTTTAGACAGTTTCAAGCTTTAGGCCATCCTAAGAACATAGTGAGTCTCTGTCTCAAAAAAATGATAGATAAGTGATAGAAAAATTAGATAGAGAGGTAGACCAATAGATAGAATATTTATTTGTTTTCCATCTTCTGATTGTAAAAATAAGACTCAGAAGATAAAGTAGGAAAATATCTCCATGGAACATGCATTCTATTTGTAGAAATATGCAATCCAATATAAATAAATGCTTAAGAGAAAATTAGACAATAACATAATTATAAATCAGCAGAAGGAGGATGCTCTTTAATAACACAGGCAAGGAAGGTGGCAGATACCCAGAAAATGCTATGAGGAAAAATAAAGTAAAACTGCTCCCAGGAAAGAAACTAAAAATTGTGGAAACTTGTAACATCAGAATCTATATACCTGTAAAGTTTTACCAACCTGATACCCCAAAAGTGAAGCTAGGAACTTGGATACCATTCTTAAACTGCAAAGACACAACAGTGACAGAGAGAATTAAGGGGTTGGAGAAGCTTTCAAGCATGCTATAGCCAGTGGTGCATAGGGCCAGCTCTGGACTTCTCTTGGACGTCTCTCTTTTTTTAACATTTTATTGATTTTTTTGTGAGTTTTAAACTATGCAAACTAGTCTCACTGATTTCCCCATCCTCTGTGCCTGTCCTCTGCCTTTGCAAGCCCCCATAAAACATTCATGAGCACACGTGTGTGCTCGTGCGCTCGCGCGCGCGCACACACACACACACATGCACACAGACACATACACACACACAAAGAAAACAAACAAGCATAAAGAAAGCATAGAAAAACTCTCATCATAGAAGCAGTAGTGTGCCACAATGCGACCAAAAGTTTATCGCTCTACACATATTTACTTACAAATGGTCACTGCAATGAGTCTATTGGTCTGGTCCAAGGTCTTCAGCTTGTATGATATCATCAATATCAGATCCTCATTGTGTTACCTCCTGGCTGTCCTGTTGTTTCGCTGTGTCATGAAGATCTCTCCACTAGATCAGAAAGACAGTTCCTTTCACTATTCCCAACCTTTTGCAGGTGATATATATTTTGGTGTGGATCAACTCAGAGCTTTGGAACTCAGTTTGAATGGTAACATGCTGAGCTGGTCAACATACTAAATCATCCCTATACATACCACCAGGGCAAGCTCTCCAACAGGACTCTGGCAAAGCCACCCAATACCCCCATTGGCAGGAGGCAGGGTCAGCTTTATCTCTCTCACACTCTCAGAGAATGCTCATCTGCACTCATGGCTCCAGGTTCAGCTTCACTGTGCTGCTCAGTTCAGGGTCAAGAATACTTTTTTAAGTGGTGCAGCCTTCTAGAGCAGGGCCAACTCTCCTGCTCTTATAACCCAGGGATCAAGTTTTCTGACAGCAGGAGCTTGTAAGAGATAGGAGGATCACCTCTTTGCCAGTGCCACCCCATAGCAAATAAAAGAAAGGTCAGCTCTTCACCACTCATTGATTACCTGATCCCCTGCAACCAGGGCATGCTCTACTGTGCTGTCTGGTAGAGATGCAGGGCTAGATCACCCTGTAGCCCCTGGTGAGAGGTGGGGCCAGCTCTCAAGCATATTGCAGCCAGCAAGGCACAGGGTCAGCTTTGAACAGCTATTGGACATGTCCCTGACAGCTTCCCAGACCAGAAATGCACACTGCCCTCCATGTTCTCTAGAGGTAATATGAGCTACAGACCTAAACACCTGTTGCTGCTATAGCCACAGACATAGACAGCAGCTGGACAGGTTGAAAATCAAACATAGCCCCTTGTGGAGGGGTCAGCTACTCACCATAGGCTATTCCTCTCCACCCTTCTGTCTTCAGTTCCATCTCTGTCTATAATGCTCATCTATTCCACTTTTCTTTTTCTCCAATGTGTCCACCACATATTTGCACAACGTAGTTGTGCTACAGGCAGGGCACATGGCTGGTGGACTTCTGGGTGACCTCCTTAATTATTGCTCTGCATGGAGTAAGAGAGCCTCTGAGTATCCTGTTCTCACACTGCCCATGTGGCATGGTGACACACAAAACTGTCAACATCCCCTTACTGCACTGCATGGAAAGGGCAGCTGATGGACTTCTAGATATCTACAGCCTACTTGAGTTGTAAGGCACAAGGGAGGTCTCTGAGTGTCCCTTCCCAGCGTGGCATGGTTGTGGGGCAAGTATTTGGAAGTTTTCCTGCTCCTATGCATTGCTCTGTGGTGGGAAACCATGCTCTGTGTGTCTACAGCCCAACCATGCTGAATCATAGAGGGCAAATTTGTAGGAGTATTTCCCTGCCTGTGCTGCTTGGTATGATGGGCGGCAACTCTCTGGCTGCTAGGTTTCTTTAAGTTCCTGCTGCTACTGTATTTATAACAGGAAATAACAAACACTTTTCCTTAATATATCTTAACATCAATGGACTCAGTTTCCAAATAAGACATAGACAAAAAGCCTGGGAACGTAAACCAGACCCAGCATTTTGCTGCATACAGGAAACACACCTCAGTGAAAAAGACAGTCATTACCACAGAGTAAAATGTTGCAAAGTAATTTTCCATGCAAATAGTCCCAAGAAACAAGCTAGAGTAGACATTTGAATATAAAACAAATTTGACTTTTAACAAGAAGTAGTCAAAAAATAAGGAAGGACACTTCATACTCATCAAATGAAAAATCTATGAAGATGAACTATCAATTCTGAACATCTATGCTCCAAATGCAAGGGCACACACATTCATAAAGGAAACTTTACTATAGCTCAAAACACACATTGTACTTCTCACAATAATAGTGGAAGACTTCAGTTCCCCACTCTCAGCAATGGCCTCATGTGGAGGGGCCAGCTACTCACCACAGGATATTCCTCTCCACCCTTCTGTCTCCAGTTCCATCTCTCTTTATAATGCTCAACTGCTCCACTTTCCTTTTTCTCACATCTGTCCACATATTTGCACAATATAGTTATATTGCAGACAGGGGTCATGGAAACAGAAACTAAACATAGGCACAGTGAAACTAAAAGAAGTTATAAACCACATGTATCTAACAGATATCTATAAAACATGCCATCTCAGAACAAAAGAATATACCATCTTCTCAGCACCACATATTACTTTCTTCAAAATTGATCATATAATTGGTCACAAAATAAGCCTCAACAGATAAAAGGACATTGAAATAATCTCATGCACCCTGTCAGATCACCCCTGACTAAGGCTGGTCTTAAATACAGCTAAATATAATAGAAAGACAACATACAGATGGAAGCTGAACAATGCTCTGCCCAATAATAACTTGTGCAAAGAAGAAATAAAGAAATTATTTTTTTAATATTTTTATTTTCCTTTTTTTAAAGGTATTGATGAGAGTGAAGATTTACAACTGAAAGGGCCAGCAAATATCTTTAACAAAATTATGGAAGAAAACATTCCCAACTTAAAGAGAGAGATGCCTATGAATATACAAGAAGCCTACAGAACTCCAAACAGACTGGATCTGAGCAGAAATACCTCTCGCCACATAATAATTAAAACCCCAAATATTTTTATTTTCTATATTCCTTGTTTACATTGCAAATGATTTCCCCTTTCCCGGATCCCCCCTCTCCATATATCCCATAAACCTTCTTCTCTCCATCCATTCTCCAATCACCTCCCTCCTTTTTTTCTCTGTCCTTATATTCCCCTCCAATGCTAGATCAATCCTTTCCAGGATCAGGATCTTCTCCATATTTCTTCATGGGAGTCATTTGTTATGTGATTTGTGCCTTGGGTATTCAGGGCTTCTGGGCTATGAAAATTATAACAACACACATCATACCAAAACTAATGGGACACAATGAAGGCAGTTTTAAGAGAAAAACTCATAGCCCTAATTGCCTCAAAAAAGAAACTGGAAAGAGCATGCATTAGCAGCTTGACAGTACATCTGAAACAGAACAAAAGAAGAACAAAAATCTCTAGAACAAAAAGAAGTAAATATACCCAAGATGAGTAGAGAGTTTGAAATAATCAAACTCAGGGTTGAAAACAATCAAATAGAAACCAAAAGAACTATACAAAGAATCAATGAAACCAGGAGCTGGTTCTTTGAGAAAATGCTTAGTAAGATTAACCACAGGGCACAGAGGCAGTAGCCAAATTAATAAAATCAGAAGTGAAAAGAAAGATATAGCAATGAAAACCATGAATATGCAAAAAATGATAAGATCCTATTACAAAAGCTTATACTCATCAAAAATTGCAAAATCTGGATGAAATGGATAATTTTCTAGACAGATACCAGGTACCAAATTTTAAAAAAAAAATGGATCAGATAAATTATATAAACCTTAAATAAATAGAAGTAGTCATTAACAGTCTCCCCCATTAGAACTAAACAAAAAAAAACAAAAAAACAAAAAACAAATAAACAAACAAAACAACCAGGAACAGATGGGTTTAGTAGGGAATTCAATCAGACCTTCAAAGAAGACCTAATACAAAGACAATTCAAACTATTCCACAAAAAAGTAACAGAAAGAACACAACTCAATTAATTCTATGAAGGCACAATTACACTTACACCTAAACCACACAAAGACCAAAGAAATTGAACTTCAGAACAATTTCACTTATGAACATTTATGTAAACATCCTCAATAATATTCTTGCCAATTGAATCCTAGAACAGATCAAAATGGTCATTTACCACGATCAAGTAAGCTTCATCCCAGGGATGCAGGGATGTTTGAATATGCAGAAATCCATCAATGTAACCCATTACATAGACGAACACAAAGATAAAATCACATGGTCATTTCATTAGATGCTGAAAAAGCATCTGACAAAATTCAACATCTCTTCATGTTAAAAGTCTTGGAAAGATCAGGAATTGAAGGTCCATACCTAAACATAGTGAAAACAATATACAGCAAACCATTAGCCAATATCAAAATAAATGGAGAGAAACTTGAAGCAATCCCACTGAAATCAAGGACCAGACAAGGCTGCCCACTCTCTCCCTCTCTATTCAATATAGTACTTGAAGTTTAAGCTAGAGCAATTAGACAACAAATGGAAATCAAAGAAATACAAATTGTAAAGGAAGAAGTGAAAATATCACTCTTTGCAGATGATATGATAGTATACTTAAGTGACTCCAAAAATTCCACCAGAGAACTCCTAAACCTGATAAATAACTTAAGCAGAGTGGCTGGATATAAAATTAACTCAAACAAATCTATAGCCTTCCTCCACTCAAAGGATAAACAGGCTGAGAAAGAAATTAGGGAAAAGATACCCTTCACAATAGTCACAAATAATATCACATATGTTGCTGTGACTCTAATGAAGCAAGTAAAAGATCTGTATGACAAGAACTTCAAGTCTCTGAAGAAGTAAATCACAGAAAATCTCAGAAGATGGAAAAGTCTCCCATGCTCATGGACTGGTAGGATTAATATAGTAAGAATGGCTATCTTGCCTAAAGCATTCTATGGATTCCATGCAATCCCCATCAAAATTCCAACTCAATTCTTGATGGAGTTAGAAAGAGCAATTTGCAAATTTATCTGGAATAACAAAGAACCCAAGCTGTATTACAGAGTAATAATGATAAAAACTGTATGGCACTGGTACAGAGACAGGCAGGAAGAACAATGTAATAGAACTGAAGATCCAAAAATGAACTCTCACACCTATAGTCACTTGATATTTGGCAAAGGAACTAAAACCATCCAGTGAAAAAGAGACAGCATGTTTAACAAATCTTGCTGGTTCAATTGGAAGTTAGCATGTTCAAAAATGCAAATAGACCCATTCTTATTTTCTTGCACAAAACTCAAGTTCAAGTGGATTAAGTACTTCCACATAAAACCAGAAACACCAAAACATATAAAGAAGAAAATGGGAAGAGCCTCAAACACATAGACACATGAGAAAAGTTCCTGAACAGAACAAGAATGGCTTATGCTCTAAGAACAAGAATTGACAAATGGGATCTAATAAAATTACAAATCTTCTGTAAGGAAAGGGCATTGTCAGTAGGACAAAATGGAAACAAATATATTGGGAAAAGATCGTTACCAATCCTACATCCAATAGAGGGCTATTATCCAATATATGCATAGAACTCAAGAAGTTAGATCTCAGAGAACCCAATATTCATATTAAAAAATGCATTAAAGAATTTTCAACTGAGGAAACTCTAAGGGCTGAGAAACACCATTCAGCATCCTTAGTCATCAGGGAATTGCAAATCAAAGAACCCTGAGATTCCACTCCAAAGAACCAAATAACCCTATTAAAAATGGGCTACAGAGCTAAACAAATAATTTTCACCAGAAGAAATTCTAGTGGCTGAGAAAAACCTTAAGAAATGTTTAACATCATCAGTCATTAGGGAAATGCAAATCAAAACAACACTGATATTTCACCTCACACCAGTCAGAATGGCTAAAATTAAAAACTCAGGAGACAGCAGGTGTTGGCTAGGATGTGGAGAAAGAGGAACACTCTTCCACTGCTGGTGGGAATGCAAGTTGTTACAACCACTCTGGAAATCAGTCTGGCGGTTCCCCAGAAAATGGCATGTCACTTCCGGAGGATCCTGCTATACCACTCCTGGGCATATACCCAGAGGATTCCTTGGCATGCAATAAGGACACATGCTCCACTATGTTCATAGCAGCCTTATTTATAATACCCAGAAACTGGAAAGATCCCAGATGTCCCTAAGTGGAGGAATGGATACAGAAAATCTGGTATATTTACACAATGGAATACTATTCAGCAATTAAAAACAATGAATTCATGAAATTCTTAGGCAAATGGTTGGAACTTGAAAATATCTCCTAAGTGGGGTAACTCGTTCACAAAAGAACATGCATGGAATGCAGTCACTAATAAGTGGATATTATCCCAGAAGCTCTGAATACCCAAGACACAACTCATATCAAATGATTCCCAAGAAGAAGGAAAGAGAGGGCTCTGGTCCTGGAAAGGCTTGATGCACCATTGTAGGGGATTATCAGGACAGAGAAATGAGACGGGGTTGATTGGGCAATGGGCAGAGGGAAGAGGGCTTATAGAACTTATGAGGAGGGGGAAACCAGGAAAGGGAAAATCATATGGAAAGAAAAGAATAAAGAAAATAATTTAAAAAAAATCAGATGACATCAGATGCTGGTAATGAAATGGAAAAATAGGAACACTACTCCATTGTTGGTGGGATTGCAAGCTGGCACAACCACTCTGGAAATCAGTCTGCTGGTTCCTCAGAAAATTGGACATAGTATTAACTGAGGACCCAGCTATACCACTCCTGTGAATATACCCTGAAGATGCTCGAAAATATCACAAGGTCACATACTCTACCATGTTAATAGAAGCTTTATTTATTATAGCCAGATGCTGGAAAACAACAGTTGTCTTCAATAGAATGGATACAAAAAATGTGATATATCTACACAATGGAGTACTACTCAGCTGTTAAAAACGAAGGATTCTTGAAATTCTTAGGCAAATGGATGGAACTAGAAAATATAATACTGAGTGAGGTAATCAAATCATTAAAGAACACAAATAGTATGCACTCACTGATAAATGCATATTAGCCCCAAACTTTGGAATATCCAAGATACAATTCACAGACTGAACAAAGCTCAAGAAGAAAGAAAGCCAAAGTGTGGCTGTTTTGGTTCTTCTTAGAAAGGGGAACAAAATCCTTAAGTGAGCAAATATGGAGACAAAGTGCAGAGCAGAGACTGAAGGAAAGGACATCCAGAGACTGTCTCACCTGTGGTGGATTCATCCCAGATACAGTCACCAAACCCTGACACTATTGTGGATGCCAAGAAATGCTTACTGAAAGGAACCTGAAAGAGCTGTATCCAGAGAGGCCCTAACAGAGCCTTACAAATACAGAGGCAAATGCTTGTAGCCACCCACCCATTGGACTGAGCATAGGGTCTCCAATGGAGGAGGTACAAAAAGGACTGATGGAGCCGAGGGGACTTGCAACAGTCATGAGAAAAACTACAATATCAAATAACCTGAGCTTCCAGGAACAAGCCATCAACCATGAAATACATTTGGCTCCACCTACATATGTAGTAGATGATGCCCTGGTCAGGCATCAATGGGAGGAGAGGTCCTTGCTCCTATGAAGGCTTCATAGATGCCCACATGTAGGGGAATCACAGTGGGGAGTTGGGAATCGGTGGGTCGTTGGAGGAACACCCTCAGAGAAGCAGGAGGAGGGAGATGGGATAGAGGATTTCCACAAGGGGGAAACTGGGAAAGGGGACAACACTTGAAATGTAAATAAAGAAAATATACCTTGGGGAAAAAAAGAAAAATATTAGTGATACATATATACTCCACTCTAATATCTAAACACATACTTGTTACATAATGGTTGTTAAGATTTGAATTTTGTTCCCATGAATCTCATTTCTAGTCATCAAAGAAGACTGCATTGAAATCTGTGAATCAGTTCTAAGAATATTGGATAAAACTTTCTCAGAGTTTTTACAGAATATCATCTTCAGTTTCTACCATTCTTTAAAAGCACGTATCATATATAACACTTACATTGCTATCAATACTTTAGACACAGGAAGTAGACTTTCAAAATGGGTGATAAAAACTGGCCTACAGTAATAATAATAGTACTTAAGGTCTGTTCAATTTTTTATTATTGCTTTTCACGTTACACCTGCTGTGTTCATACTGTGCAGTTCTGAGAGTGCATTAGCTTCAAGCACTGGTACTTCCTACACTTCAGTTAACAATGTATTCCAGTTATTGAGGTTCATCAGCCTGAGCAGAAAGTGTTACAAAAACAGTTATTTAGCGAGGCTAGAGGTGCAAAGTAAAAGTGAATCGCTGATAACTCACAGGTTCTATTCCTACTCTTGTTGGAAAGATTTCAGTCAGAAGAAAAAATAATTTTTCCCGTCAGTCTAAGTTTGAAAGTAAAGCCACTAATACTAAAAAGAGTCTACGTTTCAGTCAAGAAACTAAAACCAATTTTCTAGGAACCATCTTGGTCATCATTAACATTTCTTGTTGTCAGCAGATATCCTGTGTCAGCAAAACAATATAATTTATCACATTTCATTCATTTACTGTTCATTGTTCCCTTCTTAAATCACAGTATAACTTATGAACAGCACACACTAAAATTAAATATTTTCCAACCTAAACTTGTCAGAACAAGTAAGATTCCACTTAATTAATTTTTCTGGTTTAATTAAAGAAAAAGCACAGTTGGCATAAATCACCAAGAATGCTAAACAGCATGATAATCTATTAGGTAACAGATAATTTACTGAACATATTTTTAATCATTTTATTTCTCAGTTTCCTGGAGTATTATAAAAAATTAGAAAAATTGTCTTTATTCTTTCATCACTTGTTCATTACATTTTGTTTACAAAATTACATTTGGTCAGGGTTTCCGATGCCCTTTCCGGCACTAATATTTTGCTCTGTCTATCACCATCATAAGGAGCTTCTATGCTTTAATTACACACCAAGGCACATGTGCTGACTTTGAGGGGAAGATCTGGGAATCAAACCTTTCTCTTCTAGAAAAGTTAATGTTGTACAAACTGACTCTGCCTGCTAACTTTCTTAGTTACCTGTGACTTTTCATTAATTCTTTTATGATAAGACTTCTTAAAGTACTGAGTTTTGATTGGATCCACTGTGAATATAGTTAAGAATGTAAAGTAATACTTGGCCATAAACTATTGTTTTAAGGATCTCTGAATAGCAGGAAGCTTTGATGTAAGGGGCAGCAGAGGGCATGAAAGCCAGGAGAAATATGCTAATGAAGCCTGAGTACACATTTGAATATTACTCTTTATCAATTAGCTATGTGCAACATTCCTTGAATTTGATGATTTATTGGTTCTATAACATATTCTGGAACTGTGAGTTTCTTGTGAATTCCCACACATTCCCACTAATAACAAATTGTTTGATCCTAACTTTCAGCACAGATTTTACCTGATACATTTAAGATCAGGCATTTCTCCCTGCATCGTTTGTCTACTTCTGTTTACTTTATCACTTCCCCCTTTACAGTGTGTCCAGAGAACAGGTTTTCAGTAGAAGAACTGCACATTCTGGGAGCATTTTCCAACAGAACATAGCATTAGAGTTATGTATTAATCAGAGCAGGAATGCCTTTTGCTTTGTTGACCTTCTGTCCTTGCCAGTGTCTCACAATTTACAACCTTTACCAAATGGTCTTAATCAGTGTGTTCTCTTGAATATTGGAAACATTAAGAAATAAATGTTAATTTGCATTTCCCTAATGACTAAAGATTTTGAACATTTCTTTAGGTGCTTCTCCGCCATTCGATATTCCTCAGGTGAAAATTCCTTGTTTAGCTTTGTACCCCATTTTGTAATAGGGTTATTTGGTTCTCTGGAGTCTAACTTCTTGAGTTCTTTGTATATCTTGGATATTAGCCCTCTGTCAGATGTAGGGTTGGTATAGATCTTTTCCCAACTTGTTTGTTGCTGTTTTGTCCTATTAACAGTGTCCATTGCCTTACAGAATCTTTGTAAATTTATGAGGTCCCATTTGTTAATTCTTGATCTTAGAACATAATCTATTGGTATTAAGGATGCATGCTCCACTGTGTTCATAGAAGCACTATTTATAATAGCCAGAAGCTGGTAGAAACCAGATAATCTCACACAGGAATGAATACAGAAAATGTGGTATATTTACACTATAGAATTCTATTCAGCTATTAAAAACAATAAATGTATAAAATTCTTAGGCAAGTGGGTGAAACTGGAGAATGTCATGCTGAGTGAGGCGACCCAATCACAAAAGAATACACATGGTATGTACTCACTGTTAAGTGGATATTAGCTCAGAAGCACGGAATACCCAAGAAACAATTCCATATCAAATGATGCCCAAGAAGAAGGAAAGAGAGGCCCATGGTCCTGGAAAGACTCAGTGCAGCAGTGTATGGGAATACCAGGACAAGGAAGCAGGAAGAGTGTGATTGGAGAACAGGGGGAGGCTAGAGGGCTTATGGGACTTTGGGGGAGAGGGAATCCAGAAAAAGGGCATATCATTTGAAATGCAAATAAATAATATATAAAATTAAAAAAGAGAAAAGAAGAAAAGAAGAAATAAATATTAGACAAATGTTTTTAAGCTTGTCTTTACATCTCATTTTTAGAAAATATTCACTAGTATATCATTATCTTTTTGTATGTCAGGCATTGAAACAGTACAGAAAGTAGTGCATATAGTTTCTGAAATAGGTGGTTGCCTAACCTCCCTCTTTGCTTCCCTTATGAGAATGCATCATAATGAGAATAGAGAATATAGAGACCTGATATAGAGAATGGTTGTCACCATAAAATTCCATATTTTTCATTAGATAAAAAAATTAAAATGACATAGAAGCAAAGATAATTCTGTAAATTTTTGTCATTCAAACATGATGTTGAACAGGACTTTTTGAGAAACACATGTTTCTCAAACAACTATGAGGGTCTGAGAGAGAAAGCTAAGAGACTATGTGGGAGGTAACAATGGATCCAAGACATAATGACCCTGGTGTATTCTCTAGCTAACTAGTAGCCAATTTCACCAAGAGACTAGAGTAAGGGAATGCAGAGAAGCCCCTCCTAGACTCAGTAGAACATAACAGTTTAATGACTTGTAATTGCATAAAAGGTAACTGGGAGAAACTAGACAGAATGGGAAAACAATATAACTCCTATTTTAATAAACCCATTTGGATACTATTTTAAAAGACAGAAAAAAATCTCAAAAAGACAAAATAAAAAGAAATACTCTATTCTAGAGAAATGCTGGTTTATAATACTTATTGTATGCCTGATTTTTTTCATAAATCATGCAGTAAATCCAATGTTTTATATGAATCCTCTGAAGAGGATCAAGGCATACAAACTTAAATGGAAGAAGGAAAGTATCTTTATGTGTAGATGATGCGATAGTATACATAAGTAAACCTAAAAATTTTACCGGTAAACTCCTCTACTTTTAGCAAAGTATCTAAAAACAAAATTATCTCACAAACTTCAGTAGCTTTCCTATATAAAAATGGAATTGTACCAACTTGCAACAACCATTCTGGGAATCAGTCTGGCGGTTCCTCACTGGGCACCTCACTTCCGTAGGACCCTGCTATACCACTCCTGGGCATATACCCAGAGGATTCCCTAGCATGTAATAAGAATACATGCTCCACTATGTTCATAGCAGCCCTATTTATAATAGTCAGAATCTGGAAAGAAACCAGATGTCCCTCAACAGAGGAATGGATACAAAAAATGTGGTATATATACAAAATGGAGTACTATTCAGCCATTAGAAACAATGAATTCATGAAATTCTTAGGCAAATGGATGGAGCTGGAGAACATCATACTAAGTGGGGTAACACAGTCTCAGAAGATCAATCATGGTATGCACTCACTGATAAGCGGATGTTAGCCTAGAAACTTGCAATACCCAAGACACAATCCACATATCAAATGATGTCCAAGAAGAATTGAGGAGTGGCCCCTGGTTCTGGAAAGGCTCAGTGGAGCAGTACCAGGATGGGGAACTCAGAAGAGGTTGATGGGGGTACAGGGGGAGGGAAGCGGGCTTATGGGACTTTCGGGGAATGGGGAGACAGGAAAGGGGAAATTATTTGAAATGTAAATAAAAAATATATCAAATAAAAAAGAACAAATGAATAAATAAATAAATAAATAAATAAATAATAAATAAATAAATAAATAAATAAATAAATAAATGGAAAATTTATTGAGAAAGAATACTGGCAATAACACCTTTTATAATAGCCTCAATTAATATAAAATATCTTGAGTGTAACTCCTAACCAAGCAAGCAAAATATAGAAGGCCCAGAAGGGAATACTTGTATATCATTTAGAAGAGGACCTAAAAGAGTCTTAGGAGACAGATGGGGGAGGGGCCTAGGTGGGAGAAGGGATGGAGAGTGGAATTGGAGGTCAGGATCAGGTTTGGACAGGTGAGATGGCCAAAGGGCCATGTGAATGAATGGACATCTAGAACTTGCAGGGTCAGGGGTTGGGGACATTTTGCAGACATTATAAAAGACTGGGATAGTGGAGAATCAAAGGGGGTGACATTATCTGAGACTCACAGAAATAGGGATATGAAACCTGAAGAAGTTACCTCTTATAGCCAGGCAGAAATCCTAGTGAAGTGATACAGACAACAATGCACTCACAATACTTTTGACCCAATTTTCCTGCCTACAAGAAATGCAGGAACAGAGTCGGAGCAGAGATTGAGGAATGGCAAACTAATTGAGAGACCCAATCCATTGGCAAGCAGTGATCACTGACACTATTAATGATTCTGTTATGCTGGCAGACAAGTGTCTAGCATGGCTGTCCCCTGAGAAGCTCCACCTAGCAGCTGACTCAGACTGATGGATAGATCTGCATCCTAACATTGGATAGAGCTTGGGGACTTTTATGGAAGAATAGCAGGAAGGGATAAGGACCCTGAAGGTGAAAGGAACTCCATAGGAAGACCAACAGGGTCAAGTAACCTGAACCTTTCAGGGTTCTTGAAGACTGAATCAACAGCCAAAAGGTATACATGGGCTAGACCTATGCCCCAGGTACATATGTAGCATATGTGCAGTTTGGTCTTCATGTGGGTCCCAAACAACTGCAGTAGGGGCTATCCCTAAAGTTGTTTCCTCACTCTGGCACTCTGGAATCCCATTCCCTAAGTCAGCTGTCTAATCTGATCTGAGTGGGAGAAAAATTGCCTACTACTGCAGAGACTTGATGTGCCAGGATGGAGGAATACTCAGGGGAGACTCAATTCAGTCAAAGGAGAAGAGAAAGGAGGAGGAGGAGGGCCAGTGGAAGTGGTCTACTTGAATGGGAAACAGCAATTGGGATGGAAAGGTAATAAAAGAAACAAAACAAAAAAACCCCAAAACTATGAGATATTGAAAAAAGAACTTGAAGAAGAAGATATCAGAAAATGGAAAGATCTCCCATGCTAGTTGATTGGTAGGATTAACAGTAAAAATGGCAATTTTAAGAAAAGAAACCTAGTCATTCAATTGTAATCCCCATCAAAATTTCAAAACAGTTGTTCACAGAAAGAACAATTCTCAACTTTATATGGAATACAATAATTCTAGGGTACTTAAAATTATCTTAAATAATAAAAGAACCTAACAGCTGAGGTATCAGCATCCCTCATTTCAAGCTGCTCTAATCAACGGAAACAAATGAGAAGATCCACACATATATTGATACAGATACTGACACCAGAATTTTGATAAAGAATACAAAAATACACACTTGATAAGAGACAGCATCCTCAACAAAAGGAATTTTTTAAATGTCATTGCTTCATAAAAAGTTTAAATATATTTGTACTTACATTTCTATAGAAAACTCAACTACAAATGGATCAAAGACCTTAAGATAAAACCAGATATCCTTAACCTGATAGAATAGAAAATGCTGAATAGCCATGAATCCACTGGCACAGTATTATCTTTTGTGAAGAATATCATTAGCATAAACCCTAAGATCAAAAATTAGTAAATGAGATTTCAGAAAACTGAAAAGTTTGTACATGGCAAAAATGACACCTTTCAAAAAAAGTGGCGCCTACAGAAAGGAAAAACATATCAACCTTATATGAGATTGAAGGCTAATATGAAAAATATATGAGGAATTTTTAAAAAACTGGATAGTAAGAAAATAACACAATTAGAAATGGGATATGTATATAAACAGAATTCTCAACAGAGGAAATAAGTAAGAAAATATTAATTTCAACATTGTTAGCAATCATGGAAATGCACATCAAAACTACTTTGAGGTTTCATTTTATATCTGTCTGAAATTAATAAAACAAATATCAGCTTGTGCTGATGGGTATTATAAGAGGAAGACTCATTCATTCTTGTAGAAACTGAACTGCTAACTTTTACTAGGAATATCAGATGCTAGTTAGTTTCTCCAGATAATGGAAATTGATCACCTCAAGTTAAACCAAAGTATACTTCATTCTACCACAGGGATACTTCCTTAACTGAGTTCATTGTACCATATCCATAATAGACATAGATTGAAAATTAACTAGATGCAGCAACAAATGGATAAAGAAATAGTGTAGATGTATACAATACTCATCCATGCTAAAAACAAATAATTTTTTTTCAAATAGATAAAACTATAGCAAATATAATCATTCTGAATGAAGTAACCGAGGGCCAGAAAGAAAAATTTGACACATAATTGCTTATATATGGATGTTAGGTGTTGAGTTAATGGTCACCAAGCCACAATCCATGATACCACACTGCATGATATGCTATTGCAATGATGGTGCAAATTTCATTTGTTAAATATAATCTCAATGTGATTTAACCTAATCAGACTCTGCTTTGTTGACCAATAACCTGAGTGTAAATAGCATAGGGACCTAGGGTAAAATCAAATACTTCTCTTCTCCTAAAAGATTGTAGAAAAAGAATGACTCCTAATGGCATTCTGCTATACTCATAAATCAGTGACATGAACAGTAATCAACAGAGAAGTTTCCTCCTGTAGCAGGTGGTAACGAATACAGAAACTCACAGCCAGAATATATGCAGAGATTTAGAGACATTGGAACACTCATCCCAAATGCAATGTTTCAATCTAATTCCCACACCCAAGATATCAGAGAACACTGCAAAGAGGCAGGAAGAGTGTAAGAACAGTTGTGGTGTAGGGCACCAAGAAATTAATATACTCTAATCAACAGAATCCATATATATATATATGTATATATATATATATATATATATATATATATATATATATATATATATATACACTAAGAGACTGAGGCAGCATGACGAGGGCCTTCACAGATCTGCATTAGATAGAGTTCTAGAGATGAAAGAAGATGTGAACTTATGTTCTCATGCCTAACCCAGAAGCTATCTCCAATTCATGACCACTTGCAAATAAAATTGTTTAATGCATTATGATAGAGTTTTGTATATTTGAAGTATATCTGCAGAATATGACCGCATCTAAAAACAAGACAATTCATTTCTATAGTGAAAGACATTTCTTCTCTCTGATAATGTATCACCTTTCTTTGTATATACTAAGGAATATATGTGGCATATTTTCAAGTTAATCCATCAAAATATCAAGAAAGAAATTGCTCATGCATTTTTGGTTGTTTATTGTGTGATATTTAATACACTATTACAAATATAGCTTTCCTACTGCTAATTCACATACACTTAATTTTTGCTTTTATTCAGAAAATGATTCTGATACCTTTTGAACAAATAAGTTGAAGAAAACTAATAAGAATTGAAATTGAGGTCAGGGATACTGATTCCCCCAGACTTTCTTTTGTTGCTGAGAATAGTTTTAGCTATCCTGGGTTTTCTGTTATTCCAGATGAATTTGATAATTGCTCTTTCTCAAGCAATACTACAGAGCAATAGTGTTAAAAACTGCATGGTATTGGTACAGTGACAGGCAGCAGGATCAATGGAACAGGATTGAAGATCTAGAAGTGAACCCACACACCTATGGCCACTTTATCCTCGACAAAGAGGCTGAAAACATCCAATGGAAAAAAGACAGCCTTTTCAACAAATGGTGCTGGTTCAACTGGAGGTCAGCATGCAGAAGAATGCGAATTGATTCATCCTTGTCTCCTTGTACTAAGCTCAAATCCAAATGGATCAAGGATCTCCACATAAAGCCAGACACTCTGAAGCTAATAGAAAAGCAACTGGGGAAGACCCTTGAGGACATCGGTACAGGGAGAAAGTTTCTGAAAAGAACACCAATAGTGTATGCTCTAAGAGCAAGAATTGACAAATGGGACCTCATAAAATTACAAAGTTTCTGTCAGGCGAAGGACACCATCAAGAGGACAAATCGGCAACCAACAAATTGGGAAAAGATCTTCACCAATCCTACATCAGATAGAGGGCTAATATCCAATATATATAAAGAACTCAAGAAGTTAGACTCCAGAAAACCGAACAACCCTATTAAAAAATGGGGTACAGAGTTAAACAAAGAATTCTCACCTGAAGAACTTCGGATGGCAGAGAAGCATCTTAAAATATGCTCAACTTCATTAGTCATTAGGGAAATGCAAATCAAAACAACCCTGAGATTTCACCTTACACCAGTCAGAATGGCTAAGATTAAAAATTCAGGAGACAGCAGGTGTTGGAGAGGGTGTGGAGAAAGAGGAACACTCCTCCACTGCTGGTGGGGTTGCAAATTGGTACAACCACTCTGGAAATCAGTCTGGCGGTTCCTCTGAAAACTGGGCACCTCACTTCCAGAAGATCCTGCTATACCACTCCTGGGCATATACCCAGAGGATTCCCCACCATGTAATAAGGATACATGCTCTACTATGTTCATAGCAGCCCTATTTATAATTGCCAGATGCTGCAAAGAACCCAGGTATCCCTAAACAGAAGAGTGGATGCAAAAAATATGGTATATCTACACAATGGAGTACTATTCAGCTATTAGAATCAATGAATTCATGAAATTCTTAGGCAAATGGATGGAGCTAGAGAACATTATACTAAGTGAGGTAACCCAGACTCAAAAGGTGAATCATGGTATGCACTTACTAATAAGTGGTTATTAACCTAGAAAACTGGAATACCCAAAACATAATCCACACATCAAATGAGGTACAAGAAGAAAGGAGGAGTGGCCCCTTGTTTTGGAAAGACTCAGTGAAGCAGTATTCGGCAAAACCAGAACGGGGAAGTGGGAAGGGGTGGGTGGGAGGACAGGGGGAGAGAAGGGGGCTTACAGGACTTTCGGGGAGTGGGGGGCTAGAAAAGGGGAAATCATTTGAAATGTAAATAAAAATATATCGAATAAAAAAAAGAAAAAAATAAGAATTGAAATTGCTTCAAATAAACCCACAGATATTTATTTCTCTATGTTTTATAGCCAGAATATAGAGTGTGCAGTATGCTCAGCAGTAGATTCATCACATATAGTCATGGTGAGTCACCAAGAGCAAGAGCAGTAGTACTATTCTAGGTACCACTAAGTCCTCTCCAAGCAACAACTCCTAGGGTGATATCCTGTGCCTGGCATAGAATTTTTCATCTAATGTATTATTTTTCTTCTTCTTCTTCTTCTTCTTCTTCTTCTTCTTTTTCTTCTTCCTCTTCCTCTCCTTCCCCTTATCCCTTTCCTTTTTTAGTTCTTAAATTCCTTTAAAACACATGCAATATAAAATATATTACATATATTATCTTATAAATTAGTGTGATTTAATATGTCTTCTTAATAAATCTTTAGTTCCTATTAACTCATTACCTCTCCATCATTTTCCCAAACCATGTTCATATTCCACTTTAAATCTTTACCTCCCATTACTCTGTCCTATTCTTTCATATCATGTATATTCTTTCTTCTTTCTATATTTCTTTTTATGCATATTTAATTTGAATTGAAAAGTGCATGTTCTCAAGCAGCTTCTTCATATATACTTTATTTTCCACCCCACTTTCATAAGTTAACAGTGCTGTGAAAAGTTAGGACATTTGAGCTGCTAATCCATGCATTTGCACATTTCTTCAGTTTCCCTTTTAGTCTCACTGATAGTTTTAGGCTCTTGATCTAACATACAAATATTCCATTTCCTTATATTCTCTGGTAGATCATCATCAAAGGCACCACCTCTAATGGTATTGCTGCTGCTGCTGCTTCTCCTGGAAGTACTGGAGTTTGAATCAGAGGTTATGAAGAATAGGTTGAAGAACATTGAGTCTTGACAACATCCTCCTGAAGATGGGATGGACTTTCTATTGTCTAATGAAGACTCAGAGCCCAAGTGCCACTGTTTGTTTGCAAATATTTATTTTCTTTTGCCTACCATATTCTCTTTAGCTGGTTTTTTCTTTAAGTACTGTATAGGTATGTTCTTTGTCCTGTGCTGTTGTAAGCCTAATCACCAGATTACAAGCATAGCTGAATCCTACATGTAACTTATTTATTTGATTTTATTGCTAGATTGTGAGTAAATAGATGAGAGTCATTAGTATGAATCCAAGAGAAATCAGTCTGAACTTCATCAGAAAACTTGCCCAGACTGTTCAATTTCACAGAATTTGGAGGTACTATACACACTCTTTTGGGGTAGGGAGGAGAAAATACCATATCAGTCTAATCCAGCATTACACTTTGTATGCTAGAGTGCCAACCATCAAGACATTATGTTCTTATTGATGTAATAATGTCAAAACTGTTCATATGGATAAACAATTGCTCTCTTAATTGTATTTGAGGCCTGCTGGATGATATAAGACAATGGAGACACCCAATGGATTTTTAACTAAATGAGTATGGTATCAAACTGCTATCTGAATATTTGTTTATTTCTATAGATTTGTGCTTCTCTCATTATTGGTTACAGAAATTTCTAATTGCAGTGGTTAGTGGTCAGTACATAGAATCATTGCTGCCTACATATTAGGAGTAACTAACTTTGATAACTCAGTCTCATACTGAACATTCTGTGTGTATAAGCACACACTAAAGCATCATTCAAGGTGGGATTGAAAAACATAAGAGCCAGGAGATAGATGAGATGTTATGCGAATATTGTTCCTTGAATATTACATAGTAGTTGCATATATGAAACCAGAGCTGCTATATGTCATATGTAGAACATCTGTGCAAGACCAAGCCAGTTTAAAAAGAAAAAAAATATTCAAGAGTGTTTGTTTGCAGTATCTAGCAGTGGAGCACAGACATGCCTTCCACTATTCCAGGAAGATAATCCTTGGAAAACATGTAGAGGGAAACATGTAGAACACATGTAGAGGGAATATGAGAAGGTCTACTTAGCCAGTCAGATTGGCCAAACCAACCCTGGCAATCAACTGTGAGACAGCTGCCACAATCTTCTTCAGCTTGGGATTCTTGCAAACAGTGGTGTAGGAGTTGTCTCTGATTCTTGGGCTTGCTTTTGGAACCCTTTTCCTCATACTGGTTTGCCTTAATATGGCCACCCCTCAATATGAGAGGATGCATCTCATCTTATTGTAACTTGATATTCCATTCCCTATTTGGTTGATATCCATGAAGAGGCCTGCCATTTTCTGAAGGGAAACAGAAGAGGGGGAGATCTGGGGGAGAGGGGAAGTGGAGGTGAGCGACATGGAGAAATGAAAGAAGGAGAAATTATGATCAGAGTTGCAACATATGAGAGAAAAATAAATAAAAAGGAAAAGAAATTGCACAATGGCTCCCAAACCCTATCTTTAGAAGAGGAGCTATTGGCAACTGGCAGTCGATAGGAGAACAGTCATATTTATTCAGGAATGTGAACACTGATACATTGTTCATCCCCCAGTTGAAAATCCTACACTTGTATATATAAGAGGCAACAGTTCATTGGTTCAATATGTAGATAATTAACGGCAAAATAAAAATAATTATTAATTTTATTTATGTGTACTTAAATATATTTGTGTATGCATGTATGTGTGTGTATACACAGGGAAGCTAGAAGAGTGCATTGGATACCATGAGGTTAGAGTTACAAACAGTTGTGAGCTGTCTAACTTGGGTTCTAGGAACTTAATTCCAGTCCTATGAAAAATCAGTAAGCTTTCTAAAATTTGCTGAGCCACCTTAATCTTCCAAAATGATGATCATATGGTTGTGCATATACATCCCTGCAGAAAACAGAGCGTCTACCTTAGACATGATTTTTATCCTATAGCTAAGCTCCACTATTGAAAAATCTAAACATGGAAAACTTTTATTTGTAGTAGGTATTTTTGCTATGTAGACAAAGATAATGAGCACAGGAAAGACTAGGGAAGGACTGTCATTGTTGATTTTTCAGAAGGAACAATGATAGTGCCTTGCCAGCAGTTTGCCCATAGCTCACAGCAGAAAGCTGATAGAGTCTCTTAAGGTCAACCTGGAAAACAGTATGCAAGCAGAGATGGAAGAAGGCTGACATCCAAGGTCACAGCATCAGATTTTTAGCACTTTGTGATTTTGTAACACAGCAGTGGTACAATCTCACTGCATCATAACACAGGAATTGTCTTTTGCATTTTAATGCTTCCTAATTAAAAAGAAAATATAATTCAGATATCGTAATAACATTATTCAATTTTCTCCAATCTAAGGATATGTTATAGCTGGGTTGTCAGTCAGCTGGGAATGTGAATACAGACCTCATACACTTTCCTTTTGTTTTAAATATAAGGTTGTTTCAAATACATCACTATTCTCTAAGATACTGACTCTTTTTCAAATGTTATAGAGAAATGTCATTTTTAAATTAATTTTACTTTTTGGTTTGGGCATTTTTATTTAACTGTTTAGAATCAATATAAATACTTAAATGAGAAATCTCTCTGTTAATATTTTAAATGGAAATGATTGTAAGAAATATTCCAAATATTTTCCTGTATATCAGAATGAAATAAGATTTTTACATGTGGTATTTAGGCAATAAGGAGAGGTGGCAGTTTATTCACTAGTTATGTAAACTTTGTTTAGCTGGGTAATTGCCAAGGCAAAACAAAAACAAAAACAAAGCAAAACATACAAACAAACAAAAGACACCAACAATACAGATGTGCAAGGGAAAAGTGATTTTGAAGTCAAGATTATAAAATGTTATGCTGCCTTCAAAGATCAAAGTTCAAACTGGGATATCATATATCTAAAACTGAGAAATATTTCTTCAAAATGTTCAACAATTCTATTGAACCATTCTCTACTATGGAGTTTAAAATATAGCAAATGTCCTAAATGTTATTACTTGTGGAAAATGCTCTTGACTCAACTTGGTTTTTTTATTGAAGGATATTCAGGACTGTTTAGGCAAACAGGTTTTGGAGGTGTGGAACTGATGTGACAGAGAAAGAGAGGGAAACAGACAAAGACCAACCAAGAAGTTCTTATAAAAATGCCCATGACTGTGACCCCAGACACAATTTGGGACACTATTATTCCTCAAATGATGTAAAAACAAGGATGATAACTATTATAAAGGTAATTAGTTGGATTTAATGTTGCTTTGCAATTTGATAGAGCCCTTTGGGATTAAAATTCACTTCTCCATTGGCTCATTTAGCTATGCTATTTGAGTTCCTACCAACTGTTAGCACTTAGAGATACAGGAACCAATAAAGATGAGCAGGACACAGTCTCTGAGAAAACAGTCTGTAGACGACTAGAAGAATAGGCAGCCAAGTACATATGAATGAGGGTATGTTTCACACCAATGACTGCATTTCAGCTGCCGTATGGTAAGTTATTATTGCTTCAAGTTTTTATGGGCTGAGAAAAGGAAGCTCAGTTCTGAGAAAATGCTATTAGAAAAGAAAGACAAAAAACAATACTTATGATACACACTGCTTCACAGAAATTGAATTGAAAACTTAGTAGCATAGATGTTTTGACATAGAGCTAACATAGAGTGTGGATTATAAATTATAAGTCATCTGTTCTTGCTTCCAAATCAAATGGAAAACAGAAGATGCTTTTTCCTTTGTAAGTGAATACCGTGAGGGACTGCACTGATGTCTAAGTAGGTTAACCGTGCCTCTTCCTGCATGCATTGTCAAGAAAGAATCCCAGGCTTCATACTTGTTAATGCTATTTTTCCAGTTGTGTGACAGTGGCAGAGAGATAGGTGTTGCCTGTCACTATTGTGACATTCTTCAACAGGAAATTCTCATCTTTTTGAAAACGAATTAAAAGATCTGGCAGTGAACTTGAGAACAGTGTAGTTTTTCTCTGTAATGTGCCTTGCTGAAAGAGGAGAGTGGCACAGAGCTGAGGATAAAAAATATACTGAGTATCTTTCTTGATTATTTTTAATTCAGGCATTTCTTAGCCTTTGGGGACTTTAACAGCAGAAAATAGACACACATTTGCATTTAACTTTATTTCCTGATGTCCTGATGCCTGTTCATTCCTTGGACATCAAGTCTGAAAATCTGAAAACTTGGCATAGAAGGATATCTCAGTGGTAGAACATATATTTAGTTGGGCAAAGGTGAATTCAACCACCAGCTCCAAAGAAGAAATGGGACAGACAAAATCAGAACATGAAAAGAGATGAAAAAGAGGATAAAACAAAAGATTATTATACAAGGAAAATATTAAGGAAATAGTTCAAAAATAACAGCAAAAATAATAACTAAGAAATGCTCAAAAACTTACAGGAGTAAAGAAGATTGGTCATACTGTGTTTTAAAGGCAAATAGTAAATCCAATATGGAAATCAGTAAGGAGATTGCCATGCAGTGAAAATATGACTACTGTATGATTAAATATGATTCTAACTATATACCCTAAGTAAGCAAAGTTAGCATACAATAGATGCTTCTATAATTGCTTTGTCATGCTTCATATAACCAAAGCACAGAACTAGCTTGACTACCTATCGTCAGATAATCAGATACAGAAGAGCTGGCATTTATGCATAATAGAATGTTTGAGAGCCATAAAGAAGAATGAAATCATGTACTATTCAGAAAAAAATACTTATGCCACTGGAGATATTCCTCATATGCATAATTAACAAGACTGGGAAAGACAAATGTCACATATATATCTTCTCTCATATGGAGAACTGTTTTGAGTTCTTATGTGCAACAATCATTTCATGTGTAGAGAACACTTCACCTTAAGATGAAAGAAACAAAATCAAAACAGGCATGGAAGTAGAAATACTTAATAAAGGAAATAGCAAGAGTAGAAAAAAAGAAAGGCGAAATGAGAAGGGGGTGAATGTAACCATTTACATGCATTTTGGACAAGATCATAATGAAACCAATAATATTTCCAAGATTGGTTTCACTTTCAGGTAAGAATACATGATTTTGTGTGTGCATGTGAGTTTGTGTGTGTGTGTTTGTATGCGTGTGCATGTGCGTGTGTTTGTGTGTGTGTGTGTGTGTGTGTGTTTCTTTTCATGTATCCTCGAAAGCCAGAAAAGACTGTTTGGTGTCCTGAAGATGGAGTTACAGATGGATATGAATCACCTGACAACCTGACATAGACACTGGGAAGGAACCTCAGTGCCTCGGGAGAAACACCTCCTCTTAATGAGGGTGCTATGTTTCTGGTCACTACAATAATATATTCTTATTATATTTTTCTGTTTTCAATTATCTTACTATTTTACTTTAAATATGTGGGTGGTTTGGGCTGCTTGTGTTTCTATATATCATCTACATTCCTGGTGCCAGTGAAAGCCATAAGTAGGTGACAGAACCTCCAGACAGAAAGTGGAGTTTCAGTCTGCCATGAATCACTACGCTGATGCTGAGAACTGAAACTTGGTCCTCTGTAAGAGGAGCTGGTGCTGTTTATGGCTATGCCACCTCTCTAGATACAGCTAATATTTCTAAAGCAGTTAAAGCATTCTGTATGGCAGAACTAAGAACTGACAAAAAATGTATAGAGTGTGTGAAGCAGTTAAAGTGAAAACAAAAGCAATGTGTGAAGTGGTTAAAGAAAAAGGAAATTGGGACAGAGAAACTAGTGTGTGTGTGTGTGTGTGTGTGTGTGTGTGTGTGTGTGCTGTCTGTTTACACTTTGTTTGAATACTGAATTCATTTCAGAAGCTTGGTTGCTTTGGGTTTGGGTGCCCAGCTTTATTTTACTTTATTTTGTTTTGTTTCATTTTTGAGTTCTTTATATGATCTGGATACTTATCCTCTGTCAGATATTTCGCAGGAAATATTTATTTCCACAACCTGTCTTTTTGCTTTTATCCTGATGGAAATCCAAGATTTATTCCCTGCTATGTGGCCAGGAACAAACAAATGAACAAACAAACAAACAAGTTCCTGTTAGTTTTACTTAAAAAACTACTAACGTCACATACTCAGTTTAAGTCATTTCAAGTATTTTATACAGTCCCATTATTGCAGAAGGATACATTTTTGTATATAAACATCTAGATTGGCAACTATGTTTTTCTTCTCATCATGTTAAAATATGAGTGTTCTCTATTCCCTTCAGAATTTATGTGAATGAGTGTCCATCAAAAGTGATATTTCTTTGTATTTATTTTTCAGATAAGAATTCATGACATTTTGCCTTTCTTTTCTTCTTCTTTAGTATTTAGTGATTCAAGTGAGGAGTCATTATTTAAATTGAACAGGCTTTATTTTCTGAAAGACTCATCTACTTGAGGCCAGATGTGTGCATACATTAGGAAAAAGTCTAAGATAGATAGAAGTTGAGTCTCACATGCTCTGGTAAAGAAAGTGTATTTAGAATTATGCTAGGTACATAATACATTAAATGTAAAACAAATTTTATCTGTTCATTAAAAAATGTTTTTAATAGACAGGTACCCATTCTTACCTTATTTCCATTACTGTTTTCAATCCATCCTCATTAATTTAGAAAAATATCTAATAAAATTCGTGTCCCCTTTAAACTGAAAAATGGAAAAGAAGAAGAAAAAGAAGAAGAAGCTCCTATGCATTTGTAAATGCCTAAGAATATCTGGAAAGTTTCCTGTCATGTCATATAAACCATATCTCCCAGATTACAAGATCTGGATTTTTTATTCCTATCTGTGTAAAATATGAGATGATCAACATACAAAAATGACTCTCACTATCTATGTAAAAGATAAGGAGCAGGAATGCTGAACCAAAGCTATGGGCAAATATACTTTTTTATGAGAGGTTGCAGAAAAAATTGATGTATGTCAAAATTTGGAAATCATTTCTAGGGAAAATTCTCATTAATGAAAACTGTTGTTTGAACCAAATCAGGTTCAATTCTATGCAAGAAGGCATAGGATCCATCTCAAATGATAAAGGCCTATGATTTGCATAATCATTATGCAAATATGAGAGCTGGAGTTGGAATACTTGCTAACATCCAGAAACTCATTCCTGCTTAGCATGCTCAACCAATTTTAATTTCAGGCTGAATGTGAGGAGACTATGAGCTGGCAAGCAAGACCTGGCTAGAAAGAGTAGATACAACAGCAGGTTCTGGGTTTTGTTTAAACTCTCTGCCTCAATGAATAAGGTAGAACAGCTAACAAACATAATCCCCAACATCAACTTTGCATTCCACATGTATGAGGGGATACACATCAAGACACTACAAACATGCATACTTGTACATGCACACGAACACACCTTACACATACCATGCACACATATGTATATCACACCAAAAGATAAAAATAAAATAAGAATAAATTTGACATAAATTTAGTATTTGTGTCTTTGTTTTCATAATCAATAAGAAATAGTTTCTGTCATTTAAAAAACTCATAATTTTGAGGGAAGTCTGAAACTTCAGTAAAATTTTATTGAGATAGTTCCCTACAATAACCTAGATATTGTTTGTTTAGATAGAGAATGTAAGACATTAATTGAAAATCCAGATTGAAAACACGAATAGACATTGCAAAGCCTCATTTGCAAATGTCTTGCAAAACACCATGACAAGGAAATACTTGCTAACATTGTAAATACAGAGAACAAGACAGGGAAATCACAACAGAGCCACATTTGGAAGTTACCAGTAGAATGGACACAAAATATTTTGTCTGTTCAATGTGGATAGAAGTATCAGATAGCTTTGCTTCAAAGCACTGGAAAACAAAGACTATAACATTAAGACAGATAATAAGTGTCAAGGGCTGTATCAAAAATGATTTGTGAGTGGTGATCATGATCACTAATGTTTGCAGTTCCTGAACATACTCAGATTTATAATCTCTTATTCCAGAGACAAATAAAACAGATAGTAAGTCGATCAAGTGCCAGATTCTAAGAGTCTTTTATTCATTCTTTTTATACTGGTATAACAGTACTCAAATCATTATTCTACACAGAATTGACTGAAAGCTTTATAGAAGGATCTGGCTACCCTTTGAACTAAGACTTCAATTCAAAGGCAGTAGATTTCTTTATGAAACATGATTAAGAACAGTGAAGCAGTATAGGGCAAAACCAGAACAGGGAAGTGGGAAGGGTTGGGTGGGAAAACAGGGGGAGGGAAGGGGACTGATGGGACTTGAGGGGAGTGGGGGTCTAGAAAAGGGGAAATCATTTGAAATGTAAATAAAAAATACATTGAATAAAAAAAAAAGAAAAAAAGAACGTATTAACCAACATTTAAAGAACATTTAAAGCAACATATAAACAAAAGTTTTCTTAGGAATAAATTATATAAAACTGTCCCAGTTGTGCTACTTTTACTACGATAAAATACCTTGACTAAAACCACTTCTGGGAGAAATGTTCTATTTTAGATCACAATTCGAGATTAGAATCAGTCACTGGGGGAACAGAGGATGACAGGAACTTGAAACATCTAGTAAAATTACATCTAGAATCAAAATTAATGAGAATAAATGCATGTATACTCACAATTCAGTTTTCTGGGTAATGGTGCTACTCACAGTGTACTGGAGTACCTTATATAAATTACATTAAGATGCCCTCAATCAAACAGCTAGGTTAACTTCTATAATAATCATTTCCCAGACAATTCTGGATTGCATGAGGTTGACAATTAAAAATAACTTCCTCTAAAAGTATAACATATTTTAAATTGATGTACAGAACACATATATGCATTTGAAGAGCACTAGAAAATGTCTTCAAAACATTAAAAATTCTACAACAAAATTTTAATGGCAAAATATGGAATTATCTCCTTTGAGACTTGAAACAAGGTATAGTGTTTGCTTTCATTCTAGCTAGCTATGATAGAGTTGCAAGTGATGGAAATAGAAGAGGAAAGAAAAAGTGATACCATTTTTGCCCTTTAGTACATTAACTCTAGACTATATGACTGATTCAA
Organism: Apodemus sylvaticus; assembly: GCF_947179515.1. Classification (NCBI taxonomy): domain Eukaryota; kingdom Metazoa; phylum Chordata; class Mammalia; order Rodentia; family Muridae; genus Apodemus; species Apodemus sylvaticus. The sequence goes on along the minus strand of NC_067474.1, from coordinate 91,223,244 downwards.
GTTACATAAAAAATTGACATGCTGTGTTTTAATTATCATATTTTAAAATCTTGAAAATCCAAGCCATTGAACTTATAGTACAACAACTATGAATGACTAGCAAGTATACAAAAATATTCTAAATATAGAATCAAACAGAATTAAACTACTATATTGTTATTCACCTTTTAGATTAGCCAAGAATAAAAGAGTAATTAGTACAAGGACAGAAAAAAATATGGAGATTCTAGATCACCTACACAATAGTTTAGAAAACAAATGATTCAACTATGTCTAAACAATTTTCTTTTATTAAAATTAAATACAAAGTATCTGTCATGTAGTTTAGGAAAGAAATTAGAACTATCCCCCATACTAGAAATTGTACATAAATGTTCAAGGAAAACTTTTACTTTAGTTTTCTCTTTTAGGGATTGAGCTCTTTAGGAAGCTTAGTTGGAATATAGTTAAAAGATGGAAAATACCATAGGAACATATAAGTAGTTAAAAATTATAAGAATATTGAGTACTATGATATTCTGATGAAATGAAATATTCATGAACAATAAATACAAATCAATATACTCAATAACATGAATTAATCATAAAATAATTAGAGTTTTCTAGTACAGGAAAATAAATTTTGCATATTTTAATACATATATAATTATTGTGTAATTGCCATTTATCTGTTTATCTGTTTATCAATTTATGTGTGTTTCTGTATGTGGTCATGTAAAGAACACAAACTTCTAGTGGAGTACAGAGGACACCCTTGGGCGTTAGTTTCACCATCCACCATGGGCATCCCAGGTACCAAACTTAGGTATCAGGCTTGATAGCAAGTGCTTTACCTATTGAATCCCTACCTTCAAGTACTACCATTTTCTTCTAAATCATATCAACTCTATAATACTGAGTACATAGCTGTTCTCAGGAATTGGAGTGAAGAGAGGATCCTGCTACCAAATGGTAAAAGAAAGCTCTAAATTGGTAGAAATATTTTCAGTTTGGTTAAGGAAATAAATTTCAAGTGTATAATTTATCACAAATTTTTAAATGGATTGTAACATTCTTCTTCTGAGTTCATGACATGCAACATCATTACATTTTTATTAAAATTTTACAACTGAGCAGCTCACAGAGAGATGAGCTGGAGGCCTATGTCCTTTATTGGATTGTTCTTTAAGATACCCTTAAAATTATCCAGCCCATAGGCTCCTTCTTGTAGATGTAAAAAAAAAAAAAAAACCAGAAATAAAAATTTGGAAATTAAATAAATGGGTATATTTTATTATTTTTGTGCTTTTCCCCAGGAGATCTACAATATACACAGAGTACAGACAAATTCTTTGTGAAAACGGAGTTCTGCATTTTGTCTGTTCTAACACCTATTTTTCTGAGTCTTCAAAACTGCTTGTCTTCTCACACTTATCTGGTCCTCTAGGCTTCCCCTGGGAAAAGCTACCTGCTGCTAATATTCCTAAGTAGTTCCCCCATCATTAACAGTACTAGAACCAAGATTCCATTTTGTGAGTGAATAAACGGCCCCCTAATCAGCACATTTGGGACTTAATACAAAGAGCTTGGAGCCATTTTTCCAAACGTATAGCATATCACTCTACTTCTCTCATTTGGCTTAAGTAGTTTTTCCCTTGATCAGATGTTATGAAATGCAAGATTAAATTATGCCACTGTCTGTTACAGAATATTTTTGGACACATCAGAGAAGGAGAGTTTATTTTCTGGATTCTGTTAAACGTATGCCATAATTTTCAGAGAAGTTGCTTTTGTTTGCCTATTGCTTAATTGTTATAGAGTCGCAATCATTTTCTTGAGATTCAGGAATTAACTAGTTTTCTGTTCAAAGATATTTCACTTGAAAATATTTGAATGATCAATTTCCTATGCTACATAAATTATTTGACATTGAATAGATATTTGTGTGATTTCAGATGTCTGTTACTATTGTATTCTAATACTTTAAAGCTGTGCTATTCCATATTGCTATGGAACTAAACCTCCCTATGTGGTTTTGTATATTGCTCAATGTTAATGAATACATGCATTATAAATGTAAATGAATCATTGATAGATATCCAAGAGACAGGCATCATTGCGTATAATGTTCAGTTCAATTACATAGTACAGGCTCAATGTGGTTTCTAAACAAATGCCTCCAGCAACACTTATGTGTTAAATAAACAAGCATTATAAATAATCCTAAATATGTTTCTATATTTTATGAATGGTCATGTCATTTTTCTTGCTATTTTGTTTATAATATCCCCTTTTAAATTGCCACAGGACTTTGGCCTGAATTCAACAGGCTATGAACTATGAACTGAAAAGTAAGTTTGAAAGCATTATGGTTTGAAAGACTGGAATGTTTGCAAAGATAGAAAATGAGCCTTAACAATGTAATCATTCAATCCCAGCCATTCAGAATACGATCAAATATGCAAAGAGTTCAATAACTCATAAGGCAAAATATAAAGTCCATAGGTAATAAAAAGCTGGAGAATTAGACTACAACTAGATTTCTTGATCTCTGTTTCTCCAAATGGGCCTTGACAGTTATTGGCTTCAGATAGTTTGGGAAAAAAAGGCTGGGAAATAATTAAACTGTGTGCTACTAGGTAGTCTATTATATCTTGATCAAGTGGTTGTGTGGAATCAAAATTTTTAATGGTCAATTTCTCTTCTTAAATCGTATTTTGTGAATTATATTTAGGAAGTGCCTTATCCAAAGTGTGCCAATAGCAGTTTTATAATTGGAGTGAGAATTAGAAGCCATTAAAAATTATCATTGACCTGCAAAATATTCCTCAGTTTTCTTGTGTCTTGTGCTGAGCTTTCAAAGAAATTTATAAGGAAGCAGATAGAAGGACAAGTTAAACCACTACAATGCAGATGAATCAAAATCATGTATCTAATGCCACCAGCACCCTGTGAGAGCTCCCTTGTTCAACTGAAAAGCTTTCTCCTCCATGATTTGGGCAGCTGGCCTCTAGCTAACTGGCATGGAACAACTTAAAAAATAGCATTCTGAAACCAAGCATTAGAAACAAGTATAATAGAATACCTCAAATGACCCAGTCTTAATACAACATTTAATATGAAGTATTGAAGATTGGAAGAAGTTTGGAAACTTGTGAACAGTTCTACTCAATATTCCTTTGAGTCAACTTACGAATCCAACAGGTCAAGAATTACACTTGGTGCTTACTTGCCAAAAATTACACAAGTACTTATTTGCTGTTAATGGCAAATTATGTTCAAATACAGTCTTTATTATTTATTATTATTTAATTTATTTACATTTCAAATGCTGCCCCTTTTACTATTCCCCCTCTGTGAGTTCTTCACCTCATTACCTTTCCCTTTGATTCTGAGAGGGCGCTCCAATACCCACCCATACACTTCCACCTCACCCCTGATGCATCCTCCTTATGTGGGGCATCAAGTTTATACAGGATTAAAAGCACCCTTCCGCTAAGATACCTTCTACAAATGTAGAAGGGGCCACTGACCAGACCATGTATGTCCTTTGGTTCCTTAGACTCTGGGAGCTCAGAGGGGTCTGGGTCAGTTGATATTGTTGTTCTTTCTATGGAATTGGAATTTTCTTCAGCTGCTTCAGTCCTTCCCCTATCTCTTCATGGGGGCCCCAACTTCACCACAACAGTAGTTAAGCATCTGCTTTTGTTTTAGTCAATGTCAGCGTCTTAGAGGATAGTCACTCCAGGAATCTTCATGTACACAGTTGTCTCCAAGTACCTGGTATCAGTAATAGTGTTAGGTTTTGGTATGGGATGGATCCCAAATTGGGGAGCTGTCTGGATTGGCTTTGCTTTAGTCTCTGCTCCATTATTGTCCCTATATTTCATTTAGACAAAAGCAATTCTGTCTCAAGAATTTTGAAGATGGATGTGTGGACCTATGACTCAAATGGATACCATGTCTATATCCTGGAGGTAGACTCTTTAGTTTCCACCTTCTCACTGTTTGGCATTTTGGTGAATGTCATCCCATTGGGTCCTGGGAGTCTCTCACATCCATGATATATGTGACTTTCTTGAGGTTCCCACCCCACACTGCTGTATATTTCTGTTCATTCTCCTGACCCTGTGGGCTTCTCTCCTGTTTCTCCACATACCTAATCCTGCTTTTCCCTTCTCCTTAGCTTTTCCACACAGGACCCTCCCTCTCTCTGCCTCTCATCGCTATTTTGTTCCCTCTTTTAAGTATAATTGAGTATCCACACATGTGACTTCCTTCTTAAGCTTAATAAGCCTGTGAGTCATATCATGGGTATTCTGAACTTTTGGCCTAACAGCCCCTTATCAGTGAATACATTCTATGTATGTACTTTTGGGTCTGGGTTGCCTCACTCAGGATGATACTTTCTAGTTCCACTCATTTTCCTGAAAATTTCATGATGTCCTCATTTTTAATAAATGAGGACATCATGTATTCCCTTGTGTAAATGAACCACATTTTTTTCCATAGTCATTCTTCAGTTTAGGAACATCTGGCCTGTTTCCAGCTGCTGGATATTACAAATAAGGCTGCCATGAATATAGTAGAGCATGTATCCTTCTGATATGGAAAAGCACCTTTTGAGTATAAGGCCATGGGTGGTATATCTGGGTCCTGAGGTAGAACTACTTTCAGCTTTCTGAGAAACTGCCAGATTTATTTCCAGACTGTTTGTACCAGTTTGCAATTTTTCCAGCAAAGAAGGAATGTCCCCCTTTCTCACCAGTGTGTGCTTTCTTGAGTTTTGTTCGTAGCCATTCTTATGGGTATAAGGTAGAATCTCAGTTTCGTTTTGACTTGCATTTCCCTGATAACTGATATTTCCCTGATACTGAACATTTCTTAAGATGTTTATTGACCATTTGATATTTGTAAGTTAAGAATTCTATTTTGCTATGTACTCCATTTATCAGTTAAGTAATTAGGTTTTCTGAAGTCTAAGTTCTTGAATTCTTTGGATATTTTGGATACTAGCTCTCTACTAAATATAGGGTTAGTGAAGATCTTTTCCCAATCTGTAGGTTGCTGTTTGGTTCTACTGAGAGTGTCTTTTGCTATACAGATGATATTCAGTTTCATGAGGTACCATTTGTCAATTGGTGATTTTAGTGCCTGAGGCAATAGTGAACTGCTGATTGAACTGAAAAATTTCCCCTGTGCTAATGTGATCAAGGATATTTCCAACATTCTCTTATATTAGGTTGAGTCTATTTCCCAATTTCTCTTCTGTATCTCCAAATAATTCCAAGGAGAATTGTCAAGGTAACTTCATAAACTTCTAAGATAATAAAATCTGATACAAAATCAATTCATAACAACAAATAATAATGAGATGTGTATTGAAAACACTCATTTAATTATTAAAACATAAATTACCTAATTACTTAGGATACATTTAACATAAGACATATTTAATATTTTTCTGTGTACACATAGAGAAAATTATTACATAAATTTTTAAAAAGTTAAAATGAATGAACAAATTGACTATTGTTGTAAGTAGAAAGAATAAATACTTTTAGGATGTTAACTACAATCAAAGTTGTATGTAGATATAATTTGGTTAAATCTCACTTTCCAAGCAAATTTTCTGTAGATATTTCTAATTTAAATATTACATTCCATGAAAATGAAAAAACAGAAAGGTTTTTTATATTATTTTATTTTATTGGATTAATATAGAGTTTATTCAGATTAGAGCATGGGAGTTAGTGGTAAAGAAAGGCAGAGAGAGAGAGAGAGAGAGTAGAGAGGTGGAGTGGAGGCCGGCCATGGGCGGGGGGGGGGGGGAGAGCCCAAGGGGCAGAGAGGTGAGAGTATGTGGCAGAGCAGAGAGAGAGAGAGAGCAAAGAGCGTTTTTTTTTTGTTTTTATTTTATTTTATTTTATTTTAAACTAACAATAATATTGGAAGAAGTATCCTTTTTGGTGTAAAACAGTTGTAACAAATCAGATGAAATTAGAATAAGGATAGGTTTTTGACAAATAAAATTTAATAGAGACTAAAGAAATATTTATGCACAGATTTCCATAGCACATTAGGAAAATCTGGGTTTTAGAAAATTACATTTGAGAAACAAAGTATTAGTGTAGAGATAATGTGATTTTTTTGAAAAAATTTCTACTTCAGACACAAATTTAATTGAAGATATTTCATAGTTCTAAATAGCTGAGTTAAGAGGAAATAAGATATTTCTGAATTTAAACAAGGTGATTCTTTAACCCAGCCAAAAATTACTAGGAAACACCAAAAAATATAATAAACTATACAAAGTTAATGACTGGACAGCAAAACTCATTGCAAAGGATAGGCCAGTTTAAGAGTAAATAGTCACAATTCATACATATCCACAAAGAAGCTGGCACCAAATATTTACATACCACTGCAAACAGGAAAACTCAGAAAAACAATAAAATTAATGAAAAACTGATTCATTTCTCCTTTTAATGCATTCTTACATTCTCTCACTTTTAAACTTCCACAGCAGATGTATCTAAATTTGAAGAAAAAGTTGATTATATTGTGCCTAGAGATCAACAACTTCTAAAATTTTTTCTTGAATGATACTAGTTTTCAGCAAACCTCATTTTTGTACATCTATGGATAGCAATGTTAACAGTCTGTCATACTGCATAATAATAGTGAGATTCAGAGTATTATATAATGCACTGGCTCCTACTTCTAGTTTTCATCAGATAAATGGTTAAGGTACAAGAGTAAAACTTGTAAAAATGGAAGAGTAAAACTTAAATTATTGCGTTATTTTTAAAGTAATTTAGCTTATGACAACTTCATTTAAAGTTCTGGTCAACATGGATAAAGGGGTTAATAAAGGGCTTTATATCCTGCCTAAGCTAAAATTACCTTCAAAACAACTGTGTGACACAATACAGCATGGTAATGGAAAATGGTAGGGATTTGAAGACATGCTACATTTTAAGTTAATAATAAAAAGATACAGAAGATAGGGCAGGCTAGATATCTTGGCAAATGAAAATGCTTGGTGCCAAGTCTGATTATCTGAGTAAGACACCTATAATCCTCATGATAGAAGAGAGAACCAACACTTGCAAGCCTTCATATACATGTCACGGCCTTCATACACATGTCACAGCCTATATGTTCACATTAACCTTCCCCTTCCTCTCCCCCTCCTTCTTCCTCTCCCTCTTCCCCTCCCTCTCCCTCTCCTTCTTCCCCCTCTCTATGTCTCTCTCTCCCCCTCTCTTTCTCTCGCATGCATGTGGAACATACTAAGCTATTTTTAGTGACAACCAAATAGAGGCTCCAAGAACTAACAGTGTTTTAAATGATGAGAAGAACAATGTGACCTTACTATACAAAATAGAGGAAACTGAAATATCATCAAATAAAATGGATTAGATCATTAGACGAGACTCATCCCCTTCTTCCAGCTGGCATAGTTCTTTGGTCCACATTTGTATTTGAGCAAAGAAAATAAAAAATAAAAACTTAACTAACTTTAAAATATTCAAACCTCTTTTAGGATGATTATAAAAAATTTCTTTAATTATGCTACTATTCACATAATAAATAAAAGGTTTTATTTAACCAACTGTTTTAAATAATATTTGAAATGAATATATATGTTTGATATAGATTCTTTGCACACATATTTTAGGGTGCAATATAATAATTCACTTGATATAAACTGTACATAATGATCAAATCAGGATATTAGTTATTTTTCTTCTGGAAAATTATCATTTTTACATGTTTAAAAGATTAGAAGTATTTTTCAAGTTATTTTGAAGTATAGTCTATATAATTATCCAATATAGTAACTCTACTTGAGCACAATGCAGTAGAATTAAGTCCTCCATCTAATTTTATCCAGTTTTACATTATTGGACACCTTGAAAACCTTACTACTTCCTATTCTCAGTCTTGAAGTTAGCATTTTATTCTTCTCTAAGATTCATTGTGTTCAGTTTACACAAATGAAGGATGGAGTTGGGACACTTTGAACTTTTCTTTCCAGTTTGTAAAGAGCTTCTCATGCTACGTACTACAAGGGATCAAGGGATGTAGAATACACTTGTCTCTCTCCCTCTCTCTTTCTCTTTCTCTCTCTCTCTCTCTCTCTCTCTCTCTCTCTCTCTCTCTCTCTCTCTCTCTCTCTCTCTCTCTCTCTCTCTCTCCCTCTCTCTCTCTCTCTCTCTCTCTCTCTCTCTCTCTCTCTCTCTCTCTCTCTCTCTCTCTCTCTCCCCCCTCTCTGTCTGTCTCTCTCTCCATCACATTTTCTCACATGCATGTGGAACATACTAAGCTAGAAACATAGAATAAGTTTCAACACAACATCTATGAAAATTGCCTTTCCCTACACACATATTATTGTCTAGTTGATGTGCATTGTTTTGTGCCTAGGTATAGTAGGGAGAGCTCCTCAATGTCACACTCAGCAACCTGAAGAGTCCTACAAGAATTTTAGAGCTCAACTTGGAATAAACCATAATGATGGCTTTGAGATTAAAAAGAATTTTAGATGATTGCTCCTGTGACTGAGTAGATACAGCCAGGAATGCAGGGAACACCCGAGTGTAAGCTCAGTTTGGACTTGATATGCCAGGGCCACACCTGCACCCAGGAGAGCTGGGCAGTTTGAGAGCCATCTGTGCACCTATCCTGACAGGGGACATCTGCTATGCAGCGAGTCTGGCTTCATTCCTGTAACTGAGCAGGCTGTTACATCCAGAATCACAAGGGAACACCTGAATGTAAGATCAGTTGGACCTTGGTCCACCAGGCCCCACCTGCACTCAGGAGATGGGCAGCGCCAGAACATTCTGTACCAGGGGAGAGCCAGTCAACCAGGGGTGGTGAGACAGGCTTGCAGGCATGCAAGATGGACAAGACCCAGCCAGGGTCAACAGGACCAACTTACACCAGTCATAACCAGATGGCAAAAAGCAAATGTAGGAATGTTATTAACAGAAATCAAGGCAACATGGCACCATCCAAACCCAATTCTCCCACAACAGCAAGTCCTGGATATCCCAACACACTGGAAAAGCAAGATTTGGATTTAAAATCACAACTCATGGTGCTTATAAAGGGCTTCAAGATAGATATAAATAATTCCCATAAAGGAATACAGGAGAACACAGATAAACAGGTAGAAGCCCTTAAAGAATTATAGGAAAGTACAACCAAACAGGTGAAGGAATTGAACAAAAATATCCAGGATCCAAAAACAGAGGTAGAAACAATAAAGAAATCACAAAGGGAGACAACTCTGAGCATAGAAAACCTAAGAAAGAAGTCAAGAGTCACGGATGCAAACATTAACAACAGAATACAAGAGATAGAAGAGAGAATATCAGATGCAGAAGATACCATAGAAAGCATTGACATAACAGTCAAAGAAAATGCAAAAAGTTCCTGACCCTAAACATCCAGAAAATCCAGGACAAAATGAGAAGGATTATAGGTATAGAAGATAGTGAAGATTCCAACTTAAAGGCCAATAAATTTCTTCAAAAAAAATTATAGAAGAAAATTTCTCTAACCCAAAGAAAGAGATGCCCATGAACATACAGGAAGCCTACAGAACTCCAAATAGATTTGACCAGAAAAGAAATTCCTCCCGTAACATAATAATTAAAATGCCAAATGCACTAAACAAAGAAAGAATTTGGTACTTTCTCCAAAACTGATCATATAGTTGGTCACAGAACAGACTTCAACAGATATAAGAAGATTGAACTAATCCCATGCCTCCAATCAGATCACTATGGAGTAAGTCTTCTTCAATTGCAACAAAAACAACAGAAAGTCCCACCCCATACACACACACACAGAAGCTGAACAAGCTCTACTCACTGATGCCTTGGACATGGAAGAAATAAGAAGAGAAATCAAAGACTTTTTAGAATTTAATGAAAATGAAGGCACAACATACCCAAATTTATGGAACACAATGAAAGAAGTGCTAAGAGGAAAACTCATAGCTCTGACTGCCTCCAAAAAAACCTGTATAGAGCACATACACTAGCAGCTTTAAAGCACATCTGAAAGTTTTAGAATAGAAAGAACCTAATACACTCAAGAGGAGTAGAAGGCAGGAAATCACCAAACTCAGAGATGAAATTAAGAAAGTAGAAACAGAAAGAACTATACAAAGAATCAACAAAACTAGGAGCTAGATCTTTGAGAAAATCAACCAGATAAATACACTCTTATCCAGACTAACCAGAGGGTACAGAGACAGTATCCAAATTAACAAAATCAAAAATGAAAAGGGAGATATAACAACAGAAACTGAGGAAATTAAAAAAATCATCAGATCCTACTACAAAAACCTATAACACATCAAAACAATCATCCACCATGATCAAGTAGGCTTTATCCCAGGAATGCAGGGTTGGTTTAATATACGGAAATCCATCAATGCAATCCACTACATAAACAATCTCAAAGGAAAAAACCACATGGTCATTTCATTGGATGCTGAAAAAGCATTTGACAAAATTCAGCATCCTTTCATGCTTAAAGTCTTGGAAAGAACAGGAATTCAAGGCCCATACCTAAACATAGTAAAAGCAATATACAGCAAACCAGTAGCCAGCATCAAACTAAATGGAGAGAAACTTGAAGCAATCCCACTAAAATCAGGGACTAGACAGGGCTGCCCCCTCTCTCCTTATCTTTTCAATATTGTACTTGAGGTACTAGCTCGGGCAATTCGACAACATAAGGAGGTCAAAGGGATACAAATTGGAAAGGAAGAAGTCAAACTATCATTATTTGCAGATGACATGATAGTCTACATAAGTGACCCAATAAACTCCACTAGAGAACTCCTACAGCTGATAAACAACTTCAGCAAAGTGGCAGGTTATAAAATCAACTCAAGCAAATCAGTGGCCTTCCTATACTCAAAGGATAAGCAGGCTGAGAAAGAAATTAGGGAAATGACCCCTTCACAATAGCCACAAACAGTATAAAGTATCTTGGGGTGACTCTTACCAAACATGTGAAAGATCTTTACGACAAGAACTTCAAAACTCTGAAGAAGGAAATGGAAGAAGACCTCAAAAAATGGGAAAACCTCCCATGCTCATGGATCTGTAGAATCAATATAGTTAAAATGGCCATTTTGCCAAAAGCAATATACAGATTCAATGCAATACCCATCAAAATCCCAACTCAATTCTTCACAGAGGTAGAAAAAGCAATTAACAAATTCATCTGGAATAACAAAAAACCCAGGATAGCTAAAACTATTCTCAGCAACAAAGGAAATTCTGGGGGAATCAGTATCCCTGACCTCAAGCAATACTACAGAGCAATAGTATTAAAAACTGCATGGTATTGGTACAGTGACAGGCAGGCAGATCAATGGAACAGGATTGAAGATCCAGAAATGAACCCACACACCTATGGCCACTTGATCCTCGACAAAGGGGCTGAAAACATCCAATGGAAAAAAGATAGCCTTTTCAACAAATGGTGCTGGTTCAACTGGAGGTCAGCATGCAGAAGAATGCGAATTGATCCATCTTTATTGCCTTGTACTAAGCTCAAATCCAAATGGATCAAGGACCTCCACATAAAGCCAGACACTCTGAAGCTAATAGAAAAGAAAATGGGGAAGACCCTTGAGGACATTGGTACAGGGAGAAAATTTCTGAACAGAACACCAATAGCATATGCTCTAAGATCAAGAATTGGCAAATGGGACCTCATAAAATTACAAAGTTTCTGTACGGGAAAGGACACCATCAAAAGGACAAATCGGCAACCAACAAATTGGGAAAAGATCTTCACCAATCCTACATCAGATAGAGGGCTAATATCCAATATATATAAAGAACTTAAGAAGTTAGACTCCAGAAAGCCAAACAACCCTATTAAAAAATGGGGTACAGAGTTAAACAGGGAATTCTCACCTGAAGAACTTCGGATGGTGGAGAAGCATCTTAAAAAATGCTCAACTTCATTAGTCATTAGGGAAATGCAAATCAAAACAACCCTGAGATTTCACCTTCCACCAGTCAGAATGGCTAAGATTAAAAATTCAGGAGACAGCAGGTGTTGGAGAGGATGTGGAGAAAGAGGAACACTCCTCCACTGCTGGTGGAGTTGCAAATTGGTACAACCACTCTGGAAATCAGTCTGGCGGTTCCTCCGAAAACTGGGCACCTCACTCCCAGAAGATCCTGCTATACCACTCCTGGGCATATACCCAGAGGATTCCCCACCATGTAATAAGGATACATGCTCTACTATGTTCATAGCAGCCCTATTTATAATTGCCAGAAGCTGGAAAGAACCCAGGTATCCCTCAACAGAAGAGTGGATGCAAAAAATGTGGTATATCTACACAATGGAGTACTATTCAGCCATTAGAAACAATGAATTCATGAAATTCTTAGGCAAATGGATGGAACTAGAAAACATCATACAAAGTGAGGTAACCCAGACTCAAAAGGTGACTCATGGTATGCAATCCCCATCAAAATCACAACTCAATTCTTCATAGTGTAAGAAAGAGCAATTCTCAAATTCATCTGGAATAAAAAATACCCAGGATAGCAAAAACTATTCTCAACAGTATAAGAACTTCTGGGGGAATCAGTATCCTAGACCTCAAGCATTACTACAGACCAATAGTGGTAAAAACTGCAAAGTATCAGTACAGTGACAGGCAGGTAGATCAATGGAATAGAATTGAAGTCCCAGAAATGATCCCACACTCCTATGGTCACTAGCTCTTTGACAAAGGAGCTACAACCATCCCTGTGGTGCCGGTTCAACTGGAGGTCAGCCTGCAGAAGAATCCAAATTGATCCATTCTTATGCCCTTGTACAAAACTGAAGTCCAAGTAGATCAAGGGCCTCCACATAAAACCAGACATACTGAAACTAATAGAAAAGTAATTGGGGAAGAGCCTTGAGCACATGGGAAAATTTTCTGAATAGAACACCAATAGCTTATGCTCTAAGATCAAAAATTGACAAACGGGGCCTCATAAAATTACAAAGTTTCTGTAAAGCAAAGGGCACTGTCAATAGAACAAAACTGCAACCAACAAATTGGGAAAAGATCTTCACCAAACCTACATCTGACAGAGGGCTTTGTATATCTAATATATACAAAGAACTAAAGAAGTTAGGCTCCAGAGAGGCAAATAACCCTATTAAAAATGAGAAACATATCTAAACAAAGAATTGTCACTGGAGGAATAGAGAATGGCTGAGAAGCACCTAAAGAAATGTTCAACATCCTTAGTTATCAGGGAAATATAAATCAAAACAACCTTGAGATTTCGCCTCACTCCAGTCAGAATGGCTAAGATCAATACTCAGGAGACACAATGCCCTGGAGAGGATGTGGAGAAAGAGGAACACTCCTCCACTGCTGGTGGGGTTGCAAGCTGGTACAACCACTCTAGAAATCAGTCTGGCGGTTCCTCAGAAAACTGGCCATGATACTACCATCGGATGCTGTTATAGCACTCCTAGGCATATACACAGAGGATTCTCCAGCATGTAATAATGACACATGCTCCACTATGTTCATAGAAGTCCTGTTTATAATAACCAGAAGCTGGAGAGAACACAGATGTCCCTCATGGAGTAATCGATACAGAAAAGGTGGTATATTTACACACTGAAAGACTACTCAGTTATTAAAAACAATGAATTCATGAAATTCTTAGGCAAATACATGGAACTGGAAAATATCATCCTAAGTGAGGTAACCAAATCACAAAAAACACAAATGGTATGCACTCACTGATAAGTGGATATTAGCCAAGAATCTTGGAATACCCAAGACACAATTCACACATCAACTGATATGTCCAAAAAGAAGGAAGAACAAAGTATGGATACTCTGGTCCTTCTTAGAAAGGGGAACAAAATACCCAGAGAAACAGAAGCAGAGACAAATCATGGAGCAGAGTCTGAGAGAAAGACCATCCAGAGAATACCCCACCTAGTGATCCATCCTATATGCAGTTACAAAACCCAGACACTATTATCAATGCCCACAAGTACTTGTTGACCAAAGCTGGATATAGATGCCATATGGGAGGCTCTGCTAGTACATGACAAATACACAGGGGGACACTGTCAGCCAGCCACTGAATTGAGCACAGGGTCCCAATGGGGAAGTTAGTGAAAGGACCCAAGGAGCTGAAGGTGTTTGTTGTGCCATAGGGGGAAAAATGATAAGAGGCATCCAGTACTCCTAGAACTCCCAGGGACAAAACCATCAACCAGATACTACACATGGAGTTACCCATGGCTCCAGAAGCATAGGCAGCAGAGGATGATCTTATTGGACATCAAAGGGAGGAGAGGCCCTTGGTCCTGGAAAGGCTATATGCAGCATGCAGCCATGTAGGGGAATACAGGACAGGGAAGCAGAAAGGGGTTGGGGTTGATTGAGGAAGAGGGGGATGGGAGATGGCTTATGGGATTTTTAGGGAGATGGGGAATCAAGAAAGGGGAAATCATTTGAAATGTAAATTAAGAATATATCTAATAATGTTTTTAAAATTCTAGGAAAAAATAAAAAGAATTTCAAAACTATCAAGTTTGTAAAGCTGACTTGAAGATTTCTATTACATATTTTCTTTTATTATTATTATTATTATTCAATTATAGTCTTTATTATTATTTTTATATTTTTTTATTTTCTATATTCTTTTTTTACAATCCAAAAGCTTTCCCCTTTCCCAGTTCCCCCCTCCACATATGTCCCATAAGTCCTCTCCATCCATTCTCCTGTCTTTCCCACTCCCTTTTCTCTGTCCTAGTACTCCCCTTCAATGCTAGATCAAGCCTTTCCAGGATTAGGGCCCTCTTCTTCCTTCTTCATGGGAATCATCTGATATGCTAATTGTATCTTCAGTATTCAGAGCTTCAGGTCTAATTAATCCACTTATCAATGATTGCAGAAAACCTGATCTTCATGCTTAAGACTGTATGAAAATACTTTTAGGAAATCAATGTACATTCACTTGGAATGGGGTCTAAAGAGAGAGACAGAGTTCACAGTTCTTAGAATAGTCATATATGTGTTAGGCATTACCACACCTCATTTATCAATGACTAGTTCTGGAAAACCACCTTAGAAAATGACAACTCATTAGGTGAAAATTCTAATGCAGAAATAAAGGAATATATGCAGTTGTTGCTGGTAACAAACTTTTGAGATCCTCAGGAAATGTTAGGGAAAGTAAAAGAGGGCTTAGGAAATTATTTCTCATTTATATAATTTTAGGTAAGAAAGATAATTTTTGTGTGTGGCTTTTTTGAGACAGAAAGATACACCTTTGATAGGCCACACTTTCTGTTGGTGCCCTACATAATGGAGATTACAGGAGGAGACTTTTGCTATTTGCCTGCTTGTCCTCATTCTTCCAGGTAAAGTCATTCCTTCATTGGTAATAGTGATTACTCCAGGATTCCTGAGACATACAGATCCATGGACTGAACAAGAACTATATTCTTATAATCACTGTTGGTAAATGACCATGGTTGAACTATGTGTTCTACAACCTGTGTATGTGTGTATGTGTGTATGTGTGTGTGTGTGTGTGTATGCATTTGTGTGTATAGATATATAAACATATATGTATGTATACCTGTGCATGTATGTATGCATTCTATCACTTCCGATCCTCTAGAGAACCCTGACATATAAAATTGAGACATAAGTTCATCAAACAATGGATTTTTTTATATATAAAGTCTTATTTATTGATTTTTTTCTCACCACTCAGTGTTGGGCTATTCAAATTTTCTTGTCTTCCAACTCATTCTTGGTAGTTTGTATGAGAATCACGAAGATATCAGAAGACATGAATTGATAGTATATTTGAGTATTTGCTATTAAGCATTATAAATATATATGCCTTCTTTTAACATATTTATCATTTATCATAATGATTCTAGTTTAGATGGGTATATTTACTTAAGTTAAATATTTTAGCATGTTAATCCTTGTGATCAAAATGTTCAGTGATCATAAATAGAGGGCAAAAAAACCTTTCCTGTGCACATTAAAGGACTGTCTTCAAAGGTGAAATTTGAGAGTTCTTAGGGTCAGAGGCCTAACCATGGCTGTTCTTACGGAATTATGAAGGACTTTACATAGCTTGAACAAAAACAATACATGGTTAATAAAATAAAAATAAGGTAAAAATAAATAGATGAAGCTTATGAAAATTAAGATAAAAGGAAGAATGCTAAAATTTTAAGGAAATGGCCATTTTTGTGCAAGAAGAGAAAATTACAATTTTAAAAGGAAGATTCTAAGATGGCACAAGGTACCCAAGCATTAGGTATCAGAACAGTATGGTGCTATTTTATTATTATTATTATTATTATTATTATTATTAATTGCTTACAATTGTTGCTATTTTATACTCTCCGGGCCTATTTAATCTTTAAAACATGGGCTCCAGCTCAAGAAAGCTCTCTTGGTTGTAGCATCACTTCCACCATTACATTTATAGATTCTTTTCTTTACAGATGCTATGTTCTTATTAATTATACATGGATTCAAAGGCATAGCTGAGGTAAATTGCTATTAATTTATTCCTGTTGAACCTCTCCAAGTTCTTGGCAAGAACAACGAGCAGACTGTGAAAAGGAACCCATTCACTCGCTAGGTTTGTATGAGATCAATTTGATATTTGTCTAGGAATTTGCAGAAGGAAAATACTCTTTTCAAATTAAACATAGCAATGTTTGACATTTAATGATGATGCATTTTGTCTATGCATAGAGGTAGTCTGTGACTCTCTGAAGGATAAAGAATTCAGCTCAGTACAAAATAAAAATGGTCAGTAGCTGCATGGAATTAAAGAAACATATCACTGAGTCATGGAGACTATAAGATGTTATATGTTACATGAGCAAGTGTGGCCAAATGTCACCTGGGTGGAGAAGGTGCATCACCACTAAATAATGTCACTTACACAAAACACAAAATGGTGGCCTGGGGAGAAGAGAGCTTGACTAAGTTACTGAGGAAGACAGGAAGGGGCTGTGTTTCCAACAGGAAAGAGGAGGCAAAAAAAAAAGTGAATGCTGAAGGCTATCATGGAAAGTTGACTAAACATCTGCAGCAAATTACATATTGCTTATGGAGCACAGTAGATTTGAAAGAAATATAAAAGATGCAAAGTTTTTGTTGAAAAAGTTTATAAGCATTTTTTAAATAACTAAAAATAATAATTCTACCATAGAATAATTCTACCATAAAATTTATAAAATATCAACATCATGAACCCTTGTGAAAGAAACAAGCATTAGTTAATTACAACCCTGCCTTGTAATACATGGCTGGCCTGCTCTCATGGTCCTTTCATATATCCCATTGGTCAAAGCTGTTTATATACAGAAATGGCTTTCTACCTCCTGCTCATGAGCTTCTTGCATAATGCAATCACTTCTCTTAACTTATCAAAGTTTAGAACAGACTAATTTAAAGGTGCTGCATTGTAGCTGCAGGTGTTTTCTCTTTTTGTATGTATCAGTGATTTTAAAATAAAAATATACAGCAAATTAATTCAGCAATTTTCTATAGATAGATAGGTAGAGATATACTGGTTATTTTATTTACATTTCAAATGTTATCCCACTTCCTGGTTTCCCCTATGCAAACTCCCATCACATCCCCCTCCCCCTGCATCCATGAGAGAGCTCCCCCATATACCCATCCACTCTTACCTCACTGTGCTAGTATTCCCTTACACTGGGGCATTTAGCCTTCGCAGGACAAAGGACCTTGCCTCCCACTGACTCTACATGAGGCCATCCTCTGCTATATATGAAGCTGGAACCATGGGGCCCTCCAAGTATACTCTTTGGTTGGTGGTATAGTCCCTATGAGTACTGGGAGGTCTGGTTGGATGATGTTGTTGTTCTTCCCATGGGATTGCAAACCAATTCAGCTACTCCTTTCCTTCCCCTAACTCCTCCATTAGTGTCCCAGTGCTCAATGCAATGTTTAGCTGTAAACACCTGCATCTATATTAGTCAGTATCTGGCAGAGCCTCTCAGGAGACAGCTACATCAGGCTCCAGTCAGAAAGCACTTCTTGGCATCAGCAATAGTGTCTGGGTTTGATGTCTGCCTATGGGTTTGATCCCTAGGTGAGGCAGTCTCTGGATGGCCTTTCCTTCAGTCTCTGCTCTACGCTTTATGCCTATATTTCTTTCATACTAGAGCAATTCTGAGTAAAAATTTTTGAGATGGGTGGTGGCCCTATTTCTCAAATGGAGGTCATGCCTAACCTCTGGATATGGTCTCTACAGGCTCTCTCTTCCCTTTGTTGGGAAACTCAGCTAATGTCATCCCTACTGGGTCCTGGGAGCCTCTTGCTTTCCTGGAATCTGGCACTTTCTAGTAGCTACCCCCAGTTCCCCATCTCCCACTGCTACATACCTCTATTCAATTTTCTGACCCTCTGTTCTTCTACTCTATCTCCTCCCACACCTGATCCTGTCACCCTTTGTCCCTCCTCTACCTCTCTCACTGCCAGATCCCTCCCTTCTTCTGTCTCCCATGATTATTTTGTTTCCCCTTCTAGGTAAGACTAAAGCATCCACTTTGGTCTTTCTTATTCTTGAGCATCATATGGTCTATGAGTTTTTTCATAGGTATTTCGAGCTTTTTCCTAATATCCACTTATTAGTAAATAAATACTATGTGTGTTCTTTTGTGACCATGTTACCTTACTCAGGATGATATTTCCTACTTGTAACTATTTACCTGAGAATTTCATGAAGTCATGTTTTTTAATAGCTAAGTTGTATCCATTCCTCTGTTGGAGGACATCTGGGTTGTTTCCAGCTTCTGGCTATTATAAATGAGGCTGCTATAAACACCGTGTCTTCTGTAACTTAGCTGCTCTAGAGCTCACTACTCAGGTCAGTCTTATTCTAACTTAATATGATCATTCAGCCTAAGGATTTTAAGTGCTAGAACCACAGATATAAGAAACTATCCCAGTTTTTAAAAGAATATTATAGGAAGTACACAAGACAGTCCAAAGATTATTAACTATCTAAAAGTCCTATGTTCCTAAATGATTCCTTGGTACTCAAGAACTTTCTACAGTCTCTCATTAGGTTTCATTCTTCTGTTGCCATGTCGCTTATACACAGAAGAAGGATGGACCCTACTCAAACTCTGTTGGCTGAAATCTATGTGAGGAGCAGAATGGATGGTTAGAGGTGTAGAACTTACTTTCATTCCAAGACAATGTCCCACAAGAAAGAAAAAAAAAACAAACAAACAAAAAAAAAAAAAAAAAACAGAAGTTTCTCTAGGATACTCAAATCTGAGAACCAAAGTGTAGTTGGGATTGGGCAGTGACATCACATCACATAGAGCTACGTGATGCTATAAAAGAAAGAAAAAGACACAGATTCTATTTTTTTTCTTTGCTCTTAGACTCGGTCTTGAATTATAATACACTCTGGTCATTAAAAAAAAAAAAATAGAAGGCTCCTCAGATTCCTCACCCACTACATGGATAGCTCAAGCATTCACTTTCAGGGATGCCTGTCCAAGTTCTCCTCATAATCTATCTGACTTGTCCTGCAGCAGCATGCTGCTGCATTCTCTAGAAGAAAAATGCAGCCCATGCTGTATATATCACATATTCCAACCAGGACCCAAATAATTAGCTAGGCAGCTGCCTTTAGCAGCATTGATTACACCAATGTCTGCTGGTTCTATACATCCATCTTCTCTGTTCTGCCCAGGGAAATACAAAGACAAGTGTCTTTACAAGGCATGACAAATGGAGGCCTTTGTCGGATATCAGTGGGAAAAGAGGCCCTTGGTCCTGTGAAAGCTCAATGCCCCAGTATAAGGGAATTCCAGGATGGGCAAACAAGTGTGGGTGAGTGGGTGGGGGAACACTATCATAGAAGCAGGAGGGGGGGATTTTTAGAGGGGAATCAAGATTAGGGGATAACATTTGAAATGTAAATATAGAAAATATCTAATAAAAAATTTTAAAAAAAGAATTACATGAGTATTTCAGCCATTGTGAGTTAGTTACTAAGCAACCAAATTAGAGAAGAGCAGCTTTTGCTTATCCTGAAGTATGTGTGTGTAGAGTGTAATATAAATTGTAAGACAAAGTAGATGACTCTGAACATTTCTGAAACTATGAACAAAGTATACAGTCAGTATAGAATTTAAAAGGGACAAAATATTTCTGAAAGTAGTTTTGTGTTTTCTGTAATTTGTATGCACATACAGATGCAAATAAATCCCAGCATGTGTGTATGTGTGTGTATATATAGTGATACACAGACATTTTTATACAGACACAAGTTTGTATGTTCATATTATGTATTTATCTCTCCCCTCAGATTTACTAGAACAGGTAGAAATTTCTGAGGGCTTGCCCCATTTACCATGTCTTCCCAGCACATTTCTATGGTTGGGATTTAGCACTGAATCTCACTGTATAGGATGTTTTCTAAGATCGTTAACATGCCGACTGATTTCCTACTAGAATTCTTTGTAATGCTTTTGGGAAGAAGTCAATATCATGGTCCTTCATCCTACTGAAAGGCATATTCAGAAAAAGAATCTAGTATTTCACATTTTGAATAAACTTTAAATTTAATATCATACTATAGGTTCAAATTCTACTAGAACATTACACATTTGTATTTAAGCTCCAATTTTAAAGGACAAATTAAATTTTACTTTGCTATTTTAACTTTAAGTAGTAAATCAGTGTTATGCAAGAGTTTCTAAAGCAAAATCTAGAAAAATTATTTTAATTTGTTTCCAACTCAACATTTTTTCCCTGAGTTCTGAAGGAGGTTAAAATTTTTAAGAATTAAAACAAAATAATTTCCTGAAATTAAAACTGGAAAACCCCTATAGAAAGTGCAACTATTGGCATGCTGAGAAAGATGATCCACTATGTGAGGAGTACAGTGGCCTAAAATAGGTTATGCTTGTATAACTTCTAAAATTAAACCGAATCACAGTTACTATAGAGATTGGCAAGTTCCTTTAAAATTCCTCATGCTTAAATTTTCTCGAATATACCACCCATAAATATATAACCCATAAAAAGAAACTATGTAAGGAGTTATTAAGCTCCTAATTCACAATATATATTTCTTTCTATCACCGACTTTTCAAGGTTAAAGTTAACACGTCATATAGCATACACTTCAGATTCTACAGAAAAATGAAATGTTGGCAGTAAACAGGGGAAGAAGATCTGGAAGCAAGTTAGGCTTAAGTTCAGTACCACATTGTATTTAGTTCTGGTTAATACTCTACTCATTTTGTAAATGATTTGGTATTCTAATTCGAGGTATTTGTTATGGATTATTTCCTTTGGAGAGTGCCCCTTTGTTCTGGAAAGACTCAGTGAAGCAGTATAGGGCAAAACCAGAACGGGGACATGGGAAGGGGTGGGTGGGAGGACGGGGGAGAGAAGGGGGCTTATGGGACTTTCTGAGAGTGGGGGATAGAAAAGGGGAAATCATTTGAAATGTAAATAAAAAATATATCCAATAAAAAAAATGATTACTCCATCTTTACTTCCACACTATCCAAAGAAAGTCTTCGAAAACCCAGCAAGGACCAGGAAATATGTTTCTGGTGATTGTGTTTCAGGAAATGTGCTCTTAAGTTCCCATGGCAGCAGTTTACAGGCCCTTGGATATCAGGGAATGCATCATTTGTCTGAACACTATCTTTGCCTGGCTTTGTTTCATTATATAAATGGGAAAGTTGGAACTGTCTTGCAACTGATACTTGAAAATTGGCACAGTGCAGGATAGTGAAGCTTATATTTTTAAGTGATTCCTGTTAATTCACAAAGTATTTGAACTCAAGACCCTTTCCTTTCCAAGTGCATAGTTGTAATGATTATTCCACTTTAAATTAAAGGTTTAAGTAACTTATTCTCAATAAAAATTATAACTATTAAGATTAACCATAACTTGTAATAGCTTTTAAATTAACAAGGTCTTTCATTTAACAAATCTTTGTGCAGTAGGGCAAAAAATAATTACATTTTATTTCTCTTAAATGTGTTAGTAATTAACATTTCTAATTTTGTATGTGAAATAAATGCCTTGGTTTAAAATATAAAAGAAAATTAATGAAGACTAAATTCTGTAATTTAAACTGAAGTCAGAAGATATAACTATTCATTTGTTAGCATGTAACTTTCCTCTAAGTAGTTTGACTCTACTCTTTTGTGAGTTTCTAAAGTTGGTTGGACATTTGAGAAAACAACCCTCAAAATACATTAAAATCTGGTGTGTAAAACTCTGACAAAAAGTAAAATAAAATTCAAACTTACAGATATTTGTCTCAAGTAAGTAGATTTGGACAAGTTCAAACTGTGCTTTGTACCAATGACTTGAACCCTGTATCTTCTTTAGCAGATGAAATACTGATCAAATTGCTACACTCATTTTAGGTAGTAAAGCTACCACATGAATTATAGACAGTTCCATATCCTGTTATTAGCAAGGGTAAAATGTAACTAATTGTGTTTTGGGATTTCAAAACATAGCTGAGAGTAAACTTGTATGCAGATCACTGTACCAAATCAAATTTGTATACAGTGATATTATTTAATATTATTTATTTGCTATATGAATACAAATATTTACTTTCCTAAATTGTATACTAAGTAAAGGAAGAAAATTAAATGCACAGGTTTTAACTCTTCCTTACTATGACAATTCCCTGTGTCTCTAATTTTATTTTATTTTTTTTTATTCGATATAATTTATTTACAATTCGAATGATTTCCCCTTTTCTAGCCCCCCCACTCCCCGAAAGTCCCGTAAGCCCCCTTCTCTTCCACTGTCCTCCCATCCACCCCTTCCCACTTCCCCGTTATGGTTTTGCTGAATACTGTTTCACTGAGTCTTTCCAGAACCAGGGGCCACTCCTCCTTTCTTCTTGTACCTCATTTGATGTGTGGATTATGTTTTGGGTATTCCAGTTTTCTAGGTTAATATCCACTTATAAGTGAGTGCATACCATGATTCACCTTTTGAGTCTGGGTTACCTCACTGAGTATGATATTCTCTAGCTCCATCCATTTGCCTAAGAATTTCATGAATTCATTGTTTCTAATGGCTGAATAGTACTCCATTGTGTAGATATACCACATTTTTTGCATCCACTCTTCTGTTGAGGGATACCTGGGTTCTTTCCAGCATCTGGCAATTATAAATAGGGCTGCTATGAACATAGTAGAACATGTATCCTTATTACATGGTGGGGAGTCTTCTGGGTATATGCCCAGGAGTGGTATAGCAGGATCTTCTGGAAGTGAGGTGCCCAGTTTTCGGAGGAACCGCCAGACTGATTTCCAGAGTGGTTGTACCAATTTGCAACCCCACCAGCAGTGGAGGAGTGTTCCTCTTTCTCCACACCCTCTCCAACACCTGCTGTCTCCTGAATTTTTAATCTTAGCCATTCTGACTGGTGTAAGATGAAATCTTAGGGTTGTTTTGATTTGCATTTCCCTAATGGCTAATGAAGTTGAGCCTTTTTTAAGATGCTTCTCCGCCATCCGAAGTTCTTCAGGTGAGAATTCTTTGTTTAACTCTGTACCCCATTTTTTAATAGGGTTGTTTGGTTTTCTGGAGTCTAACTTCTTGAGTTCTTTATATATATTGGATATTAGCCCTCTATCTGATGTAGGATTGGTGAAGATCTTTTCCCAATTTGTTGGTTGCCGATTTGTCCTCTTGATGGTGTCCTTTGCCTTACAGAAACTTTGTAATTTTATGAGGTCCCATTTGTCAATTCTTGCTCTTAAAGCATACGCTATTGGTGTTCTGTTCAGAAACTTTCTCCCTGTACCGATGTCCTCAAGGGTCTTCCCCAGTTTCTTTTCTATTAGCTTCAGAGTGTCTGGCTTTATGTGGAGGTCCTTGATCCATTTGGATTTGAGCTTAGTACAAGGAGACAAGGATGGATCAATTCGCATTCTTCTGCATGCTGACCTCCAGTTGAACCAGCACCATTTGTTGAAAAGGCTATCTTTTTTCCATTGGATGTTTTCAGCCTCTTTGTCGAGGATCAAGTGGCCATAGGTGTGTGGGTTCATTTCTGGATCTTCAATCTTGTTCCATTGATCCTCCTGTCTGTCACTGTACCAATACCATGCAGATTTTAACACTATTGCTCTGTAGTATTGCTTGAGGTCAGGGATACTGATTCCCCCAGATTTTCTTTTGTTGCTGGTGTCTCTAATTTTAAAGAGCCCAAATAAAAAATGTAAGAACCTAAATATAATAAGTAACTTAATTTCTAATTATCTACTTCAAATGTCAATGAAATATTCACAATTTCTGATTTAAATATTCAAAATGTGATAATTTCCTAGACTTTTTATTAATTTTATCAAACTAAAATATATTTAAAACAGTAAATAATGATCTGTGCACCACATTTAACAATTCAAAGTTATTTCTTATTCTTGTTTCTAAACCAGGCAAAAAGTTTTCATTTCTACAGATTAAGTTCAGCATCAGTCAGAATATGAATCACAATGTTTTTTTCCATATCTTTTGAAAACCATGTAAATAGAAACAAGAATCAGAGTGGAGATGTCATTCTTGTCAGCATTTAGCTTGTGGGTAAAGCCACACATTCTTTTTATTATCCAAAGAGGAAGAAAGCTCAAATATAAAGGGCATGAAGTACTTACAATACACCTGCAACCATGAAGGGAGATTCTAATGTATTGCCTTCAGTTCGCTATAATTTAAGTAATTCTGTTTCTTTTTTCAAGATTTATTTCTTATTTTTAATAAGTATATGTGGTGCATATCTATGGTTCAGTAGGTACATTTTCTGCTGATGCTCCCAGAGGCCAGAAGCATTGGATTCTCCCAGAGTGAGAAAAAAACCTTTAAGTGACAAAAATTTACTTTGACTTTTTTAATCCTTTCTTTTAGCATAACGGAAATTCCAGGCCATTGAGAGCCACCAAGTGTTGGTGCTAGTAATAGACCTCACTTGTTCCCCTATAAGAACAACTTCCTTGTAAGGACTGAGGTATCTCTCTGACATCTCTAAGTATTTCTCTAAATGTTTCATTCCTCATCCCATCAAATCCATCATCTACCACCAATATCCTCATACAATTACTTAAAAGCAAAGGATAATAAAATTATATCATACTCGCCATAAAGAAAATGTAATAGCTCTATTTTTAATGGGAAAAAAACCTTTAAGTGACAAAACTTCACTTTGACTTTTTTAATCCTTTCTTTTAGCATAATGGAAGTTAAACAGCTGATTGCAATTTTTGTATATCCATTTTAAAAGTAAATGTACAAAATATATTATTTCATTTAAAAATATAACATTTAGTTTAAAATGAATATCATTCCAAAACCTCAAAGTTTAGTCTAAACTGCCTTTGCACCAATATGAATAAAAGCACAGATCAAAGACAGTCTTTCAAGCTACTGCTGAACGTATCAGGAAGTTTTTTTACTATAATATCATATCCCTCCTCCACACATAATGTGATTTGTATGTAGCTCTGTTAAAAACCTCTATCTAGTATGAATAGAACCCTTTAACATGTGGGTTCCTTTAACATACAATGCATAGTCAGGGTAAACCCATGGATTTGATTTCCATGGTTTGTTTTGAGACATGTTAAGTGAGTTTCCCCCTTACCTTGCTGTCTGTCTTTAAAAAACAGTATTACCAAATTCAGGACAACACAACTGCAACAGTAAATTCTGAGAGCTATTATAAGTGCCTTTGAAATGAACACCTCTTCTCTGAACACCTTGGCATGCCAGGATTGGTCATCCTAGGCTTCTGCTTTGCTTGTTTTGTGATTGATTCCAGACCAGTCTTCTCTTTTGTCCACTGATGCTCTCCATGTTTTCATCTCAACTGGAAACTTTGCTTCCATGTCAGTCTTCACTATCAGTCAAAATTTATTTCTTTGTCCATGCATCTATAAGTATTTAAGATAATGTATGTTTTTGCATGGTAAGTAGAGTCAAAAGTCCTTATGAATCGTGTTCATGGAACATGGGATACTGAATTTTCTTCCCTGTAATGAACATGCTTGCCAAGGCCATCAGTGGATAGGCAACATGAATGCAGGCAGGAATGAGTTTCAAGCAAGGATATTGACAGTTTCTCTGAATAGTTGTGGTCAAATTTCCCAGAAATTGAGCTGTGAAATGTTTTACTCACTCTATCAACATGTAACTTGTAAAGAGAAATGAGAGAGACTCTGAGTGCCTTTTGTCTCTGATGTTTGATAAACACTGCTTGACTTGGTTTGGTTGTGTGTGTGTGTGTGTGTGTGTGTGTGTGTGTGTTTCTTCACTTGAGAGGTATATAAGGATGTGTGATACTAAAACACGTGTTTGGGTCATCAGTGTTTACAAACTTCCTAAACAAAAACACAGCTGTTGGCTATTGAGAGACTATCATTATTTTTTTTTATCTCAACACTTCCTCCTCAGACTCCTAGAAGTCACATTTAAATTATTTCTACTACTTTTGGAAGTGAGCCTATTCTTTAATGGTGGGGGAAAGAGTGGCAGAGGAAGAGAATAGAGAGAGAGAGAGACAATTGAAATAACGTGGCATTTGGAGGGTGATGTTGAAACCTATGAGGGTGACCCTAGCAAGGACTCTTAAAAATGGAGGGTAAAGAGCCTAGTTATGATTGACCTGTACCAGCCAGCTTCTATTACTAGGTAAGACTTCTAGTGGTGGGGCTAGGACACCAACTCAGCTACAAAACCCACAACCTGTCCCACATGTAAATTGCCTTAGAGAAGGCCAACCAAGGACTGGCATAACTTGAGATCCAAGCCACTAGAGGGAGCCCACGTGTGATACCACCTGCATGGCTAGGAACCAGAAGCTGGATATTCCAGTGTCATAATGAGAAAAAAAGTCATTAACATGATTCCTAATGATTTTTTTGCCATATTCATTATTCAGTGCCCAACCCAATCATCATCAGAATGGTTTTCTCAACCAATCTATGGGAGCATATACAGAAACTCACAGACAAAAATTGATTGGAAGTTGTGGAACTCCACAGAAGAGGAAGGATTGGAGGAGTGGGAGAGATTAAGGAAATCAAGAGAACACAGATGACAGAAGCTATTAAACAAGGCTCATAAGGCTCATAGAGACTGAAGTTTCTATCCCAGAACCTGCATTGCTCTTTGCTAGGTCCTCAGCATACATGTTACAGTTGGTAGCTTGGAATTTTTGTGGGATTCCTATAAGTGTGAATGGGAGGGTATCTCTGAGTCTTTTGCATAGTCTTGAGAAGCTTTATCTCTTACTGGGTTGTCTCACCCATCCCTGATACTGAGGATTCTACTTAGTGCTAATGCATCTTGTTGTGTTTTGTTTGGATTATATCCCTGGATGTATTGCTATTTTCTGAAAGAAAACAGAGGAAAAATAGATCTCATGGGTAGAGGAGAGGGAGTAGGCTGAGAGGAGTGGAAGGAGTGAGGCTGCAGTGGGGAAGTATTTTACGAGAGAAAGGCAAATGGAAAAAAATTTTAACACAGTCAGGTGGGAAAAAGACAGGACAGATTAGATAAACCACAGATAGGTAGGTAGGTAGATAGATAGGTAGGTAGGTAGGTAGGTAGGTAGGTAGGTAGGTAGATGGATGGATGGATAGATGGATGGTGGATGGATAGATAGATAGATAGATAGATAGATAGATAGACAGATAGATAGATAGAATGATAGATGATGGATGGATAGATAGATAGATAGATAGATAGACAGTTACAGAGATACAGAGATATACAGAAAGAAACATAGAAGCAGAGACGCAAACAGATAGCAGAGGCAGGTAGACAGACAGGAGGCAGACAGACAGACAGATAATTTCTACTTCCTGTCACTGTACCAAGGCCATGTAGTTTTGTTTTTGCTTTTGTTTTTGTTTTTGTTTTTGTTTTTAATATCACTATTGCTTTACAGTAGAGCTTGTGGTCAGGAATGGTGATTTTACCAGAAATTCTTTTATTGTTGAGAATAACTTTCAATATCTTGAGGTTGTGGTTATTCCAGATGAATTTGAGAATTGATTTTTCTCACTTGATGAAGAACTGAGTTGAAATTTTGATGGGGATTGCATTGAATCTATAGATTGCTTTCACCAAGATGGCCATTTTTACTATATTAATCCTGCCAGTCCATGAACATGGGAGGTTTTTCCATCTTCTCAGATCTCTGTTCAGAGACTTGAAGTTCTTGTCTTGCAGTTATTTCACTTGCTTAGTCACACCATGGTCTTTTTTATTATTTGTGACTATTATGAAAGGTATTATTTCTCTAATATCTTTCTCAGCCTTTTTAGCCTTTGAGTAGAGGAAGGCCACTGATCTGTTTGAGTTAATTTTATATCCAGCCAATTTGCTGAAGTTGTTTATCAGGTTTAGGAGTTCTCTATTGGAATTTTGGGGGGTCACTTAAGTATACTATCATATTATCTGCAAAGAGTGAGATTTTGACTTCTTTCTTTCCAATTTGTATACCTTTGACCTCCATTTGTTGTCTAATTGTTCTGGCCAGGACTTTGAATACTATGCTGAATAGGTATGGAGCAAATGGGCAGCCTTGTGTAGTCCCCCAGGCTTCACATAGTTTTTTACTGAAGAAACAGACAATCTTCCCAATACCTAATACTGAACACCTTTGATACTCTAAGATTCGATACAGATAAAAACAATAAGAGTTATTGAAGTGATTGCCTTAAGACAGTATTTTGGACAAAGTATACTTATTTGCCTGTTTCTAGATGAGTTTTAAACACAAAGGAAAGTCATCAAAACAGACAGCGGGTACATTGTCTTAGTAAGAGGAGACCATATCAGTTCTGGAAAGGTAGTTCACTGGTTAAGAGTACTGACTGCTCTTTCTGAGTACCTAATATCTTTTCCCATTCCTCACATAGAAACTCATAAGTGTATTTAACTCCATTTCCAGAGGTCCAATTTCCTCTTCTTTTGACTTTCTTAGAAACTAGGCACATGTGTGCAATACATACAAACCTACAGCCAAACATTCATACACAGAAGAAAAAAATAGTTTTTATTTGATTCCATTTCCTTTGCTGGATGAGTAAAAAAATACTGATGTATAGAAATGTTCACTATCATTGATTGATTTTTTTTTGTTATAATACTTATCCTGGTGTTGGACTCAGTTAACTATCATTCTAAAATCTCCCAACCACACCCCAAAATGTCATCAATGTGAGGTAAAATTAAAACAAGGAAAATTTGAACCGGAATAAAACTTTTAAATTGGGATAACGTTCATTCTTTTCAAATGTTTCATACATGAGGTGAAAGTGAAAGACTCTCTTAAAGGTTTGATGAGAGTTCCAACTCATGTGGCCTATATTCTTGAACCCACGAGATGTCTGAAAACCCATCTCTACTAAAACGTCATTGTTCTGGACGTCAAAGAGCACCTGTCTGCTCTGTCTGATGTACTTAAATTTAATTTCTTACATCTGCTTCCTTATTAAAGGCTTTGACTGCTACACAAAATGTTGAGCTTAGCACATATTTCTCATTTTACAGTGAAAAAAAATCAAGAGTAGATTCTCTTGTTGATTATAGCACCACACCCCTTTCATGGACTTCCAATATTTGACCTCTCTCATATCTGATCTCTTCAAATGGAAGCACAGCCTCTTTCCTCCTTGACCTGATCAGAGTAGAGCTTTCATTTTCTACAAATCCTGCCTGCTGAATGTAGAAAACATGTCAATAGCTCTTAGACTTCTAGAGTTCTCATATGCTCCTTTGCCTTTCGTGTATTTAAAATAAGATTTCCCCTTGATACACGTGTGCTCTTCAGTTTTTATGTCTTTCTGGTACTTTAATACTACTTAATGAAGTGATATTGAAGTTTTTCTTTTTCCCATTATAATGTAAACTTACAGTGCTTCATTGATGTTGCATTACTGATGGTGGATTTGCTTTATGCATATAGATTCCTGTAGTCACTTTGTTCACTTTATCGTGATATTTAAATCCTTTCATCTACTAAGTTGTTCATATGCTTTATAAAATACATGTATATAGTTTATCTATGTTGCTGCTCAAGTATTAAATAATGTTGCATTTTTACAACTTAAAGACTTGTGATTTTTTTATATTTTGAATAACTATTTTTACTAATATTAATGACAGATTTTCTTGCATTTTCTCTTCTATGCTTTGAGTCTAGCAAGCCAGGTTAATGAAGTGGTCTGTAAAGTCTTTTCCTTTCTGTTTTCTAATAAGTCTTGAGTAGGTCAGTATAAATTAGGTTTTCTAATACTATTTTGTGGAATTGCACATTATTGATATCTAAATCTAGTCTTTGATATGTTGAAAATGTTCATTAAATATACAACTTATCTAAGAAAAATGACATTCCCCCTTACATTTCTTTTGAACAAATAATATTATATATTTATTTAAAAATCTCATTTTTTGTTGAAAATAAATTCTGTTCTGATATACTGCTTCCCCATCAAAGGTTCCACTCCCTCCTGCTATATTCCCCCACGTCTTTCATCCCCCAAAGCACTCCCCCCCATTTTCACTTCAGAAAAGAGCAGGTCTCCAAGAGACAAAAGGCAGGCCAACAAGATATAATAAAACAAGGCAAAAGCTCCCATATTGAGGCTACATAAGGCAATCCAATATAAGGAAAAGTGTCTCAAGAGCACTCACAAGAGTTAGAGATAGACTAAGTCCCTCTGTTAGGAGTCTCACAACAATAAACTAACAGCCATAGTTATATGTATATAGTATATATGCATGAGACATTATGCAAACCCACGCTTGTCCCATGCTTAACTTTTCAGTCTCTCTGAGCCAGTGTGAGCCTTGATTACTTGTTTTGGTGGGGCAGGTTGTCCAGGTTCTCTCCATTCACTCTGACTCCTTTAGTCTTGCCTCTCTTGCCTCCAAGGGGTTCCTCAATTTCCAAGGGAGGAGACAGGATGGAGACCTCCAATTTATATCCTCTCCCCACATGTCTGGTTGTGGGTATTTGCATAGACTCCCATAAGCTGCCAGTGGAAGTCTTTCTGATAACTACTAGACAATAATGGGTCTATGAGTATAGCAGAATCTAATTGGCAATAATTTCATTGATTTTCTTTTGGGGGGTTATTTGGGGGGGTTGTTTTTTGTATGTGTTTCGTGTGTGTGTGTGTGTGTGTGTTCACATGTATGCGGGCATTCTCCTCTGTATGTGCCTCTAGTGTTTGGTTCTACCAATAGGTCTCTGGATATCCAGTTTCTTGTTCCTGGCCATAGAGGCAATGTGGAGTATGGGCTCCAAATTATGTGGTAGCCGTCAAGGTAAAGCATACATTGTTTGGTCATTTTCACATGTTCTGTGCCACAATTTCTCCATTATATCACGAAGGTAGGGTAGGACAGATAGTAGATGGAGGTTTTGTAGCTAGGTTGCTATCCAGGTTTCTCTTTCTATAGTCTTGAGAGCACTTTCCCCTGCCAGAGAGACTAGAATTTCGGGGAGAAGGGCCCATGAATGCACCAGGTACACCTTTCTAAGTTCAATGACCTAAATGGAAATTGTCCTTTCTCTCTTCAGGGAAACCTAATGTCTTATCATCAGTCTGGGTTATTTAGAGATCTCCACATGAGTCCATAGGCAAACAAATCAACCAAATGACACTCCCAACACTGGCAAACTTGCCTATCTATAGTAGGTGGCCAGTTCAGACTATGTTATCTTCCATTACTAGGAATCTGAACTAGAATAACCCTCATTGATTCCAAAAAGTTTTTTCTATAGGAGGTTCCATGCTGTCCCTTAATTGACCCTGAATTTTAGAAGTCTTTCTCTGTACACTCTTTCTCTCCCTCAATCTCTCAACTAAAACTGCATGTGCCCTGTTCAGTCCCCATCAGCCACCAGTCCATCTGTAGAATCTAGGCTATTTTTCCGTCCCAAGTAGATCCATACTTCCCCACAATAAGTCTCCTCTTTACCTAACCTCTCTGATTTTTGTATTTTAGCATGATTATCAATCACTTAGTGCCTAATGCCTACTTATAAGCTAGTTTATAATGTATTTTTCTTTCAGGATTTGGGTTACCCAACACAGGATTATTTTTTTCTAATTTGCCAACAAATTTCATGATATTATTTTTAAACCCCTGAAAAAAAATTGCAGTGCTTAAATGATCAACAATTTATCTGTTCTTCAGTTAAGGAACATCTAGATTGTTTTCGATCTCTGGTTATTATGAATAAATCCAAAATGAACCTAACTGAGCAAGTGCCCTTGTAATAGGATGGAATACCGTTCAGGGATATAGTCAAGAGTGTTATATCTGAGTCTTCAAATAGATATACCAGTTTCTTTTTTGTTTTACAGGTTTTTGTTTTGTTTTGTTTTGTTTTTCTAGACAGGGTTTTCTGTATTGCCCTGGCAGTCTTGAAGCTCACTCTGTAGATCAAGCTGGACTCAAACTCAGAAATTGCCTTCCTTTGCCTCCTGAGTGCTGGCATTAAAGGCATGCGCCACCACTGCCAAGTAATATACCAGTTTCTTGAGAAGCCACTATAATGTTTTCTACAATAGCTGAAAAGTTTAGACTACCAAGATAAACAGAAGAGTTTTCTCCTTGCTCAATATCCTAATCAGCATGAGCTGTAACTTGAAGTACTGATCTTTGCTATTCACAAGTATAGATGGAATTCAAAGTAGATTGATTTACACTTCTTGAATGCATAAAGATATTAAACATTTCCTTAGTGGTTCTCAGACATTTGAGATTCCTCTATTAATAATTCTCTGTTTAAATCTATACCCTATTTAAATTATATTATTTGTATTTTAATACCTAATTTCTTCAATTCTTTATGTATTTTTAAATATTATACTTCTATCAGATATAGAGTTGGTAAAACTATTTTTCACATTCTGAAGACTGCATCTTTGCTCTGCTGATGGCTTCTGTTGGCTAACAGGAAATTTTCAGTTTCAAGTTTTCCCACTTAATTTTTGATCTTAGTGTCTACACTATGAAATACTAAGTTGTCTTTTCCACCGATGCATTCAAGGCTATTACCTATTCTTTTTTCTATCAGGGTCAACCTATCTGGTTTTGTATTGAGGTCATTGATCCATTTGGACTTCAGTTTGTGTTGGTGATAAATATGAATCTATTTGCATTCTTCTGCATACTAACATCTAGTTTGACTAGTACTATTTTTTGAAGATGTATTTTTCCAGTGTGTATTTCTGGCTTTATTATCAAGACATAATGATCCATAGGTGTATAGATTAATATCTGGGGCTTCAATTCTCTTCCATTGCCCAATTTATCTATTTTTGATACCAATACCTTTGTATCTTGTTTCTTAAATATATAAAGTTTGTGATAATACGTGAAACCAGGAATAGGAGTATCTTCAGCAATTCTTGAATTGTTCAAGATTTGTTTGGCAATCACTAGATTTTTGTTGTTTTTTTGACATATAGAGCTTAGAATTGCACTTTCAATATCTGTAAAAAATTATGTTGAAATGTTGATGGCTGTTGAATCTGTAGATTGCCATTGATAGGTTAGCAAGTTTTACTACGTATATCCTGTCAATCTATGAACATGGCAGATCTTTCTAGCATCTGATATCTTCTTCAGTTTCTGTCCTCAAAGGCAAAGTTTTTATCTCATAAGTTGCACACTTTCTTCGTTTAGAATGACCCCCAAATTATTTTATATTATTTGTGGATATTGTGAAGGGCATTGTTTTCTTCCTCAGCCCAATTATATTTTGTATATGGAGAGTAACTGGTTTTATTTATTTAATCCAGAGACTTTGCTGAAAGTGTTTATCAGTGGAAGAAACTAACAAGTAGAATTTTTCCAGTTAATTATGTATACTATCTTATGTCATACAAATAATGATATGTAGAAAACTTCTTATCTGATCTGTATCCTCTTGGTCTCTTTCAGTTGCTCTAACTAGTATATCAAGTACTATTTTCAGAGAATATATAACCTTTTTTTGTTCTTGATATAACTGGAATTGTTTTGAGTTTCTCTCCTGTTGAGGTGATTTAATACAGCAACATGGCTGCTCAGACAAGAGGTCACAGTAAAGGACTCTCTAAGTCTGTGTGATTTGGTGGAATGCAGACAACCCACACATGTTTAATATCTCTGACTGTAATATAGACATAATCTTAACACATACCTTTAATCTACAATAATGAATGTAACAGTAGTTTGTAGACAGAAGCAGGCATGTTTGACAGTGACTTTTAAATGCGGGGCAGACAAAGATGAATCAGAGAAAGATGTATTAGATTGAGATCAGAAGTAGGATATGCCAACTCTCAGGAAGACAGGAATGTAAGGCTGTAAGGAAAGTAGGCTACTTAAGGGCAGAGCAGGGAGAGAGAGCAGTTCAGTTTGGATGAGTTCTGATTGTAGATTTCAGAAGTAGTTTTTAAAAGAATAGCAATTTAATGAGAAACAGAAAGATGCCAGTTTGAATCAGTCAGATTGGAGAGGAATTTTGAGTCAGAACAGCTGAGCTGAAGTGGTCACCTAGAGTTCAGAAAGAACTAGAAATGGTGAGATAATTTAGGAGTAAGACTCCGAGATGACTACTCTATTTGTTGTGAATTAACAGTTGTTTTATTTTATATACTTTCTATTTAATTTAATATTGGCTACAGGCTTGCAATAAATGGCATTTATATTGTTTGCATAGTTCATTTATATCCTTAAACTCTCAAGGACTCTTATCATAAAGGGCTGTTGCATTTTCTGAAAGGAATTTTCTTTTATCTAATGAGATCATGTGGGTTTTTTTCTATCAGTTTATTTATATGGAAGATTACATTGATTGTGATTTTCAGGTTTTTTGTTTGTGCTTTTATTTTTTTTTAGTTTTTGCTGTTTTTCCCCTTAGGTTTTTTTTATTTCTTTTTATGTTGAACCATCCCTGTGTCTCTGAGATGAAGCCTACTTGATCTTGGTAGATGATCTTATTGATGTGTTCTTGAATTTCATTTATAAACTATTTAGCATCTATGTACATAAGAAAATTGTTCTATAATACGTTCTTTGTGGGATCTTTATGTGGTTTCAGCAGTATGGTTAGAGCCTAGATAAAATATTAAGGCCTAGATGGAATGTTAAGGCCTAGGTAATTGCTACTAGGAAATTTTCTAAACTGATTAAATATTTTGTAATGGTCTGTGTCCTTGGAAATAAATTACAATAGAAATCAGTAGAATTATTTTCTGTAGTTAACCACAATAAGGTTGGACCTGATTTAACTACCCAACAGCACTTCCTTAACCTGACTATATGGTGTTTATATCATAACCTTCCCCTAAGATGGATCCTGACATAAGAGACACCTGCACCAATATAAAAAACTGTTTTGTATATGACTTCCATTTTGAGCAGTGGTTGAGTAAAGTTTAATTTCCCAAGACATTACTGGGAACTGACATCCTATTTTGCAGAAAGATTTGTGTACTGGCATACTAGTTGGCAAGTTTAAAGATGAATGTTAGCAGGACATGCCCATCCTGGTAGGCAAGTTAAGATATTAATGTTAGTCAAGGCAAGTTTCCTGTCACAGTTGTATTCCCCAAGTAATGAAAAAATAAAAATAAAAGGACAAATCTACTATGAAAGACATCTAACTAAGGAAATCCCATATCCCTAAATCCTGATTGCTAAAATAACTTGGCAAAACTGTTTGTGGATATTAGACCTAAATACCCTGTAGAGTCTTAACTCAGCATCAGGGTTCAGTTTCTGAATATGGACCAAGTCCTAGGTTGATTAAGTCTT
The DNA here is from genome assembly GCF_947179515.1 of Apodemus sylvaticus. Classification (NCBI taxonomy): domain Eukaryota; kingdom Metazoa; phylum Chordata; class Mammalia; order Rodentia; family Muridae; genus Apodemus; species Apodemus sylvaticus. Next base: position 91,187,341 of record NC_067474.1, on the reverse strand, counting down.
ACGGTGTCTGCTACAGAAACGATCTCTGTATGAAATCAGTATTTGTGTGGTTTGTGAGGCAATTCTTTGAACCACCCAACAAGTATCAGGGTAGCTGCAGCCTCATAAAATGAACTGGGAGATGTTTCTTCTATTTCCACTTTATGAAACAATTTGTGGAGTATTGGTTTTAACGGTTCTGTGAAATTCTGACAGAATTTTGAGCTAAAACTGTCTAGCCCTGATTTTGTTTTTGTTGTTTTTGTTTTTGTTTTTAATTGGGAAAATTTGGATGACTGTTTAAGGGTTATAAATCTGTTTAAACTGTTTGGGTAACTTTAATAAATGGTACCTATCAAGGAAGCTATGCATTTCTTTTAGATTTTCTGATTTGTTGGAATGCAAATTTTTAAAGTGTGTCCTTATAATTCTTTGAAATTCTTTAATGTTTGCTGTTTTATCCCTTATTTCATTTCTGATTTTGTTAATTTGTATATTCTCTGTGTTACTTAATTAGTTTTGATAACTGCCTATTTTGTTGATTTTCTGAAATGAACAAATCCTTGTTTCATTGATTCTATTTAATGTTCTTTTATTTCAACCTTCAGTTTAATAAATTTTGCCTTCTACTCTTTTTGGATTTGCTTACTTCTTTTTGGTCTACTACTTTTGGGTGTGCTGTTAAATTGCTAGTATGAGTCTTCCCATTGTTTTATGTAGGAACATAGTAACGGGACCAGAGCATTGAGGCGTTTCCAACACCAAGAGATGCTTTATTTAGCAAAGCAATGAGACAAGATGCCTGAATATGAATCCGGCAAAAACAGAAGAAAAATAGATATGCAGATGTGATGTTAAGAGGAAGGAGAGGTCTGTGTTAGAATGACATAGGATGGGTTGGTAATTTCTGAATAGTTATGTCAATTAGGATAGTCAATTTTTGCTTGTTGATTCTTCAACCATGACATATTTATTAGTAAATGCCGAAATTTTCTAAAAATACTTTTTCGGTCATTTTCTCATTGACCTCTACATTATTTCAAGAGTGGCAAGTATAGGATTCAATTTGGAATTAACTTACATTGGCTTTTGATACCAATCTAGTCCATTTAGAAATATATTCTTCATGAACAATACACACCCAAATAAGCAACAAAATGCTTTATTTCTGATGAAGTGATGGCCAGCCCTGGGGCTGTCTTTAGTTCTAGCCATCAAAATGCTGCTATATATTCCTTACAGTCATCCTGTGATCTGGTGGCTCTGCCCTGCCATGGTCAGAATGCAAGGTTTTGAGACTCTCCCAGCTTCAGATCCCCTCCAGCGTGTCCCTATGTTCAGCTTGAGGTATGGTTTCTCTATTGGGTTATATCCTCAAATTCTGTATTCTGTAATGTTCTACTGATGATCTTTAGCAATCCCTTCTTTCATTAATCAAAAGCAGGAATTGGATGGAGAACAATGAGCTTTGTAATTTTTTTTTCCAACTTTACTGTCCCTACTACTTGTGTGTGATGTTTCCGTTACTGGATTTAAATATTCAGCCTCAGTTAGGACTTCTTCACTGTTTATCCAATTATTTGTCTATCTAGCAATGGTAGCTGAAAGTAAACAGTAGGCCCTAATAGATCCTCAGTTTCAGTTTCCCATATTCCGTTTTTGATTCTCATGGTTTGTCTGTGGTTTTCTGTGCTCCATTTTCTGTTTTGGATTTTGGCAGTGTATACTTCCTTGCAGCACTTCACTTCACTTGCCTGGCAGGATTCAGCACAATCTGTACAGCTTCACCCCCTTTGTTTCTCCTCTTTGTTTAATGCTTTGATTTTGTCTTCTGGAATCCAATAATTAAAAAGAAAGCAATAACCGCTCCTTTTAAATGAAAACATAGAAGAGGTAAATTGATCCTCCAAATATAGTTATTGTTCTCTTGAAAAATAATTTCACTGGAATTATGTTTGTTCAAAGCTGCATTTGATATGCTGTAAGAAAGCTAGCTTGTCTCTAGCTTTTTGTGTTTTAATACTGTAGGAGCTGGAGTGTGTGTGTGTGTGTGTGTGTGTGTGTGTGTGTGTGTGTGAGTCTGTGTGTATATGTGTGTGCATGTGTGAGTTGGTGTGTATTGTGTTGGTGTGTGTGTGTGTGCGCGCGCGTGTGTGTGTGTAGTATGCAAACACATATACTCACGTCCACAAATACATTCATTGGATAATGAGCTCTTTGTACATTCATGTATCTGTTAATCATTGTAGCTATCCTAAAAGTTGGAAGTATTCTATACTTTTAGCCATTATTTTCTTTGAATCCTACCATGAAAATACCACTTAGAAAGCAATAAAGATAGTAGGTTGAAAAGTTAGTTCAAGTTTGAGTCGATTCATTACTTTAACTTAATATATCTGTTCTTAATTAACAACAACAATGACAACAGCAACAACAACAACAACAACAAAACACATTTTGTTTTAATGCACATTTTAAGGAATACTGAATTTTTCACTTCTGCCTTATCAGAAATGATTATAAACTTTTACTTGAGTCATTAACTTCTCCAAAATGGCAAGTTCTTTGGGTAGATAACCTGAATAAATCTGAGTTGACATAAATTATTTTTTCTTTTCTCCTAGAGATTGTTACTTTTCAAGTTCTAAATGGTTCTGTGTGTTTCAGAGAGATTCTTCAATATGTTTTTAGTTCTTTCCAATTTCTCTATATATGTATATGTGTATATATATATATTAGAATTAAAATATATCCAAATCCTTCTCTTATATTAAGCATATTTACATATATTCACATATGTATTCATTAATTTCCTGTTGATTTCTTTGTCCTTGTATGCTTACACCTATATTTTGTAGCATCCACATTATAGGATACTTTTCAATGATTATATTTCTTACCATATAAATCAGCAAAACATATGTTAGAAAAAATAATCATTTAATTATTGACTAATTCAAATAAATAATGAAATTTTGTAATAATAGTATTCTTTGACAATGAACTATTTATACTACTTACTACTATTATGATACTTAGAAAACTTTCTTTTCTAATAATAAAGAAAGGTTCATTTTTCTATATTAAAGAGTGAAGTCTTCATGCTACCTCTTACAAGTATAATCAGTTTGTTCATACTGTTGTTTTATAGAGTAGCTAGAAATGAGGAATAAGGAACCATCCCTGCCCTGTGGTAGCTTATACTGTATGTGTGTTTTTGAACTTTGACAAAGATGGACAGAAGAAAGATCAGAGTGCTGTGCATTTTATTGTTGAGTCTGTGTGACTAGAGGGTAGGTTGCTGCAATAGTAGATAATGAAAATACCTTTCCAATTGATAAAAAAGGAGAGAAAATTATGGCAGTATTGCCATCCCCTGAAGGTTTTCTTTTCTTTCAAGTATGAAATATATTTTAGGTTTATACTTTATAGTATCTTGCTTTTCATTTCATTTCATTTCATTTCAGCTATTTCTGTAACTCCAAGATTATTCTGAAAGAAATTCTGGATGTCAGAAGTTACTGTGTAACTCCTAGAAGCCTCTCCCCTTTAGTGATATAACTTTTAGTAATTATGCTTTAATTGCCACTGTTACACTGTGTCTGTTTAGCATGTCCTCTTCTGTTGTATGCATGGTGAGGTGGCTTGTGAGAGAGGCTGGAGTAGCTAGGTAAGACAGCACATATTTATGTCTCTGTGTTGTTTCTATTCCCTTTGAAGTTGTGCTGAAATCCAATTTATCTTCTTTAGCATCATCATCATTTTTATTTATTTTCATCACAAATGTTTCTACCATCTCCCTGGCATCCCTCATAGAGCTATTCCCCAGCCCCTTTGCTTCTAAGAGAATGCCCTCACTTGGGCATTCATGCTCTGGAGCATCAAGTCTCTATAGGATTAGAAGCATCCTCTCCCACTGAGGCCAGAAAAGGCTGCCCTCTGATACATGTGTGCCTCAGGCTTCATAACAGCCTATATATGTGTTTGTTCTTTGGTTGGTGGCTTGGTCTTTGGGAGATCAAAAGGGATAGACTGGTTGATACTGTTGATCTTCCTAAGGGGCGGCTATCCCTTTCAGATCCTTCAATCTTTCTCCAAACTCTCCCATTAGGGTTCCCAACCTCAGTCCAATGGTTGGTTATATGTATCTTCATCTGTTTCAGTCACCTGTTAGTAGCTCCTCTCAGAGAATAGTCATGCAGGGCTCCCATATGTAAACACATTATTTAGCATCAGGAATAGTGACAGGTTTGGTGCCTGCCCACAGGATGGATCCCAAGCTGTGCCAGTCACTATTCTATCATTCCTTCAGTCTCTGCTGCATTTTTCTCCCTACATTTCTTTCATACATAAAGAATTTTGGGTTGAAAATATTGAATGTGGGTTGGTCTCCCTATCCTTCATCTGGAGGCCATGTCTGACTGCTAGAGGTGGTCTCTTCAGGTTCCATATTCCCACTATTGGGCATTTTGGCTGTGGTTACCCACACTGAGTTCTGGGAGGCCCCTCTACCCCATGTGTCTGGGAAATTTTAAAGGTTGTAAACATTCCCACCCCTGGCAGATACATATTCCTATTCATTCTCCAGGACCTCTGGGTTTCTATCCTGTCTTTCCCCATAAATGATCCTGTTCAGCATTTGTGCCTTCCCTCTCCCCTCTGCCAACCAGATCACTCTCTCACTTTCCATCTCATGATTATTTTGTTTCCCCTTCTAAGAAGCATCTTTCAGTCTTCCAGTTTAACTCTTTAGGGTCTGTGGGGTGCATCATCGGTATTATGTACTTATTGGATAATATCTATTTTTCAGCGAATACATACAATGTGTGACCTTTAGGCTATGGGTTACTGTACATGGGATAATTATTTTTAGTTCCATCTATTACCCTCTAAAAACATGATGACCTTGCTTTTAATACCCAAATAGTAGTCCATTGTGCAATGAACCACATTTTCTGTATCCATTCTTCAGTAGAGGGACCTCTGGGCTGCAGTTTCTGGCTATTATGAATAATACTGCTATGACCACAGTAGAGAATGTATTCTTGTGATATTGTGGAGCATCTTTTGATTATATGGCCAAGAGCAATATAGGTGGGTTTTCTGGTAGAACTGTTTCCAATGCTCTGAGTAACTGCCAAATTTATTTCCAGAGTGGTTGTACCAGTTTTCAATCTTACCAGCTGTAAAGGAATGTTCGCTTTTCTCCATGTCCTTTCCAGCATGTGTTGTCTACTCAGTTTTTAAACTTAGTCATTCTGATTGGTAATAAATAGAACCTCTTCAACTTGTAAAGTTTATGTAAAGCAAAGAACAGTCTCAGTAGGACAAAATGAAACCTACAAATTGGAAAAGATCTTCACTAACTCTATATACAATGTATGACTACTATCAAAAATATGTAAAGAAAACAAGATGTTGGATGGCAAAAATACACATAACCCAGTTAAAAATTGAGATACAGAGTGAAACAAAGATTTCTCCACAAAGGCTTCATTGAATAACCAAGAAGAATTTACAGAAACAATAAACATCCTTAATTATCAGGGAAAGGCAAATTGAAACAACCCTGTGAAATCTGATTTCTTTTAAAATTACATATGATGTCTCCTTGGCCCATTATTGGACAAAAAATTTTATTTTTATGTGTGTGATGGGTATTTAATGGCACAAGAACACCCTTCAGAATCAAAGAGGTATCAAATATTCATTGATAAAATAAATTGATTAAAAACAACAGAAAGTCTCAGACACCAGGAAAGCAGGAGTTTCCCAGGACCCACCAAGGAAGACATTAGATAAAATATCATACAAAGGGGAGAGAGAAACTGTAGAGGCCATAACCAGAGGTTAGGCATGGCCCCTGGTTGAGGAATGGGGCCACCCACACTTCTCAAAAATTTTAACACAGAACTGTTCATGTCCAAAGGAAATACAGGGGCTAAGAGTGGAGCAGAAACTGAATTAAAGGACATCCAGAGACTGCCCCATCTGGGAATCATCCCATATAGAGTCACCAAACCCAAACACTATTGTGGATGCCAAGAAGTGCTTGCTGACCAGGGAGACCGGCTGGGAGGAGTCAGTATGCTCTGATGAGTACAGTAGGCCCCAGCATGAGCCTTCTGGTGTCTGCTTCAGGATCTGAACAGCCTGGCCCACAGCACTCAGTCTCCAGGAAGTACAAGAGGCCTGGTGTGCACCTAGAGGCAGATTGGGAGCACACTGCTTGCTCCAGTGGCCTTTGACTGGAGCCTTCAGATCTCCACTTCGTGATCCAGAACAGCCTGGGCTGCAACACCACATCTCCAGGTCCTGCAAGAGGCCAGAGGGGCACCCAGGAGGCCGGCTGGGAGGAGTCAGTGAGCTCTGGTGAGCCCAGCAGACCCTAGCGGGAGCCTTCCGGTGTCTGCTTTGGGATCTGAACAGCCTGGGCCACAGCACCCTGTCTCCAGGCATTGCAGGAGGTCAGCTGTGCACCAGAGGCTGACTGGGAAGAGGCAGCGCACTGGTGAGTCCAGCATTGACAAGACCAAAAAACACCAATGAGAACTAGAAGGCAAAGGGCAAATGCAGGAACTTCACTAACAGAAATCAAGGAAATATGGCAGCATCTGAACCCAATTCTACTTTAACAGCATGTCCTGGATACACCATCACCACAGAAAAACAAGATTTGGATTTAAAATCACTGGTCCTGATGCTGGTAGAGGAACACATGAAGGACATACTTAAAGAAATTCAGGAGAAAATGTATCAAAAGTTAGAAGCCCTTACAATGGAAAAACAAAAATCATTGAAAGAAATTCAGGAGAATACAAAAGCCAATGAAGAAGAAACAAAAAAATCACTTAAAGAAATACAGGAGAACTTTGGTCAACAGGCTGAGGTCATGAAAAAGGAAAGACAAAAATCTCTAAAAGAATTCCAGGAAAGGACAAAGAAGCAAGTGAAGGAGCTAAGCAAAACCATCCAGGATCTAAAATCAGAAGTAGAAACAACTAAGAAAACTCAAAGGGAGAAAACTTTGGAGATAGAAAACCTTGGGAAGAAATCAGGGGACATAGATGCAAATATCAACAACAGAATACAAGAGAGAAGAAAGAATCTCAGATGCTGAAGATACCATAGAAACCATGGATTCAACAGTTAAAGAAAATGCAAAATGCAAAAAGCTTGTAACCCAAAACATCCAGGAAATCCAGGACACAATGAGAAGACCAAACCTCAGTATTATAGGCATGGATGAGAGTGAAGATTTACAACTTAAAGGGCCAGCAAATATCTTCAATAAAATTATGGAAGAAAACTTCCCAAATCTAAAGAGAGAGATGCCCATGAATATACAAGAAACCTACAGAACTCCAAACAGATTGGACCAGAACAGAACTACCTCCCATCACATAATAATCAAAACACAAAATGTACTAAAGAAACAAAGAATATTAAAGGCAGTAAGAGAAAAGGCCAAGTAACATATAAAGGAAGACCTATCAGAATCACAGCAGACTTTTCACCTAAGATTATGAAAGCAAGAAGTTCCTGGGCAGATCTCATGCAAACTCTAAGAGAACACAAATGCCAACCAAAACTACTATACCCAGCAAAACTCTCAATCACCATAGATGGAGAAACTAAGATATTTCATGACAAAACCAAGATTACCCAATATCTATCCACAAACTCAGCCCTACACAGGATAATAGGAGGAAAACACCAATACAAGGAGGGAAACTTCACCCTGGAAAAAGCAAGATAGTAACCTTCTCTCATCAAACCCAAAAGAAGTTAACCAATCAAATTTAAAAAATAACATCAAAAATGACAGGAAGTAATAATCACTATTCCTTAATATCGCCTAACATCAATGGACTCAGTGCCCAATAAAAAGACATAGACTAACCGACTGGATACTTAAACAGGACCCTACATTTTGCTGCATACAGGAAACACACCTCAGGGTCAAAGACAAACACTACCTTAGAGTAAAAGGCTGGAAGACAATTTTACAAGCCAATGGTCTCAGGAAACAAACTGGAGTAGCCATTCAAATATCAGATAAAAATTGACATTCAACCCAAAGTCATCAAAAGAGACTCTGAGGGACACTTCTTGCTGGTCAAAGGAAAAATACAACAAGAAGAACTCTCAATCCTGAACATCTATGCTCCAAATGCAGGGGTACCCTCATTCATAAAAGAAACGTTATTAAAGCTCAAAGCACACATTGCACCTAATACAATAATTGTGGGGGACTTCAACACTGCACTTTCCTCAATGGACCGCTCAGGAAAACAGAAACTGAACAGGGACACAGTGAAAATAATTGAAGCTTTGGACCAATTAGATTTAACAGATATATATAGAACATTCTATCCTAAAGCAAAAGAATATACCTTTTTCTCAGCACCTCATGGTATCTTCTCCAAAATCAACCATATACTTGGTCACAAGACAGACCTCAACAAATATAAGAAGATCGAACTAAACCCATGCCTCCTGTCACTGTAGAGTAAAAGTAGTCTTCAATAGCAACAAAAACAACAGAAAACCCACATACACATGGAAACTGAATAATATTTTACTCAATGAGACCTTGGTCAAGGAAGAAATAAAGAAAAAAATTAAAGACTTTTTAGAACTTAATGAAAATGAAGACACAACATACCCAAATCTATGGGACACAAAGAAAGCAGTGCTAAGAGGAAAACTCATAGCCCTGAGTGCCTCCAAAAAGAAAATGGAGAGAGCATACACTAACAGCTTAATGACACACCTGAAAGCCCTGGAACAAAAAGAAGCTATTTCACCCAGGAGGAGTAGAAGGCAGGAAACCATCAATCTCAGGGCTGAAATCAATCAAGTAGAAACAAAGAGAACCATACAAAGAATCAGCAAAACTAGGAGCTGGTTCTTTGAGAAAATCAACAAGATAGATAAACCCTTAGCCAGACTAACCAAAGGGAACAGAAACAGTATCCAGATTAACAAACTTAGAAATGAAAAGGGAGATATAACAACAGAAACTGAGGAAATTCAAAAAAATCTTTAGATCCTACTACAAAAGCCTATACTCCACACAACTGGAGAATCTGGAGGAAATGGAGAGTTTCCTAGACAGATATCTGACACCAAAACTAAATCAGGATCAAATAGATCATCTAAACAGTCCCATAACACCCGAAGAATAAAAAAGGGTCATAGAAATTCTCCCAACCAAAAAAAGCATGGGACAAGATGGCTTCAGTGCAGAATTCTATCAGACCTTCATAGAATACTTAACACCAATACTCTTCAAACTATTCCACAAAATAGAAACAGAAGGAACTCTACCCAACTCATTCTATGAAGCCACAATTACGCTGATACCAAAAACACAAAAGATCCAACAAAGAAAGAGAACTTCAGGCCAATTTCTCTTATGAATATTGATGCAAAAATACTTAATAAAATTCTTGCCAACCGAATCCAAGAACACATCAAATGATCATCCACCATGATCAAGTAGGCTTCATCCCAGGGATGCAGGGATGGTTCAATATAAGGAAATCCATCAATGCTATCTACTACATAAACAAACTCAAAGAAAAAAAACCATATGATCATCCCTTTAGAGGCAGAAAAAGCATTTGACAAAATTCAGCATCCTTTCATGCTAAAAGTCTTGGAAAGAACAGGTATTTAAGGTCCATACCTAAACATCATTAAAGTAATATACAGCAAACTGGTAGCCAACATCAAAGTAAATGGAGAGAAAATTCAAGCAATCCCACTAAAATCAGGGACTAGACAAGGCTGTCCTCTCTCTCCATATCTTTTCAACATAGTACTTGAAGTTCTAGCTAGAGCAGTTAGACAACATAATGAGGTCAAGGGGATACAAATTGGAAAGGAAGAAGTCAAATTATGACTATTTGCAGATGACATGATAGTCTACTTAAGTGACCCAAAAACCTCCACCAGAGAACTCCTACAGCTGATAAACAAATTCAGCAAAGTGGCTGGTTATAAAATCAACTCAAGCAAATCAGTTGCCTTCCTATACTCAAAGGATAAGCAGGCTGAGGAAGAAGTTAGGGAAATGACACCCTTCACAATAGCCACAAACAATATAAAGTATCTTGGTGTGACTATAACCAAACAAGTGAAAGATCTATACTACAAGAGCTTCAGGTCTCTGAAGAAGGAAATCAAAGAAGACTTCAGAAAATGGAAAAATCTGCCATGATTGTGGATCAGCAGTATTAATATAGTTAAAATGGCCATCTTGCCAAAAGCGATCTACAGATTCAACACAATCCCCATCAAAATCCCAACTCAGTTTTTCACAGAGTTAGAAAAATCAATTCTCAAATTCATCTGGAATAACAAAAAACCCAGGACAGCTGAAACTATTCACAGCAACAAAAGAAATTCTGGGAGACTCAGTATCCCTGACTTCAAGCAATACTACAGAGCAATTGTGTTAAAAACTGCATGGTATTGGCACAGTGACAGACAAGTATACCAATGGAATAGAATTGAAGATCCAGAAATGAATCCACACACCTATGGTCACTTGATCTTTGACAAAGGAGCCAAAAACATCCAGTGGAAAAAAGATACCCTTTTCAACAAATGGTGCTGGTTCAATTGGAGGTCAACATGCAGAAGAATGCGAATTGATCCATTCTTATCTCCATGTACTAAACTTCACTCCAAGTGGATCAAGGACCTCCATGTAAAACCAGACACACTGAAACAAATAGAAAAGACCCTTGAGGACATGGGCACAGGGGAAAAGTTCCTGAATAGATCACCAATAACTTATGCTCTAAGATTAAGAATTGACAAATGGGACCTCATAAAATTACAAAGTTTCTGTAAGGCAAAGTACACTGTTAAAAGGACAAAACGGCAACCACCAAATTGGGAAAGGATATTCATCAACCCTATATCTGATAGAGGGCTAATATCCAATATATAAAAAGAACTCAAGAAGTTAGACCCTAGGGAACCAAATACCCTATTAAAAATGGGGTACAGTGCTAAACAAAGAAATTTCACCTGAAGAAATTCAGATGGCCGAGAGGCACACGAAGTGCTCAGCATCATTAGTCATTAGGGAAATGCAAATCAAAACAACCCTGAGATTACACCTTACACCAGTCAGTATGGATAAGTTCAAACACTCAGGAGACAGCAGGTGTTGGCGAGGATGTGGAGAAAGAGGAACACCCCTCCACTGCTGGATGGGCTGTAAGATGGTACAACCACTTTGGAAATCAGTCTGGCGGTTCCTCAGAAAACTGGACATGACAATTCCGGAGGACCTTGCTATACCTCTCCTGGGCATATACCCAAAGGATTCCCTGGCATACTAAAAAGACACATGCTCCATTATGTTCATAGCAGCCTTATTTATAATAGCCCGAAGCTGGAAAGAACCCAGATGCCCCTCAATGGAGGAATGGATACAGAAAATGTGGTATATTTACACAGTGGAATACTACTCAGCAATTAGAAACAATGAATTCACAAAAATTTTAGGCAAATGGTTTGATTTGGAAAATATCATCCTAAGTGAGGTAACCCAGTCACAAAAGAATACACAGGGAATGCAATCTCTGATAAGTGGATATTAATTAGCCCAGAAGCCCTGAATACCCAAGGCACAAATCGCATAAGAAATGACTCACATGAAGAAGTATGGAGAGGGTCCTGATTCTGGAAAGGATTGTTCTAGAATTGGAGGGGAATATAAGGACAGAGAAAAAGGAGGGAAGTGATTGGAGAATGGATGGAGAGAAGAAGGTTTATGGAACATATGGGTAGGGGTGATCCGGGAAAGGGGAAATCATTTGGAATGTAAACAAAGTATATAGAAAATAAAAATATTAAAAAATTTAAAAAAAGAAGTGCTTGCTGGTATAATTGTCTCCTGATGGGTTCTGTCAGAGCCTGAAAAATACAATGGTGAATGCTCTCACAGCCAGCGATTGGAATGAGTATGGGGTCCCAAATGGAGGAGTTAGAGAAAGGACTGATGGAGCTGAAGGAGTTTGGAACCTCATAAGAAGAACAAAAATATCAACTAATCAGACCCCCTCCCAGAGCCCCCAGGGATTAAACCATCAACCAATCAAATGGAGGCACCCAGGGCTCCAGCTGCATATGAAACAGAGGGTAGCCTTGTTAGACATCAATGGGAGGAAAGACCCCTTGCTCTTATGAAGTCTCAGTGCCCCAATGTATGGGAATGCCTGGGCTGGGAGGAGGAAATATGTTTGCGGGAGTGGGAGGGTGTGGGGAGCACCCTCATAAAAGTAGGTAGAGGGGGATGAGATATGGCATTTCAGGGGTAGGAGTAAAATCAAGAAAGGGGATGATATTTGAAATGTAAATAAATAAAATATCCAATAAAAGAAAAAATTTTACAAAGAACTGAAAAAAAAAAACAGATTCTAGAAATAACTGAATTTCTAGTAGTCCTCAAATATATAATTCCACCCCAATCATCTCATTTTGCAGAAAATAAAAAGAGATTTAAGAAAGTGTTTTGCTTAACTAAGATCCCATGATAGCAATAAAAATCAAAAGGATTGTGAACAACAATGTTCACCTGTTTATACTTCTCACTCTCTAGTCCTTCGCTAACTTCAGGGAATATTTAAAAGTAACAGACCACTGAGAATAGTTTTAGCTATCCTGGGCTTTTTGTTATTCCAGATGAATTTGATAATTGTTCTTTCAAACCCTGTGAAGAATTGAGTTGGGATTTTGATGGGTATTGCATTGAATCTGTATATTGCTTTTGGCAAAATGGCCATTTTAACTATATTGATCCTGCCGATCCATGAGCATGGAAGGTTTTCCCAATTTTTGAGGTCTTCTTCCATTTCCTTCTTCAGAGTCTTGAAACTATTCTCAGCAACAAAAGAAATTCTGGGGGACTCAGTATCCCTGACCTCAAGCAATACTACAGAGCAATAGTGTTAAAAACTACATGGTATTGGTACAGACACTGGCAGGAAGATCAATGGAACAGGATTGAAGATCCAGAAATGAACCCACACACCTATGGACACTTGATCCTCGACAAAGGGGCTGAAAACATCCAATGGAAAAAAGATAGCCTTTTCAACAAATGGTGCTGGTTCAACTGGAGGTCAGCATGCAGAAGAATACGAATTGATCCATCCTTGTCTCCTTATACTAAGCTCAAATCCAAATGGATCAAGGACCTCCACATAAAGCCAGACACTCTGAAGCTAATAGAAAAGAAACTGGGGAAGACCCTTGAGGACATCGGTATAGGGAGAAAGTTTCTGAACAGAACACCAATAGCATATGCTCTAAGATCAAGAATTGACAAATGGGACCTCATAAAATTACAAAGTTTCTGTAAGGCAAAGGACACCATCAAGAGGACAAATCAACAACCAACAAATTGGGAAAAGATCTTCACCAATCCTACATCAGATAGAGGGCTAATATCCAATATATATAAAGAACTCAAGAAGCTAGACTCTAGAAAACCAAACAACCCTATTAAAAAATGGGGTACAGAGTTAAACAAAGAATTCTCACCTGAAGAACTTCGGATGGCAGAGAAACACCTTAAAAATTGCTCAACTTCATTAGTCATTAGGGAAATGCAAATCAAAACAACCCTGAGATTTCACCTTCCACCAGTCAGAATGGCTAAGATTAAAAATTCAGGAGACAGCAGGTGTTGGAGAGGATGTGGAGAAAGAGGAACACTCCTCCACTACTGGTGGGGTTGCAAATTGGTACAACCACTCTCGAAATCAGTCTGGCGGTTCCTATGAAAACTGGGCACCTCACTTCCAGAAGATCCTGCTATACCACTCCTGGGCATATACCCAGAGGATTCCCCACCATGTAATAAGGATACATGCTCTACTATGTTCATAGCAACCCTATTTATAATTGCCAGATGCTGGAAAGAACCCAGGTATCCCTCAACAGAAGAGTGGATGCAAAAAATGTGGTATATCTACACAATGGAGTACTATTCAGCCATTAGAAACAATGAATTCATGAAATTCTTAGGCAAATGGATGGAGCTAGAGAACATCATACTAAGTGAGGTAACCCAGACTCAAAAGGTGAATCATGGTATGCACTCACTAATAAGTGGATATTAACCTAGAAAACTGGAATACCCAAAACATAATCCACACATCAAATGAGGTACAAGAGGAACGGGGGAGTGGCCCCTTGTTCTGAAAAGACTCAGTGAAGCAGTATAGAGCAAAATCAGAACAGGGAAGTGGGAAGGGTTGGGTGGGAAAACAGGGGGAGGGAAGGGGACTGATGGGACTTTCAGGGAGTGGGGGTCCAGAAAAGGGGAAATCATTTGAAATATAAATAAATATATCAATAAACTAAAAAAATAAATAAATAAAAGTAGCAGACCTTATATGGTCAACACGGAAAACGTATAATTGAAATCCAATTGCAATGTTGTTGTGGGCATGAGTGCTTATAATTAGAATTAAAATCACTAAATTCATTTTGAACTAACATAAATTATTGTAAAATATAATCTATTACTACTTATATACTTAATTATGCCTTTGGATAATTGACACTTAAAACTAATAAAGGCTGCTTCTGCCTTGAGTTCAAATTATCAGCTGTTACTAGGAGGCTGTCATCACTCCCTAACATTTATGTCTAATAGAATATGTATAAATGGACCTCTTTTACACTAAATAAAAGACTTATAGACTTTGATGTATGGAATCTATATACTCATTATAATACAACATGAAGGTATTGTCCATCCACATGGCCTAGAAGGCTCCTCAAATTATGTATTTTGGAAGAGAGAAAGGGAAAGATTGAAAGAGAAAGAAAGAGAGAGGGAGGACAAAATAAATGACTGCCTAAAAATTAAGACATGTGTATGTGTACTGGATTAGATTTTGTAGTAATTTAAATATATATATTACTCTAAGAATACAAGTATATATATTATATATTCTAAGAGTATATATTTGCAAAGTGTACGTTAAATTTTTACATTTATAGCATACATTGTGAAATAATAGAAATCAAATTCATGATTATTAGGCTTTCCATTTCCTAAAAAGTCTTTATGTATTTGTGGGAAGATTCAGATATGTTCCTAAAGAATTAATTGATGGAAAAATATATTTAAATTGATTTGACTACATTATTCAGTACAAAAATATATTCTTTAAAGTAGGAAACAAGAAAAGTCTGATAACTCTTCCAACATAGAACTAGGAAGATATTTTAGAATAGAGATTATATAACATGATGAACCAAGAAGGACCATACAGTTTCCTTGAGTAGAAAAGATAAAATCAAGTTCTAATGTAGCGAATGTACTGTAGATAACCTGGTAGAATACAGTGTGGGAGAAAAGAAATGCTAGGAACTCTTTGTCATGTCCTCTGTCACACAAATCCATTCATTGCCAATGAACAAAGTTGAGGCAATAGAGAACACCTCCAGCATTAGAAAAGTCCCATCTACAATTTACACAACACAGGGAGAGTTGGTAAAGTCACCAATTTCATCTATCATAGCAAAAAATATCAAAATCACAAATTATCAAGTGAGAACTAAAGTTTTTCCAACAAAATAGTGAATGATTAGCTGGTGAATTAATCCTGATTGGCTGTTTCTTCATTTCATTTAATGTGGAGAATAAGTGTCAAGATCCTTCTGAGTGTCTTAAACCCATTTCAAGTTTAGTATAAACAAACTAAAATTGAAAAAATATCCATGTAGAAACCACTTAAAATATAGCACATCCAGTAAAACAAATAACTATGTATAAAATGTATTAGAAAAATGTCTCCATACTTTCAAATATCACTCAATTCAGATTGTTTAAAAGATAGTCACAGTAAAATTTGTTGACACAGTTATCTAAGACTTTACCATAATTACATTATTTGTGTGTGTACATACATATATGTATATATGTATACATAAGATAGTGTAAGATGTAAGATAGTGGAAATATAATGTGATAAAGAACTCAACAGAATAGTTTTAAGAAATCTAGATTCAAACCATCAGAGAAAAATTACCACAATGGAGTGAATGGAATGGGTAGAAGAACAAAGAAAAAGAGATAAGTGATTTCTAAGACAACTCCACAGAGTTGTATATGCTCAGAATTTCATGATGTGTAAGAAAGGAAAAGAATTAAACCTTCCATACCATCCGGAACTAAACAGTCAAACACTGTGTTAACTCTGTACTTATCAGTTTTCCTATTTTTTTATTTAATTTCCACCATTTTTCATATATTATTACTGTATTTATACCATCTTACTCCTTCATTCCTTTCCTTTTTGAATTCCTCCTATGCTTCTCAAATTCATCTTTTCATCTTTGTGTCATTTACTTATTATTATTGTGTTTGTGTGTGTCTCTCTCTCTCTGTGTGTGTGTGTGTGTGTGTGTGAGAGAGAGAGAGAGAGAGAGGTAGAGAGAGAGAGAGAGAGAGAGAGAGAGAGGTAGAGAATTAATCAGCTGAGTCCAGTTAGTACTGCTCATATGTGTCTGTGTTTAGGGCTGGCCACGTGGTGTTGGAAAACATCTCAGGGGTATTTATAAGACACATAGGAAAGAAATATCCTTCAGGAAGAGAAAGCCTCATCAGTCTAGAGTTCAAGGCTGAATTTAAGTATCATATGAACCACTTTCTTGATTTGATCTGAACAGTAGTTAAGCATCCTTAAACAAGGTTTCATTTTTTTAGCTGTAATATATCATGATGAATGGTAAGTGGTTAAGGATTCCTCTGAGGATGAAATGCAATAACATATATCAAAGGTCATCATCTACAAGTTTACATAATGAAGTTGCAAGTAAGTAAACCAAATATTGCTACAATCCTCTAGAAAACATATACTTTGTTACCACCAAGAAGGTGATGAGATTATTTTCATCTTGTATTTTATTTTTTATGTTTATATGTGGGTGTCTGTGTGGGTGTGTTGTGCATTAATATAATGTTCAAGGCATCTAAAGCCATCTTTTGGACTATAGCATGATTTTGTTTTGCTCTTTGTTTGTTTGTTTGTTTGTTTAGTACAAATCAACAGAACCCTGCCAGATATCTCAGAGTGAAAGGTTCTTGCTACGTGAAACCTGATATCAATCCTCAGGACTCACATAAGTTGACAAAAGAAAATAATGATCAACTTTCATCAGCAGCTCCTCGATCGCCTGCCCTGGCCTGGCGTGCATATATAGTAATAAAAACAGCACGGTGTTTGCACAAAGTGGAATTTTTGTCAGTGGGATGGCATAGAAGATACACATTTAAGTCCACACAATTATGGCCAACTTGCTTATGATAAAGATACTATTACACCCACTGGATGTGTGATGGCCTATGTAATAAACTATATTGAGGAAAAAGATTATCTATTTTCCCTCAAAAGATGAGGAAAGTGAGTGAAATTAAATACTACTCTCTGACCTGCTTAAAAGTAAACTCCAAATGGATCAATGATCAAACATAAATTCTAAAATTCTGTATATGTTCGTTCAAAATATAGTGAGTATAATACCACATGCAGACACAGAAAAGGACATTCTAAATAGAATGCAATTCACTCAGGAAACAAGGCAAACAACTGATAAACAGAATCTTATTAAATTAAAATACTTAACTTCCAAGGAAAGAAACAGCAGCCTAATGAATAGGGAAAAGCCTTATCTGGCTTTATATCTGAAAAGAGTTAATAACTAGCATATACAAGCATAAAGAATTAAATAATCTGATCAAAATCAATATAGAATTCTCAAAAGAAAAATTAATAAAGGCTAATAGATGTGTTAAAGGGTTCAACACCATTACTAATCATAAAACTGCAACTTAAAATTACTTTGATATACCATCTTATCACAGTGAGAATAACATCAGCAAGAAACCCACCAATCAAAGATCAGGCATGGGCTGGACCCACTACACAGCATACATATGTAGCAGATGTGCAACTTGAGCTATGGGTGGGTTCCCCAACAAATGGTTCTGTGGCTGTGCCTGAATCTGTTGCCAGCCTGTGAATTCTATTCTTCTAAATGGGCTGCCTTGTCTGGTATCAGCGGGAGAGTATGAGTCTAGTCCTGCAATGAGTTGATGTGAGGTGCGAGTTAGAGGATGATACCCAGGGCAGCTTGCCTTTTTCAGAGGAGATGAGGATGAGGGAATTGGGAAAGTCTCTCTGTGAGGGGCAATAGGAAGAGAGGGGAGTATGATACTGGAATACAAAGCAGATAAATAAATGAGTGAGATTCATACATTTTCCCTTGGGTCCTCCTCCTTCCCTTCCCTTGGGTCCATCTCCTCCTTATTACCCTCTTTCTTGGTGTCTATGGATTGTAGAATGGTTATCTTGTACTTTATGTCTAATGTCAAATTACAAGTGTGTACATATCAACCCTGTCTTTCTGGATCTGCATTACCTCACTCAGGATGATATTCTCAATTTCCATCCACTTGCCTACAAATTTCATGATGACTTTGTTTTTAATAGCTGAAAAATATTTCACTGTGCAGATGTAACATTTACTTTATTAGTTGTGGCACATTTAGATTGTTTCCAGTTTCTGGCTATTATGAATAAAGCTGCTATAAGGAAGTTTAACAAAGATGTCCCTATCATATAGGGACTATAGTAGTCCATCTTTTGGGTATGTCCACAGTGGTATAGCTGATTTTTGACAGAACTATTCTCAATTTTCAAAGACATTTCCAAAATGATTTCTAATGTAGTTTGGCAAGTTTTCCCTCCCATCAGCAGTGGAAGAGTGTCCCTCTCGCTCTACATCCTAGGCTTCTTCTGTCATTTGAGGTTTTAATCATATACCTTCTGACAGCTATAACTTGGAATATCAATGTAGTTTTGATTTGCATTTCCCTTAAGACTAAGAACATTGAACATTTCTTTCAGTGTTTTTTATCCATTCTAGATGCCTGTTGGCAAATCTCTGTTTAGCTCTGTACCCCATTTTTCAATTGGGTTACTTGGTTTGTTAATGTCTATTTTTTTCTTTTCCAACTGTTCCCCAATATTTTTCTGTTTTTTATTGGTTATTTTATTTACATTTCAAATGTTATTCCCCTTCCCAGGTTCCCCTCCAGAGGAATGGGGCCACCCACCCACTTGAAAAATATTAATCCAGAATTCCTCCAGTCAAAAAAGAAATGCAGGGACAAATTGGAGCAGAAAATGAAGAAAAGACCATCCAGAGACTTTCCCACCTAGTGATTCATCAGACACTATTGATGATGCCAAGAAGTGTTTCCTGACAGGGCCCTGGTATGGCTGTCCCCTGAGAGGCTCTGCCAGAGCTGGATTAATACAGATACAGATGTATACAGCCAAACACTGGACAGAACATGGGGACACCAATGGGGAAGTTAGGGCAAGGGCTATAGGAGCTGAAGGGGTTTCCAATTTTATAGGCTATCTATTTTTTTTTTTTTTTACTTTTGGATTTGGTTTTTTCAAGACAAAGTTTCTCTACATAGCCCTGGCTGTCCTGGAACTCATTCTTTAGACCAGGCTGGCCTCGAACTCAGAAATGCACCTGCCTCTGCCTCCCAGAGTGCTGGGATTACAGGCATGTGCCATCACCACCTGGCAGGATATTTATTTTTTTCAGTTTTTTGATATTTTAGATATTAGTCCTCAGTCAGATGAGGAGTTGAAGATCTTTTCCCACTATCTAGGCTGGCATTTGGTGCTATTAATGGAATATTTAGCCTTGCAAAAGCTCTTCACATTCATGAGGTTTAACTACTAATTACTGATATTAGCATGTGAGGTATTGGTGTTCTGTTCAGGAATTTATCTCCTGTGCCAATGAATTCAAGATGATGCCCTACTTTCTCATCTATTAAATTTACTGTCTGCTTTTATGTTGAGATCTTTGATCTACTTTTACTTCAGTTTGTGCAAGGTGATAGATTTGGGTCTATTTGTATTCTTCTCCATGCAGACATCCAGTTGGTTTTGGCAAATCTCTTTCAGATAAATGGTTATTAAAAATTATCACCAATTCTGTAGATGGTGTCTTCGATATGTTTTTCCTTCATATCCAATATTCCATTAGTAGTGATTTTATTGCTATGCTCCTTTAGCAGAAAAGTAATATTTGGTTTTCCCCCAATCCCATGCCCTACCTTGTCTCAGGTTCATGGTCACTTAAACAGTCTGATGTATTTGTTTCATCTCATGGAATGGACCATAGAACCAGTTTAAACGACAAGAAATGTTGTTCTTATTACATTCATATCAGTATTCTTTCAATGACAGTATCTGGCAGGCAAATTCTCTACTATGGCTCCTGGTCATTAAAGCAATGTGAAATTGATAGTGACATTTCTTCTCATAGACCATGAATAGAACCTTTTATCAGCATTAAAGTTACCTTGTGGCAGTGAGCTTTCTTTTGAGTACCAGCGTAACTTTTCCAGGCTTTATGACATACATTCATCATGAGTATCTTACTGTAAAGTTGTGAAGAGTAACAAATGACATTGTTCTCCAATGCTTGTTTGGGAGTCCTTTAGGGGAATAGGACTCCTTGGCCAAGTATTTAAAGTGTTACCTGATCCTGGTTGAAAGTTCTTTATTTGATTGCATATGATAGTGTACTGTCTACCACATTATATGGAGTGATTCCATTTAAAATTATTCTATATACATATGTTCTTTTTTTTAATTCGATATATTTTTTATTTACATTTCAAATGATTTCCCCTTTTCTAGCCCCCAACTCCCCGAAAGTCCCATAAGCCCCCTTTTCTCCCCCTATCCTCCCACCCACCCCTTCCCACTTCCCCGTTCTGGTTTTGCCCTATACTTCTTCACTGAGTCTTTCTAGAACAAGGGGCCACTCCTCCTTTCTTCTTGTACCTCATTTGATGTATGGATTATGTTTGGGGTATTCCAGTTTTCTAGGTTAATATCCACTTATTAGTGAGTGCATACCACGAGTCACCTTTTGAGTCTGGGTTACCTCACTTAGTATGATGTTTTCTAGCTCCATCCATTTGCCTAAGAATTTCATGAATTCATTGTTTCTAATGGCTGAATAGTACTCCATTGTGTAGATATACCATATTTTTTGCATCCACTCTTCTGTTGAGGGATACCTGGGTTCTTTCCAGCATCTGGCAATTATAAATAGGGCTGCTATAAACATAGTAGAGCATGTATCCTTATTACATGGTGGGGAATCCTCTGGGTATATGCCCAGGAGTGGTATAGCAGGATCTTCTGGAAGTGAGGTGCCCAGATTTCGGAGGAACCGCCAGACTGATTTCCAGAGTGGTTGTACCAATTTGCAACCCCACCAGCAGTGGAGGAGTGTTCCTCTTTCTCCACATCCTCTCCAACACCTGCTGTCTCCTTAAATAAGCTTCTAAAATACTATGTTTCCATTTGACTTTAAGACCTGTAGTGTTAGTTATTCTTTCCAATATTTACTTTTAACTCTTCCATCACTCTCCCATTCTAATCCTCCTGTTATCGATTCCTCAATATCTGTTTCTAATACTATCACCCATGTCCCCTTCATTAGAAGATGCCTTAGTCCCCCATGGCCACTTATTAGCTATATAGTCTCCATGAGTGTTTGAAACAAAAGAAACCTACCTAAAGTTTAAAAGTGAACATCCCTGTGTAAGAGGAATTAATGCTTATCTTTTGAGGTCTTGGCTACTTCGCTCTGTATGACTGTTTCTGGGTCCCTCCATTTACCTGAAAATTTCATAATTGTACTTTTCTTAACAGCTCAATAATATTTTATTGTGTAAATGTGTCATATTTTGATTATCTGTTCGTTGGTGGACATCTACGGTTATTTTCAATTTCCAGCTATTATGTATGGAACATCAATGAACATGAAAGGTAAGGAAGTAAGGTGAAGAGACCTTTCAATAAATGTTCAGAAGTGGCATAGCTATATCATGTGGAAGACCTTTCCCAAGTTTTATGAGTAAACTGCACTCTGATCAGTTTTGCACTCAGACCAGCAATGAACAAGTGTTCTCATTTTCCTGCATCTTTATTTTCAGACTTTTTTTCTTTATTGATATATTTTTTATTTACATTTCTAATTATTTCCCCTTTTCTGGGTCTCCACTCCCCACAAGTCCCATAAGCCCTCTTCCCTCCCCCTGTTCCTCCATCTACCCCTTCCCAATTCCCTGTTCTGGTATTCCCCTATACTGTTGCACTGAGTCTATCCAGAATCAGGGGCCACTCCTCCATTCTTTTTGGACCTCATTTAATATGTGGATTATGACTTGGGTATTCAAAGTTTTTAGGCTAATATCCACTTATCAGTGAGTGCATACCATGATTGATCTTTTGAGACTGTGTTACCTCACTTAGTATGATGTTCTCCAGCTCCATCCATTTGTCTAAGAATTTCATGAATTCATTGTGTCTAATGGCTGAATAGTACTCCATTGTGTAAATATACCACATTTTTTGTATTCATTCCTCCATTGAGGGATACCTGGCTTCTCTCCTGCTTCTGGCTACTACAAATAGGGCTGCTATGAACATAGTGGAGCATGTGTCCTTATTGCATGCTGAAGAATCCTCTGGGTATATGCTCAGGGTGGTATAGCAGGGTCCTCAGGAAGTGTCATGCCCAGTTTTCTGAGGAACTGCCAGACTGATTTCCAAAGTGGTTGTACCATCTTGCAATCACACCAGCAGTGGAGGAGTGTTCCTTTCTCCAAATCCTCGCCAACACCTGCTGTCTCCTGAGTTTTTGACCTTAGCCATTCTGACAGGTGTGAGGTGAAATCTCAGGGTTGTTTTGATTTGCATTTCCCTAATGATTAATGATGTTGAACATTTCTTAAGGTGTTTCTCAGCTCTCTGAAGTTCTTCATGTGAAAATTCTTTGTTTAGCTCCGTACCCCACTTTTTAATGGGGTTATTTGGATCTCTGGGTTCTACTTTCTTGAGTTCTTTGTATATATTAGATATTAGCCCTCTGTTGGATTTAGGGTTGGTGAAGATCCTTTCTAATAGTGGCGTCATCGAAGGAGTTGGGTAGTGTTCCTTCTGTTTCTATTTGGTGGAATTGTTTGAAGAGTATGGTGTTAAGTCTTCTTTGAAGGTCTGATAGAATTCTGCACTGAAACCATCTGGTCCTGTGCTTTTTTTGGTCAGAAGGCTATCTATCACCCCTTCTATTTCTTTAGGGGTTATGGGTCTGTTTAGATGGTCTATTGGATCCTGGTTTAGTTTTGGTATTTGGTATCTGTCTTAAGAAAATGTCCATTTCCTCCAGATTCTCCAGTTGTGTTGAGTATAGGCTTTTGTAGTAGGAGCTGATGATTTTTTGAATTTCCTCGGTTTCTATTGTGATATCTCCCTTTTCATTTCCAATTTTGTTAATTTGGATACTTTCTCTGTGCCCTTTGGTTAGTCTGGCTAAGAGTTTATCTATCTTGTTGATTTTTTTCAAAGAACCAGCTTTTGGTTTTGTTGATTCTTTGTATGGTTCTCTTGGTTTGTACTTGATTGATTTCAGCCCTGAGTTTGATGATTTCCTGTCTTCTCCTCTACCTGGGTGAATTAGCTTCTTTTTGTTCCAGGGCTTTTAGTTGTTCTGTTAATCTTCTAGTGTATGCTCTCTCGAATTTCTTTTTGGAGGCACTCAAAGCTATGAGTTTTCCTCCTAGCACTGCTTTCATTGTGTCCCATAGATTTGGGTATGTTGTGCCTTCATTTTTGTTAAATTTTAAAAAATCTTTGTTTTCTTTCTTTATTTCTTCCTTGGCCAAGGTAATATTGAGTAGAGTATTCAGTTTCCATGTGTATGTGGGCTTTCTGTTGTTTTTATTGTTACTAAAGACCACTTTTACTCCATAGTGATCTGATAGGAGGCATGGGATTATTTCAATCTTCTTATATTTGTTGAGATCTGTGTTGTGACCAACTATATGATCGATTTTGGAGAAGGCACCATGAGGTGCTGAGAAAAAGGTATATTCTTTTGCTTTGGGATGAAAATTTCTATATATATCTGTTAAATCTAATTGGTTCAATGCTTCAATTAGTTTCACTGTCTCCCTGTTTAGTTCTGTTTTCCTGATCGATGCATTGGTGAGTGTGGAATGTTGTAGTTACCCACAATTATTGTGTTAGGTGCAATGTATGCTTTGAGCTTTAGTAAAGTTTCTTTTATGAATTAGGGTGCCCTTGTATTTGGAGCATAGATGTTTAGGATTGAGAGTTCTTCTTGTTGGATTTTTCCTTTGACCAGCAAGAAGTGACCTTCCATGTCTCTTTTGATGACATTATGTTGAAAGTCAGTTTTATCTGATATTAGAATGGCAACTCCAGCTTGTTTCCTGGGACCATTGCTTGTAGAATTGTCTTCCAGCCTTTTACTCTAAGGTAGTTTTTGTCTTTGACACTGAGGTTTGTTTCCTGTATGCAGCAAAATGTAGGGTTTTGTTTACGTATCCACTCTGTTAGTCTATGTCTTTTTATTGGGGAATTGAGTCCATTGATGTTCAGATATCTTAAGGAGTAGTGGTTATTGTTTCTTATCATTTTTGATTTTAATTTTATACTTGTGTGGTTATCTTCTTTTAGGTTTGATGAAAGAAGCTTAATATCCTGCTTTTTCCAGACTATAGTTTCCCTTGTTTTAATGGTGTTTTCCCCCTATTATCCTTTGTAGGGCTGGGTTTGTGGAAAGATATTGTGTGAATTTGGTTTTGTCATGGAATATCTTGGTTTCTCCACCTATAGTGATTGAGAGTTTTGCTGGATATAGTAGTCTTGGCTGGCATTTGTGTTCTCTTAGAGTCTGCATGAGCTCTGCCCAGGATCTTCTAGCTTTCGTGGTCTCCGGTGAGAAGTCTGGTGTAATTCTGATAGGTCTTCCTTTATATGTTACTTGACCTTTTTCTCTTACTGCCCTAAGTATTCTTTCTTTGTTTAGTACATTTGGGGTTTTGATTACTATGTGACGGGAGGTATTTCTTTTCTGGTCCACTCTGTTTGGAGTTCTGTAGGCTTCTTTTATATTCATGGGCATCTCTCTCTCTCTTTAGGTTAGGGAAGTTTTCTTCCATAATTTTGTTGAAGATATTTGCTGGCCCTTTAAGTTGTAAATCTTCACTCTCATCAATGACTACAATCCTTAGATTTGGCTTTCTCATTGTGTCCTGGATTTCCTGGATGTTTTGGGTTAAAAGCTTTTTGCACTTTACATTTTCTTTGACTGTTGAGTTCATGGTTTCTATGGTATCTTCGGTATCTGAGATTCTTTCTTCTATCTCTTGTATTCTGTTGTTGATATTTGCATCTATGGTCCCTGATTTTTTTCCCAAGGTTTTCTATCTCCAAAGTTGTCTCCCTTTGTGCTTTCATAGTTGTTTCTACTTCTGTTTTTAGATCATGGAAGTTCTTGCTCAGTTCTGTCATTTGATTGTTTGTTTTCCTCTAATTCTTTGAGCGATTTTTGTGTTTCCTCTTTCATGACTTCTGCCTGTTGATCAAACTTCTGTATTTTTTTAAGTGATTTTTGCATTTCCTCCTTATTGGCTACTAACTTCTGACCCATATTCTCCTGAATTTCTTTAAGTGATTTTTGTGTTTCCCTTGTAAGGGCTTCTAGCTTTTGATCATTTTTCTCCTGAATTTCTTTAAGGGATTTATTTATGTCCTTCATGTGTTCCTCTAACAGCATCCTTACCAGTGCTTTTAAATCCAAATCTTGTTTTTCTGGTGTGTTGGGGTATCCAGGACTTGCTATTGTTGGGGAATTGGGTTCAGATGCTGCCATAATGCCTTGCTTTCTGTTAGTAAATTTCTTACGTTTGCCTTTACCCATCTAGTTCTCCCTGGTGTTAGATGGTCTTATTGTCACTGGCTGGTGCTTCAACCTACTGTGGATCTTTAAGGTTATTTCTGCAACACTGGATGACTGGGTTTCCTCTAGCACAGATTACTGATATGCTGCCTTCCTCTTTTGTGCCTTTGGAGCCCTGCTCAGTCTTGCCTCAAGCAATGTTATACTTGGGTCGTCAAGGTGAACCAGGTGTTCTCTGACTGCTCTGTTATGGGGCGAAGATGGTGTGGTGGGGGTCACTCCCTCTGTTGATTCTCACATAGGACAAAGGTCCCGTGACCTACCGGCTTCCAGATGAATCACCTATGTGCTCAGTTCCTGAGTGCAGGCAGACCCCTGGTGGTTTGCACCCCCAGAGATCTAAAGCTCAGGGTGATACAGTACCTAGTGACCCTTTTCTGTCCTGGCAGGAAGTGAATATCTCCTGCATCTTAATCAACATCATTTGTTGTCATTTATTTATTTTGACCCTACTGATTGGAGTAAATTAAAATATCAAAGTAGTTTTAATTTGTGTTCCCTGATGGCTAATGATGCTGAATATTTCTAAGCATTTCTCAAGCATTTTGTGTCCTACCTTTTGAGAACTCTTTGTTAAACTCTACCTATGTCATCTATTTAATTGAACTACTTACTTTCTTGATGTTTATGTATTAAATTTCCTGTATATTCTATACATCTATAGTTGGTAAAAAAAATTTCCCATTGTGTAGGCTGATTCATTGTTCAAATGAGGATATCCTTTGCTGTGCATAAGCTTCTTAGTTTTATGAGGTATCATTTATTAATTGTTGTCTTAAAGTCTACACAGAGTCCTGTGTAAAAATATCATTCTTATGCTAATAACTTCAGGCATATTACCTCCTGTTCCTTCTCTCAGTTTCATGGTATGATACCATACCATATCATGGTCGTATATAAAAGTCCTTAATTTATTCTGAATTGTGTTTTGTGCAATGTGATAACTAGTCTATTTTCATTCTTCTATATGTAGATTTCCAGTTTGACAGATACTGGTTGTTGAAGGTCTTGATGTTTATCTAGTTTGTACTTTCAGCTTTCTGGTAAAACATCAGGTATCTATAATTGTGAGGAATCATGACAGCATCTTCACTTATATTGTATTGATGGCTATGCAAATGATTTAGCAATCTCATGCTGTTTTTATTTCAGTATCTATGTCAAGGCTTGCCTGAAACTCTGTATAAACTAGGCTTACCTTGAACTCATAGATACCTACCTTTGCTGTCAGATTCCTGAATTTAAAGGCATGCACAGCCATGCTCAATCTGGCTTACTGAGGTTTTTCTTTGCAGCATCATATCAATTTAGTTAGTATTCAGGAATTCTAACCCATTATTGAATTTTTTGATGTCTTGAATTTACACCCAAGGTATTTTATTTGAAATTCTGGTTTTGTATTTCACTCATACACTCATTGTGTTGTTCAAACATGTGTAATTTTCCTTTTCAAGTATCTATAAATTATTTAGATCATTAGCACTGTGAACCACTAATATGAGATTTTAAGTTTTAAAAAATAAATTGGGTCTACATTGATACTTTATCTGGAGTCAGTTTATTGATCAAATTTTTCTTTCTTCGTTTTGTCTATGTTTCTGAATTATTTTGATTTTTTAGATCTATGCACACAAATGAGTGCATGCACTCACAAAGGCTGAAGATATTGCTATTTCCTGAAGCAGGAGTTACAGACACTGTAAAGCACATATCATAGGTTCTGCAAAGCATATTCTGGTCCTCTAAAAGAGTTGTAACTTACTCTCAACAGCTCAGACAGTTTTTTTTTAATTTCTTCTCCAAACTAAAGTCTTTTCTTTCAGGAATGGTAATGTTCATTAGATTACTTAGTCTTAGTAGTATTGAGGTATCATTTTTCTGCTAAGAGATTGCTATTTTGATCCAGAGCCTCTACCCACTGTGTTCTGGTGATCAGATACTTCCCTGGATCAGCAGGGACCTCTGCCTGTGTTTATAGCTTTTTTAGGAGTTCTTGAATTTCCTAAACCTGTGTGCTATATTTTATTAATACTTGAGTTTCCTTGCTGGATACACAATGTCTACCCTAGGTTATGAAATTCCAAGATTCCCCATATACTTTATACTGTGTCTGATACCATTTACTTTCCCAAATCCCCAGTTTTCTTGTAGACTCTGAGATTTGTAAATCTCCCATGGTCCTACAGGTTTTGTACATGGCCAATTATATATATTCTTTAGGGTGTTTTGTTTTGCTTTGTTAGTTCTTTTCATTTCGTTTTTATGTATATTTTGCGTATATGTATATCTCTACACTGCTTGTATGTAATGCCCACAGTGGCAAGGTGTGTGTGTCACATCTCATCCTCTGATCCAGAGTTACTGATGTTGTGAGTAATGATGTGGGTGCCCAGAATTGAACACAGGACCTGTAAAAACAATTCTTAGCAACTGAGCTATTTCCCTGACCATAGTATTTGTAAATATTAATCTCTTGCTATTATTGTATGCTCTTTTATACTAGAAAATATAGTTTATAAATTGAAAAAAATTTAAAATATAATAATTATATATGCATGTATACATGTATGAAGATTGTGTTTGCTTTTACCACCCAAAACCAACTTTTGTTGATGCTTTCTTATACTTTTAGAAACCTATCAAATGTTTTGTCTTATTGGTTTGTAGTTGTGAGTCAATAGTATCATAACTTTACCATTTGAGACTGTTTTTCAACATCAATTCTAGTCTTAAGTAATAATATCTTACCTTCCTTTGTACATTTATCCCATTAATACTGAGCCACATAATGACATTTTTTCAAATGCTTTTTCTAATTAGTTTATAATTAGTTAGCTATGTGTTCTCCTTAGACAACATCTTTTTACACAATCTACAGTCTTTTGTTGCTTTACTTGTCTGGTACTATTATGTCCCAGAATCTAAATTATTTCATTACTTGATATTTTTCTCTGACTTAAAATCAGTCTTCTGTACTCATTTCTTTCGCCTCTTCTAGAAATGCTTTATTATCTAGAGACATAGCTTGGTGGCACACTACTTGATACTTTCTATGTGTAAGACCCAGTGTTTAAACTACAGAAAAAAAAGAAAAATTATATTTACATTGTTCTACTTACAATTGGTTTTCTCCTTAGCATGTCCTTGTTCTAGTTGTTGCTCTGAGCTGTCAGTTTCCAAAAATCCATGTTTAAGGCTATCCTTACAAATTTTTCACCACTGTAATTTCATTTATTGGGAAATTAATTGATACATGTATTTCCTTTCACTTGAATAGTCTCCTCAGGAGAGTGCAGCTCCTTCTGTTATAATTTTCATTATCTCTCTGCTGCATGCTCTATCATCTGGGTTATAAAAGAGTTTGAATTAGAGATAAGTGCATACAGAATCTGCAGAAGTAATATAAGTGAAAATACATTTGCTAGATTTGGTTATTACTAACATTTATATTTTATACAAAGTGTTCTCTCTCCTTTTGAAAATTTATTAATAAAAAGAGAAAGATTAACTACTTTGCGTACTACCATCTGTGGACTCAGACCTTGTGAAGTCAATGATCTTGAAGAAGAAATTAACCCCCTAAAATTTGTCCCTATCTTTTAAATGAAAATTCACAGGAAAAAATTCAATTCAAATTCCCAGACTGTCATTTCATAGAATATTCGGAACAATGGTCAGCTGAGTACAGCTCCAAACTATGCAGAGGCAAGACATGTGATTCTTTGTTCTACTAATTCAAATTGAGGAACTGAATGTTGACTATGATTCATTTACAGGGTGGAAAAAACATTTTTCTACCCAGTAAGGAAAACCCACAAAAGTTTCAAATGTAAAAAACAAAAACAACAACAACAAAAAACAAACAACAAACAAAAAAGAAAAAAGAGAGTGAAGATTTGTAGTTCAGGAACCATATACAGAGCAACAAGAAAAGTTCAGCCATTGAGTTGTGCTGTATATTTGTATACACGTAGACATACACGTATGTAAAAGAGTAATTAATAAGGACAGGTTTTTTAACTTGACAGTTAGGAGTGATTAGAGGTAAGCTATTTGTGAGAATCTAGGCAAAGAAAAGAAAGGAAGGCAATGATGTAATTTTGTTTGAATTATAATATATTTTTCAGAAGAGTTTCTTCTGAAGTAAGACATCTAGAGCTAAAATCATGCAAAAAATAAACTCTTTAGAGAATATATGAAGTGAGGGTCTTCTCTAAAGAAAGATATTCAAACAGAACAGACAGTCCCCAGGCTGAAGGAGGAAAGACTCCAAGAAAAGTCTCATCAAAGGAACCATTATTACAATGAGAACTCTATATTTAAGATTTCCTTGGCACAAGGAGAAAGAAGCTGCAGAGAATTCTATTAGAAGCTTTGCAATGTGGGGCAATTTGGGTTTTGTCATACAGCAGGCTTTCTTAAAAATAAAGAGGAAAAGGCATTTTATAGGGGTTAGTAAATGACTAAAAGACTTAATGTACACAAAACTATTTTTATACATGCACATCTACATATAGATACATATATATATGCATGATTTATAAACATGTAAATTAGACAATTCACAATGTTCCAAATATTTAATCTCAAATGATCTATTTATCCTGACTCAGTGAGGAAAAATAAGGTTTAGGCACATCCGATCCATTTGAATGTTTATAATCTACTGAGGCAAAAAATCTAGAAATCAGAACCAAGATTTTAAAAGGTAAACAGAAACATTCCCACCCTTAACTAGTTAGCTAGGAGAAGAACATTATAAGAAAAAGTCAGCAACCCTGCTGGAAGAGGGAAACGAGAGGCAAGGGGTGCCCTGGGCAAGATTTGCACACTGGGCCTTGGGGTTTGGTAGAGGCAAGAAAACAATGGCTCTGCTTACAGTGCCTCTCAGAGGCTATTTGCTCTCAGAGTAGCTAACAATTCATTTAAAATTAATCTGTTTCTAGCGAATTGCTATAAATTTTTTCTCTCTGACTCATTCCCAGAACCCTGGGCAAGCACAGCAGCTATAGCTCAGGCAAAGATTGTCACTGGAAAAAGTCACACACTATAAGGCTGAACAGTTCCAAACGTCCAGAACTGGAATTCAGCTCATTAAAAATTGTCACCTTGCTCTACCTCCTACAGTTGACCACCATGGCCCACCTTAATAATCATAAACCTTCAAAAATTGGTATTAAATGCACAATTAATTTGATAACCTTTATTTGCCCTTGTTGAAGAAGGATCCCGTTTTTCTCGATAACATTCGCTTAATTCACTGCTGACAACATGTAACTTTGAAACTGAAGTGTATGTGAAACAATTTCTAACACAAGTGTTTGACAACCTATGGTTAACCATCCATGTAATGTCCATAGTAATTGAGATTTAATGCCTAACTGATATGGAGACACAACTTAATGGCTACACTGAACCGTGCATATAGGCCCTCGAGACAAAATCTAATTGGCTCCGCCGGTTTGAAATCAGTTCCATAGATGGTGTTTACAACTAGTTGCTTTCCCATGAGGGGTATATTAAATTGTAAAGCCCTGTGATTCACAAAGAGTGATATCCCAGATTGAAATGATATGCAATGCAAAGGGCTGATATTCTGCAAAGAACATGCATGCAAGGGTCTGCCATACATTGGGATAGGAGACAGAGGTGTGGGCTTTGCAGGGTCAATTCAAAGTCTGTTAGGGTAGGAGCAGGTAAATTTTATCTCCCCTCCCCATGATTGCTTGGCTTTATGTTCAGGAGTATGGGTGTCTCTGATTCATTAAGGCTGTGGGTCATTTGGGGGAAATTGCTGATTAACTTACATGGTTCAAGGTAAGGCAGCTTCTATAGCTCCTGATTGACTGTCCTTAAGGTTAGCTCAGGCTAGGTAATGGAACATTTTCCTGATTGGCTCCTCATGAGGGGTGGGTTTTTCTTGTAATTGATGTGTTTTGGACTTGTCCAATTCTTAGAAACAAAAACTTAGAAAATTAGGCCTAGTCTCACAAACACCCAGTTTGGAGCCTGTTATGGAGTCAACTTGGCTTTGACCCACTCAATCCTCTCAAGATCACAGAGGGCCTGGTGTTCAGTAGGACTGGAGCCAGCGGTTACTATGCCTATGACTTGGCATGATAACAGTAGTAAAATCTAGAAGAATTGTACTTAGTATAAGACAAGACCCCAAAAGGCTACAAAGTTCTTTCACTGGTGCATTATACCTTAACAATTTGTCTTGGCGGCTCCCTTCAGCTCACTGATTTCTATCCAGATTGAGTCATGTTCATCTAAAATTAGGAGGTCATTTCATTTCCCATTTGTTCTTTTGTTCTGCTTACTCAGCCTTCTTCTGCATTGCATGTCACTCCCACTAATCTCAACTGTCTCCTGTAAGAAAATGACATCTTTGATATGCACAGGCTTCAAGATTCAGAATGGGTGGTTCTGGCCATCACTGCAGGAAGTTTGAACAGAGTGCGTTTACAGGTTGCTGTAGTCTGCATTCATTAGGGCCTTTTTTCTCCTGCATATTTTTTGACATCTACTCTGTATGTGGTTTCCAGTGGCAGCAAGTTTCAGCTTTAGCTTCATTATCCTCCTCAAGCTCCTCTGGAAAGAGCAGTGCTATGATCTGAGCACAGGAGATATTGAAGCCTTCACTCACAGGACACCAGACACCTTAAAGTCATCAGTCTCCTCCCACACTCTCCTAAAGCCCTTTCATTTTTCAGACATTTTGAAGTTTTCTGACAACTTTTGAACAGAAGATAATGCCTGTTTTATCGAGGATGGTAGTATTTGTATAATTAGATACAACTACTTAGATTCCCAGTACTCAGTTAAAAAGCATAGTTCAGAATTTCCATTAAAAAACCACATTATGAGTAAGGGATGGCATGTACAGGGAAGACACAACATAATTCAAGATTTTGTTAAATAGATTCTATATTTACATTTCAAATGTTGTCCCCTTTTCTTGTTTCCCCCTCTGAAAATCCCATAAGCCATTTCCTCTCCTCCTGTTCCCCAATCAACCCTCTCACACTTCCCTGTCCTGGTATTCCCTTACACGGCTGCATATAGCCTTTCCAGGACCAAAGGCCTCTTTGCCCTTTGATGTCCAAAAAGGCCATCCTCTGCTATCTATGTGTCTGGATCCATGGATAACTCCATGTGTACTCTTTGGCTAATGGTTTTGTCCCTGGGAGATCTGGGAGTACTGGATGGTTCATATTGTTGTTCCTCCTATGGCACTGCAAAGACCTTCAGCTCCTCGATTGGGGATCCTGTGCTCAGTTCAATGGCTGGCTGAGAGTGACCCCCTTGTATTTGTCATGCACTAGCAGAGCCTCCCAGATGAAACTACATATCTAGCCATAATTATACAGAGAAACCCAATAGATAACTGTACAATTTTATGTGTGCAAATTCTAACCATATTAATAGTTAGAAAGGCTATATTTACTCCCAACTTAAAGTCATAAATGACCACATAAAAGATGAAAAGTCTTCTTTAACACTAGAAAAATGCTGCCTTTACTAAGATTGTTTTTCAGGTTCGTGTTAGCATTAATATTATGACTTTGAATTTTTCTATCAGTTCATAACGTGATTTACTCTATATTTATATTTAATAATTGGTATGCAGTTTTCAGTTTTGAATTTATATGCAACATTCAACAATATTATCAGTATTAAAGAGTAATCAACTTTTAATAAGAATTACAAATGCTATCTCCAAGCTTGAGATGAGAAAAGTAATCACTGCTATCAATCAGGTGGTTTAATCAATGTTGAAACTAGAAGTAACCATGCATCATGTCAGGAAAAATCCCTTAAATAACAGGATACAATGCCTTTGCCCTAGAAAGAGATAAAGACACTTCTAGGGAATATGCATAAGTTATTTAGTTTCTGGATTATTATGATGAGTTTTGCTTGGGTTGTCGGGCTTGTTCTTTAATTTTATTACTGTCTTGCTGGGAGATTATAACAGCCAATCAATTTTCTTGATCTTGTCTGAATATTGTATCAATAAAACCACATTCATTTGGCTCCTATGTTGTAATAAGCCATGTAATAGCATAACAAAAGTAATATTTTATTAAAGTACAGGATATTATAAGTAGAAAACTTTTAAATTGCTTACTTACATTGCAGTTAAATTACAGGAGTTTCTTTTTTGGCTTTATAGAAAGTCTTTTTTCAGACAATGTCTAGTTATATCAAAATGAAAAAAACATTCAGTTTGCAGGGCTTATATGGAAAGGAAGTCTCTATGCCAACAGTGGATTGAGCACTGGCAAACTAGCAAGAAAGAGTTCACATTCTTAAGGAACTTAAAGTCCATTAAGGTGACAGCTCCTTGACCATAATGAAAAGCAAGTTGCTAAGAGCATTGGCAGAGAGGGAATTTGTATGTAGCTGGCAAGCTAAAAGACTTTGATTCTGGACACATCTCACATAGTTGAAAGTTTGAGTTACTGTTCTAGTAATACTTTAAGTGGAAATTTATATTAAATAATTATCCAGTGCTAAATACTCAGTGTACAAATATATGAATAAATTAGGTATATGCTTTATATTTTATTATACTACATAGTGAATGGTCTTACTATTATAAATATTCTTACACTTATTTTAAAGATCATAAAATTTGAGAATTAGAAGATTTTAAAAAGTTCCACAAATTCATTATATTTACTAGCCGCCAAACTTGTTTTTTATTTTTTAATTTTTATACCCTTTTGTCCACACTTCTTTTTTTAAATTTATTGATATATTTTTATTTACATTTCAAATGTTTTTTATAACCAGAACAGTGCATTCAATCCTGAAGTCATCTAGATGTTTAACTGCTTGGCTGAGACTAACTTTGGTGGAAAGATCAAGAATGTCCATTTCATTTGGGCTTGCGATTAAATCACAATCCCATGTGAAATAGCCCAAGATGAAATTTATTATTTTCAAATTAGTAAACTAGCATTTAACTATGCAATGAACATTTTGAATTAGCATGCTTATTACCTAAATAAAATACGAAGACATTTGAATTGCCTTTAAATCAATGTTGCTAACTCTATCTGTATATCAAATATGCCTTGCAAAAGATTTCAAAATTCTATGGAAAGGGAGCTTTAAATAGGATCATAAGCATACTAGACAGCAAATCCAATGTTATCTATTAAGTGTGCACACTCTTGACCTGAAAGCACTTGAACAGTGATCACTCTTGCATGACATGAAGATATTTTTTCGAATAGCATCTTCACTGATAACTGAAAAGACTCCTCAAATAAATGAGGTATGTACAACTAAAGCCCTTCAAAAAATCTTTTAATATTACTTTCTAATGTTTTCAAATGTTTTTGTTTATACAGTGAACCCTTTTACAGTGTTATTGGTATTCAGAGTAGCAAAGAGACCCATAAGGAATCTTTGAGGCTGAACTACTGATAAAAAAGGGCAGGAGGAATAACAATTGTAACATCAACCTCAGAGGGAAATTTGACATCATCAGTCTCAGGTATTCTGATTTTGAGCACTGATAGAAGTTCATGGATAAGCTAGAGTAGTGGTCAGGAAGTTAAGATCTACACCTAAAACTTATACCTTGATTCCATGTACTAATTTCTACATACATAATTTTCACCACTCTTAGAATAAACCAAGTATTAAGAGTTGACACACTTAAGCATCTATGTTTAATCTGTAATAAACTTAGATCTTCTGATTATTTTACAGAAGTGTAAATGCTCAGACAATGTATCTTCCACTCAATCTTCCAACAGTCATTATTCACTGATTATCCTGAACTGATGCATTAATTCTGTTATTATGAAAACAGTATCAAGCAAAATTATCCTATTTAACCTTTACCATTCCTTCTCTTGTACCTGTTTTTATTACTACTGCAAAATTTATCATTTTTCTTGTTATCATGAAGAAATCTTGTAATCTGAAATAGAATATTATTTCCAAATATATGTATCATATTGTAAATCCTATATGTGTGTATGTACATACATCTGTGTGTATGTATGTATGCAATATAAATTGTTCTTTGTTTTTTTTCTGTACTGAAAAAAGACAGGCAGAGATTAAATTTTTCACAATCTGGAGTTTTTTTCATTAAATTCATGGACACATTCACTATTTGTATTACTTAGTAATTCAGCAAAGATCACTATGTTTTACAATGAATTACTTCTTTTAAATATATCATGTATTTTAATAAATAGCAGTATTCATTACTTGTTTTGCTTCCAATCTTGTTTCATAAGTAATCATCAGTATTGAATTCCTCAGGACACTCAGAATACTCAGGCTGTAAATGTCTTTAAGTTGTCTCCACTCACATAATAGAAGACACAATATCTTCTACAGTATTCCTCTTTCTCCCACATCCATATAGATACATTTTCCAGTGTCTAAATCAAACCGTCACTTTGTCTCCTATTTCTGAAGTTGAGTGGACAATGGACTTCTCAACCTCAAGATGTCTTGAATATTAGAGGATATGGGGAAGTCTTTCTCATAGTCACCTGAGTACTTTCTCCAGAGATTCTGACAGGATGTCAGGTCCTAGACACTGGCATAATAATTATAGGCTTAAATCCCCAGAAAGTTTGAAAATGAAGTGAGAATTACTGGAAATCATGGCTTGCAATCCTTTCTCTCTACTTCACAAACTAATTCAAAAGAAAAGTTTTCAAACTCCGATCCAGCAAAAGTGTCTTAAGGACATTTTTTTTCTCTTCAGTGCACACTAGCATTTCTCTTTCTCCCTCCTCCTCCTCTATAGATAAATAGATAGATAGATAGATAGATAGATAGATAGATTTCATTCTTGTTACAAATTTTCTTTGTTTGTGAATGTCTAGCATGTAATGCCTGTGCTTAAAGTATGTTAGCCAGAAGATGCTCCAGCATGTAATAATGACACATGCTCTGCTATGTCCATAGCAGCCATATAGATAATGGCCATAACCTGGAAACAACCCAGATGCCCCTCAACAGAGAATAAGTTCAGAAAATGTGATACATCCACACCACGGAATACTACCCAGCTACTAAAAAACAGTGAGTTCATGAAATCCACAGGCAAATGGTTGGAACTTTAAAATGTCATCCTGAGTGAGGTGACCCAGTCACAAAAGAATACACATGGCATGCACTCATTGATAAGTGGATATTAGCCCAAAAGTTTGGAATACCCAAGATACAATTCACAGACCACATGAAGCTCAAGAAGGAAAATGATGGATGCTTTAGAGTTTCTTAGAAGGGGCAACAAAATCCTCACAAGAGGAAATATGGAGACAAAGTGTGGAGCAGAGTTTGAAGGAAAGGCCATCCAGAGACTGCCCCATCTGGGGATCCATCCCATATACAGTCGCCAAACCCAGATGCCAGGAAGTACTTGCTGACAGGAACCTGATATAGCTGACTCCTGAGAGGCTCTGCCACAGACTGACAAATACAGATGCACACGCTTGCAGCCAACCTTTGGACTGAGTTCTGGGTCTCCTATGGAGGAGTTGGAGAAGGGACTGAAGGACTTCAGGAGGTTTGCAGTCCCATGAGGGGGCAAAGGTGATAAATGGTCAGAGCCTCTGGAGCTCCATGGGACTGGACCACCATACAAAGAATACACATGGAGGGACAGACAGCTCTATCTGCATATGTGGCAGAGGATGTCCTTGTTGGACATCAGTCGGAGGAGCAGCCCTTGTACCTGAGGGAGCTCAATGCCCTAGTGTAGGGGAATGCCAGGGCAAGAAGGCAGGATTGGGTTGGTGGGTGGGGGAATCATAAAGTCAAGAGGAGGGGGGAGGTGGGGAAAGTTATGGAGGGGAGACCTGAAAGGAGATAACACTTGAAATGTAAATAAAGAAAATAACAAATTTAAAAAGATGAAAAAAATAAAAACATGTTAGCTACAACACTGAATTTATACCAAAAGCCAACTACTTATATGTTATCTTAAATGTCAAGTTAATCTGCTTCTGATTAATTCCCCATTCTCACTCCCGGCTGTACCTGTCTCTCTTTGCCATATTTCCTAGCAGTCCTTCAGCCTGGATCACTAATATAATGTCCCGGTTTTTATCTGCCAATCCACCTACAAATGATTAAATTACTCAGCTATGTCTTTTATATTATCTTGCATACTCAGCAGTGCCCATCCAACCAATCTTATAAATTGTGAGTACTAGAATACTCTAAGCACAAGATGCTACCTGATTATAAGCTATTTCTCATAAACTATAAAACAATGCATTAAAGTTGTGTTAAACCTGTTCTCTATTATAATAGAAGAGTTCAGTGAGTAGCAAAGAGGTTAGATGCTTTATCTATGATTATATGCTGAGAAAATGTGGAAATCAATTTTGAATTTCAAATATTTGACTTAACAAACTCATACAATCACCAAATTCAAATGTCCAAATATGTATTTTTCCTTTATGTTGAGGTTTGGTCTGTTACTGTGTATTGTAATGCTAAACACTGGCCCCAAGGTTTAGTTGACCTCAGGGATGAGGAAATTCTCACATACTCCAAGTGAAGCTATGTAAACAGGTTCCTTAATTTAAAAGCATTGAGTGAATAAAGATGCCTACAGCCTATAGCTGGGCAGAAGAGAGGTAGGCTAGGCTTCAGTTTTCAGGCTTAGGGTGTAAGGAGAGACCATGAGGAAAGAAGAGAGAAAAGATGGAGAAAGGAGAAAACACCATAGGGTAGGTGAATCATGGCCACAGGGGCTGGCCCGTTGGAGTAAAGAGCAACAGGTAAGTTATCACTTACCTGGCTGGAACACACTTTGGCTGGAACCACGTGTTCCCTTTGGTTGATGGTTTAGTCCCTGAGAGTCCTGGGGCATCTGGGTGGCTGACATTTTTGTTCTTCCCTGGCACTGTAAACCCCTTCAGCTCTTCCAGTCTGCCCTCTAACTCCTCCATTGGGGACCCCACACTGAGCAGCAATTCTTTTCTCTATCTTGCACAAGTAGATGAGCACATTTTGCCTTTCCTTTTCTGAGTCTGATTTTCTGAGATCATGTGCTGCTTTTTACTTTCTGTTTGGAAAGTTCTTTCACTGTTGTTCAGATGAACCCATGCTGTCATGCATGACAGGCTTCCCTTCTTTTAAAAACTGTTAGTCACCTTATGCAATTATCACCTTTCTCTCTCTTGATTCCATATGAGAGCAGTAAGGCAGCTTTTCTGTCAGGACTATTTTAAATAACACTGCAATGAACAATACACTGCGATTTCTTAAATAGTGATTTCAAATGTTTCTATTTTTTTTATACAAACCAGGCCTATTGGAATGGATGGCAGCTTTACCTTAACTATTTGCAGACAGTTCACAGAGTTTTCCACAGTGGGAAATATTTTACATCCATGTCCAATCTGTACCCTGCTGTCTTCTTCTGTCCATGTTGGCGACACATGTTGACTTTCCATCAGTTTGCTGTCACCCAAGCCTCCGTGTGGCAATGCTCCACTAGAGTTTCAATTCTTATATCTTTGACAACCAGTGATAGTGAAGACTTTTACAGTTCCCTGTGAGCCATTTCTTTCGAGTAATTTCTACTTGTGGATTTTTGTTCATTTTTAAAAGAGCTAAATTGTTTTTTTTTAATTTATTTGTTTTTCATTTTTATATCGATTCATATGAATCCTAAAATTTACATTTTAGAAATTAAATTTTATGCGGGACATTTTAAATAATTCTTTTATTTAATACCTTAGCTTTGCATTCTTTTGCTTCCTTGTCTATGCAAATGTTTTTGGCTTTATTACATTACATCTGTCTATTTTTGCTTTGTTGCCTATTTTGGGATAATTGTATCCAAGGTGTAATTGCCAAAAGTAGTGATTCTTATCTTGGAAATTGTGATAAATCTTGCAGGTTTTCCATACAAGTTCATATATTATAGTAAAATCAAAATAAAAGACATTAAAAATTACTTTAATTCATCAATAGTTAATAAAATTACTCTATATATTATTACCGAGTCATGGAGCACACTGTATACAAGACATTAATGCCAGCCAAAACTCTAAATAAGCATATGTGAACTTAAATGTTTACCATAACTCATCCACAATACATTGTTATCATTCTCTCCTTATCAATCTGCTCTAGCTTCAACATGCAAGCAGTAATTTGACAATACTAAGTTTTCCCTTGGACAGCCATGGTTATCTTGTAGATTAAATTAAAAGAAAAGGCTTATAGACACGATTTTATGAGTTCCTCTATCAACTAAGCAACATCTAGTCACTATGAGCAAGGCAGTATACTATGAGTCTTTGTGGTTCTGTATCCTTTAAGACAACAATACTGAGATAGGTACCATTAAAAATAATTTATGAGTAGAAATAGAAAGTCTTGGAATGACAAAAAAAAAAATTTAAAAAATTAGTTTAAAAAAAAAAAAATCCACAGCCCCAAACTAAGAGCCCCAGATTCAAAATTCCCAAGTTCCTTTCTGAAAGGCCCATACTAATGTTGATCATGAAGGCAGAAGGACACCAGCAGAGTGTGTGAATTCTGGGACATTGATGCACAGATGGGAAGAAACAGTGACAGTATAGGGAATTAAAAAACACCTAAAAGTG
Source organism: Apodemus sylvaticus (assembly GCF_947179515.1). NCBI lineage: Eukaryota > Metazoa > Chordata > Mammalia > Rodentia > Muridae > Apodemus > Apodemus sylvaticus. The sequence goes on along the minus strand of NC_067474.1, from coordinate 91,146,827 downwards.
AATATAACACAGAGAAAATTATTCAGCTATAAAAATCTATTTCCCAACAGGATTAAAAATAGACCAGACCTCAGGTGATGCTTTTATAGGTACTGTGTAGAGTTCCTGTAAGTATATATTCTCTGTTTATAGGACATTTTGGCTTAACTAAAACCAGTGGTCCTTTCGTATCTTCTATGTTCAATCATGTAGCTACTAATTTACATTCAAGCTACAAGAAATTACAGAAGTTATGCCCTGCCCTACTCTACATGTAAGCAAAATGAGAAAATATGAGTATCAGAGTATCATTTACTAGCTTCAAACAGGAGAACATTCCAAGAGTAATGGTGGGATAAGAATCTTTCATACATAAAAATGCATCTCATATTTTAATTAAATTCTAGCTGGAAAGATAAGTACTGACACTTTACTATCTGAAGTTCTGGAACATACAGTCCTAAATATCTTGTTAATATATTTCTTTTGATGACTGAATCTGCAATTCTTCCTTCCACTATAAAATTAGACATGGAAGGCTGATGAATGAGAATTAATGAGGCTTTTTTTTTTACTTTTTTTAATTCGATATATTATTATTTACATTTCAAATGATTTCTCCTTTTCTAGACCCCCACTCCCTGAAAGTCCTATCAGCTCCCTTCCCTTCCCGTTTTCCCACCCAACCCTACCCACTTACCTGTTCTGGTTTTGCCCTATACTGCTTCACTGAGTCTTTCCAGAACAAGGGGACACTCTTCCGTTCTTCTTGTACCTCATTTGATGTGTGGATTAGGTTTTGGGTATTCCAGTTTTCTAGGTTAATATCCACTTACTAGTGAGTGCATACCATGATTCATCTTTTGAGTCTGGGTTACCTCACTTAGAATGATGTTCTCCAGCTCCATTCATTTGCCTAAGAGTTTCATGAATTCATTGTTTCCAATGGCTGAATAGTACTCCATTGTGTATATATACCACATGTTTTGCATCCACTCTTCTATTGAGGGATACCTGGGTTCTTTCCAGCTTCTGACAATTATAAATAGGGCTGCTATAAACATAGTCGAACATGTATCCTTATTACATGGTGGGGAATCCTCTGGGTATATGCCCAGGAGTGGTATAGCAGGATCTTCTGGAAGTGAGGTGCCCAGTTTTCTGAGGAACCGCTAGACTGATTTCCATATGGTTGTAACAATTTGCAAAACCACCAGCAGTGGAGGAGTGTTCCTCTTTCTCCACATCCTCACCAACATCTGCTGTCTCCTGAATTTTTAATCTTAGCCATTCTGACTGGTATAAGGTGAACTATCAGGGTTGTTTTAATTTGCATTTCCCTAATGACTAATGAAGTTGAGCATTTTTTAAGATGCTTCTCCGCCATTCGAAGTTCTTCAGGTGATAATTTTTTTTAACTCTGTACTCCATTTTTTAATAGGGTTATTTGGTTTTCTGGAGTCTAATTTCTTGAGTTCTTTATATATATTGGATATTAGCCCTCTATCTGATGTAGGGTTGGTGAAGATCCTTTCCCAATTTGTTGGAACTCCAAACAGACTGGACTTGAGCAGAAATACCTTTCACCACATAATAATTAAAACCCAAAATGCACTAAAGAAAGAAAGAATATTAAGGCAGTAAAAGAAAAAGGCCAAGTAACATATAAAGGAAGACCTATCAGAATCACAGCAGGCTTCTCACCAGAGACCATGAAAGCTAGAAGATCCTGGGCAGATCTCATGCAGACTCTAAGAGAACACAAATCTCAGCCAATACTACTATACCCACCAAAACTCTCAATAACAACAGATGGAGAAACCAAGATATTCCATGACAAAACCAAATTTACACAATATCTTTCCACAAACCCAGCTATGTGAAGAATAATAGGAGGAAAACTCCAATACAAGGAAGGAAACTTCACCCTGGAAAAGGCAAGATAGTAACCTTCCTTCATCCAACACAAAAGAAGATAACCACTCAAATATAAAAATAACATCAAAAATGACAGGAAGTAATAATCACTATTTCTTAATATCTCTTAACATTAATGAACTCAATTCCCCAATAAAAAGACATAGACTAACAGACTGGTTACGTAAACAGGACCCTACATTTTGCTGCATACAGCAAACACACCTAAATGTCAAAGATAAAAACTACCTTAGAGTAACAGGCTGGAAGAAAATTTTACAAGCCAATGGTCGGGACACGAGCCTGAGTAGCCATTCTAATATCAGATAAAATTGACTTTCAACCTAAAGTCATCAAAAGAGATACTGAGGGACACTTCTTGCTGGCCAAAGGAAAAATCCACCAAGAAGAACTTTCAATTCTGAACATCTATGTGCCAAATGCAAAGGCACCCTCATTTGTAAAAGAAACTTTACTAAAGCTCAAAGCACACATTTCACCTAACACAATAATTGTGGGGGACTTCAACACTCCACTCTCTTCAACGGACCGATCAGGAAAACAGAAACTAAACAGGGACACAGTAAAAATAATTGAAGCTTTGGACCAATTGGATTTGACTGATATCTATAGAACATTTCACCCTAAAGCAAAAGAATATACCTTTTTCTCAGCACCTCATGGTACCTTCTCCAAAATCGACCATATAATTGGTCACAAGACAGACCTCAACAAATACAAGAAGATTGAACTAATCCCATGCCTCCTATCAGATCACTATGGTGTAAGAATGGTTTTCAATAGCAACAAACACAACAGAAAGTCCACATACACATGGAGGTTGAACAATACTCTACTCAATGACACCTTGGCCAAAGAAGAAATAAAGAAAGAAATCAGAGACGTTTTATAATTTAATGAAAATGAAGGCACAACATACCCAAATCTTTAGGACACAATGAAAGCAGTGCTAAGAGGAAAACTCATAGAACTGAGTGCCTCCAAAGAGAAAATGGAGAGAGCATACACTAGCAGCTTAACGACACACCTGAAAGCCCTGGAACAAAAAGAAGCCAATTCACCCAGGAGGAATAGAAGACAGGAAATCATCAAACTCAGGGCTGAAATCAATCAAGTGGAAACAAAGAGAACCATACAAAGAATCAATGAATCCAGGAGCTGGTTATTTTGGAAAATCAACAATATAGATAAACCCTTAGCCAGACTGACCAAAGAGCACACAGAAAGTATCCAAATTAACAAAATTAGAAATGAAAAGGAGGATATAACAACAGAAACTGAGGAAATCCAAAAAATCATCAGATCCTACTACAAAAAACGAAACACAACTGGAGAATCTGGAGGAAATGGAAAATTTCCTTGACAGATACCAAATACCAAAATTAAATTAGGACCAAATAGATCATCTAAACAGTCTCATAACCCCTAAAGAAATAGAAGGGGTCATAGAAAGTCTTCCAACCAAAAAAAGCACAGGACCAGATGGTTTCAGTGCAGAATTCTATCAAACCTTCAAAGAAGACATAACACCAATACTCTTCAAACTATTCCACAAAATAGAAACAGAAGGAACACTACCCAACTCCTTCTGCGAAGCCACAATTATGCTGATACCAAAACCACACAAAGATCCAACAAAGAAAGAGAACTTCAGACCAATTTCCCTTATGACCATCGATGCAAAAAATACTCAATAATAGTCTTGCCAACCAAATCCAAGAACATATCAAAACAATCATCCACCATGATAAAGTAGGCTTTATCCCAGGGATGCAGGGTTGGTTTAATATACGGAAATCCATCAATGCAATCCACTACATAAACAAACTGAAAGAAATAAAAACCACATGGACATTTCATTGGATGCTGAAAAAGCATTTGACAAAATTCAGCATCCATTCATGCTTAAAGTCTTGGAAGAACAGGAATTTAAGGCCCATACCTCAACATAGTAAAAGCAATATACAGCAAACCAGTAGCCAGCATCAAATTAAATGGAGAGAAACTTGAAGCAATCCCACTAAAATCAGGGACTAGACAGGGCTGCCTCCTTTCTCCTTATCTTTTCAATATTGTACTTGAGGTACTAGCTCGGGCAATTTGACAACATAAGGAGGTCAAAGGGATACAAATTGGAAAGGAAGAAGTCAAACTATCATTATTTGCAATTGATATGATAGTCTACCTAAGTGACCCAAAAAACTCCACTAGGGAACAGCTGATAAACAACTTCAGCAATGTGGCAGGTTATAAAATCACCTCAAGCAAATCAGTAGCCTTCTTATACTCAAAGGATAAGCGGGCTGAGAAAGAAATTGGGGAAATGACCCCCTTCACAATAGCCACAAACAGTATAAAGTACCTTGGGGTGACTCTTACCAAACAGGTGAAAGATCTGTATGACAAGAACTTCAAGACTCTGAAGAAGGAAATGGAAGAAAACCTCAAAAAATTGAAAAACCTCCCATGCTCATGGATCGGCAGGATTAATATAGCTAAAATGGCCATTCTGACAAAAGCAATATACAGATTCAACGCAATACCCATCAAAATTCCAACTCAATTCTTCACAGAGTTAGAAAGAGCAATCCTCAAATTCATCTGGAATAACAAAAATCCTAGGATAGCTAAAACTATTCTCAACAATAAAAGAAATTCTGGGGGTATCAGTATCCCTGTCCTCAAGCAATACTACAGAGCAATAGTGTTAAAAACTGCATGGTACTGGTACATTGACAGGCAGGCAGATCAATGGAACAGGATTGAAGATCCAGAAATGAACCCTCACATTAAACCATCCAATGGAAAAAAGATAACCTTTTCAACAAATGGTGCTGGTTCAACTGGAGGTCAGCATGCAGAAGAATGCGAATTGATCCATCCTTGTCTCCTTGTACTAAGCTCAACTCCAATGGATCAAGGACCTCCACATAAAGCCAGACACTCTGAAGCTAATAGAAAAGAAACTGGGGAAGACCCTTGAGGACATCAGTACAGGGGGAAAGTTCCTGAACAGAACACCAATAGTGTATTCTCTAAGATCAAGAATTGACAAATGGGACCTCATAAAATTACAAAGTTTCTGTAAGGCAAAGGACACCATCAAAATGAAACTTTTTAAAGTAGCTCTACACATTGTATGGATTAGTGTGACATTTAAGATAGTCATAAAAACACACATGTATAAGGCTCATGTGGTGATTCAACTGAAGTTGTAAAGTCCATGTAAACAATTAAGTTATATGCCTAAGAGTAGTCGTACTCAGAGTCTGATATAGCTGTCTCCTGAGAGGCTCTACCAGAGCCTGACAAATACAGAGGCAGATACTCATAGCGAATCATTGGACTAAGCTTAAAGCCCCCAATGCAGGAGTTAGAGAAAGGACTGAAGGAGCTGAAGGGGTTTGTAATCCCATAGGAAGAACAACTATATCAATCAACCAGACCATCCCCCCAGAGCTCCAGGGACTAAACCACCAACCTAGGAGTATAAATATACAGCCCCCTGGCTCCAGCCACATATGTAGCAGATGATGGCCTTGTTGGACATCAATGGGAGAGGAGGACCTTGGACCTGGGAAGGCTTGAGGCACCAGTGTAGGGGAATTCTAAGGTGGGGAAGCAGGAGTGGGTGGTTGGGTTGGAGAACACCCTCATAGAAGCAGGGAGGGATGGGATGGGGGGAGTTCAGGGAGGAATACCGAGAAAAGGGATAACATTTGAAATGTAATTAAAGAAAATATCCAATAAAAAAAGAAAGAATAGAGAACACCAGGAGAGCATCATGATCTACTGAATCAACTCAGCAAGACTTCTATGGACTCACAGAGACTGAAGCTGCATACCCAGGGCCCACAGGGGTTTGCACCAGGTCCTCTGCATATATGTTATGGTTGTTTGCTTGGTATCTTCGTGGGACTCTTAACACTGGAAACAAGTGTGTTTCTGACTCTATTGCCTGCTCCTATTATAACTTTTTTCTATTGGGTTGCCTTATCCAGCCCCAATATAAGAGTTTTGCATTGCCTTATTGTAACTTTTTATATTCTGTTTGACTGTGTTCTCTTGGTGGCCTATTCTTCTCTGAGGGGAGACTGAGCAGGACGGGATCTGGGTAATATGTGAGGTTGGGGGATCTGTAAGGAATGGATAAAAGAGAAACTGTTCCTGGAATATATTGTATGAATGGAGAATCTATTTTCAATAATAATAATAATAATAATGAAGAAGAAAATAACAATAACAACATCAACAACAATAATAATAACAACAACAACAACAATAATAATATCTAAACACATTCCAGGACATAAAAAAAGATTTCCTATGAAAATTTGTTGGTTGTTCATGTGGGTACATTTTAAAGTTGTAGCTTTAATATGACAATACTGGCTGCTGGCGGTGACAGAAAAGGATCACTAGGTACTGTATCACCCTGAGCTTTAGATTTCTGGTGGTGCAAACTGCCAGGGGTCTGCCTACACTGAGGAACTGAGCACATAGGCGGTTCATCTCCAAGCCAGTCCATCGCAGGACCTGTGTCCTATGTGAGAATCAACAGAGGGAGTGACCCCCACCACAACATCTTCGCTCCATAATAGAGCAGACAGAGAACACCTGGTTGACCTTGAAACCTAAATATAAGATTGCTTGAGGCAAGACTGAGAAGGGCTCCAAAGGCACAAAAGAGGAAGCCAGCATATCAGTAATCTGTGCCAGAAGAAACCCAGTCATCCAGTGTTGCAGAAATAACCTTAAAGATCCACAGTAGGTTGAAGCACCAGCCAGTGACAATAAGACCATCTAATACCAGGGGGAACTAGATGGCTAAAGGCAAACATAGGAACGTTACTAACAGAAACCAAGGCATTATGGCAGCATCTGAACCCAATTATCCAACATTAGCAAGCCCTGGATACCCCAACACACCAGAAAAATAAGATTTGGATTTAAAATCGTGGTCATGATGCTGGTACAGGAAAACATGAAGGACATACTTAAAGAAATTCAGGAGAAAATGGATCAAAAATTAGAAGCCCTTACAAGGGAAACACAAAAATCATTGAAAGAAATTCAGGAGAATACAAAAGCCAATAAGGAGGAAACGCAAAAATCACTTTAAGAACTACAGGAGAACTTTGATCAACAGGCAGAAGTCATGAAAGAGGAAAGACAAAAATCTGTTGAAGAATTAGAGGAAAACACAAACAAGCAAATGACAGAACTGAGCAAAAACTTCCAGGATCTAAAAACAGAAGTAGAAACAGCTAAGAAAGCACAAAGGGAGACAACTTTGGAGATGGGAAACCTTGGGAATAAATCAGGGACCATAGACGCAAATATCAACAACAGAATAAAAGAGATAGAAGAAAGAATCTCAGATGCTGAAGATACCATAGAAACCATGGACTCAGCAGTTAAAGAAAATGCAAAATGCAAAAAGCTTGTAACCCAAAACATCCAGGAAATCCAGGACACAATGAGAAAGCCAAATCTAAGGATTATAAGCATTGATGAGAGTGAAGATTTACAACTTAAAGGGCCAGCAAATATCTTCAACAAAATTATGGAAGAAAACTTCCCTAACCTAAAGGGAGAGATGCCTATGAATATACAAGAAGCCTACAGAACTTCAAACAGACTGGAGCAGACCAGAACTACCTCCTGTCACATGATAATCAAAACCCCAAATGTACTAAAAAAAGAAAGAATACTTAGGGCAGTAAGAGAAAAAGGGCAAGTAACATATAGAGTAAGACCTATCAGAATTACACCAGATTTCTCACCAGAGACCATGAAAGCTAGAAGATCCTGGGTGGAGCTCATGCAGAATCTAAGAGAACACAAATGCCAGCCAAGACTACTATACCCAACGAAAATCTCAATTACTATAGATGGAGAAACCAAGATATTCTATGACAAAACCAAATTTACACAATATCTTTCTACAAACCCAGCCCTACAAAGGATAATAGGGGGAAAACACCACTACAACGAGGGAAACTATACCCTGGAAAGAGCAGGATATTAAGATTCTTTCATCAAACCCAAAGAAGATAACCACACACGTATAAAATTAAAATAAAAAATGATAGGAAGCAATAACCACTACTCCTTGATATCTTTTAACATCAATGGATTCAATTACCCAATAAAAAGACATAGACTAACAGACTGGTTACAAAAACAGGATCCTACATTTTGCTGCATACAGGAAACACACCTCAGTGTCAAAGACAAAAGCTACCTTAGAGTAAAAGGCTGGAAGAAAATTCTACAAGCAAATGGTCCCAGGAAACAAGCAGGAGTTGCCATTCTAATTTCAGATAAAATTGACTTTCAACCTAATGTCATCCAAAGAGACATAGAAGGTCACTACTTGCTGGACAAAGGAAAAATCCAACAAGAAGAACTCTCAGTCCTGAACATCTATGCTCCAAATACAAGGGTGCCCTCATTCATAAAAGAAACTTTACTAAAGCTCAAAGTACACATTGCACCTAACACAATAATTGTGGGTGACTTCAACACTCCACTCTCCTCAATGGACCAATCAGGGAAACAGAAACTAAACAAGGAGACAATGAAACTAATTGAAGCTTTGAACCAATTGGAGTTAACAGATATATATAGAACTTTTCATCCCAAAACAAAAGAATATACCTTTCTCTCAGCACCTCATGGTACCTTCTCCAAAACAGATCATATAGTTGGTCACAAGACAGACCTCAACAAATATAAGAAGACTGAAATAATCCCATGCCTCCTATCAGATCACTATGGAGTAAAAGTGGTCTTTAGTAACAGTAAAAACAACAGAAAGCCCACATACATATGGAAATTGAGCAATACTCTACTCAATGATACCTTGGTCAAGGAAGAAATAAAGAAAGAAATCAAAGATTTCTTAGAATTTAATGAAAATGAAGGAACAACATACACAAATCTATGGGACACAATGAAAGCAGTGCTAAGAGGAAAACTCATAGCTTTGAGTGCCTCCAAAAAGAAATTCGAGAGAGCATACACTAGAAGATTAACAGACCAACTGAAAGCCCTGGAACAAGAAGAAGCTAATTTACCCAGAAGGAGAAGAAGACAGGAAATCAGGGCTGAAATCATCAAGTAGAAACCAAGAGAACCATACAAAGAATCAACAAGCCCAAAAGCTGGTTCTTTGAAAAAATCAACAAGATAGATAAACCCTTAGCCAGACTAACCAAAGGGCACAGAGAAAGTATCCAAATTAACAAAATTATAAATGAAAACGGAGATATTACAACAGAAACTGAGGAAATTCAAAAAATCATCAGATCTTACTAGAAAAACCTGTACTCAACACAACTGGAGAATCTGGAGGAAATGGACATTTTCTTAGACAAATACCAATTACCAAAATTTAACCAGGATCAAATAGACCATCGACCCTAAAGAAATAGAAGGGGTCATAGATAGGCTTATGACCAAAAAAAGCACAGGACCAGATGGTTTCAGTGCAGAATTCTATCAGACCTTCAGAGAAGACTTAACACCAATACTCTTCAAACTTTTCCACCAAATAGAAACAGAAGGAACACTACCCAACTCCTTCTTCGAAGCCACTATTATGCTGATACCAAAACCACACAAACATCCAACTAAGAAAGAGAGTTTTAGGCCAATTTCCCTTATCAATATCGATGCAAAAATACTAAATAAAATTCTTGCCCACCAAATCCAAGAACTCATAAAAACGATCATCCACCATGGTCAAGTAGGCTTCATCCCAGAGATGCAGGGATGGTTCAATATAAGGAAATCCGTAAATGCTATCCACTACATAAACAAACTCAAAGAAAAAAAACACATGATCATTTCATTAGATGCTGAAAAAGCATTTGACAAAATTCAGCATCCTTTCATGTTAAAAGTGTTGGAAATGACAGGAATTCAAGGCCCATATCTAAACATAGTAAAAGCAATATACAGCAAACCGGTAGCCAACATCAAACAAAATGGAGAGAAACTTGAAGCAATCCCACTAAAATCAGGGACTAGACAAGGCTGCCCCCTCTCTCCATATCTTTTCAATATAGTTCTTGAAGTCCTAGCTAGAGCAATTAGACAACAGAAGGAAGTCAAAGGGATACAAATTGGAAAGGAAGAAGTCAAACTATCACTATTTGCAGATGATATGATTGTATACTTAAGTGACCCTAAAAACTCTACTAGAGAATTCCTACAGCTGATAAACAACTTCAGCAAAGTGGCTGGCTACATAATCAATGCAAGCAAATCAGTAGCCTTTATATACTCAAAGGATAAGCAGACTGAGAAAGAAATTAGGGAAATGACCCCCTTCACAATAGCTACAAACAGCATAAAATATCTTGGGGTGACTCTAACCAAACAAGTGAAAGACCTATATGACAAGAACTTCCGATCTCTGAAGAAGGAAATTGAAGAAGATCTCAGGAAATGGAAAAATCTTCCATGCTCCTAGATTGGCAGGATTAATATAGTTAAAATGGCCATTTTGCCAAAGGGAATCTACAGATTCAATGCTATCCCCATAAAAATCCCAACCCAGTGTTTCATAGAGCTAGAAAGAGCAATTCTCAAATTCATCTGGAATAACAAAAAGCCCAGGATAGCTAAAACTATTCTCAACAGTAAACAAACCTCAGGGGTATTCAGTATCCCAGACTTTAAACTCTACTACAGAGCAATAGTGATAAAAACTGCATGGTATTGGTACAATATCAGGCAAGCAGATCAATGGAATAGGTTGAAGACCCAGAAATGAACCAACACACCTATGGTCACTTGGTCTTCGACAGAGGAGCTGAAAGCATCCAGTGGAAAAAAGATAGTCTTTTCAACAAATGGTGCTGGTTCAATTGGAGGTTAGCATGCAGAAGAATGTGCATTCTTATCTCCTTGTACCAAGCTCAACTCCAAATGGATCAAGGACCTCCACATAAAACCTGACACTCTGAAACTAATAGAAAAGAAACTGGGGAAGACCCTGGAGGACATGGGCACAGGGGAAAAGTTCCTGAATAGAACACCAATAGCTTATGCTCTAAGATCAAGAATTGACAAATGGGAACTCATAAAACTACAAAGTTTCTGTAAGGCAAAGGACACTGTCAAAAGGACAAAACATCAACCAACAGACTGGGAAAGGATCTTCACCAACCCTAAATCCGACAGAGGGCTAATATCTAATATATACAAAGAACTCAAGAAAGTAGAACCTAGAGAACCAAATACCCCCATTAAAAAGTGGGGTATGAAGCTAAATAAAGAATTTTCACATGAAGAACTTCAGAGAGCTGAGAAACACCTTAAGAAATGTTCAGCATCACCAATCATTAGGGAAATGCAAATCAAAACAACCCTGAGATTTCACCTCACACCAGTCAGAATGGCTAAGGTCAAAAACTCAGGAGAGAGCAGGTGTTGGCGAGGATGTGGAGAAAGAGGAACACTCCTCCACTGCTGGTGGGATTGCAAGATGGTGCAACCACTTTGGAAATCAGTCTGGCGGTTCCTCAGAAAACTGGGCATGACACTTCCTGAGGACCCTGTTATACCACTACTCGGCATATATCCAGAGGATTCTTCAGCATGCAATAAGGACACATACTCAACTATGTTCATAGCAGCCCTATTTGTAGTAGGCAGAAGCTGGAAAGAACCTGGGTGTCCTTCAACGGAGGAATGGATGCAAAAAAAATGTGGGTTATTAACACAATGGAGTACTATTCAGCCATTAGAAACAATGAATTCATGAAATTCTTAGACAAATGGATGGAGCTGGAGAACATCATACTAAGTGAGGTAACCCTGTCTCAAAAGATCAATCTTTTGTATGTGAGTATGTATCAGTGAGTGAGGTATGCACTCACAGATAAGTGGATATTAGCCTAGAAACTTTGAATACCCAGGACATAATCCACAAATTAAATGATGTCCAAAAAGAATGGAGGAGTGGCCCCTGGTTTTGGAAAGACTCAGTGCAAGAGTATAGGGGAATTCCAGAACAGGGAAGTGGGAAGTCGTGGATGGAAGAACAGAGGGATGGAAGAGGGCTTATGGGACTTGCAGGGAGTAGGGACCCAGAAAAGGGGAAATCATTTGAAATGTAAATAAAAAAATATATCAATAAAAAAAACATGACAATACTGTTTGTCCAGACAATTACTAAAACTTTTGACCTAGAAGCTGTTCACAGTTTGACAGAAGGACACTGTTAATGTTTATGCTTCGTCCAGCAGGAGATGTCCAAGTTATTATAATGTTATCATTAAAACTATACACCCAGTATCTAATTAATTTGAAAAAAAGGTCTAGACAGCACTTCTTAGGCTGCATTTTTCATAGGCAGGACGATTAAACACCGTAATGCTGTTCTTAACTCACTCAGAACATAAGAAAAACAATCACTGACTTTGATTTATAGGGATTTGCTTTCAGAACAAGAACTTCAGCCAAGACAATGGTTTTCAAACACATTTCCAATTTTTATTTAGCGGGATGAATGGAAGATTCCCAAAACTTATCAGCAATAAATTATTCTCCAGTTAGGTTTCTGTAAGAAAATGGAGCTACTGTCCTATTAAAATCTGATTATATATGCGTGACATTTATAGATATAATTAGCACAACTGTAGACCATAAAAAATATCCAAATACTACCACAAGTAAAACCACGGAATTTTTCTTTAAATGGAAATAAATAAACAATGTGCCGGGATTTTTCTGCATCCTTTCTTTGTGATTACATTTGATACTATTTTAGCAGCCTTCTTTATTATTTTCTCTGACTACATGGAATTTAGTTATTTGGTGTTGCATTTATTTCTATTAATAAGAGCAGTGTCTACTTATACCGAGGCTAACTAGACACTGAGAATGAAATAGACAATATCACAAATATTCTGAAAAAATATATTAATTCAAATTTATAATATTTAGTGATTCTTGTATCATTGTTGCATTGCTACAAAACATCCAGTGGTCATTTTCATGGGGATAGATTTACTTGGAATGACTAGTTTAGACCCTGTAAGTATGGGGAAGATATGAATTGTTTCGTCCTCTTACAAAGGTTTTAGCAATCTCTTTGTTGAAAGCATCTCATTGGTCCTTAAAAGTAATTTGTACTTCTCATGCCCTGTTTATTCTAATCAAAATGTAGAAGAGCATTCTTGAACTTCACATGTGGCTGGCTACAGACAAAGGCTGCTTTTATCGTGGGGTTAAAAGGTAGAATTCCAAGCAGAAACAGCATCGGTGCTGAATATATTTTAGTAAAGGATTGTATTGTAAACATAAGCATGCTGGGACACAAATAGAATATTAAAAAGAGGTTTACTTGTACTGGTTTTAAAATAAAATATTCAGAGAAAAAGCATCATACCAAAAAACATGAAAGATGATGTTTTAACACTTTGATGTGTCTTCTAGTTTTTCATGCTCATATATTTTTACCTAATAAATGGTTTAATATCAAAATACTCTTTCTCTTAAACTCCTTTATAATTTTCCCCTAGTCCAAGGCCAAGGACAATTAAGCCTGAATTCAATTACAAGTCCATGATCTGTGTTGTTTTCAGAATGTGAAAGCATAGAACTAGGTTGAATGGCATCGTGTCCTTAGTTTTTCTTTTGAACATATCTTCCTTCATTTAATAATTAGTGTACTTTTTAGGTGTTAGATAATCCTTAAGGAAGAAGGGCCATAGCTGACATGCTGATTGTTCTGGCCCTGATGATTCAAAGGATTAAGCATGTTTTCTACCAAACCTTCAAGTATTCTGTCAAAAAAAAAAAAAAGTCATTGCAACCTTTATGAACTGTGCCTATACCTTATCGGCCTGAATTCATAGTTCAGATTTTGTTTCTGGAACATAGATCATATATGAAGACAGTAGAGCACAGCAGATAGGGAATGCAGTTGTTCAGTATCTATTTAATGATTTTTTTATTCAATATATTTTTTATTTACATTTCAAATGATTTCCCCTTTCCTGGCTCCCCACTCCCCAAAAGTCTGAGAATTTCATGAATTCATTGTTTTTAATAGTTGAATAGTACTCCATTGTGTGTATATATATATATATATATTTATATATATATATATATATATATATATAAATATATATATATATATACACAACATTTTTTGTATCCATTCCTCCATTGAGGAACATCTGGGTTCTTTCCAGCTTATGGCTATTATAAATAGGGCTGCTATGAACATAGTGGAGCATGTATCCTTATTATATGTTGGGGAATCCTCTGGGTATATGCCCAGGAGTGGTATAGAAGGGTCCTCCAGAAGTGACATGCCCAGTTTTCTGAGGAATGGACAGACTGATTTCCAGAGTGGTTATTCCAGTTTGCAACCCCACCAGCAGTGGAGGAGTGTTCCTCTTTCTCCACATCCTTGCAAACGCCTGCAGTCTCCTGAGTTTTTAATCTTACCCATTCTGAATGAGGTGAGGTGAAATCTCAGGGTTGTTTTGATTTACATGTCCCTAATGACTAATGATGTTAAACAATTTTGAAGATACTTCTCAGCCATCCAAGGTTCTTCAGGTGAAAATTCTTTGTTTAGCTCTGTAGCCCATTTTTAATAAGGTTATTTGGTTTTCTGGACTCTAACTTCTTGAGTTCTTTGTATATATTGGATATTAGCCCTCTGCCAGATGTAGGGTTGGTGAAGATCTTTTCACAATTTGTTGGTTGTGGATTTGTCCTTTGGATGGTATCCTTTGCCTTACAGAAAGGACATGGAAATTAGTTATTTATTATTATAAAATTGTAATTTTATGAGGTTCCATTTGTCAATTCTTGATCTTAGAGCATAAGCTATTGGTGTTCTGTTGAGGAACTTTCCCCCTGTAACTATGTCCTCAAGGGTCTTCCCCACTTTCTTTTCTAATAGTTTCAGTGTGTCTGGCTTAATGTAGAGGTCCTTGATCCACTTAAAGTTGATCTTAATACAAGGCCCTACATCAGATAGAGGTCTAATATCTAATATATACAAAGAACTCAAGAAGTTAGACCCCAGAAAACCAAATAACCCTATTAAAAATGGGATACAGAGTTAAACAAAGAATTCTCACCTGAAGAAATATAGATGGTGGAGAAACATCTTTAAAAATGCTCTACTTCATTAGTCATCAGGGAAATGCAAATCAAAACAACCCTGAGATTTCACCTTACACCAGTCAGAATGGCTCAGATTAATAACTCAGGAGACAGCAGGTGTTGGCGAGGAACACTCCTCCACTGCTAGTGGGGTTGCAAATTGGTACAACCACTCTGGAAATCAGTCTAGCAGTTCCTCAGAAAACTGAGCACGTCACTTCCGAAAGGTCCTGCTATACCACTCCTGGGCATATACCCAGAGGATTCCCCAGCATGTAATAAGGATATATGCTCCACTATGTTCAAAGCAGCCCTATTTATAATAGCCAGAAGCTGGAAAGAACCCAGGTATCCCTCAACAGAAGAATGGATGCAAAAAAATGTGGTATATATAAGTAATGGAGTACTATTCAGCCATTAGAAACAATAAATTCATGAAATTCTTAGGCAAATGGATGGAGCTGGAGAACATCATAGTAAGTGAGGTAACCCAGTATCAAAAGATCAATCATGGTATGCACTCAGTCATAAGTGGATATTGTCCTGGAAACCTGGAATACCCAAAACATAACCCACACATCAAAGAAGAACGGAGGAGTGACCCTTGGTTCTGGAAAGACTCAGTATAGCAGTATAAGGCAAAACCAGAACAGGGAAGTGGGAAGGGGTAAGTGGGAGAACAGGGGGAAGGAAGGGGACTTATGTGACTTTCGGGAAGTGGGGAACCAGAAAAGGGTAAATAATTTGAAATGTAAATAAAAAATATATCGAATAAAAAATAATAAAAAAAAAAGAATGGATCAATTCACATTCTTCTGCATATTGACCTCCAATTGAACCAGCACCATTTGTTGAAAAGGCTATCTTTTTTCAACTGGTTGTTTCCAGCTCCTTTATCAAAGATCAAGTGGCCATAGGTTTCTGGGTTTTCAGTCCTATGCCATTGATACACCTGCCTGTCACTGTACCAATACCATGCAGCTTTTAACATTATTGCTCTGTAGTATTGTTTGAGATCCAGGATACTGATTCCCCCAGAAGTTCTTTTACTTTTGAGAATAGTTTTAGCTATCCTGGGTTTTTTGTTATTCCAGATGAATTTGAGAATTGTTCTTTCTATGAAGAACAGGGTTGGGATTTTGATATGGATTGCGATGAATCTGTAGATTGCTTTTGGAAAGATGACCATTTTATATTAATCCTGCCAATCAACGAGCATGGCAGATTTTTCTATTTTCTGAGGTCTTTTTTCCATTTCCTTCTTCAGGGACTTGAAATTCTTGTCATATAGATCTTTCACTTGTTTGGTCAGAGTCCAAGATACTTTATATTGTTTGTGGCTATTGTGAAGGGTGTCATTTCCCTAATTTCTTTCTCAACCTTCTTATCCTTTGAGTATAGGAAGGCTACTGATTTGCTTGATTTGATTTTATAACCTGCCACTTTGCTGAAGTTGTTTATCAGCTGTAGGAGTGCTCTGGTAAAGTTTTTTTAGGTCACTTAAATAGACTATCATATCATCTGCAAATAGTGATAGTTTGACTTCTTCCTTTCCTATTTATATCCCTTCGACCTCCTTATGTTGCCTAATTGCCTTAACTAGTACCTCAAGTACTATATTGAAAAGATATGGAGAGAGGGGTCAGCTTTCTCTAGTCCCTGATTTTAGTGGGATTGCTTCAAGTTTCCATTTAGTTTGATGTTGGCTATGGGCTTGCTGTATATTGCTTTAACTATGGTTAGGTATGGGCCTTGAATTACTCTTTTTTCCAAGACTTTAAGCATGAAAGGATGCTGAATTTTGTCAAATGCTTTTTCAGCATCCAATGAAATGACCATGTGGTTTTTTTCTTTGAGTTTGTTTATGTAGTGGATTGCATTGATGGATTTATGTATACTGAACCTTCCCTGCATTCCTGGGATGAAGCCTACTTGATAATGGTGAATGATAGTTTTGATGTGTTCTTGAATTTTATTGGCAAGAATTTTATTAAGTATTTTTGCATGGATGTTCATAAGGGAAATTGGTCTGAAGTTCGCTTTCTTTGCTGGATCTTTGTGGGGTTTTGGTATCAGCATAATTGTGGCTTTGTAGAAGGAGTTGGGTAGTGTTCCTTCTGTTTCTATTTTGTGAATAGTTTGAAGAGTATTGGTGTTAGGTCTTCTTTGAAGGTCTGATAGAATTCTGAACTGAAACCATCTGGTCCTGTGCTTTTCTTGGTTGGAAGACTTTCTATGAATCCTTCTATTTCTTTAGGGGTTATTGGACTGTTTCGATGATCTATTTGATCCTGACTTAATTTTGGTATTTCTTATCTGTCTAGGAAATTGTTCATTTCCTCCACAATTTGCAGTTTTGTTGAGTATAGGCTTTTGTAGTAGGGTCTGATGATTTTTTTCATTTTCCTCAGTTTCTGTTGTTATATCCCCCTTCTCATTTCTGATTTTGTTAATTTGGATACTGTCTCTGTATTTTTTTGGTTAGTCTGGCTTAGGGTTTATCTATCTTGTTGATTTTCTCAAAGAACCAGCTCCGGGTTTTGTTGACTCTTTATATGCTTCTCTTTGTTTCTACTTGATTTATTTCAGTCCTGAGTTTGATGACTTCCTGTCTTCTTCTCCTCCTGGTTGAATTAGCTTCTTTTTGTTCCAGGGCTTATTTCTCAGTTAAGATATAAGGGAAGTAAATTCCACTGGTTTTGATGAAATTTTTGGTTCCCTTAGTTCTGGTTTGATGCAGTAGCTCCACATAGTGCTATACATTTTATTCTGGAGTTTTGCTACATTATTTAGCCTCTGTGCATGACTCATTCACATAATAAATCCATGTGAACAAATGTAACCTTATTATTTCCTGCATAGTTTTAATACATAAAGAATTAAACAAAAGTAACAGAATATTGATATGAAAAATTTAGGTTAAGTTAGAGCAACACTGGGCTTGAATTATCTGTTTCTCTAATCTTACTGCACAATCAAATTTGTGTCTTGAGACTTTATCAAAGCAAAAGTTTGAGGTAGAAACATGAGAAAATATTAAATACATAATGCAAAATGTAAATGCAAAATGCAAAATATTAGAAAGTATCAAATTATTTATAGTTTATACAATGTTTAATAGTTAAATTATATTAGCTCTCATACATGTAATTCATTTGGAGCTAACTTGCCTTTCAGAAATAATGTATTCATGAATATTTTAATAGCTAAAGTGCTCTAATCTGTGCCACTGATCAATAGGATTATGGGGAATTATTATTGCATATGGACACTTAGTCCTGTGATATTTTAGTACTTTGTGTTAAGCAGCTTTATGGCCTCAGAAATGTAAAAGAATGAAATTGGAAACAATTATATATATATAAATATATAATATTATAATTATATGCAATTATAACAAAAATTGCATATAATTTGCAGGTTCTGGCAAATTTTAGATTTAAATAAAAACATGAATTATGAGCTTTATTATTGTTTTAGTTTATATTTGCATTTAATCTTTCCTACTATGTGACTAGGTTTTATTTAAAGCTATGTGTAGTATATCTGAAGTTTCATGAAAAATAAATTTTAAAAATTGTTTTAATTAAAAAATATTTTATGAAGGATGTTTAATTTCTGTTGGAATCTTAAAGCATTGGACATGTGGCCTCTTCTTTCATTTCCTAAGAGTCGTGCTGTAGTCTAAGAGTGTAAAAAACTGTTTAGAAAATACAAAAAAGCATTTGGGCGAAGCCATATGAAATACTTTAACATATGATGGACCCACTTTAGATTTTCCTCGATGATCTATATACACATGTTGAGTGCTAAGAATGACCCTTGTTGTAGGGAAATTGAGCAGAGAATGAATGGGAAATAGCACATAAATACACATTCTAATTATGATAATAAAAATTAATGTATTTTTACTATAGAAAAATCTGAATTAGAAGATATTTGTCACATAAATTGATAAGTATATTTAGACAACTTTTGTAAGGGAATACTTTGGGAATTTGATAATGATTACACATTTAGAAACACATTCTAAATCACATTTTACTTTGTTGTTGTTGTTTTTTTTTTTAATGTGCTTTCTGTAAAATTTTAAAAAATTTAAATAGATTCCAAAGATTTTAACATGAGGTTGAATAAATATTCATTGAATCTGACTGATTATACAGTATTACTCACCTTTGAAGTACCCTTTGCTTCATGTTTTTGGTAACTTAAATGAAGTGGACTTATGATGAATACATTGGTAATTACAGTATGCCTAAAATTATTTTCCTTCATTACATTACCAAATTTTGGCTTAAAGATTAAAAATAATGAGAAGATTTTAAGAAATGCATTATCCTTTGCCAAAATCTCTTAAAAATTTAAAAGTTAAATTATAATCTAGCTTTAAAGATTAGGAAATTCTCTGACGGCCATCTGTTATTTGTTTTTAAAATAATTGCTATTTTCTCTGTAAATTCTAGTATGAAAAAATGACAACTTTTTTCTTAGTCTAATTTATAATTTTGTCATTTATTTTATTCAAAAGAAAATTAGATTAAAGCCCAGGTGTGTGATGAATAGAATATTTTGTCTACTACTATGAATAGAATTATAGAATAATAGTTAGGCAGATGTCTTCCTGTTCCTATCAGCTCCAGTCCACATTTAGATTTACTACTTCCTCCATCTAGGAAAATTTGGAAATTACTCAGCTGTTTCCTCATCACTATGGAAATCCTAAATTTTCTTTTGTTTTGTTTTGTTTAAGTCCATTCTGATTACTCAGGAGGGGTGGTCACACCCTTTTTGGTCTCCTTACAATCATCCTCAGAGATATTTTCAAACAATAGTTAATTCCTTGGCCTTTCACTGCTAAAATGCTCCCCAGTTTCCCATGTCTTGGAATAAGCACTACAGCCATTGCTGTAGTTAGACTTTAATAAGGCCACCACAACATGCTGATATTATCCCAGGGCCTAACAAATTGTTTTCACTTCCTTTTTCCAGGTGTTGATCATTTTTCCATCACTGTGATAAAAACCCTTAGAAAATCGTCTGTAAACAGAGGCCTTTTACTCACAACTGCAGAGGTTTCAGTTCATAGTCTGTTAGCCCCCAAGTTTTGGGGTCAATGGCTAAACAATGTCTCATGGTTAGTAATGCAGGCAAAGTAGGGTCCTAGTCTCAGAGAGATATGCTCACAATACCTCCAACCATGTGCCCCTTTTAATATTTATACCAGTTTAACTGTCAATCTCAGAAAACTAATCTATGTAAATGATATAGGCCATGGGCTGAGACACTCCAGTTCCCAAGTACATATCCACTCAGCAGATGTTCACATAGCTACATGTATCACTTAATGGGTGTCTGTGTTTCCACTCATAAGATTTTATATATCCATCCAATCAAGAATACTAGTTTGCCCACACACAATACTCTATTCTCATTCCTAGACTCACCTCTGACCTTCCATCAGTTCACTGTTTTCAAACCAACACTTAATGTTGTGCCTTTATGTCAGTCTTTGGTTACTGCCTGTCTTCCTGACTAAGATACAAACTCTCTTGTGTCAGGGACTTTGAGTTTGTTTGTATCAGCATGCTTGGTGCTTACAGCATGTCTGGCATATGGTGGATTAAAAAAAAAAACTGTTGCAAAGATGAATATTTAGATCCGTATGTTCAAAACGATAGTTAACTCCTCTAAAGCTTAGTTTCTCATTTACAAAATTGGTATCATCATGGTGATATCCACTCCACTGAGATTTACTGAAAGTCAAATAACATAATGAATGTGAAAGTCCTGTGAAAATTGCCAAGAAAATTCTATTTCTCTGAGAAATATAAAGTGTTTGAAGCAAATTATTCTAAATATTCAAGATTTCGTACTTTCTCTTATTTTAATATCTTTGTTTATCTTCACTCTTGGTATTAAAATATGTAGCATAATGTGATTTAATTAGTAATAGAACATGAAGCAGATCCAGTACTAATAATCCATACATAATTACATGGAAGCAAACCATTCACCATGGAAGGAAGATGAACAAAGTGGTCTTAGAGAACTTTACAAAAAATTTAAAAATGACAAATAAAGCCTATTCAAGCCAGAAAATTTCATTTCAGTACTAACAAATTATTAGTGCTTCAGATAGATCTTTGTATAAATACTATTTTTCAAAATTGTTTTGTGGTTTTCTACAAAGAAAAGTTTATTTTAAAGTAATAAAATGTTAAAAATCTGTATTCATGGTGTCATTGTTTTATGTCAATAATTCAAGCCTTATGAAGCCATTGTGTGAACCAATTGTTACAAATGATAGCCTATTTAAATAGTTACTCTGAAAGTAAAAAAGAAAAAGAAACTGATTGCTACTAAACATCTCTAAAATCTATGCATGGGTAAATACTAAGCTAACACACTGAAAATCTTGCCGTCATCCATGGATCTAGCTACCATGCATGGCAAGTCTCTACCTTCCTCTTCAGAGATGGAAAGAGTTAAGTGACTTGTATGACTTTGTCTTGATGCAAATTCTTGGCAGATTGTGTGTTTTCTAAATCACAAATTTTCTTCCTTATTTTATATTTAAATTTATATTTGATTCCAAATTATAAAAAGAAACTCTGATATTGATAGTTTTATACAGTACTGAGAATTATAGGAATGGGAAGAATTTTCTAAAATTATAATAAAATTGAATTGCATGCAGAAACACACACACATACATACATATATATATATATATATATATATATATATATATATATATATATATATATATATACCTTTAATAATATAAAATTAATTTTTTTCAAAATACTTAGATGTTTATGAAATTTTTTGGCACCTATAAATCTATTAGATTTTGGTACAAAACAGTAAATACTTTAAGTTAGAATGAAAATAGAATTACATTTGTTCTTTATTTTGACAATTTATTTTAATGACAACTAACTAAAATAATTTAAAAAAAAAAAAAAAAGAAGAGTTGCCCTGTATCAATCTAAACCCACCAATTTGGGAACCAATGAAATCTCAAACTATAACTATGAGTTGAACTTGTTTTCCCTGAAATTATATATCTTAAGGCACAATTTTTTCCTGTAAGAATTAAAAAGAATATCAATTTTTAAAAAGCAGAGAGAATAACATATACCTGGATAATACAAATGGAAAATTTCCAGTTGGATTTTATTTCTTTTTCCATAATTGTACTTACAGTGGCAAAATTATGAGAGAAAAATCTAATTTTAGACCTGCTGAATTACCCCCATTTTTATGCTTGTTCTGCTTGTTACACATTAAAACTCAGATGAAATTTATAATCATATACAGCAATGCAGAAATTTAGCATAATCATTCTATAACATAAAATGTGATAGAAAATGCTAATAAGTGTAAATGCTTAAATGTTAAATATAATTCAAGGCCAGGAAGAGAAAAGTTGTACCAAAGCCTGGATATTATTACTGCTCCCAGACCAGACAGTGCCCATACAAGGCCTTTAGCTTTCTTTTCTAATCTGTAGTCCATTTCCTCTTACATAAGGACTAGATGGATTTGCCTCATGTCTCCTTTTCCTCATTAGTGAATAATATCAGAAAGAACTGCTGACTTTTATAAATCAGTTTTATTAAGGCTAATTATGAGTTGTTGATCGAAAAATATAAGGTTTCCACTTCAACAATCTGCTTAATGAAAAACCAGCCACCCTAAATTTTTGAAAACCATTTTTGAATGAATTGGAAAGCCTGTCTGAAGTAGAGTTGAAATGTCTTTTATGTTTGCTGGAAGCTTTTAACCTCTATTTTTGCCTCACATCTGGATACATTGATAACTGTAACAAGAATGGGCATGTTCAATCTGAATTAAATATCCTGCAACACCATAGCTTTAGATCAATTATATTGAGTACAAATATAGAATGAAAAAACATATATAGTACAATTTATTTTATTTTAATATTACTTTATATACCAGCAAAAGCTAACTGAATTGAAGCTTTTCAAAGGCTAATAAAGGCATAATAAATATATTTCTTGTTTTAGGTGTAGAATATATATATATACATATACATATATATATATATATATATATATATATATATATATATATATATATATATATATATATATATATATCATTGTGTAATTCCCATTTGACACTTGAAGGCAGTTCAAACCATGTGAAAAAATGGTCAGGTTCTAATCAAATAAAAAATGTTCCCAGCTAGACTGCTTATCTTGCTTTCTCAAGTCATTTTCTGACCTGCTTGAAGCCATCTGCTCACAGCAGAAAATCTTATCATGTGAGCCATCATCATGCTTGAGAATGCACTGAATTTACTATTTGCAGAGAGGCTCAAAGAGCCAGCCTTCTGGACTGGCTCAGCGTTCAAAGCTTTTCAGAGGATCAGACTTTAAACTATAGAACACTTAGGGAGGTAATTCATCCCATATATAGACCCCAAACACAGACACTATTATGGATGTCAAGAAGTGCTTGCTAACAGGAGCCTGTTATAACTGTCTCCTGAGACACCCTGCCTGTTCCAAAGCCCGATAAATACAGAGGCAGATGCTCATATCTAACCACTGGACTGAGCATGGGGACACCAATGGAGGAGTTAGAGAAAGGACTGAAGAAGCTGTAGGGGATTGTAACCCCATAGGAAGAACAACATCAGCCAACCAGACCCTCCAGAGCTCCCAGAGATTAAACCAATAACCAAAGAGTAAGCATGGAGGGACCCATGGCTCTAGCTGCATGCATGGCTGAGGGTGGCCTTATCTGGCATCAATGGGAAGAGAGGCCATTGTTCCTGTGAAGTCTCAATGATGTGGGAATGGTTGAGTGGGGAGCACCCTCATAGAAGCAGCAGGAGGGTGGATGGGATAGGGAGTACTAGAGGGGAAACCAGGAAAGGGGATAACATTTGAAATGTAAATTCATAAAATATCCAATAAAAAACAAAAAGTAAAAAGAACACTTAATGAGTCTGGAAACTGCAAGCAGGTCCAGCACCAGGCAAAAAGTAAAACAAAAGAACAAAACAAAAAAAAAAAAATGAAAATAACCACCATCCTGAATAGCTTTGGCAAATTAGCAGGGGTGTAGAATATCTATAAGGCTTCTTACTGGTTTAAAAGCAAAAATGAAACCTTTGTTAATTCTTTACACTATATATAAAAATAAAACAATTGCCAGGTTTTGTTCAATAACTATGTATCACATTTTTTTTTTTTTTGGTTTCTGGTTTCTGGTTTTTGGTTTTTGGTTTTTGGTTTTGGTTTTTGGTTTTTGGTTTTTGGTTTTTGGTCTTTTTCAAGACAGGGTTTCTCTGTGTAGCCCTGGCTGTCCTGGAACTCACTTTGTAGACCAGGCTGGCCTGGAATTCAGAAATCCGCCTGCCTCTGCCTTCCAAGTGCTGGGATTAAGGGCATGTATCCAGTCTGTTAGTCTATGTCTTTTTTATAGGGGAATTGAGATCATTGATGTTAAGAGATATTAAGGAAAACTGATTGCTGCTCACTGCTATCTTCTTTGTTAAAGGTGAAATTCTGCTTGTGTAGCTATGTTCTATTGGGTTTTTTGAAAGATTACTTTAAGCAGGGCGGTGGTGGCACATGCCTGTAATCTAGCACTCTGGGAAGCAGAGGCAGGTGGATTTCTGAGTTTGAGGCCAGCCTGGTCTACAGAGTGAGTTCCAGGACAGCCAGAACTATACAGAGAAACCCTGTCTCAAAAATACCAAATCCAAACAACAAAAACAGCAACAACAACAACAACAACAACAACAAAAAAAAAACCAGAAAAACAAAAAAAAAAGAAAGGAATAAAAAAAGAAAGATTACTTTATTGCTTTTCTAAGGTGTGGTTTCCTGCCTTATGTTGTCACTCCCCCTTATTATCCTTTGTAAAGCTGGATTTGTGGAAAATATTGTGTAAATTTGCTTTTATCATGGAATGCCCTGTTTTCTCTGTCTATGGAAAGTGAAATTTCCACTGGGTACAGTAGTCTGGACTGACATTTATGTTCTCTTAGGGTCTTTATGACATCTGCCCAGGATCTTCTAGCTTTCATAGTTTCTGGTGAGAAGTCAGATATAATTCTGATAGGTCTGCCTTTATATGTTACTTGACATTTTTCCCTTACTGCTTTTAATATTCTTTGTTTAGTGCATTTGGTGTTTTGATTATTATGCAACTTGGGGAATTTCTGCTCTGGTCCAGTCTGTTTGGAGTTCTGTAGACTTCTTGTATGTTCATGACCATCTCTTCTTTAGGTTAGGGAAATTTTCTTCTATAAGAAAATTTTGTTGAAGATATTTACTGGCCCTTTAAGATGTAAATCCTCACTCTCTTCTATATCTATAATCCTTAGGTTTAGTCTTCTTGTTGTGTCCTGGATTTCCTAGATGTTTTGGTTTACAAGCTTTTTGCATTTTGCATTTTCATTCACTGTTGAATCAATGTTTTCTATGGAATCTTCTGCATCTGAGATTTTTTTCTTCTATCTCTTATATTCTGTTGTTGATGCTTGCATATATGACTCCTGAATTCATTCCAAGGTTTTCTATTTCCAGAGACATATCACTTTGCATTTCTTTATTGTTTCTACTTCCATTTTTAGATCCTGGATAGTTTTGTTCAATTCCTTCACTTTTTTGTTTGCATTTTCCTGAATTTCTTTAAGGGATTTTTGTGTTTCCTCTTTAAGGGGTTTTACAGGTTGACCCATTTTATTTTTTGTGTGTGTGTGTTTCTTCTGGTGATTTTTATGTTTCCTTTTTAAGGACTTCTGCCTGTTGACCCATGTTCTCCCATATTTCTTTAAGGGATCTTTGTGTTTCCTCTTTGAGGGTTTCTACCAGTTAACCCATGTTCTCTTGTATTTATTTTAGGGAGTTATTTATATCCTTCTTGAAGTCCTCTATCAGCATCATGAGATGTGATTTTAAATCCAGCTCTTGCTTTTCTGATGAGATCAGGTATCCAGAATTTGCTGTTGTGGAAGAACTGGGTTCCAGTGGTACCTAGTTGCCTTGGTTTCTTTTGGTAATGATCTTGTGTTTGCCTGTGGTCATCTAGTTATCTCTGATATTAGCTGTTCTTGCTATCTCTGACTGTGGCTTCTCTGTCCTGCAGGCCTGTATATCTATACTCCTGGGATTCCCTTTCTCTCAAATCGCCTGCATATAGCTGGTTTTCCAGGAAGTATCAGGAGATGGGAACTTTCCTTTGCCAGACGTGGCAAGGATCTACCACATTGGAATGAACAGGCAGGCAGTTGCTGAGGATGAGGTAGGCATAGAAGCAAACTCATCACTTTTATAAATAAAATGTTTCTTATAATATTTGTGAGTATTGCCCAAGTACTGTTATTATGGAGACAATGTGAATTAAATTCAATTTCTAATGACTTCATAAACAATCAATGAAATAAACTAAAGAAAACAATTGATCTTTGTATTAAAGTTATCTAAAGAATGGAACTTGTGTTGAATATATAAATATATAATATAAACATATATGCATGCTTAATTCTTTATTGAATGGCTAATAGACTGTGGTCCAGGTAGTTTAACAATGGTTATCTGATGAAGGAAAGACCACAAATCTAGTAATTGTTAAGTCTAAAAAAACAGATATTTCAGCATTTCCAATCTGGTGCTGGAGTAGTTCTCTGAATCCAGAAGTCTTTGATGAAGATAGTAATTTCTGCCATTCTTCTAGGTTTACAGTGTTTGCTTTGGTTCACTATTTTTTGGGGGGAGGGTAGGCACAACTTCAGTAGCTTCCATTTGTACTTCCCAAACATAATAGCCCTCACACTACAGTAGGTCAGGGAGCACATTTGGAAATGGTGTCAACTTTTAAGTGTATCTATCCCAATTAGACATTCTGAAACTCAGAAAATAATTGCAAAGTAAATTCAAGGGCCCACTGGACCTGATATGATTTGAGATTTAGACAGCCAAAATTTTATTCGTTGCCTTACTTTCATAAGTTTCTACTTTAGTTGTAGTGCCACAATGTTTTGGAGGGTCTTCTCAAATAGTTACCAATTTAGAATAAGTATTCCATAGACCACAGAATTCAAATTGTTTCTTTTTCCCCCAAAAGTCTATAGGTCCCCATGGGAAGGGATAGGTCAAACACTAACGGTAAAATTCATAATTATTTATTTCCAAAGGGTCCTTTAGAGGATCCTAGACTTTCTTTCCTTAAGTTGTTCAAAGTCTGATATTCCCTATTGCTACAATTTAATGTAATTTTATTTGTTCCAAGATATTTCTCTTTATACAGTTTGAACAAAAACATAGTTGGCCTCTTATCTATTTCATTGCTGGAAACACCATGAATGATTAGCCAGCGAAGGTCCATCAGAGTTATGACATCACAAAAATCATTTTGCCTATGATGTTTATTATAGGTCACACTAGACTAGACTATATTTAAATCCTTAGGGGTGGATGTTGTTTTTCCTGTGCTGCTCATTCACATAGCTGTACCTACCTTTCCTTTGATGATTCTGTGCTGCCCTGCCCTCTGCCTCATCTGGGCCCAATTAAACCTACAGTATTTAATCCATCCAGTTGAGCAGCAGCATCTTCAACCCCAATATCTGACTCAAGAAAAAGTACAATAAAACTGTGTGTCCCTCTCATGATTGTGTATCTTACAGGATTACTGTAAGCAATGATTTCTGGGGCTTCCTTTTACAAAAAATTGGGATTTACACATTTCAATTTTTCTGATCACCAACATTAAACCAAAGGATATCAGACATATCCTGCTCCTTTTCTATAAGCCATTTTTTGACATATGCTTCAGCAATTCAACAAATCAAATATATCAACCCTAGAATCTTCATTCTGTGTGTCCATATTATTAAATTCAACCCGATTCCAATTTTATGTCCAAATACAATTAACACATGGTTTAAAAGTTTATTCTGTACCTTTTCATAGACCTGTGCTTCATTGAGGTGGTAAACTCAATGACTTCACAGTGGTTTAGCATAAGCATTCATGGAATACTCTTTTCTATCTTTCTGCTAGAAACGTGTGTAACTTTTGAAATGGTTACATGTCTAGAGGCAGCTATTGATAGGTTCTCAATGAAATCAATATTAAGTTGCCTAGCATTAACCTTCAGGGAAAGTTACCACCAGTTTTCTAGAAAATTAAGTATTATTTTTTTAAGGCCACTGTGCAGATAATACTACTACAAGGGATGGTTGTGTATCCTTCTCTAACAGTGAAGAATCTATTCTTCAGTTGAGAGAATAAGTTCAGAATCTGAGAACTCAAACTTCTTAGCTACTGTAGAGTTTTCTCCCACATTTCTCATTTACAAATTCTAGGACCTTAGATGTTACCATTCAGTATTCTTGCTTTGTTGATACCCTCAAAGGATGGGACTTGAATTTTCATTATAGATAAGCCAATCTTATAATAGGGCTTCAGTTTGAATTTCTGCAAATTAGACTCATAGGCTAATAGGAAGAAGTTTCTGTTTCACTACAATTTAGAAACCTGCAGATTTTATACTCATCTTCAAGCTATCAGCTATTCATTTTTATCACTGAGTTAATTCTTAACCTTCATCACTGAATTTTGAGATGTTACAACCTAGTTATTTGTCATGGATGCTACTCTTTTCCCTTGTCAATTAAATCAGAGATTCTAGGAAAAATCAGAAAACATTTCATTTTCTTTGTTTTTCCACTAATTTTCAAAGGTTTATGTATAGAATAACTGTATCTCTTATTCTTCACAACAAATAAATCAGAATCATCAAAGATATTTTCTTCATTAAGTTCATCACACTGTTTATACTACAGACCCTTAGTGTTCTCCATGCTATCAGGAGAATCTTCAATAACTTTAGGTATCTGAGAATTTCAATACCAGCTCCAAATATTTACAAATTTATCTCCATAGTTTTGTTCTAGAACCACTACTAGTACAGCAACATGTGTTAGCATACTCTAAATGAACAGAAATGATAGATTGTGTGTGTGTGCGTGTATATGTGTGTGTGTGTGTGTGTGTGTGTATGTACACATATGGTGTGTGAGTGTGTGAAGAGAGGCTTATATTCTGTGATCCATATAGCACAATAATATCTGTATCATAATGAAAAGGCACGAAATCTGGTAGTTGCTGAGTCCATGACACTAGAAGCCTCAAAAGTACAAATTTAATGATGTTTCCACGACGTCTTAGAGTGCTTCTCATCTTTGGCCTATATTGAATCCCAAAGAAGTAGGTACAAACAGCAGTGGGAAAAAAAGCCTCAGCAACAGGGTAGTTGAACTTGCTAAAATACAAGCAAGTAGAAGAATAAAAGAGCTTACTTTTTCCATGTTTTTTAATGTGCTGTTCCACCAGAAGGTATGACCCAGATTTCTAATGGGCCTTCAAAAAATCTAATCAAGAAAATCCCATCAAGATCCCATCAATCCAACCAAGAAAAGCACATCTGCTTGGATTTTAGTGGATTCCATATGTTGTCACTTGGCAGCTGAGATTAGCCATTACAATCATCTTTAATCCAAAATTTATTATATGAGCATTTTAAGACAGTGTTTAGTTTTTTTAAATGCCTTTAATAGAATTGAAAGGTATTATATGGCATTTATGGGCCTACTGCAGGGATACCACGGTGACTTACTCTTCCAAAGAATACTAGTTACTCTTCCAGAGGACCCAGGATCAATTCCCAGTGCCTATATAGTAAGTGCAGCTTCAGAGTTAATGATACCCATTTTGAAACACCATAGATACCATGTCTGCAAGTGTTACAAAGAAACTGTCTGTATGTTGGTCCCCGAAAACTGGAGTGGGTGTTATCGCTAAAGCTGTTGCCTATCTGTGGAATCCTTTGTACAACTTGGATGCCTTGGCTAGCCTCAGAGGGAAAGGATTCAACCAATCTGAAGAAACCTGAAGTGCCAGACTGGGGGGTTATGCAGGACACCCCTACCCATTCAGAAGAAAAGAGAAGAGGCATGGTGAAGGGACACCATGAAAGAAGATTGTGGAAGGGGCAGTGATTATGATGTGTAATTAATTAATTAAAGGATTAAAAGAAAAGGAAATAATAAATCTTAAAAAAGACATAGATGAGAACAGAGCACCTATGCATATAATAAGAAAAATATATATTGAGTTTTGTTGATATTTATGGTAGAGATATTCCATGTCACACTATGAATCCAGCACAGTCCTTGCTCTGAATATACAAGTATATGCAACTGATGAAATAAATCATGCACACTGCATCAAACATGTTAGTTTGTTAAAGGTGAGAATCATAAAATTTTGGTGTTTGATGAGATCTGATCTAAAAGAGGAAATTAATTCCCGGAATGGTAAATATGGCCAAACTCCATGGAAGGCATAAGCCCTAGTCAAAAACCTATTTATATTGTTTTGCTTGATGTTTAAGCTGTCAAATCATTTTCTAAGTATTTATATCTATAGATTTGTGTTTCTCTCAACCTTGGTCTATGGTTTCATATTTCAGTGAGTAATAATTAATACACAGATATAGCATTGTTTGAAATTCTTGGAGTAAGGGATTCTGAGTGTTCAGTCGTAGGCAGGTCATATATATCAAAATCCCCATCCAAAGTTCAGGGTGAAAAACAGTGAAAGATTGTGAAAGCCAAAGAGTTGGAAAGAGTGCTGTAAAATGCACACAGGACATGAAATACCTATTGTACACATTAAGCCAAAGTAGTTGTGGTTAGGCCAGACAGTGGTGGTGGCGCATGCCTTTAATCCCAGCACTTGGGAGGCAGAGGAAGGTTGATTTCTGAGTTTGAGACCAGCCTTGTCTATAGGATGAGTTCCAGGGCATCTAGAGCTATACAAAGAAACCCTGTCTCAAAAGAAAAAATATAGTTGTGGTTACCAACATTAACTTGGGGCGGGGGGGAGCCAGTTAAAGCATCCAGTATGAATAAAAGAAGGTTCACAAAAACTCACTCCTGCCTGGGAGCTATTAGCAGCTGATGCTAGTGCAAGAGAGAGAGTTGGCCCTCTTTGTAGGATTGCTCACTCATAGTTTTCCAGTCCCCAGTGAACGACCCTACATTAATGTATATCCGTGTGAACTTGCATCCCTGTTTGAACTTCACAGGTTATTCTTCCCCTATAAAAAGTGACATGAAAGCCAAGCAGGGATGCTAAACATCTCTACTATCAGAGCTTCCATAGGCAGAGGCAGGTGGCTCTTTGAGAGTTTTGAAGCCATCCTGGTATTCAGAGTGAATTCCAGGACAGCCAGTGCTACACACAGAGAAACCCCATCAAGGAACCTCTTTTCCTGTTCCCTTAAAATAAACAAAAAAACATGAAATGGGAGAAATACATGTTAGGAGAGTGCCGAGGTTTGGAGCAAGAATATCAAAGGCAGATTTGATCAAAACACATTATATGTATTTAGAAATTTTAAAGAATACACTTTTAAGAATGAAAAAGTGAAATACTCAGTAAACTGACAGTTTTATGAAATTAGTCTCATGCAAGATGAAGGAAGATTTGAGAACAAAAGCATTTTGGAAAAAGAGGGGCATGGAGCTGTCCTTTGAATTCAATACATTTTTCTTAGTATTATATTGTTTAATGAAACTTAATTTAATTTTCACCTTTATGCCTCATATTTAGATTCCATGGGGCTTTGATGAATTTTATCTTTGATCCCTATTATGTCACAGATATTCTTTCACTAATATTGTAAAGATGCTGCTTTTAATCAGATGATTTTATTTTATTTTGTTTTATTTTGTAAACTAGCTAAAGCAAACATGATGTGGAACATTACCAGAATAATGTGTAAATTATGTGAACCAGGTTAAGAAATACTTTTCCTAGTATAATCACCAGTTAATAATGAAAAAATAAAGCATATATTTTGAAAATCAGAGCCTGCTGACTCTCAAAAGAATAAGAGAAAATAGAACACTTACCATTTGGATGCATATAGATACAGCAGAAGAGAAGACATTATCTACAAATGGGACAAAAATGTTCTTTATAGTAAGCAGGAATATTTCTTATAGGCTGCTGACATTGTCTCAGTGGATACAGAAGAAATGGGTGAAAGAAAAAGAAACAAATGTCTCTACAATGACCTGCAGTCGAATAAAACTGGAAATCCTCTTATCTCAAATTGCGCTGTAATCTTCACTTGAGTCGAGCAAAAGAGAGATTTCTATTTCCTATGTTATTTTCCTTTCCCAGTTTATAACAATCTAATTCTGTTTTAAATTAATATATCTACAGTAATATTTTTCCTATTATACCTCAGTCAGCTGTAATGCTGCCTGTTTTATCTTCAAAATTGGTTATAGAACTGTAATTTAAAATGTCATTTTTACCCATTTCAGTTCTTATATTTTTTGATAATAGACTCAAAACAGAAGAAGTTTTCCTCAATTAAAGCATCATAACTCTAATGAATTTCATACTAATTTCCGTGGGTCTAGAGATGTATCAAAAATCTGAAGCATGGAAAAACACAAGGAAATTAAAAATATATGAAATATATTCTAAATATGAATGAATTGCAATAAATTATATGTAGCAGCTACTTTTCTGAAAGGTATATTTGCATTCACATATGTGTACAATGTACATGATGCCATAGAGGGCAAAAAGTATTCCTCCCTTATCTCATTTCTTTAAGGCAAAGTCTCTCACCGATCATGGACTTTCACATTTATTTTCAACTTGTCTGGATGCTCGCTGTCCCGAGTAATTCTATCTGTTTCTCCTTCTCTTATTGCTGGGCTTACAGGGGCTCACAGGACAACTTCCTATGTGGGTACTGATATCTGAGCTATGTTCCCCACACTTGTGCAGAACACTCTAAACAAATGAATCAGCCTTTCATCCCTCCCCTCAAAGGATATGTTTAAAGTCATATATATTTTTAAGTATAAATCTATTTTTTTCTAAAGTGCACTACTTGGTAACTTGATAAAACCTTCTTAGATTATACATTCTTTATTTTTTTAATAGCACATTTGTTTATTAAACAAGAATGCCCTGTCTTGAACTAAATTTTCCTAGTCTGCCCTCCAGTGACAAAAGCAACTTGGGAATAAAGACCTTCTGTTTACATGTCCTAGATCACACTCCAACGAATGTCGTCAACATAGGAATTTAAAAAAGAGAACTGGAAGCAGAAACTGAAGAAATGGCAATAGGGGAACACAGTTTACGTGTATAAAAGAAATTATAAAAGCCAGTGAGATTGTTGAATGGGACTACCTAGACCTTATACCTGAGTTCCATCCTTTGAAACTACTGTGGAAAAAGAGAACTTGCTCTTAAAGCTGTCTGTCCTTCAACTTCTATGTGCAAGTACAAAACAAATATATCTTTTAGTCATATAATAACAATAAATAAAATTTTGAATTAATGAAACAAAATTTAAAATTATTATAGATATTTTGTGCTTTTTCAGGCCCTTTTGACTTTCACATTTGAAATTTTCAAATAAAAATGATAAGCGAAAACTTAAAAAATATAGATATTATATCCTCAAATATATTTACTTTCTAATTGTACCAATTGTAAATCCCTAAATGCTGTTTTATTTTAAATCTGATAATAAAGTAATTCCATGAAAGATTTTGTAAAATGAGATTAAGATATTGTAAAATGAGATATAGTTTAGTAGACTGTTATTTAATATTTTATCTATAAATCTTAAATATAGATCATGAATAAGTTTTTAGTATCAAAGATGGCATAAGTCTCTAATGACCACCATAAAAGACATTGAAGATCAGTACTATTCATTTAATTTTTAATTGATTATCAATTTTGTTGTGTTTTCTTGTACGTCTTTTTGGTGTTTTGCTGTGAAGTTCAAGCTTGCCTCCAATTCACCATCCTTCTGCTTCTGCATTCTGGTTGACTATTAAATTTTCTTTATTTTTTCTAAACAATAGTAACATAACAATACCCCTTTTAAATTTTATTTTAATGGCATTGCCTTCTTCTCTGTCTTTTGTCAAATCCTTAGCAGTAGGACATCCAGTCAGACAACAGTATTGGATGATTTAGCTCCACCTAAGTGTGAAATCAGCCAACAGATGGAAATAGCAATGTAACTCAAGAAATTAGTTCTATATTTTGGTACTTCCTTAATGAACATATATTTAACATAGTTTTGGACATTTTTTATTTTGCAAATAATTTTATTTTCACCTTTATTTTACCACTGTAAGACTCTACAGAGCCTTGGCTTTCTGAGAACCCCCTAAGTAAACAAGATGGAGGCAAGAATCAATGCAAAAAGCAAGAGGAATTTATTATTCCAATGTGCAAGTTAGGATCCTCCTGCACCTAAAGGAGAAAATGGCAACCTCCTCGCCATTCTGGAAAGGGGGGGGGGTGATTCTTTAGGGTCACTCCTCTGTGGCCACCTTGGGATGGTTCCTGATCCCCTTAGCTAACACCCTGCCAGTTCCCAAACCTCAGATGCTTCAGTCCCTTATGTAAACTATGATAGTATTTTCATGTAGCCAACGCACATCCTGATGCACACACATATGATTTCTAAATAGCTCTCTTCACAAATATAATAGAAAGGAAAAGGATAGTATTTTCCATATTTAGTTTATTACCATGAATTCTTCATTTTGGTCCTTTTCAAATATGTGATATATGACTTTACTAAACTATATTTATGATGCAACTGAGATCCCATTTGCTTGAGTAGTTCTTGAATTCTTATCTCTTGTTTAAATGTGAACAAACATTCTTCACAAGTCATAACAATTTCCTAAATAAGACTGGTCCAGTTTTATGATTACTAATCAGATGTGCAATCACTTGTTTAGATCTTTATTTTCAATAGATGATAGGCACCAAAAGGAACAGATGCCATGTTTTGTTTCTGGACAGGCACAACATATGTCAGTAGTATTTGCCCCATGGTAAAAGTACAATGGTTCAAAATAATAATAACATGACTTACACGGAAGGGATTTGACAAGTATGAACAGAATGGACTTCTAGGAACTCTATGGACATGTATCGCTTAATCAACTTAATACTGTAAACTATGACAGGAAATAACAAATTATAGTTATCAAAAGTTGTCTTCTTCCTAATACAAAAGACTGGCCATGTAATCTTTGGCCCTGACAAAGGAGCATTCTACTGAAGTATATTACATTTCTATGACTCATAGGTACATATACCAGTGTTCAAAGTAATAAATAAATGTATGGATGAGTATACTGTAAGCAGTAACCTATGTAGATGTGCTAGATGCTGAAGTAAGTGCTCTGGCTCAGCTCCTGATGGATTCTCCTCATTATTGTTTGCTTCAGATTCAGTGTCCTGTGAAGAGAGCTCCCAGGGAAATTTAGGGAGATCAGTAAAAGTGAGAGGTGCAGATGTTTGAGAAGTCAAGATCAAAAGCTGCCAACTACCAAGAGCTTTGGTTAAAAATCAAATCAAATCAAAACAAAACAAAAACAGCAGTAGTGTCAGTAAAGAAGGAAAATAAGAACAAATAAGAAATTGCTTTCAAGCTGATATTTATGTCATCACATTTAAAAACTTAGAATGTTTTATATTAGAAACTTTAAATGTGCATGTTCTATTTACCACCTACAGGTCATTAATTATGTCTCCAGCAATTTATGACCTCTAGCCAGTATTATTCTGGGAACATATTATTTAAAATTTCAGCCTGTGTGTTAAACTAGACAGAATAGTGATCAGTTTTTTAAGAAAAAATTATTGATATATATTTTATATTACTTTTTAGCATTTTTCCTTCAATTATGCATAGTATTGTTATGAAGATGAGCAGATTGTAAAAGTACAATGGGGTTATAAACATTCTAAAACTTCCCAATAGTATTAAAGGGGATAATCTAGCAACAATAAAAACCCGAATCTCTAAACCCTAGGAGATTTTATGTAAAAGAGGTGTATCCAAAAAAATTGACAAATCACCACATAAAGTCAAGTCTTGCATAAAAATAGATATCATCCATCATTACAATAGAGCTAGCGAACACCTACTGAGTCCCTGATAAGCTGTATTATAAAAATTAAGTAACCTCTCTCACACTGAGGCTTCCTTCAAAAGATGCTAATTGCTTACTGCTGAGTTAACTTGCAAACTGGCAAGTTAAACTCATGAATATTTATTGACTACCTAGTATGTGCCTGGCAGTGTGCTGAAAAACAAAACAAAACAAAACCAAAAAACCCAACAAAACCAAGATAAAACATAAGATTAATGCATAATCCAAATCATGCTAATGTTCTACAGAGTACAAGTATTCTGACTTTCTTCCTCTGGGACATACAGGGTTAGTAAAACCTACAGTAGAAATCCAGGGGAGTACAAATTTCTTTCTGTGAAATCTATTTCTAACTCGGGATTCTCTCCAGAAGTCAGTTTGGGTCTTTTGGAAAGATAGAGTATTTGAAGCCCTACCAGTATCAAAGGAAATCTTCACTGTATGAAGTAAGACTTAAAATTAAATAATGCAGTAAGATCTCCACAAAGGAGCATGTAAGAGCAACTGCAAGCTAGTGGTAGCTGCACATGGCACCTCATATGAAGACCAATGAGAAATGCATAGGAAGTCATACAAGACAAAAGGGCACACACAGGCCCATTTGGGAATAGATAGCTGGAGAGACACACACTTCAGGGTATGGCAATTGTCCAAGAGCTGGGTCCAGTGGGATTACAGAGAAAAGAAATCACAGCCAGGTGTGAACAATGAGAGGAAGTGTTGCATTGTGAGTCTGGAGCTGAAAGTCCTATCCCTGACACAGATGAGGAACTGAAAATTATACTGAGGGACTACACATGGCTGTGTCAGAGACTCTATCTTAAACATCTTCTCATCCTCCTTACAATACTCTATAGCCAAAAATCTGCCTTAACAAATGTGAACTTTGGTAATATTCAGGATCTCTGTCATCAGTATAGTTTGCTACATATGACCCAGGGAGATAATTTTAAACCCATTCCACAAGGAGTGGAGCACCAACAGCCATTGTGTATTTATAAATTGATTTATTTATTTCACTTTAATTTTAAAACCTATCTGTTCTTCAATAAGTAATTTTTAATAATTTGATTTAAATATCTTATGTTTTGCTGTTCTTTTTAAAATGTTTTTATTGAAAATAGATTCTTCTTTCAAACAATACATCCCACAAGAATTTCCCCTCCCTCCATGTCTCCGAGCTCCACTGTCCTTTGCAACTCCCTCCTCACCCCAGAGTATTCTCCCTCCCCATCTTTCTCAGAAAAGAGCAGGTATCTAAAAGGTGTCTAAAAGACAACAGTCAAGCATAACTAAACAAGGTACAATAAACAAATCAAAGCCCCCCCTCCCCAGTTTGAACATTACATTTTATAATCACTGCCTGTTTCCATAAGCACTCTGTGGAGCATATGCCACACATCTTTCTAAGCCTGCTCCATATATATTTGTCATCCCTACCTCATCACCTTTCTCTGTCTCCATCTTT
This sequence comes from Apodemus sylvaticus, assembly GCF_947179515.1. Taxonomy (NCBI): domain Eukaryota; kingdom Metazoa; phylum Chordata; class Mammalia; order Rodentia; family Muridae; genus Apodemus; species Apodemus sylvaticus. The sequence goes on along the minus strand of NC_067474.1, from coordinate 91,109,235 downwards.
CTATTTCTCCAAATCTTCTGCTTTATAATATTTGAATATAGCTTTACATACCTATATAATTGTAAAAGCCTAACAAATGTCAAATTTACATATAATCTATTTTTTCCTTCTGGATTTTATTCCCTATTGAAATACCATTAATTCCCATTATTTCTCCTCTGCCATTTCCTGCCCAATTCCTTCCGATGTGACAGACCTGTGTCACTTCTTCCACAGGGAAAACCCCATTTCCTGATTCGTTCTAGAGAACTTGCATCAGCAGGGCATTGAGTAAGAACCACTCCCCATCTCTGGAGGCCCAGAGCCACTGGCTCAGACTCACTACCCAGAAACCAACAAAACCTGCCCTCCCTCCAGATCACAACTACCCTTCCATCCCTTCTACCCCTCCCTCCTCCACCACCTTTCTGATATGGTAGACCCATGTGACTTCTGCCACGGGGAAGACCCCATTTTCTGATATTCTCTAGAGAACAAGCATCAGCAGGGCATTAGAGAACCAGCAGCACACAGTGCATTTGAACAAACAGCACGTAGGACATCAAGAAGTAGCAGCCTACTGGGCATTTGACTCTTGCCAAGTCTGCCATAGGGAAGATGCCATCTCCTGATACTTCTTGGAGAACCAGCCATATGCAGGGCATTTGAGAGAAAGGGAATCCCAGCAGTACAGATACACAGGCCTGCAGGACAGAGAAACCACAGTCAGAGACAGCAAGATGAGCTAACACCAGAGATAACTAGATGACCAAAGGCAAACACAACATCATTACCAACAGAAACCAAGGCAACAGGGCACCATCAGAACCCATATTTCCCACAACAATAAATCCTGGATACTCCATCACATTGGAAAAGCAAGAGTTGGATTTAAAATCAAATTTCATGATGCTGATGGAGTACTTCAAGAAGGACATAAATAACTCCTTAAAGAAATACAGGAGAACATGGGTCAATGGGTAGAAGACCTTAAAGAGGAAACACAAAAATCCCTAAAAGAAATATGGGAGAACATTTGTCAATGGGTAGAAGCCCTTAAAGAGGAAACACAAAAGTTGCATAGGGAATTATGGTAGAACATGGGACAAAGGGCAGAAGCCCTTAAAGAAGAATCACAAATATCCCTAAAAGAGACACAGGAAAACATGGGTCAACAGATAGAAGCCCTTAAAGAGGAAACACGAAAATCCCATAAAGAATTTCAGGAAAACAAAACAAGTGAATGAACTGAACAAAACTATCCAGGATCTAAAAATGGACGTAGAAACAATAAAAAATAGCAAGATGAGAGCTGGATTTGTGGAAAGCTATTGTGTAAATTTGCTTTTGTCCCTATCCCAAGTGAGATGTCTCTGGAGATAGAAATTGTTGGAAATAGTTCAGAGTCATAGATGCAAGAATCAACAACAGAATATAAGAGATAGAAGAAAGAATCTCGGATGCTGAAGATTCCATAGAAAACATTGACATAATATTCAAAGAAAATGCAAAATGCAAAAAGCTTGTAACCCAAAACATCTAAGAAATCCAGGACACAATGACAAGACCAGACCTAAGGATTATAGGTATAGAAGAGAGTAAGGATTTATAACTTAAAGGGCCAGAAAATATCTTCAACAAAACGATAGAAGAAAACTTCCCTAAGCTAAGGAAAGAGATGCCTATGAACATACAAGAAGCCTACAGAACTCCAAACAAACTGCAGCAGAATAGAAAGTCTTCCTGATACATAATAATCAAAACACCAAATGCATTAAACAAAGAAAGAATATTAAAAGCAGTAAGGGAAAAAATTCAAGTAATATATAAAAGCAGACCTATCAGAATTACACCAGACTTTGGAACAGAAACTATGAAAGCTAGAAGATAATGGGCAGATGTCATATAGACCCTAAGAGAACACAAATGTCAGGCCAGACTACTACTAATAGGAGGACAACACCAATACAAGGAGGGAAACTTCACCCTGGAAAAAGCAAGATAGTAACCTTTCACCAAACCCAAAAGAAGTTAAGCAATCAAATTTAAAAAATAACGTCAAAAATGATAGGAAGTAACAATCACTATTCCTTAATATCTCTTAACATCAATAGACTTAATGCCCCAATAAAAAGACACAGACTAACTGACTGGATACGTAAACAGGACCCTACATTTAGAAAGTCTTCCAACCAAAAAAAGCACAGGACCAGATGGCTTCAGTGCAGAATTCTACCAGACCTTCAAAGAAGAGTTAACACCAATACTCTTCAAACTATTCCACAAAATAGAAACAGAAGGAACACTACCCAATTCCTTCTACGAAGCCACAATTACGCTGATACCAAAGCCACACAAAGATCCAACAAAGAAAGAGAAATTCAGACCAATTTCCCTTATGAACATCGATGCAAAAATACTCAATAAAATTCTTGCCAACCGAATCCAAGAACACATCAAAACGATCATCCACCATGATCAAGTAGGCTTTATCCCGGGAATGCAGGGTTGGTTCAATATACGGAAATCCATCAATACAATCCACTACATAAACAAACTCAAAGACAAAACCACATGGTCATTTCATTGGATGCTGAAAAAGCATTTGACAAAATTCAGCATCCCTTCATGCTTAAAGTCTTGGAGAGAACAGGAATTCAAGACCCATACCTAAACATAGTAAAAGCAATATACAGCAAACCGGTAGCCAGCATCAAAGTAAATGGAGAGAAACTTGAAGAAATCCCACTGAAATCAGGGACCAGACAAGGCTGCCCCCTTTCTCCTTATCTTTTCAATATTGTACTTGAGGTACTAGCTCGGGCAATTCAACAACATAAGGAGGTCAAATTGGAAAGGAAGAAGTCAAATGATCATTATTTGCAGACGACATGATCATCTACCTAAGTGACCCAAAGAACTCCACTAGAGAGCTCCTACAGCTGATAAACAACTTCAGCAAAGTGGCAGGTTATAAAATCAACTCAAGCAAATCAGTGGCCTTCCTATACTCAAAGGATAAGCAGGCTGAGAAAGAAATTAGGGAAATGACCCCCTTCACAATAGCCTCAAACAGTATAAAGTATCTTGGGGTGACTCTTACCAAACATGTGAAAGATATGTATGACAAGAACTTCAAGACTCTGAAGAAGGAAATGGAAGAAGACCTCAAAAAATGGGAAAACCTCCCATGCTCATGGATCGGTAGAATCAATATAGTTAAAATGGCCATTTTGCCTAAAGCACTATACAGATTCAATGCAATACCCATCAAAATCCCAACTCAATTCTTCACAGAGTTAGAAAGAGCAATTATCAAATTCATCTGGAACAACAAAAAACCCAGGATATCTAAAACTATTCTCAGCAACAAAAGAAAATCTGGGGGAATCAGTATCCCTGACCTCAAGCAATACTACAGAGCAATAGTGTTAAAAACTGCATGGTATTGGTACAGTGACAGACAGGAGGATCAATGGAACTGGATTGAAGATCCAGAAATGAACCCACACACCTATGGCCACTTGATCCTCGACAAAGAGGCTGAAAACATCCAATGGAAAAAAGATAGCCTTTTCAACAAATGGTGCTGGTTCAACTGGAGGTCAACATGCAGAAGAATGCGAATTGATCCATCCTTGTCTCCTTGTGCTAAGCTCAAATCCAAATGGATCAAGGACCTCCACATAAAGCCAGACACTCTGAAGCTAATAGAAAAGAAACTGGGGAAGACCGTTGAGGACATCGGTACAGGGAGAAAGTTTCTGAACAGAACACCAATAGCGTATGCTCTAAGAGCAAGAATTGACAAATGGGACTTCATAAAATTACAAAGTTTCTGTAAGGCAAAGGACACCATCAAGAGGACAAATCGGCAACCAACAAATTGGGAAAAGATCTTCACCAATCCTACATCAGATAGAGGGCTAATATCCAATATATATAAAGAACTCAAGAAGTTAGACTCCAGAAAACCAAACAACCCTATTAAAAAATGGGGTACAGAGTTAAACAAAGAATTCTCACCTGAAGAACTTCGGATGGCGGAGAAGCATCTTAAAAAATGCTCAACTTCATTAGTCATTAGGGAAATGCAAATCAAAACAACCCTAAGATTTCATCTTACACCAGTCAGAATGGCTAAGATTAAAAATTCAGGAGACAGCAGGTGTTGGAGAGGGTGTGGAGAAAGAGGAACACTCCTCCACTGCTGGTGGGGTTGCAAATTGGTACAACCACTCTGGAAATCAGTCTGGAGGTTCCTCCGAAAACTGGGCACCTCACTTCCAGAAGATCCTGCTATACCACTCCTGGGCATATACCCAGAAGACTCCCCACCATGTAATAAGGATACATGTTCTACTATGTTCATAGCAGCCCTATTTATAATTGCCAGATGCTGGAAAGAACCCAGGTATCCCTCAACAGAAGAGTGGATGCAAAAAATGTGGTATATCTACACAATGGAGTACTATTCAGCCATTAGAAACAATGAATTTATGAAATTCTTAGGCAAATGGATGGAGCTAGAGAATATCATACTAAGTGAGATAACCGAGATTCAAAAGGTGAATCATGGTATGCACTCACTAATAAGTGGATATTAACCTAGAAAACTGGAATACCCAAAACATAATCCACACATCAAATGAGGTACAAGAAGAAAGGAGGAGTGGCCCCTGGTTCTGGAAAGACTCAGTGAAACAGTATTCAGCAAAACCAGAACGGGGAAGTGGGAAGGGGTGGATGGGAGGACAGGGGAAGAGAAGGGGGCTTACGGGACTTTCGGGGAGTGGGGGGGCTAGAAAAGGGGAAATCATTTGAAATGTAAATAAATTATATCGAATGAAAAAAATACAGATTAAAAAAAAATCTTAAAAAAAAAAACTCGACCTCCATAAAAATTAATATTCCATTTAAAAATGGTGAAGATATCTCTGATTTTTTGCTTCCATGAAGAGACTGCTACTTATATTTCTGCTTCAAAGTTTAGAACATTGTACATTCATTTTGCTTCCCATGAGAGTAAGTTCAACTGGGCCTATCAATCACCTGGCCAATCCTGATTTACCTGAAGATGTGCTAGCAAGACAGGAAAGAGTTTGAATCTCAAACTGAGATGGTGTACTTCCCCATCAGAGACCCCCTCCAGCCAGAGCTTCTAACAGAGTTTTCCGTAGACCTGCACATTATTCTGAGTTCTAACTCAGAAAAGCATCTTCCTTTTTCCTACTTTATATCCTTAGTTTACTTTTGACACTGACCAAAGCCTAGGAATATTTCCACCAATGCTCAAGGATTTCATTTGCCTTGAAGCTGTCCCTTCCTTCTATATTGTAGCTGCTTACACAAAAATGTACAATTAACCTATTTTTTTTCTTGGACCTCAAATAAAAAATGCATGGTTTTTCTTCTCCTCTCTGTCCTCCTCCTCTTTTTCTTCCTCTTCCTTCTCTTCCTCTTCCTCCTCTCCCTGCCATGGCAACTGATGAAATTTACTAATTGTTGGCCCTGTTATTTCATCTCAAACTCTTAAGAATCCAACTTAGAAGTGACTTTAGAATCAATTTTTAAATTCTTTTCCTAAAGAGACTTAAAAAACCAATGTGAGAACCTCAATGTGACCCTGATAAACAATTCCAGAGTATTTCTCCCAAATACTATAAATTAGTACATATCACATAAGTGCTTATAATTTTATGTCCATTACTACCATTTTTCAAAATAGGTAAGTTACAGAAACAGTTTTGCTTTCTTTAAGCAGATATATAAATAAATAAGACATGGCACACATATACAATAGATTGTTATATGTGAGGAGAGGCCCTTGGTCTTGGGAAGGCTTCATGCTCCAGTGTGAGAGAATGCCAGAGCAAGGAGACAGAGACAGGAGTGGGAGTACCCTCATAGAAACAGGGGGAGGGAGGATGGGATAGAGGGTTCTGGAGAGGAAACTGGGTAAGGGGATAACATTTGAAATGTAAATAAATAAAATAGCTAATAAAACGAAAGAAAAATAATTTAAAAAATCTCTTAGCAGATGTCCAGGATCTTTGATTCTTGCACTCATTCTTGTTTCTTTTTGATGATTCCTGAGCTTTAGGTGTAGGGCTTGTTATATAGATTTGTCTGCTATTTCCCTAGTCATACTAGAAAAGGAAGCATAAGACTTTACCTCCATTAGAATTCAGTCCCATGTGGATGTGAACTCCATAGTCAGTTATGTCAGTCAGTTGTGGATTTCCGTAATGTTCTCCATCTGCGAGAAGAAAGGAAAGTTCTTTTGATGATGTATAAGAGATATATGTTTATCTGTGGATACAAAGAAGAATACTGAGATTGATATCAGACATTAGCTTTATATGAGAACATAAGACAAGTAGTTTGCCCTATAGCATCCATGATTTCAGCAGTCTCCTGAATTGGCTAGGTGGTTAAAGTATCATGTAGGAGTACTTTCCTACTGAGCACGTCGTAAGTCACATTAAATTATAATCTGGTACCCCAAGATTATAAGTGCCATTAATGTAGCCCCATGTATATCTTTCCATGTTGGTCATTGTTATAGTTACCAGCTTTGAAATCAGGGTAGATTTAAAAAATTACTTTTCTTCCTTGGCAGCAGGTAGAGCACATTTGGCTACTGGAAGAGCTTGTCCTCAGAGGGGACACTAACAGGAAAGTTCTAGATTGATTCTGTAAGCCCGTTGTCAGAAGAATGTAGTGTCTTTTTTTTCACATTTTTTTTTTATTTTTCATTAGATATTTGCTTTATTTAAATTTCAAATAGTATCCCCTTTCCTTGTTACCCCTCCAAAAATCCCCTATCCCATCACTCCCCTCCCAATTTCCTGACTTGCATTCTCCTATTCTGGGGAATCAAGCCTTCACAGCACCAATGGTTTCTCCTCTCATTGATGTCTGAAATGGTCATCTTCTGCTACATATGTAGCTGGAGCCATGGGTCCCTCCATGTGTACTCACACCTAAAGAAATATTCAACATCCTTAATCATTAGGGAAATGCTAATCAAAACAACCCTGAGAGTTCACTTCATACCATCAGCATGGCCAAGATCAAAAACTCAGGGAACAGCAAATGCTGGAGAAAATATGGAGAAAGAGAAATACTTCTCCAATGCTGGTGGAATTGCATGTTGGTAAAACCAGTCTGGAAATCAGTTTTGGTGTTCCTCAGAAAATTGGACATCGCACTACCTGAGGACACAGCTATACCACTCTTGGCCATAAACCCAGAAGATGCTCCAACATGTAATAAGGACACATGCTCTAGTATGTTCATAGCAACCCTATTCATAATACCCAGAAGCTGGAAAGAACTCAGATGTCCCTCAACAGAGGAATAAATACAGAAAATGTGGTAAATTTACACAATGGAGTCCTCAGCTATTAAAAACAATGAATTCATGAAATTCTTAGGTAAATGGATGTAGCTAGAAATTATCATCCTGAGGGAGGTAACCCAATCACAAAAGAACACACATGGTATGTACTCACTGTTAAGTGTATATTTGTTCAAAAGCTTGGAATACCCAAGATACAACTCACAGACCACATGAAGCTCAAGATGAAGGAAGACCAAAGTGTGGATACTCTGATCCTTATTGGGAAGTAGATCAAAATACCCATGGCTTTCAGCTGACCAACAGAATGAACATAGGGTCCCCAATGGAGCAGCTAAAGAGAGGACCCAAGGAACTGAAGAGGTTTGCAGCCCTGCAAGAGGAACAATAATATGTACCAACAAGTACCTTCAGAGCTCCCAGGGACTAAACCACCAACAAAGAATGTGGTGTCTTAAGCAAGAAAAACTTCCTTTCAATTTCTGGGAATCAACTAAGGGCAGTGAGACTAGTCTATATTTTTTAGCAGAGTGTCTTGGAGATTTCTAACAGCTAGACAGGAGGTTTTCCATGATTATCACTGGACCTTTGATTATAGGTCATTGTTCTTGGAGGGTAGTGGTGCATAAACACCCCAGGTTTTGTAACTTCACTTACATTATATCCATATGTAAGTACATGTACATTTAAATGCATCTTTCTAAAATAAGTATATTTTATTATATGAATGTTTTGTTTATCTGTTTTTTTCTTTATCCCTGTCCGCTCTCTCTTTTTCTATATAGCCATCCTTTCTCCCACCTTTCACAGGTAAAGTCTTCCATCATCTTCTGGTTTATTCCTGTGCCCTACTAAATACTCTCCAGAATTCCCACACACATACCCACACATACAAAGACATTTTTGTTTACTTTCCTGCTATCTTTGCTTACTGGATGTTAAACACTCACATGTAAAGACTCAGAGCTAAGATGTACAAATAAGAGAAAACATGCAGCATTTATTATAGGTCAGGTTTACCTCATTCGGTATAATATGGTCTAATTTGGGGCATTTAACTCAGAACATTTTATTTCATTTTCCTTTCACCTGAAAATTCCATTTACATGTTTTCATATTTATATCTATATTTACAGCATAGTAACTATCTTTTTATTAGTTGTAAGACATTTATGTTGTTTCCATATTATAGCTATTTTGAATGCAGCAATAATGAACATAGTTCAGCAAGTATCTGAAATAAGTGGTCAAAACAGCTGGGTATATATCAAGGAGTGGTAAACCTATACCATATGGTAGGTTAGAACTCCTCTTAGCCTTTTGATAATTCTAACATTGATTAACAGTGGATAAATGAGTGTTCCTCTTTCCCCATATCCTCTATTGGTTGTTATTTACTTGGTGGCAACCAGTTTTGAATTCTGACTGATGGGAGTACTAATTTCAGAGCAAATATTTATTTGTATTTCCCTAATTTTTAAGAATGCTGAATATATTTTTGCTTTCCAAACATTTTTAATAGAATCTCTGAAAAAGTATTTTCATGGTACATCATATATTACGATATTATATGTGTTCTCATATAAATGTTTTCCATATATAACGTATATTTTAAATTGTTGAATATGTGTTTATACTGAACATTCTTACACTGTTTGATAGGTTGCTTGATTAAATCACACATACTTAAAATTGATATAATTAGAAGAATTGGTAAACATAAACATTTTCTAAACTTTAAGGAAAATCTAAGGAATATTGTTGGTAAATTTTAAAATGAAAAAAAATAATTATGTTTATAATTATGTTCTACATTTCTGCAATAAAGCAAGCAATAGAAGTTAAATGGATATAAAACAGAATGAAAGTCAAAGGACATATCTCGTATATATCTAATACTTAATATGCTTTGCAAATATTTTCTTTTTTTATATTTATTTTGTTGAAAACAGATATGTGTCTCACAGAATACACCCAACCAAGGTTTGCTTTTCCTTTACTCCTCTTAGTACCACCTCACCTCCCCTTTCCCCCTGATTTACTCTGCTTTCATTTTCTCTTCAGAAAAGAGCAGGCATGCAGCAGAACTAAACAAGACGAAACAATAAGACGAGGCTAAAGCCCTCATATCAAGGCTGGACAAGCTTTTTCGGTAATAGGAAAAAAGTCTCAAGAGCAAGCAAAAGAATAAAACATATGCCCACTACCTCTGATAGGAGTCTCATAAGAATAACAAGCTAACAACCATAACACATGTACAGTGGACCAGGTAAAATCCCATGTAGGCTCATGGCTTGCATTTTATTCTATGTGAGCCCTACACAGTTGAGTCAATGGGTCATGATATCCATTCTCTATTACTCCTCCCAGGGTTTTCCCCCTCCTCTGTGGGGTTCCTCTGATCTCCCAAGGGAGAGAGAAACCCAATGGAGACCTGAGATTTTGCCTAACATCTGACTGAGTCACTTCACCCCTTGAATCTTCTGTCATGGACCTTCTTTCATCATGAATGGACAAGACATACATCTATGAGTATAGCAGAATGCTAAAAGTATTCTTAATTATTTTTGTGTCTTCTTTTGAGATTTTATTTTCAGATCCCTGGGCCATCTTTTAATTTTATTTCTTGACTTTCTTCACTTTCTTCTTTCTTTCTTTCTTTCTTTCTTTCTTTCTTTCTTTCTTTCTTTCTTTCTTTCTTTCTTTCTCTCTCTCTCTCTCTCTCTCTCTCTCTTTCTCTCTCTCTCTTTCTCTCTCTCTCTCTTTCTTTCTTTCTTTCCTTCTTTCTTTCCTTCTTTCTTTCTTTTTCTTTTTCTTTTTTTTTTAAGTCCCTAACAAATTCTGGATAGTAATCCTCTGTCAGGTAGACAGCAATGATGTATTTTCTCTGGCTTGGTGTGCTTCCTTGTCATGCACTTGACTGATTGTGCTCAATTTTTCCATTTTTATGAGGGCCCATGTGTCAATTGTTATCCATAATTTCTGGATAATGGAATCCAATTCAGAAGGATTTTTCCTGAACTCCTATTTTCATTAAACTATTTATGCTTCTCTCTAGCAGTTTCAGAGTTTGGGTACATTGAAATTAAAAAGTAGCATTTACACAGATATTAAAAACATTACTCATATTGTCATTGTTAATGTGACAGAATATCTGTAAAAGTAAAAGGCAACTTAAGGGGACTTGGAAGAATGCTTAGTCAATTTCTTGGCACACCAGTTTAAAAGATGGAATTATGATCTCTATCACCTACATGAAAAACTGGATTCCAGTGCTAGATAGGCAATCATAGGAATAGAGAGAGACTTGCTGTGGAGCCAGTCTAGACAAAAATCTACAAGCTTTGAAATTAGTAAAAGACCATGTCTCAAAAACGTAAATTAGAGAGCAGTAGAAGACCTTGATTGATCTTGATTTCTCAGTTATGTGCGCATCGCATGACATTAGCTCTAAACTGCGCACAAGTATAAGCACACAGGTAAATAGACACACACACACACATACACACACACACACACACACACACACATACACACACACACATACACACACACACACATACACACACACACACACACACACACACACACACACACACACACACACATCTCAAAACGCACCTTAAAGAGAAAATGATTTAGTTGGGCTCATGGTTAAAGGATACTATCTGTCATGGCAAGAGAAGCATGAGTCACATTGTAAACTCAAGAAACAAAGAAATGAATGAGGATGGTCATTTTCCATTATGTGGAACCCAGATTCCTGGATTATTAGGCATATATATTTAGTGGGTGTCTTTTAACTTCAAATAAACTAATTGAAAATTTTCCTCACAGACTTTCCTAAAGACAATACATAGAGATTTGTTTCCCTTTGATTCAAAATCCCATCAAATTCCCAATCAAGATTAATCATCCCACAAATATATATATATATATATAATAAAAAAGCAGATAAGAATATGTCTGTGAAAATGAAGGGGACCAATGAGAGTGAGAGAGAAGGAAAAGATAGGGGGACCAAAGTCAAAACATGAACTCGTCCCTTTAAAACACAATGGTTATCCACTACAAATATATAGGAATAAACTTTAAATTAAATAGAATTATTACATAAAACAGACAGTCTATTTATCCTCAAAACAGTGTCAATTGTGGGAGTTTTAGAAATTTGAAGAAAGCTTGGCAGAAAATCTAGAAGTTGGTGGGAAATACAAAAAGATGAGCTCATTTGAGTTATTACAGAATTATTTGACAAAAAGTGTCAAAAATAAATTTACAAATTTAGCCAATCTCTACTTTTTTTAATAGATTCTCACTGGAAATAATCAGACACTGAACAGTAAAATAACTAGCAGATGATACAGTATGTGGTTGCTATCTAACTGAAAAGAGCCAGGGTAAGCACGCTTCCTCAAACTCTAGAATGGCAATCAGCAGGATTACTGATATTCATTGAATCCACTGAAGTTTCTGTGGCACTTACCTCTCAGAGACTGTACAAAATACCGACAGTGACTGCTATAGAAATAAGATTTATATAATAAATCAGAATATGTTTTTATAGGCTGACTTTTAACTTTACCTTTTAAATGTTACTGTATTATATGTCTGACAATGATTCAAAACTAAATGATTTAAGATGCTATAATAAAATATCAGCAACAATTCTATCCTTATATGATTCCTGCCTCTTCTGAATTATGTAAGAACAGTATTTTAATTGAACTGCTTATCAATTATTTTCAATGCAAAAGAGAAATTGTGAGGGAGTTGTCTAAGTTTCTCCAGTATAACAGGACTTTTGTTTTGTTTTGCTTTGTTTGTTTGTCAGAAGAACACTTCAAAAATTGTTAATAATATAGACTTTCCTATATGTCTAATTATGAGGTCATCATTATTGAGCTCATTCTTTTTGGAATGTGTATTTATGAAAATAAAAAAGTATTATTTTAATTCATCACTTATTATGAATATTTAAAATAAAATGTCAACATTTAAAATTCACAATTTTTAGTTTGTGATTAAATGAGAAAACAATGGCTTATGTTTGTTTTCAACACAATCCAACAATGGTTATCCTGTTTCCTAATACCAAAAGGCTTTAATGAATTTAATACATTGGCAATTTTGAAGTTTAGATGTAACTCACTAATAAATATAAACCCTGAAGAAGCAGATAATTTGTGTAAGTACTGGGATATTTGCAATACAATTTTTATCATCTAATTTAGATAGGTTTTTTACAAGTTTAGTAGTAATAACTAAATTAACTTATCAAAACATTGAAGAGCTATTGAAATGTGATCAGCTAAAATGTTAGTGAATTAAGAATAAAAAGATTAACATAAGATGCACTGTATGATTATTTAAGTATTTGAATAAAATGCAGCTACAAGTGTGTTACAAGCATGTGGAAATATATGTATAATAGAGATTTCATATATATATATGAAATATATATATATATGTATATAGAGATTTCATATATATATATCTATTATACATATATATATATATATTACAAAGTATAAAATATGTAGTTTTCCATTGCTATATTTTTATTTCAAGCAGTAGTTTATGGTATTAAACAAAATGAACCAAATATGTTTGCTATATTATTAAATGAATCATTTATACTCTATTACCTGTTTATATAGTATTTAAATTTTCCTGACACTGAAAATCTTCTCATTTCTAAGTTTAGAATATAAAGAAAGAGGTCAATTCAATGTTATATTGTGAGGAGGAATCATTTTATTTTTAACATTTAAAAATATAATTTTAAATATTGCTATTGTAAATTGCCACATCAGTGAAGGGTTTAATAAAGTAGACTTTCCTCTACTTCACTGAGTCTGTCAAGTAGTCACTGTCTAGAATGCCATCAGGGCAATGATTTTTTATTTTCTTATTCTTGTATTTTATTATATTGTCCATTGTTGTTTTGCCTGCATATCTATATGTGTACTACATGAGTGCTTCATGTCAAAGAAGGCCAGAAAAAAGCATCAAATTCCCTAGAACTGGAGTTACAAATGATTGTGAGCCACCACATGGATTTGAACCTAGGTTCCTTGGAAGAAAACCCTGTGCTCTTAAAAACTGTGCCATCCAGTCAATCTTTATCTTTGTAAATTCTAGAAGTGAACCAGTGCCATTCCTGGTCTGCTTCTCCCCTCTTGCTATATGGGCTGGAAGGAGTGAAGTTTACCCAGGGCAGTTGGCTTAGGTAGGATCTCAGTCAGCATGAGTGTCTATGTGTGGGGGCAGTGCTGGGGGCAGCAGTCTTCTCTTTGGACAATTTTCAATGATATAGAATTCTTTACTGGGGTGAGGGTGACAAGTTCTAGATGGATAGGGGGTTTTCAGAGGGGAATCCAGGAAAGGGGAGAACATTTGAAATGTAAATAAAATATCCAACAAAAATTTTAAAAATATAACAAACCTTAGCAGGAGACAATTATCCCTACTTCTATAGGTCTCAGAATGAAAGTTTGGGTGTTTGGGCACATCCTGGCCTCACTCATGATCCAGACCAACTTCCCCAGTTTCACAGCTACACAAATCAGTGAAAAAAAATTCCCTAGAAAAAATTACTTTCCTTGTCTTTTATTTATTTATTTATTTACACTCGAGATTGTATCCACCCCTGTTGCCTACCCTCAGACTCTTCCACATTCTATACCTTCTCCCCATTTCCCCTGTATTCACCAGGATGTCCCCAGAACCCACCACCTACCACAAACCACCCATCTAATCAGACCTCTTAACTCCCTGGGGCTTCCATTCTCTTGAGGGTTAGGTGCATCTTCTCTGACTGAACTCAGACCCAGCAGTCCTCTCCTGTATATATGTTGAGGACTTCATGTCAGCTGGTGTATGCTGCTTTGTTGGTGGTCAAGTGTTTGAGATATCTTAGAGGTCCAAGTTAATTTAGACTGCTGGTGAAGGCCCAAGGCAGTTTAGAGGACTGATTGGATGAGGACAGGGGGATGGGGAAGAGGTATGGGATCTCGAAGAATCAGTGGGTGGCGGAGGGGGGGGAGTAAATCTGGAGTATAAATAAATAAATAAATAAATATCCAAGGAAACATTATTGACTTCCAGAGTATCAACACTGATGTTGTCCAATAGTATTGCAGAATAAATTAATTAAAAAATATGTAGAATGGATGGAGAGAAGGTTTATGGGACATATGGGGAGGGGGGATCCGGGAAAGGGGAAATCATTTGGAATGTAAACAAAGAATATAGAAAATAAAAATATTAAAAAAATATGTAAACTTATGCTTGAGGCATTGCCCCCAAATTATAAGCAAATGATTGCTGTTAATGTTTTCTAAATGTCCATCATTTGAAATATCCATGGACCGAGGAGTGTCCTAACTCTTGACTCTCTATAACAGGTTAAACATAAAACTCATCATACAATCTGCAATCTCATTAAATATCCTGGAGAGCAGAAGTCATGCTAACACATACACTACATTTGCATCTACAGATGGACAAGATCTGTGTGCATAACACTTCATGCACTTACATTTCCTTAAGCCAGGACTGTAACTCTGCAAACACAAAGCAGCTGTTTTCATTGAAAAGAAGGGAATTTTATGCTCTATTCCAGGTGGTAAAAACTGCAGGAAGATGTTAGAGCTTCCTGTCACCACCCTCTAGAACAGAATTCTTTTTTTTACAACATAAAATATTTAAAAATTGCCAGAGGGTATTTCTCCATCTGTCCCCAAATCTGGTTGCATTGTAGAAATATTTCATGCACCATCTCATAATATGATAACAGTGCTCTAAAAACCATGAATCTTTACTCTTTTTAAGGAATGCTATAGTTGCAATGTAGAGACTATTTTATCAGTTCCTATTATTAAACAAATGATCCTACACTTTAAACAGTCAAAATTTCCCCTTACATTTTTAAAACTGTAACTGCTCACAAATAACAGAAAAAAATTTAAACTGCTATTTTAAGCAGACAACTAAATATTAAATAATTCATAAGAGTATAAAATTGTCAGCAGTACCTAGCCTTTCACCTTCATTAGCACTATATAAGAGCAGTTAAAATATTATATGATTTGTCAGTTTTTCCTGGGGAAGAAATGATTAAAATTCACTCTGCATTGATAAGCATATAACTTCACTGTTGGGACATCAAGGCACCATTTAAAGTCAATGTTGCTTTATTGATGGATTTGGTTTACCTATACAACAGAAATCCAATCTAAGAAAATATTGAGTTAACTGTCCAGAATATGACACCAAAATTTAATTTTCTTTTAAAAGGGGAAAATTGCAGATTTGAAGTTCTCTAACTAAACATTATTAAAAGAAAGAAATTCTAGATTATTCAGTAAGAACTAAATGCACAATAATATAAAATGTGAGAAAGAATATTTCCAGGATCAAAATATTACTTCTACTATCACAGATCTTGTTATATGTAATGGTATTATCTACAAAAGCCTTCCAGGTTCTGATTGAAATCGAGATGAGCACTGTTATTATATGAAACCTCGAGTAGAGATATTTCTTCCCAATATTGACTACAAAATATTCAAGTACATGGCACTACACTATCTTTCTACCTAATATAAATTCAAATAATATATTACTATAAAGCAATCTATCAATTCATGACAATACAAAACAATTTTCATTCTCTTTCCTTAATAAAAATATCTAGTCTGTTTCTTCAGGGTTCTTTGCAATGAAACAAAAGTAAATCTTGCATGCTTCCTTTAAGATGACTATTCCTTTGGGTGGTCAAGAACACTTCTTATAGATTATTGCTTAGTTAAGAACTCTGCCAGTAAACTTGAAAGAAAACATGTTTGGGAAATTAAAATAAGAACAATTGCGATATCCAGATTGCCTTACACCTGTGAGTGCAAGCAGAAAAGACAAGGTGATCAGTGGGCCTACATTGTTTGGAATGTACAAGATGCTTTCTCTGAGAATGTTAATTGAAAGCAGAGAGTCATTCTCCTGACTTGGTAAGAGAGAGTGATTTACATTGGGTTAAAGGTGGACCACACTAACTTTTATGCTTTTTCACAGTGTTATCTCTAGGGCTCTGCAACATACTTTTCTACGACTGACAATTTAAGGATAGGATGGGTTTTGGGGGTGCTCACAATTTGAAAGTATGGCTAGTCATGGTAGACATGGCAGGACAGCAGGTATAGAAGTCAGCTTATCACATTGATTTTTCAATCAGTAAACAGAAAGTGGGTAATTCTGGTACTCAGTTTGCTTTCTTCTTTTTATTCAATCCAGGACTCCAGCCCATAGGGTCCTATTGTGCACATTTAGAGCAGGCCTTCCTACTGCAATAGTCTCAATGTTAAAACTCCCCACAATCAAACTTCGAGTTTTCTCTGTTTAAGAGAGCATCCCACATGCATATAATTGCCAAAATAGAGTAAGAAATAAAATTATTAATAATATTGAAGAAAGGAAAAAACTCAGATACTGATTTGCTTCACATAAAATAAGAAATCTCAGGATGCTGTGTTTAATGTTATTCTCAATACAGGAAAAAAGGATGATTGGTAATATTAACCCAAGCATTATTAAAAAAACAAGGATAGTTAGTGCTCCCTTATTTTAGGACATGTTCTTTCTCCTATTCTTCTCATTTAGTTTCAGTGGTGGTAGCACATTGAATTTCTCTAGTGTTTGTTTATTGTTTTGTTTTTCCTGTTACTATCGTGTTTGATATATCCTTTCTTCATGGACCTATTTTTCCTACACCTAACAACTCAGCGTCCACTACACTTGCCACTATTTCGTCATTTGTACTCTATTAGTCCTCTGATTTTTATGCCAATTCTTCATACCCACTCAGAAGACATTGACTATATTTCAGTATTTCCCCTAGAGCATTCCCCTAGCTAGTGATTTCAGAATCCATTCTATAAACAAATGTTTATTTTTAAGTACTTTCTAACCTAAGCCTTCTATTAAAACCTGATAAAATGACGATTATGAACTATGACTGTACAATTTGTAGTCCAGTAGATCTACCCAAAAGGTACTCCGAACAATGCTTGGCAAGTGTTGCTAACGTAAAGCAAAGAGAATGTTCCATAATTATCAATAAGATCTTAGGACCACTATTGTTCAATACCTAATAGCCAAGTGTTACATAAAGTGATAAAATTAAGTGTAATAAATATTTCTAAAGCATTTTCAGGTTATGGTGTACCTGTGTCATATAGATTAGACTAATACAATAATATCACTGGCTAGAAAGAGATCAGTTTCTCAGAGAGCATCTGATTTATTATAATGATATGTGCCTGTCTGGCTCTGTGCCTGTTTCCCTTTCATCTAGATTAGAATATAAACATCCTCTGATACTCTGAGAAAAAGCCAAGGAAATAAAATGGATACAAATCCAGAATCTTTAGCCAACTGAGCCACAAAAGCACTTTCTTGAAGAACCAGACTTCTTAAGTGAGCCTCTCATTTCTTACGCCATCCTCGACCCATAAAATCTGACCAGTTCTAACTGACCTCAGCATGATCTTTAGCACAAATACTCTTATAAAATATAGAATGTTTTATACAAATGCACTTTGTCATTATCCTGTTTATTCATTAAATAAAATAAATTCTATAATTTGAAAAAATGCAAATCTTTTTTCAAATCAATTAATGTATTTTTACAGTTACTATCGGGTGATATGACTCAAAATAAGTTCACAAACATATTCCCTCAACTTTAATGAGAGCAATTTTTAAAATACAAATGTTTTATGGGCAGAATTAAAGTTATTAAGAATGTAATTATGTATCAAGTATCATTGGAACGTACCAAAAATTATGCATACTGTCATAAAATTTTGTTATATTAACCTATATGTAAAGATATTATTTATTTAATATTACTTAAATATAGATTTACATCATGAAACATTTTTATTTAGGTGAACAGGATAAGTTGCCTGATACCAAACATGCTATGTATATAACTAAGTAATGTAAAATGAAAAGAACCAGATAATTTGCCTCCATTGACTTTGCTTCAGTGCTGGACATAGGCTCAATCTTAAAGAAAAGCAAAATATAAAATTATGAATTAGACAGATCAATAATCCTTTGTATGTACAGATGAAGTAATTATCTTTTTTATCTAATTGCCCTTAAGAAGACTATTTCACTAAACTAAAGGTGTTGAACGTGCAACTGAAGAGCACTGATTCTTCTAATTCTGAAACCATAATTGGAACATCAGAATTGAGGTGAGACTCATTTCCAACTCTGGGTAGAAACAAAAGAACAAAGAGGAGAGACAGGTAGAGACCATTTTGAAGGACTTGTTTTTATATTCAGTGGCATTTATATTATTCAAATATTTTTTCTTTGATGAGGTATATTCTTTATTTACATTTCAAATGATTTCCCCTTTCCTTTTCCCCCCATCTCAAAAGTCCCATAAGCCCTCTTCCCTCCCCCTGTTACCCAATCAACCCCCTTCTACTTCCCTGTTCTGGTATTCCCATGCACTGCTGCATAGAGCCTTTCCAGGACCATGGGCCTCTACTTTTTTCTTCTTGGGCATAATTTGATATGCGAATCGTGTCTTGGATATTCCGAGCTTCTGGGCTAAAATCCACTTATCAGTGAGTACATACCATGTGTATTCTTTTGTGACTGGGTTACCTCACTTAAAATGAGATTTTCCAATTCCACCCATTCACCTAAAAATTTCATGAATTCATTGCTTTTAATAGCTGAGTAGTGTTCCATACTGTAAATATACCACGTTCTCTATATCCATTCCTCCATTGAGGGACACTCCTGGGTTCTTTCCAGTGGAGAAAGGAATATTCCTCCAATCTGGTACAACCACTCTGGAAATCAGTCTGTCAGTTCCTCAGAAAACTGGGCATGATATTATCAGAGGATCCCATTATACCACTCCTGGGCATATACTTAGAGGATTCCCCAGCATGTAATAAGGACAAATGCACATATTTTCTAATTGCTTTGAATTTCTTCTGTAAACCCATGAATTTAGAACATGTTAGTACTTTCTGCCAAAAATTAAGTAGTAGACATTGTCTTGCATAAAAGAATACATTTCCATTTTAAAAATTGAACTGAAGGGGGCGGCGGCTGCGATGGCAGTACAGCAGTGGCTGGTCCAGCTGAAGGGCCATCAGCAGTGGAACCAAGGTGACACAGGATTCAATTAGGCCCTGCGCCCACGAACACTGACCTTCGCTGACCAGCCGGCTGCAAACAGCTGCGGTTTTGCGGCGCCTTTCTCTGCACGGAAGCCACTTCAGAACTCGGCCTCTCCATCTTGATTTCGAACTCCAGTGACATCGGACAGTCTGAGGTACACAAACATAATCCGAGGCCAACACCGCGGGGGTCTGAGCCCGATGGGCGTTGGCCTGCACTCAGGCTCTGGGCTGTTCGGGGGAGCCATGGGGCGCCAACCCAGCCAGGAGGTTTTTTGCCCGGGCCTGCGCGCGCGCCGCCCTTTTGCCTGCAGGAAAACAGAGAGCTCTGGCTGGCAGAGCCATAACGGGCATAGCCTGAGGCTAACAAAGCGGGGGTCTATGCCCCAAAAGCACAGGACTGACCCCAAGATCTGGGCGGCTTGGTGGGCCATCTGTGAGTCAACCCGCCCAGGAGGTTGTTAGCACAGCAGACTCTCCCGGCGCTTTCAGGGAGAGCAGGCGCACACGCCCCACCATCCTGGTCACCTGGCGGACCCAATTAACAGTCATAGCTCTAGGGGAACTTGGCTCGGACCTTGGCCTCCCAGGCTTTTGCCTGGACTCAGGGCCTGGGCGGCCAGGCTAACCTTGTGTGCACCAGCCTGGTTGGAGGATCAGCTGCCCAGCGGAGTGATCAGAACACAGGGGAAGTCCAGGCAGCATACAACTTCAGTGCTCCCTGGGGGTGCTAACAGGCTCCATCTGGTCCACAGACACAATCTGGGGCAAGGCCTCAGGCGGGAACCCTCAGCTCAACTCTCTCCGCTTCTGGATACAGATCAGCCTGGGCAGCAGCACCACATCTCCAGGTCCTGCAAGAGGCTAGAGGGGATTCCTGGCGGCCAGCTGGGAGAAGTCAGTGTGTTCCAGTGAATCCAGCGGGCCCCAGCGGGAGCCTTCAGTACCTGCTTCGGGATCTGAACAGCCTGGGCAGCAGCACCCTGTCTACAGGCAGTGTAGGGGGTAAGCTGTGCACCAGAGGCCAACTGGGAAGGGGCAGCTTGCACTGGTGAGTCCAGCACTGACAAGACCAAGTAACACCAGTGAGAACTAGATGGCAAAAGGCAAACGCAGGTGCGTCACTAACAGAAATCAAGGCAATATGACAACTTCTGAACCCAATTCTCCTCTACCAGCATGTCCTGGATATCACAACACACCAGTACAACAAGATTTGGATTTAAAATCACTGGTCATGATGCTGGTACAGGAAGACATGAAGGACATACTTAAAGAAATTCAGGAGAAAATGGATCAAAAGTTAGAAGCCCTTGCAAGGGAAACACAAAAATCATTGGAAGAAATCCAGGAGAATACAAAAGCCAACAATGAGGAAACACAAAAAAAAAAAATAAACTTAAATAAATACAGGAGAACTTTGGTCAACAGGCTGAGGTCATGAAAGAGGAAACACAAAAATCTCTTAAAGAATTACAGGAAAGCACAAACAAGCAAGTGAAGGAGCTAAACAAAACCATCCAGGATCTAAAATCAGAAGTAGAAACAACTAAGAAAACTCAAAGGGAGACAACTTTGGAGATAGAAAGCCTTGGGAAGAAATCAGGTGACAGAGATGCAAATATCAACAACAGAATACAAGAGATAGAAGAAACAATCTCAGATGCTGAAGATTCCATAGAAACCATGGACTCAACAGTTAAAGAAAATGCAAAATGCAAAAAGCTTGTAACCCAAAACATCCAGGAAATCCAGGACACAATGAGAAGACCAAACCTAAGGATTATAGGCATAGATGAGAGTGAAGATTTACAACTTAAAGGGCCAGCAAATATCTTCAATAAAATTATGGAAGAAAACTTCCCTAATCTAAAGAGAGAGATGCCCATGAATATACAAGAAGACTACAGAACTCCAAACAGACTGGACCAGAACAGAAATACTTCCCGTCACATAATAATCAAAACACCAAATGTTCTAAACAAAGAAAGAATATTAAAGGCAGTAAGAGAAAAAGGCCAAGTAACAAATAAAGGAAGACCTATCAGAATCACAGCAGACTTTTCACATGAGACTATGAAGGCTAGAAGGTCCTGGGCAGATCTCATGCAGACTCTAAGAGAACACAAATGCCAACCAAAACTACTATATCCAGCAAAACTCTCAATCACCATAGATGGAGAAACTAAGATATTTCATGACAAAACCAAGTTTACCCAATATCTATCCACAAACCCAGCCCTAAAAAGGATAATAGGAGGACAACACCAACACAAGGACGGAAACTTCACCCTGGAAAAAGCAAGATAGTAACCTTTCATCAAACCCAAAAGAAGTTAAGCAATCAAATTTAAAAAATAACGTCAAAAATGATAGGAAGTAACAATCACTATTCCTTAGTATCTCTTAACATCAATAGACTTAATGCCCCAATAAAAAGACACAGACTAACTGACTGGATATGTAAACAGGACCCTACATTTTGCTGCTTACAGGAAACACACCTCAGGGTCAAAGACAAACACTACCTTAGAGTAAAAGGCTGGAAGACAATTTTACAAGCAAATGGTCTCAGGAAACAAGCTGGAATAGCCATTTTAATATCAGATGAAATTGACTTTCAACCCAAAGTCATCAAAAGAGACTCGGAGGGACACTTCTTACTGGTCAAAGGAAAAATACAACAAGAAGAACTCTCAATCCTGAACATCTATGCTCCAAATGCAAGGGCACCCTCTTTCGTAAAAGAAACATTATTAAATCTCAAAGCACACATTGCACCTAACACAATAATTGTGGGTGACTTCAACACTGCACTTTCCTCAATGGACCGATCAGGAAAACAGAAACTAAACAGGGACACAATGAAACTAATTGAAGCTTTGGACCAATTAGATTTAACAGATATATATAGAACATTCTATCCTAAAACAAAAGAATATACCTTTTTCTCAGCACCCCATGGTACCTTCTCCAAAATCGACCATATAATTGGTCACAAGACAGACCTCAACAAATATAAGAAGATTGAACTAACCCCATGCCTCCTATGTGATCACTATGGAGTAAAAGTGGTCTTCAATAGCAATAGAAACAACAGAAAACCCACATACACATGGAAATTGAACAATACTCTACTCAATGATACCTCGGTCAAGGAAGAAATAAAGTAAGAAATTAAAGACTTTTTAGAACACAATGAAAATGAAAACACAACATACCCAAATCTATGGGACACAATGAAAGCAGTGCTAAGAGGAAAACTCAGCCCTGAGTGCCTCCAAAAAGAAAATGGAGAGAGCATACATTACCAGCTTAATGACACACCTGAAAGCCCTGGAACAAAAAGAAGCTATTTCACCCAGGAGGAGTAGAAGGCAGGAAATCATCAAACTCAGGGCCGAAATCAATCAAGTAGAAACAAAGAGAACCATACAAAAAAATCAACAAAACCAGGAGCTGGTTCTTTGAGAAAATCAACAAGATAGATAAACCCTTAGCCAGACTGACCAAAGGGCACAGAGAAAGTATCCAAATTATCAAACTTAGAAATGAAAAGGGAGATGTAACAACGGAAACTGAGGAAATCCAAAAAAATCATCAGATCCTACTACAAAAGCCTATACTCAACACAACTGGAGAATCTGGAGGAAATGGACAATTTCCTTGACAGATACCAAATACCAAAATTAAAACAGGACCAACTAGACCATCTAAACAGTCCCATAATGCCTAAAGAAATAGAAGGAGTCATAAAAAATTTTCCAACCAAAAAAAGCACAGGACCAGATGGTTTCAGTGAATTCTATCAGAGCTTCAAAAAAGAGTTAACACCAATACTCCTCAAACTATTCCACAAAATAGAAACAGAAGGAACACTACCCAGTTCCTTCTACGAAGCCACAATTACGCTGATACCAAAGCCACACAAAGATCCAACAAAGAAAGAGAACTTCAGACCAATTTCCCTTATGAACATCGATGCAAAAATACTCAATAAAATTCTTGCCAACCAAATCCAAGAAAACATCAAAACGATCATCCACCATGATCAAGTAGGCTTTATCCCGGAAATGCAGGGTTGGTTCAATATATGGAAATCCATCATACAATCCACTACATAAACAAACTCAAAGAACAAAACCACATGGTCATTTCATTGGATGCTGAAAAACCATTTGACAAAATTCAGCATCCTTTCATGCTTAAAGTCTTGGAGAGAACAGGAATTCAAGGCCCATACCTAAACATAGTAAAAGCAATATACAGCAAACCGGTAGCCAGCATCATACTAAATGGAGAGAAACTTGAAGCAATTCCACTGAAATCAGGGACCAGACAAGGCTGCCCCCTTTCTCCTTATCTTTTCAATATTGTACTTGAGGTTCTACCTCGGGCAATTCGACAACATAAGGAGGTCAAAGGGATACAAATTGTAAAGGAAGAAGTCAAACTATCATTATTTGCAGACGACATGATAGTCTACCTAAGTGACCCAAAAAACTCCACTAGAGAGCTCCTACAGCTGATAAACAACTTCAGCAAAGTGGCAGGTTATAAAATCAACTCAAGCAAATCAGTGGCCTTCCTATACTCAAAGGATAAGCAGGCTGAGAAAGAAATTAGGGAAATGACCCCCTTCACAATAGCCACAAACAGTATAAAGTATCTTGGGGTGATTCTTACCAAACATGTGAAAGATCTTTATGACAAGAACTTCAAGACTCTGAAGAAGGAAATGGAAGAAGACCTCAAAAAATGGGAAAACCTCCCATGCTCATGGATCGGTAGAATCAATGTAGTTAAAATGGCCATTTTGCCAAAAGCAATATACAGATTTAACTCAATACCCATCAAAATCCCAACTCAATTCTTCACAGAGCTAGAAAGAGCAATTATCAAATTCATCTGGAACAACAAAAAACCCAGGATAGCTAAAACTATTCTCAGCAACAAAAGAAAATCTGGGGGAATCAGTATCCCTGACCTCAAGCAATACTACAGAGCAATAGTGTTAAAAACTGCATGGTATTGGTATAGTGACAGGCAGGAGGATCAATGGAACAGGATTGAAGATCCAGAAATGAACCCACACACCTATGGCCACTTGATCCTCAAAAAAGGGGCTGAAAACATCCAATGGAAAAAAGATAGCCTTTTCAACAAATGGTGCTGGTTCAACTGGAGGTCAGCATGCAGAAGAATGCGAATTGATCCATCCTTGTCTCCTTGTACTAAGATCAAATCCAAATGGATCAAGGACCTCCACATAAAGCTAGACATTCTGAAGCTAATAGAAAAGAAACTGGGGAAGACCCTTGAGGACATCGGTACAGGGAGAAAGTTTCTGAACAGAACACCAATAGTCTATGCTCTAAGAGCAAGAATTGACAAATGGGACCTCATAAAATTACAAAGTTTCTGTAAGGCAAAGGACACCATCAGGAGGAAAAATCGGCAACCAACAAATTGGGAAAAGATCTTCACCAATCCTACATCAGATAGAGGGCTAATATCCAATATATATAAAGAACTCAAGAAGTAGACTCCAGAAAACTGAACAGCCCTATTAAAAAATGGGGTACAGAGTTAAACAAGGAATTCTCACCTGAAGAAATTCGGATGGCGAAGAAGCATCTTAAAAAATGCACAACTTCATTAATCATTAGGGAAATGCAAATCAAAACAACCCTAAGATTTCATCTTACACCAGTCAGAATGGCTAAGATCAAAAATTCAGGAGACAGCAGGTGTTGGAGAGGGTGTGGAGAAAGAGGAACACTCCTCCACTGCTGGTGGGCTTGCAAATTGGTACAACCACTCTGGAAATCAGTCTGGCGGTTCCTCCAAAAACTGGGCACCTCACTTCCAGAAGATCCTGCTATACCACTCCTGGGCATATACCCAGAGGTTTCCCCACCATGTAATAAGGATACATGCTCTACTATGTTCATAGCAGCCCTATTTATAATTGCCAGATGCTGGAAAGAACCCAGGTATCCCTCAACAGAAGAGTGTATGCAAAAAATGTGGTATATCTACACAATGGAGTACTATTCAGCCATTAGAAACAATGAATTCATGAAATTCTTAGGCAAATGGATGGAGCTAGAGAACATCATACTAAGTGAGGTAACTCAGACTCAAAAGGTGAATCATGGTATGCACTCACTATTAAGTGGTTATTAACCTAGAAAACTGGAATACCCAAAACATTATCCACACATCAAATGAGGTACAAGAAGAAAGCAGGAGTGGCCCCTGGTTCTGGAAAGCCTCAGTGAAACAGTATTTGGCAAAACCAGAACAGGGAATGGGAACGGGTGGGTGGGAGGACAGGGGAAGAGAAAGGGACTTATGGGACTTTCGGGGAGTGGGGGGCTAGAAAAGGGGAAATCATTTGAAATGTAAATAAATTATATCGAATAAAAAAAAGAATACATTTCCATGTAATTATTTCATGAACTGTTGATTGGTTTAAATCCTGGTGTAACAGAAGGATAAAGGGTGTAAAGGAAGAAGAGTAGTAGAAAACAGCTGCCCATTTTTTATTATTTATTTTTATATTAATTTTTCAGTTCAGTTTTACATTCTTATCTCTTCTTCCTTTGGTCTGCCTGTCCCTTAGTTAAAAATACTCATTTCCTACCACAATTTGTCCTACTAACCTCTCAATCCAAGACAAAACTACATGAGTATAGTCTCTCTTGACACTTTAGCCAAGACTGAGTTGTGTTATGAAAACACATGAAGTAGACTCCCTGCAGTACGAGAATATTTCACTCCTACTTTCTAATATTCTCCATAAAGAAAAAGTGTTTTCAAACATTATTTTGCATGTGACCTATGCATGAATAATTAATTTGAAAAAATTTGAGATGGAATCTTGGAAGGGGCACAAAATTCAGAATATTGATTCAGGAATAGAAGAGTGATTTTCATTTTCTCTGCCTCTCTGTGTTTTCTCTGTATTATTATTTTTCCCATAGAAATTGGTGAATCAGCCACAGCATTCCTCTAACAAGCCCAAGCCCTCTTAAAAGAAAAGCTTAGAGTTAATTTTAAATTAAGCCATAGGTCATTAGAGTAGATTACAATCAGAACGACTTACTGACAATATGCTTGGGTATTCTCAGTATAGTAGAGAAAAAGCTAAGAACTGAAAGCTGGCTCAGATCTGAGTCTACAAGTTCTGGCTGGTTTTTTATATTAACTTGACCTAACCTAAAGTCACTAAATTGAAAAATTACCTTAATTAACTTGGGTTTTGGCCAAGTCTGCAAGAGATTTTCTTATTTATGATTGATGCAGGAGGTATAAGCTACTGAGAAAAGCACAGTCTCTGAGCAGGTAGGCCTGAACTGTAGAGGAATGTGAGTTTGTCATGAGCCAGTGAGCAAGCCAATAAGCAGAGTTCCTCCATGATTTTTGCTCCTGGGTTCTGTATCCATGTTTTTCCCTTGAGCATCTGCCACAATCAATGATGGATTGTGATCTGAAAGTATAAGGTGATATAAGTCATTTCCTCCCCAAATTACTTTTGATAATGATGTTTACACAGCAACAGAAAGCAAAGTAGGACAAGTCAAAAGTGCTGGATGAGCATAACTGCCCATCTATAATTTCATCCTCAAATGAGCAGCCCTGTCTCAATCAGGAGAGTGGAAAAGTGATGAAGGATGTTTCCTGATAACAAGCTGCATATGTAGTACATTACTGTCCACCTCTCTATCCGTTCACACACATATATAAAACATAAAAAACCCACACACATGCACACAAAGAAAAAACAAAGACATGTAAAAAGGGGAAATCATTTGAAATGTAAATAAATTATATCGAATAAAAAAAATGTCGAAAACCATGAAAAAAAAAAAGAAATAAAAGAATAACTCCAGTTCATTTGGTAGTATCTCAAGTCTTATGAGATAGAATACAGTAATAGGTTACTTGAAAACTCCTCACATGTTTCTCAGCTTCAGTTGCTTAAGCAAAATTAAAAAAACAAAAACAAAAAAAAACCTTGATTCTATTACTGCTTGCATTCATAGGAATAAGAATGGGATATACTAAATACATATTTGTCTAAGATTTATTAAAAAGTACCTACTCGTATCCAGATCTCTCTGTGACAGATAAGATACTGGGATTCAAAAGCTAAAACCACGGTGTCTATGTTCTCCCTGAACTGGCAGTTCTAGCAAATACTAAAATCACAAGTTATGCCATATGACTTTACTATTGGGAAATTACTTTGATATGACAATACCAAAGAACTATTAGAATACATAGAACTATTAGAATCTACACCAATATCACCTTCCCATGACCCTAACCAAGCTCAACCATAATTTCTAGGTAATTCTTTGACTTTTACAATTTGTATTGAAAATAGTATCTTATAAGAACATATTCATAAATATTAGCCTAAAGTCTTGTAATAATTGACATTGCATGGTTAATTGTCACATCCAGATATCTTCTTTATCAGATTTTGCTGTGTTTTTTGCTGTCTCTTGCATGGATTTGGAAAATTTGCAATTTTTTTTATAAACCTTTCCCAAGAGGATACAAAGTTTCTCACCTAAGCAATTCTTAGCAAGAGCTGCTAAGCCTTCAGTGGGCCTATTTGCATTAATTCAGTTAAGCAAAACTCAAGTTAAAGGTGACAGTAGTGACTAAGATCTAGACAAGAGAGACTGGCCTATTTCAAGTCCCCAAAACATTGTCAAGACAGGAAAGCCACAGCCCACTGAATGCTTTCTGTTTACAGAACACAACTTTTCAGATAATCTTGAGGTTGTATTCAAAAAGTTCTAAAATACTTGTCATAGTACACTATTGGGAAAATTCCTGCAAAGAGATGTGAAATTTCAGATTAATCCAGTATACAAGGCAGAACCCTTTTTCAAAAACCAAACAAAAAATATTTTCTAACAAGTTGTACTTTGAAAGTAATGAGTCAGAAATTGATTTAAAGACAACTGGCTTTCAGATCTTTGCAAATCCCAATTACCAGTTCCAGTAGTCTATGGAGAAATCATGTTCATTTGGGTATCATGTCTCCTTAAGTTTCATTTGAATAAAATTTTCTCAGGCATCATTTTTGTTCCTTTATATTACTGAAGAGGGATTGTAAGATATGTAGTAGTAGGACTATTTGTTGAGATTCATCTAGTGTCCTATTATGAATAAGTTGGTGTTAAATGGTTGCTAAGGGAGACCACAGAAATAACTCATCATTTTCATCACATTCCAAGGGTATACTCTGTGAGCATAGTTCAGGAGACCCTTGTCTGCTGTTGTTGACTTCGATCACTCCTGGAAGCAGTGATGCTAAATTTCCCCACTATAATATTATTCTTTCCCTTTATTTCTTTCTGTGCTTTTTTCTCTTGAAAAACATGGTAAAGATGTCTCAATCGAGGAGTAATAAATTGTTTCCCTTTCTTCAGGCAGAAATCCAAATAAGTTGCACAGAATTCAGTACTGAAGATTTATCTCCCAAACTCTTATGAATTTTATAAGTCATGTGTTTGCATCAATATAGATTTTTTGCTTCACCTCATAATCCAAGGGTACTTTGTTTTACTGCCTCAGTGTTTCTGCTGTGGCATGAAGGCCTTTTCCCACCCACACATTGACTCTTAGATGACACTTAATCATGTGTTTCAATTTTATTTTGCTTTTGGTCTCCCTCTTTCGTGTCATAAAATAAATATGCCCTTTCTCATTCTTAGAATCAGTTATTGCTCAAAGGTGTACCGACTCTTTATACTGAAAGATATTATTCATAAAATAGACACAAATCATAAATCTGCATGTGTAGAGAAGAGGGGTCATTTCTTTGTGTCTCCTGACTAATGAAAAATAAAAAATAAGAAAGAAGAAAACTAAGTATTGCATGCAATCCCTGTATATATGTCTAAGTCTGTAAATTAGCAGCCATGATCATGTAAAAAGAATAGGGCTCAAAATAAGACAAATAATTTCTGCAAATTTCCTTTTACTTCATCATTATTACTTTAACTCTTCTGAAACATCTCTTCTTATTTACCTGGTTTTAGTGTTTTTGAATTGATTGTCTTTAGATGAAGTTCATTCATCTAACTAACAATGCATTAGATGCTCCCAGAAGCTACAGTCAATGTCTGGAAGTATCAATCAAAGCACTGGAGTAAGGGAGATAAGTTATGAGTACCTAACATTGAAAGAGGTGAATAGACTTTCTGATGGGTTGATCTAATATGTGCATTGTCCTCAGAGCCAAGGAATTCTTTTTTCCCTTACGCTGTGTCATTTCAGGACCTTGCTCCTATTCTTGCCTTGTTTCATTTGGTGATCATCCAGATGACCCTTTCTAGTTGATGAAATTATTTTCACTTTTCTCCATTCCCTCTTCCTTCTTCCTAGTTTGTGGAACTGAACTGCTCTAAGGAAGATTTCCTGAATTTCATTCCCAAAATAATTGCTTACAATTCTATTCATATTGTGTCGCAATTATCATAGAGTATTGGTATGATAGAATAGCTTGGGATATATAAGGTATTTTGCGTGATAATATGGTATTAAAGGGTAAGCACTGAGAAGAATTGACAAGGAAATGCATATCCAGGTGAATGCACTGCTACTAATTCTGGAAGTTGCCACTCACAGCATATAATCTGAATTTAATTTCAATATGATTAAGGGATGAATATTTTATATATCCTTTGTAGGTCAAGTTCTAGATCAAGTTCCTACAAGCCTGTGAATTACACTAGTTGTGGCAGTGAGAATAGATATATTGATGATGAATGGAAGGGGCATAGATTTGTTTTTCTTTGGATTATTTGACATCTGCCAAGATTTCAGAGAGAGATTGAAGTTTCAGAAGTAAATGGATGCTAGACCAAAAGCTAAAAATAAACAAGTAGCAACTCACCCAGCTCAGGAAGCTCAAGAAGAAGGAGGACTTAAGTGCTTTGGTTCCTCTGAGAAAGGGAACAAAATAGTCACAGGAGCAATAAGGGAGACAATGTGTGGATCAGAGACTGAAGTAAAGGCCACACAGAGATTGCCCTACCTGGGGAATCATCCTATAAACAGTCACCAAACCCTGATACTATTATGGACGACAAGAAGTGTATACCAAAAGGAGCATGCCATGGTTGTCATCAGAGGGGCCCTGCCAGAGCCTTACAAATACAGAGGCAGAGGCTAGCAGCCAATCACTGGGGTCCCCAATGGGGGATCTAGGGGGTGGTCTGGAGGAACTGAAGGTTTTTACAGCCCCATGGGAAGAACAACTATGTCAGCCACCCAGACGCCCCAGGACTCCCAGGAACTAAACCATCAACCAAGTGGTACACATGGTTCCAGCCAAAAATGTGGTAGAGGAATGCCTTGGGAGGTGGTCCTTGTCTAGGTGAAGGCTCAGTTTCCCAAAAAAGAGAAATTGAGGTGGGTCTGGTGGAGGGGCATATACTTGGAGATAGAGGGTGGGAGGTGGGGTTGGAGTTCTTTGGGGAGAGGGGAAATCGGGAAAGGTTTTACCACTGGAAATGTAAATGAAGATTGTATTCAATAAATAAAATAAAATAAATAAATAAAAATTTTTAAAAATGAAAAAAAAACTCAGCATTAAATACACAGCAAATACCACAAAGATAATGAATGCTGTTCTTATTTTCACGTTATTCTTATATGGGAACTTTGGTAGGGTTTAGGAGAGATGGATTTTGTTGCTTTATAAAAGATGATCCGAATTGCTAAACGCTGAGTGCTATATCAAAGAGATTTTAAAGAAATTTCTAGAAATCCAGTTGAACATTATAAACAGAAGGAACCAGATTAAAGAAAAGAAAATGCAAGTTTTGACATAGGGCTAGCATGTAGTGGAGTATCATCATAGTGGTTAATGAAATAAACACTTTGTAAACTATAGAGTTTTGAGGACATTATTGCTGGTACAGAGAAATTGAAAAAAATGACCAATAGCTCAATCTTTCAACAAACAATTACACACTACACAATGTGCTTCAGGCATTAATCCTGCCCTGAGGTGGATATTATAGAAAAAAGGAGAAGAAAACCTGCTCACACTTAATTGCCAGTGAGGAGGTATTTCCTGAGAGGTTAGAAATAACATCTAAGGTTGGATAAAAATAGCTTTTCCGGTAATAAGAATAAAGCTATGTTATACTATGTGAAATGTAAGAAGCTGGTTATTAAAGTATGAATATATTTGTTGTCCACTCAACCTACTCAATGTATAATGCTAAATCTTCCTCATGTGACTTGGTTCCTATAGCTATAACAGATAGGCATCACCAGCAGTTTAGCCCTTCCAGATAAGCTGAATCTCAGAAAAAAGTTACCTCTACACCTATTAAGTATACAAAACATACACATATCCATAATAGATGACACTTACACTCCTAACTACTTCTCCACACAGTAAAGCTGAAGACAAATGAGAATGCCCTTTATCAGCTAGCTACAAACCTCCTTTATCCTAAGACTCCACAGAGAATAATCAATTGGCACATCTCCAGTGCTCTTTCCCTTCTCAATCCATAGGGCATGAGTCATGCAGGAAGGAAACCTGAACCATAGTGGGCTGCTCTTTTGCTGCTTAGGTCACACTTGATTTTCTTTATTGAAGGCACCGAAATCAATACACTAATAGGTCTAGGAGCCATATTCCTTTTTACATTTTTGGAGAAGGAAAGAGATTACCTTTGAAGAACGTAATATATTGCTTAAATATAGTACTCAAATATATGCTTACCATTTTAAACAAGAAGGACAAAGAAGTTTAATTTTGTTCAAAGAGCACATCTAAGGTCATGATAATAGGCATTCTAATAGTAGTTGTTAATGGAATCATTCTGTAGAAAGGATAAAACAAACAGATAAAAAGGATTCATGAAATATCCAACAACTGAAAAAATGTGATTTTTATTTAATTGTTGGATCACACATTTTAGAAAAGGAAAGAATGCATAAAACACTTTTACCAAGGATGAGAAATACATCTAAGTCATGCACCTGAAACTTGTTTGTGAAGTATCACAAAATAAGTGTTGTGCTGATTCATAGTGCCATAGAGGTAAAAACCCACTGAGAATGCATGCTTTCTAACCCCACTAGATATCTTTCATTTTATTCATCAATGAACTAAACTCAAGGAATTCAGACCAAGAGTTTTTCAAATTTCCCCATAACAACCTGTTTTGTTAATGCAATTTGTTAGAAAACGTAGGTATATAAGTACATAAAATAAGTATCCAATCCAAACATGCAGTGATGATCAACAATAAACTAATTTACTTTTAAGCAATGTTGGGCATATATATAATTTCACAATTTATTAAAAGATTAAAACAAATTTTCATATGCATGTTAAGGATGTGCTTAGGTTCCCAAGAAGAATAATTCTTGCTATTTGATAGCAGGATATAAAATATTGTCAATATGTATCTTAGTTACCTTTTTATTGCCAAGACCAAAGCACTTGACCTAGGTAGCTTACAAAAGAAAGCATTTGATATGGGAGCTCATGGCTCCAGAACACTAAGTCAATGAGCATCTGGCAGTGGCCATACAGGCATGGTATTGGATCAGTAGCTACAAGTTTACACCAAATCCACCAGCTTAAGGAAGAGAATTACCTGGGAATGATGTATCCCTTTCAGCCCTCAATTCAGTCTGCCAGGGACATACCTCATCCTAGAGTATCAAACCTAGTAAGCCTTCCCAAACAGTTCTACCAACTGGAGGCCAAGCATTCAAATATAGAAACACATAGGGGACATTCTTAGTCAAACTACCACATCCCACTTCCTGACCCTCTTGTGTCTGCAGTCATATAATATAAATATTTAGTTTGACTTCAAAAGTTCCCATAGTCTTTCAGATACTCACCATAGTTTCAATTTAAGTCTCTGCTAGTCTAAGCACTTCTTCTCCCACTGAGGCCAGACAAAGTAGCCCCCTAGAAGAATGTATCCTACATACAGGCAACAGCTTTTGGGATATACCCTATTTCTGTTGTTCAGGACACATATATGAAGACCAATCTGCACATCTGCAACATATGTTCAGGGAGAATTATATCCAGTCCAAGTATGTTCTTTTGTTGGTGTTTCAGACTCTGAGAACCCCAAGGGTCCAGGTTAATTGGCTCTGTTTGTCCTCCTGTGAAGTTCCTATCCTGTCTGGGGCCTGCAATCCTATTCTTCCATAAGAGTCCCCACGCTCCATCCACTCTCATCTCTCCCTTTTAAGGCTTGGATTACAACAGCAAAATTATATCCAGAATTATGATACTGGTTTTGTTTCACTATTTTCCCTGGTAGATGCAATTCCAATGGCTTCCACTTGGCCCTTTTAACCATAAAATCCCTTGTTCCATAGACTAGCAAACTAATGTGGGATTTCTGCCAGCATCTAAGTACCTCTAACTCAATCAAACTTTTTGGAACTGGGGAAGTAACTATAGGCTAAGATACCGAACCCACTGCACTGACTTTGAGCTAGACTTATCAGACTCCATTAGTCATCTGATCTCCTTAAGTCCTCACACTAACTAGAGGGCTACAATGTTTCAGGAATCGGTGTCAACTGATATCAAACACTCAATATACATACGCGTTTATAAAATTTATAATTTTCTACTTTAGAATTTTAATTCTTTTTAGGTAATGTGAAGTTAGTTTCTATTTCTCTGTATGCATGTATTTTGTTTAGGCAGATTATTTCAAAAGGACATTCTTTTCAGTTCTATAGAACTTTTTGCATAATCTTTCTTTTAATAATTTCAAGTAAGTATGAATGTACTAGTATGGAATATAGAGGTAAGTGTGAGTTCCTATCTTTTCCTAAAAACATAGAAAATATGAAAATTATAGATTCATTCATAGGAACTATTTTTAACAGTATCTATTTAGTATTTTATTGCTCTTTGTGTATGTTATTATTTTATAGTATAATGATGACCTTAATGTTTTTATGTGTTAGATTTTATCCAAGGGCCGCTTTATTTTTTTGCTTTTTGTCTCTTACTATGTATGAAAACCAAGTGAACTCCGGTCCCCTTAAAAGCCCTGCCACAGCATAGTTTATTACTAGAAATTTAGTAGATAGAAAATCTCTGCTAAAGTGAAACCACTTGCTAGATTTGTGATTTTTGGCCCTAGCCTGTAAAACTCTTAAAATACTGGACACTCATCTATGAAAACTAGGTCAAATATGCATTTCACAGGGAATGGAGGATGTCAATAACAGATAGTTTGAAGTAGAGTCTTGCTTTTAATGCCTATCAGCTTCAGGATGCAGCATTTTGTTCAGTTTCATCTTCTTTAACACCCCTGCCCCATTAAATAAGTATATATATATATATATATATATATATATATATATATATATATATATATATGCTGGTCATTTAAATTTTTCAATAGGACTGTAAAACAAAAGCTATTCAAAACTCGCAGGAAACTAAGGCAGTGCACATTTCAGGCTTGGGAAATTTTAAAATCACGCTAGCATATTAATGAACCAGGTTTCACCCAGCTGGCTGAAACCTGGCTCATCAATGTATACCTATCATACTTGAACATTTCTGTCTCTGTGAATTTCAGTTCAGCAGGCATAGTGGTTCACTTTGCCCATGTCAGTTTCAAATTCTTACTGTCTTCTTAAAGAGTTAGATCAATTTAAAAGTAGCATGTGGTTTTAGTAATGGAAGAGAATGGAAACTAGAAAAAAGTAAAAGACACTCAGAGAAGAGAGAATGTATGGATAACTAGGGCTAATGTCACTGGAAGTGAGCTTTGAGAGTATAAAGATAAGCAGTGTCTCTATGAATCTCTTTGGTACTACAGAATATGAGCTCTCAACTTGCTACTCCAGTCACTATGCTTCCTTCTGTGTTGTTCCTTGCTGTTATGATGATGGAATCTTATTCCTCTAGAACCTAAAACCCAAATAAACACTTCCTTCCACAAGTTACCTAAGTCATGGAGTTTCTGTTACAGCAATAGAGAAGTAACTAATACAAAATCACTTAGCTTCAGGAATAAAAATCATATTTCATTAACAGTCAAAAATAGACTTAATTTTAGCAAAGTCACTGTGATCTATGAGATACTAACAATGGAACACTTCTATGTATCAACAACTTATCACTGCAGCTTTCCTTTAAGCAATGTTCAATTAATCATTGAATTAATGTTCAATTAAAACATACTTTTGAGAAATGGAAATTCAGGCAATGTCTCCATAGATCACCATTGAAAACATCTTTATTCAAACTTAAGTCAAATGGTAGATGGCAGGGACACTTCTTAGAAATATTTTGTTTTGTTTTCAAAGACCTTCTTTGAACTCTTACATTTTTTAACATATATCTTTAGAATGAAGATACTACATGTGAAATATTTATGAGTATATTCATAGGGAATTATCTGAGATAGTATATAGTGAAAAAGCATCAGTAATACTTTCAGCTACTGTTCATACATATTTTCAAGGCTGATGTAATAGCTTTAAATAGATATGATCCCACAATTTATCATCTTATTGGTCTAATATATAGGAAAACAGGCTGGAAGAGTAAATTACTCTGATTGTATAGAACATGAACAATTGATTTCCATTTGCTTTCAGAATGTGAACAGGGCAAAGGGTTTTAGGTTGTAGCCATAAAGCATTATCATAATACATGAGACGTTTTTAAAAGCAAAGCAACCACCAAAGAAAAGTCATGATTCACTAAAGAGTTTGACTAGTTTGTTTTCTCTAGATATCAAGTAATATTCTTGAAGACTGGATTCTTAATATGAGATTCAAATCTTTGTACATATGTGTGGATTTTGTGCAAGAGCATGTGTGCTTGTCTGTATTAACTAATGTGTTTGAATATCTATGTGGTTGCATACTTCTATGTTCAGGTGTATATTAATAAGTATGTATACATGTTTTAGAAGAACAAAAGAGCCATGGGCTGTTATCTGTATTACAAAAACTTCCATGATTCAAAAAGATAAGAAATATATTTTAACCATGAAACATGGTTTAGTTCAACAATTCTAATTACTTTCTTTCTACAGATTATACCACCTGAAAATGTTTACAAAAATATAGAATAGGGAACTCACAAATTATTTTTTAATGTACTTGTATAAGGGGAATACTATGGGATTTTGAACCCTAGCTTAAATGATTCATTGTAGCTAGTGGAATCTGTGAAGGTTTTGGCACTGCTACTTTTGAAGTAGAGGCTAACTATAAGAAAGAAGTCTCTAGAAGAATGTCATCATTCTCTACAACCTGGCCAGATTTCTTGTTTATTCTCTACATTCAGAATGTAGACTCAAAGTGCACAGCCAGGATCCTGTTCCTGCTTTGAGGCTTTCTTTGCCTGTTCTTGCATTTCCTTGGCCAAGACAGAAGGTATCCTTCTGAAACACTACGCCAAAATAAACTCTCTCATTCTTAAGTTGTTTTGTCGGGTTATTTTATACTATTAATGAAAAACGAACTAAGATAGACACTGATTTTGTGAAGTATGAGTGTTATTTTGTAAAAATGGCTTTTTGTTCTTAGTCCCTTGGAACTGCTTTGTGTAGGAATTTGAGAACTCTAGAAGACGTAACTTTGAGCTAGAAAAGCCCCTCAGTGATAGGAGCAGAGATGTATGTGCCATTCTGTTGGGAATTTGGAAGAACAGAGTATGGACAGAATGTGGAAAGTAAAGGGCTGCCTCATGATGTTTCCCTTGGGAACAAGGATTCTATTGGTGTGTCAGAGTGACCATTCTTCAAAGGTTCTAGCTGCATTGTACCAATGTCCTGAAGACGTGAATGAGGCTACATTTTAAATTAATGGCATAATTTAAATTGTGTCATTTTAAATTAAATTTAATTAAATTTAAATTTAATTTAAAGCAGAAGAGATTTTAAATTAGGACTCCATTAAGGCTAGGACATACATATTGTTTACTGCTTTCACTCAGATCTACAGTAAGTTATAAGAAGAGAAAAAAAAACCAAAAAATATCAAATTACAATGTGAACTTTGAGCAGCAAAGGTATGAGAGAAAGCTTAAAGTTGTGAACAAGGAGAATGCAGGTGAGAAAACTGCTTGAATAGTTAGAGAAGTACCATCAATGATTACCCTTCCCTGCTCTACACTACAACAAGAAAAGGAAAAGAATGAACAGTCTTACAACCTCAGGTGGGCTGAGGAATTCTGAATAGTAAAGTTGACTTGATTGATAACACTTGTGAGCTCTCAAGATCCAGAAAACTTTCGATCAAAAAACAATCCCAGTTTGTTCTATACATTTGTGTGTGTCATATTTTCCTTTAATCCAGTTCCAGATATTTTTAAAACATTTTACTTGACTACTTTAGTGGCCCAGGTTTTCATTAAATATTTAACTTTCCAGAGTTTTTATCCGGATTTGTGCCAGGAGCTTCCCTGTGCCACAGCTCTCTATACCCAGGTCCTACTGGGAGTGATCTGGACTCTCCAGGGTAGTGACACACTTGAATGCACAGGTGAGACTACCACTACTGCTCAAATTCCTGGCCCACAAGGGACGCACCCAAAGCCATCAGGACACAGGACACAGGAACCAAGGAACAGCCGGGGACAGGATGTTTCCAGCTGCCATCTGTACACCATAGCTGACCTGTGCAACAGCTCTCAATACTCATATTCCTCCTGGAGAGAACCGGTCTCCCAAGAGTGCTGAACTACAGGCTTACAGAAAGGTCAAGCCACAGATAGAAAGACTGGAAAACCAGCTAATACCACAAATAACCAGATGGCAAAAAGCAAGGGCAAGAAATAAGCAACAGAAAACAAGGTTACTCGGCATGATCAGAGCCCAGTTCTCCCAAGACTGCAAGTTCTGGATACCTTAACACACCTGAAAAGCAAGAGTCTCATTTAAAATCATATCACATGATGATGATGAAGGACATAAATAACGGAGGTAAACAATTGGAAGCCCTTAAAGGGGATACAAAACATCCCTTAAAGAATTACAGGAAACCCCAAACAAACAGGTGATGGAATTGAACAAAAACATTCAGGATCTAATAATGCAAATAGAAACAATAAATAAATCACAAAGGGGGTTAGAAAACCTAGGAAAGATATCAGTAGTCATAGATGCAAGCATCACCAACAGAGACAAAAAATAGAAGAGAAAAAAATCTTAGGTGCAGAAGATACCATAGAAAACATAGACACAACAGTGTCACAAAGAAAATGCAAAATACAAAATCTTGCTCCTAACCCAAGATATCCAGCAAATCCAGGATACAATGAGAAGGTCATACCTAAGGATAATATGTATAGAAAAGAACAAAGAGTCCCAAATTAAAGGGCCAGTAAATATCTTCAACAAATTATAGAAGAAAACTTCCCTAACCTAACGAAAGAGATGCCTATAAACATAAAAGGAGCCTACAGAACTCCAAATAGATTGCACCCACGTCACATAATAGTCAAAACACAAAATTCACAAAACAAAGAAAGAATATTAAAGGCAGTAAGGGGAAAAGGTCAAGTAACATAGAAGACTTATCAAATTACACCAGACTTCTCACCAGAGACTATGAAAGCTAGAAGATACTAGGCAGATGTCATATATACCCTAAGAGAACACAAATGCCAGCCTAGACTATTATACTCAGCAAAATTGTCACATACAATAGATGGAGAAACCAAGATATTCCATGACAAAACCAAAGGTAAACAATATTTTTCCAGAAATCCAGCCACATGAAGGATAATTGGTGGAAAACTCCAATACAAGGAGGAAAACCACACAAAAGAAAAAGCAAGAAAATAACCTTTCAACAAACCCAAAAGAAGATAGCCACACAAACACAATTCCACCTCTAACAACAAAAATAACAGGAGGCAACTATCGCTATTCTTTTTTTTCTTTTTCTTTCTATTTATTCGATATATTTTTTATTTACATTTCAAATGATTTCCCCTTTTCTGGGTCCCCACTCCCCGCAAGTCCCATAAGCCCTCTTCCCTCCCCCTGTTCCTCCATCTACCCCTTCCCACTTCACTGTTCTGGAATTCCCCTATACTCTTGCACTGAGTCTTTCCAGAACCAGGGGTCACTTCTCCATTCTTTTTGGACATCATTTAATATGTGCATTATGTCGTGGGTATTCCACATTTCTAGGCTAATATCTACTTATCTACTGATAAGTGCATAGCATGATTGATCTTTTGAGACTGGGTTGCCTCAGTGTGATGTTCTCCAGCTCCATCCATTTGTCTAAAAATTTCATGAATTCATTGTTTCTGATGGCTGAATAGTACTCCATTGTGTAAATACCACATTTTTTGTATCCATTCCTCTGTTGAGGGACACCTGCGTTCTTTCCAGCTTCTGGTTATTAAAAACAGGGCTGCTAAGAACATAGTGGAGCATGTGTCCTTATTGCATTTTGGGGAATTCTCTGGGTATATGCCCAGGAGTGGTATAGCACAGTCCTCCAGAAGTGTCATGCCCAGATTTCTGAAGAACCGCCAGACTGATTTCCAAACTGGTTGTACCATCTTGCAATCCCACCAGCAGTGGAGTAGTGTTCCTTTTTTTCCACATCCTCGCTAACACCTTCTGTCTCCTGAGTTTTTAACCTTAGCCATTCTGACTGGTGTGAGATGAAATCTGAGGGTTGTTTTGATTTGCATTTTCCTAATGACTAATGATGCTGAATCTTTCTTAAGGTGCTTCTCAGCCATCCGAAGTTCTTCATGTGAAAATTATTTGTTTAGCTCCACTTTTTAATAAGGTTATTTGGATCTCTGGGGTCTACCTTCCTGAGTTCTTTGTATATATTAGATAGTAGCCCTCTGTCAAATTTAGGGTTGGTGAAGATCCTTTCCCAATCGGTTGGTTGACGTTTTGTCGTTTTGACAGTATCCTTTGCCTTGCAGAAACTTCGTAGTTTTATAAGTTCCCATTTGTCAATTCTTGATCTTAGAGCATAAGCTATTGGTGTTCTGTTCAGGAACTTTTCCCCTGTGCCCATTTCCTCAAGAGTCTTCCCCAGTTTCTTTTATATTAATTTCAGTGTGCTAGGTTTTATGTGGAGGTCTTTGATCCATTGAAGTTGATATTAGTACAAGGATATAAGAATGGATCAATTCACATTCTTCTGCATTGTGACCTCCAATTGAACCAGCACCATTTATTGAAAAGACTATTTTTTTCCACTGGATGTTTTCAGCTCCTTTGTTGAAGATCAAGTAACCATAAGTGTGTGGTTTCATTTCTGGGTATTCAGCCCTATTCCATTGATACACTTGCCTGACATTGTACAAAAACCATGCAGTTTTTATCACTATTGCACTGCAGTAATGTTTGAAGTCTGGGATACTGATTCCCCCAGAAGTTCTTTTACTGTTGAGAATAGTTTTAGTTATTCTGGGTTTTTTGTTATTCCAGATGAATTTGAGAACTGCTCTTTCTAACTCTATGAAGAACTTAGTTGGGATTTTGATGGGGATTGCATTAAAGCTGTAGATTGCTTTTGGCAAGATGGCCATTGTAACGATATTAATACTGCCATTCCATGAGCATGGAAGATTTTTCCATTTTCTGAGGTCTTCTTCAATTTCCTTCTTCAGAGATCTGAAGTCCTTGTCATATAGGTCTTTCACTTGTTTGGTTAGAGTCACCCCAAGATACTTTATGCTGTTTGTGGCTCTTGTGAAGGGTGTTATTTCATTAATTTCTTTCTCAGTCTGCTTATCCTTTGAGTATAGAAAGGCTGCTGATTTACTTGAGTTGCTTTTGTAACCAGCCACTTTGCTGTAGGAGTTCTCTGGTGGAGGTTCTCAGATCACTTAAGTAGACTATCATGTCTTCTGCAAATAGTGATAATTTGACTTCTTCCTTTCCAATTTGTATCCCTTTGACCTCTTTATGTTGACTAATTGCTCTAGCTAGAACTTCAAGAACTATATTTGAAAGATATGGAGAGAGGGGCAGCCTTGTCTAGTCCCTGATTAGTGGGATTGCTTCAAGTTTCTATCCATTTAGTTTGATGTTGGCTACTGGTTTGCTGTATATTGCTTTTACCATGTTTAGATATGGACCTTGAATTCCTGTTCTTTCCGAGACTTTTAGCATGAAAGAATGCTGAATTTTGTCAAATGCCTTTTCAGCATCTAATGAAAAGATCATTTGTTTTTTTCTTTTAGTTTGTTTATGTAGTGAATAGCATTGATGGATTTCCATATATTGAAACATCCCTGCATCCCTGGGATGAAGCCTACTTGATCATGGTGGATGATCGTTTTGATGTGTTCTTGGATTCAGTGGGCATGAATTTTATTTAGTATTTTTGCATGGATATTCATAAGGGATATTGGCCCGAAATACTCTTTCTTTGTTGGATCTTTGTGTGATTTTGGTATCAGCATAATTGTGGCTTCGTAGAACGAGTTGGGTAGTATTCCTTCTGTTTGTATTTGGTGGAATAGTTTGAAGAGTATTGGTGTTAAGTCTTCTTTGAAGATCTGATAGAATTCTGCAGTAAAAACATCCGGTCCTGTGCTTTTGCTTGTTTGTTTGTAAGGCTTTCTATGACCCCTTCTATTTCTTTAGGGGTTATGGGACTGTTTAGATGATCTATTTGATCCTGATTTAATTTTGTTATTTGGTATCTGTCTAAGAAATTGTCCATTTCTTCCAGATTCTCCAGTTGTGCTGAGTACAGGCTTTTGTAGTAGGATCTGATAATTTTTTGAATTTCCTCAGTTTCTGTTGTTATATCTCCCTTTTCATTTCTAATTTTGATAATTTGGACACTTTCTCTGTGCCCTTTGGTCAGTCTGGCTAAGGGTTTATCTATCCTTTTGATTTTCTCAAAGAACCAGCTCCTGGTTTTGTTGATTCTTTGTATGGATCTCTCAGTTTCTACTTGATTGATTTCTGCCCTGAGATTGATGATTTCCTGTCTTCTTCTCCTCCTGGGTGAATTAGCTTCTTTTTGTTCCAGCCTTTCAGTTGTTCTGTTAATCTTCTTGTGTATGCTCTCTCCATTTTCTTTTTGGAGGCACTCAAAGCTATGAGTTTTCCTCTTAGCACTGCTTTCATTGTGTCCCATAGATTTGTGTATATTGTGCCTTAATTTTCATTAAATTCTAAGAAATCTTTGATTTCTTTCTTTATTTCTTCCTTGACCAAGGTATCATTGAGTAGAGTATTGTTCAGTTTCCAATGTATGTGGGTTTTCTGCTGTTTTTATTGTTATTAAAGACCACTTTTACTCCTTAGTGATCTGATAGGAGGCATGGGATTATTTTGATCTTCTTATATTTGTTGAGGTCTGTCTTGTGACTAACTATATGATTGATTTTGGAGAAGGTACCATGAGGTGCTGAGAAAAAGGTATATTCTTTTGCTTTGGGATGAAAAGTTCTTTCTCTCTCTCTCTCTCTCTCTCTCTCTCTCTCTCTCTCTCTCTTTCTCTCTCTCGCTCTCTCCCTCTCTCTCTCTCTCTCTCTCTCTCTATATATATATATATATATATATATATATATATATATATAGAGAGAGAGAGAGAGAGAGAGAGAGATGGATATAGATATAGATATAGATATAGATATAGATATAGATATAGATATAGATATAGATATAGATATATCTGTTAAATCCAATTGGTCCAAAGCTTCAATTAATTTTACTGTCTCCCTGTTTAGTTTCTGTTTTCTTGATCGGTCCATTAAGGAGAGTGGGGTGTTGAAGTCAGCCACAATTATTGTGTTAGGTGCAATGTGTGCTTTGAGCTTTAGTAAAGTTTCATTTATGAATGAGGGTGCCCTTGCATTTGGAGCATAGATGTTCAGAATTGAAAGTTCT
Organism: Apodemus sylvaticus; assembly: GCF_947179515.1. Lineage (NCBI taxonomy): Eukaryota > Metazoa > Chordata > Mammalia > Rodentia > Muridae > Apodemus > Apodemus sylvaticus. The sequence goes on along the minus strand of NC_067474.1, from coordinate 91,065,784 downwards.
TCTTGGTGGATTCTTCCTTTGACCAGCAAGAGGTGTCCTTCATGTCTTTTGATGACATTAGGTTGAAAGTCAATTTTATCTGATATTAGAATGGCAACTCCAGCATGTTTCCTGAGACAATTTGCTGGTAGAATTGTCTTCCAGCCTTTTACTCTAAGGTAGTTTTTGTCTTTGACACTGAGGTGTGTCTCCTGTATGCAGCAAATGTAGGGTCCTGTTTACATATCCACTCTGTTAGTCTATGTCTTTTTATTGGGGAATTGAGTCCATTGATTTTAAGAGATATTAAGGAATAGTGATTATTGCTACCTATCATTTTTGATGTTAATTTTATACTTGTGTTGTTATCTTCCTTTGGGTTTGATGAAAGAAAGTCATTATACTGCTTTTTCCTGGTTATAGTTTCCCTCCTTGTATTGGTGTTTTCCCCCTATTATCCTTTGTAGGGCTGGGTTTCTGGAAAGATATTTTGTAAATTTGGTTTTGTCATGTAATATCTTGGTTTCTCCATCTATAGTGATTGAGAGTTTCACTGGGTATAATAGTCTTGGCTGGCATTTGTGTTTTCTTAGAGTCTGCATGAGTTCTGCCCAGGATCTTCTAGCTTTCATGGTCTCTGGTGAGAAGTCTGGTGTAATTTGACAGGTCTTCCTTTATATGTTACTTGCCCTTTTTCTCTTACTGCCTTTAGTATTCTTTCTTTGTTTAGTACATTTGGGGTTTTGATTATTATGTGACAGGAGGTATTTGTATTCCGGTTCAGTCTGTTTGGAATTCTGTTAGCTTCTCATATATTTATGGGAGTCTCTCTCTTTAGGTTAGGGAAGTTTTCTTCCATAATTTTGTTGAAGATGTTTGCTGGCCTTTTAAGTTGTAAATCTTCACTATCATCAATGCCTCTAATCCTGAGGTTTGGCTTTCTCATTGTGTCCTGGATTTCCTGGATGTTTTGGGTTACAAGCTTTTTGCATTTTGCATTTTCTTTGACTGTTGAGTCCATGGTTTCTATGGTATCTTCAGCATCTGAGATTCTTTTTTCTATCTCTTGTATTCTGTTGTTGATATTTACATCTAAGGCCCCTGATTTCTTCCCAAGGTTTTCTATCTCCAAATTTATCTCCCTTTACAGTTTCTTAGTTGTTTCTACTTCTGTTTTTAGATCCTGGAAGTTTTTGCTCAGTTCCTTCACTTGCTTGTTTGTGTTTTCCTGTAATTCTTTGAGAGATTTTGTTGTTTCCTCTTTCATGAGTTCTGGTTGTTGATCAAAGTTCTTCTGTATTTCTTTAAGTGATTTTTGCATTTCTTTTAAGTGATTTTTGTGTTTCCCTTGTAAGGGCTTCTAGGTTTTGATCATTTTTTTCCTGAATTTCTTTAAGAGATTTATTTATGTCCTTTATGTGTTCCTCTAACAGCATCCTTACTAGTGCTTTTAAATCCAACTCTTGTTTTTCTGGTGTTTTGGGGATATCCAGGACTTTTTGTTGTTGGAGAATTTGGTACCAATGCTGCCATAATGCCTTGGTTTCTGTTAGCAATGTTCCTACATTTGCCTTAATCATCTAGTTCTCATTGGTGTTAGTTGGTCTTATTGTCACTGGCTGGTGCTTTAATCTCCTGTGAACCTTTAAGGCTATTTCTGTGACACTGGATGCCTAGGTTTCCTCTGGTCCAGATTGCTGATATGCTGCCTTCCTCTTTTGTGCTGTTGGAACCCTGCTTCATCTGCCACAAGCAATGTTATACTTGGGTTGTCTCAGTGAACTAGGTGCTCCCTGACTGCTCTGTCATGGAGTGAAGATAGTGGCAGAGAGTCACTCCCTCTGCTGATTCCCAGGTAGGACACAGGCCCCCAACAGGCTGACTGGTAGATCTATGTGCTCAGGTCTGGGCCCTGGCAGTTTGCGCCCCCAGAGCTCTTAAACTCAGGATATCTCAATACCTGGTTCTGCTTTTCTGCCTTGGCAGGCAGGGAAGAGTCACATCAAAATGGCAGTGGGGAGTCACATGAAAATGATCATTCAGCATGATCAAGTAGGCTTTATCCCAATAATGCAGGGATGGTTCATATATGCATGGAGAAAAATACAAATTGATCCATTCTTATTTCCTTGTACAAAGCTCAAGTCCAAGTAGATCAAGTACCTCCACATAAAACCAGATATACTGAAACTAATAGAAAAAAAATTGGGAAGACCCTAGAGCACATAGCCACAGGGGGAAAGTTCCTGAACAGCACAGAAATAGGTTTTGCTCTATGATCAAGAATTGACAAATGGAACCTCATAAAATTGCAAAATATCTGTAAGGCAAAGGACACTGTCAACAGGACAAAACAGCAATGAAAATATTGGGAAAAGATCTTCACCAATCCTTCACCTGATAGATGGCTTATATCCAATTTATACATAGAACTCAAGAAGTTAGACTCTAGAGAATGAAATAACCCTATTAAAATATGGGTACAGAGCTAAACAAATAATTCTCAACTGAGGAATACCCAATGGCTGAGAAGTACCTAAAGAAATGTTCGACATCCTTAGTCATCAGCACAATGAAAATGAAAACAACCCTGAGATTCTGCCTCACACCAGTCAGGATGGCTAAGATCAAAAACTCAGGTGACAGCAGATGCTGGTGAGGATGTTTAGAAAGAGGAACACTGCTCCATTGCTGGTGGGATTGCAAGCAGGTACAACCACTCTGGAAATCAGTTTGGCAGTTTCTCAAAAAATTGGACATAGTACTACCTGATAACCCTGCTATACCACTCCTGGGCATATACCTAAAAGATGCTCTAACATATAACAAGAACACATGTTCCACTATGTTCATAGCAGCCTAATTTATAATAACCAGGAGCTGGAAACAACTCAGATGCCCTTCATCAAAGGAATGGACACAGAAAATGTGGTACATTTATATAATGGAGTACTACTCAGCTATTAAAAACAATGAATTCATGAAATTCTTAGGCAAATAGATGGAACTAGAAAATATCATCCTGAGTGATGTAATCCAATCATAAAAGAACACAGGATATGCACTCATTGTGGTCACATTTTGTTACAAACATTCACAGTGAGTGTGGTCTAATGACTCCATTGAAGAGTTGACATTTTTGAATAATACGATCTCTACCTTGAAAACTGTGAGAATTTAGCCAGGTTGTCTGCTTGATGAAAGCAAAAATCTGTAATGATGCAAAGCTCTGGGTATACCTGTTAAGGGGTTTCTTATGTAGATTAATTGAAGTAGAAAAACTCACCAACTTGCAATCCCACCAATCCTAACAACGGAGGAGTGTTCTCCTTTGTCCACATTCTCTACAGCATCTGCTGCCACCTGAGTTTTTGAACATAACCATTCTGACTGGTGTGAGGTGGAATCTCAGGGTTGTTTTGATTTACATTTCCCTAGAAATCAGTCTGGTGGTTCCTCAGAAAATTGGACATAGTACTACCTTATGACCCAACTATACCACTCCTAGACACACAGCTCAAAGATGCTCCAACATATAACAAGGACACATGCTCCACTATGTTCATAGCAGCCTTATTTATAACAGCCAGAAGCTAGAAAGAACCCAGATGTCCTTCAACAGAGGAATGGATACAGAAAATGTGTTACATTTACACAATGAAGTACTATTCAGCTATTAAAACCAATGAATTCTTGAAATTCTTAGGCAAGTGGATAGAAGTAGACAATATCATCCTAAGTGAGGTAACACAGTCACAAAGAAACACACATGGTATGCACTCACTGATAAATGGATAATAGGCCAAAAGCTTGTAATATCCATGATACAATTCACAGACAACATAAAGTTCAAGAAGTAAATCCAATGTGTGGATGCTTTAGTCCTTTTAGAAGGTGGGACAAAAGACTGAAGGGAGGATATATGGAGACAAAGTGAGGAGCAGAGTCTACAGGAAAGACCATCCCAAGACTGTCGTACCTAGGACTCCATCCCATATTCAGACATCAAACCAGACACTATTGCTGATGCCAAAAAGTGCTTGCTGACAGAAGCCTGGTAAAGCTGTCTCCTGAGAGGCTCTGCCAGAGCCTGACAAATACAGAGGTGGTTGCTTAAAGTCAACTATTGGTCTCAGCACAGAGTTCCCAATGGAGAAATTAGAAAAAGGACTGAAGGAGCTCAAGGGGTTTGCAACTCATAGGGAGAAAAACAATATCAACCAACCAGACCCTCCAAAGTCTAAAATACCAAAGATGGCAGATAGAGGGATACATGGCTCCATATGCATATGTATCAGAGGATGGCTTTGTCTGACATCAATGGGAGAAGAAGCCCTTGGTCCTGAGTAGGCCTAATGCCCCAGCATAGGGGAATGCCAAGGTGGGGAGGCAGGAGTGGGCAAGTGACTGATAGAAACCCTCATAGAAGCAGGGGGAAGGGGATGGGATAGGGTGTTTCCTGGGTTGTGAGACTGTGAAAGGGGATAACATTTGAAATGTAAATAAATAAAATATCTAATAAAAAATAAGAAAGAAAAAAGAAAGACTCACTAAAACATGATTGGCAGATTCCTTTCAATATCAGCTCAAATATGAACAAGTCAGAGACAACAACTTTTGTTTTTTGATTGATTCCCTTTATTTAATATTGTCAGGTTCATCTACTTTGATGTTGCCATTGTTTAATGTATAACAACCAAACTCTTCTGACTTCTCATGCTGACTGAAAATTAGTGGCTCTCCAGGAATCATCTATGCCATCCTCATTGGACAGAGACCACTGAACTATTCCATGATATACAATGACCAGCTTCTGGGTCAGCCTTTCCAATGTGAAAATAACCATTGTTGGACTAGCTAAATAGTATTATGTTAGTTGAATAAATCTCCCTTTAATATGTAACCATTCCATTGGTTGTGTTCCCCTAGGGAACATTTCTCTACAGATTAACTATTAAAATATGTTTTAATATGGAATAAGCCATGAGTGATGACTTCACATCAACTGTAAAAATCAGTCAACTGTAACACTGACAAAAAATATGTATATTTCCTGAGAAGCAAAAACTCGCAAAAATATTTTTACATATAGTACCATCCTAAAATTAAACTTTTTGGGTGATAGTTTAAGTTTAGTAAACACAATGCAGCTTAGAAATTTTCTGAGCATTTTACAAAGCACATTTTAGAAATATATTTATTTGTTAAAGGGAAGATATGAGCAATTTATTTTTTGGGAAAGATCATAATATATTAGTATCCTGATTCATATAAGGTTAACCCATTCATGTCGTCAATGTTACCACTTATAGGGATTGAATGTGTATAATTTTTATTATGAAATGACAATTAAAGATATTTAGCAAACACACACACACACACACACACACACACACACACACACACATATATATATATATATACACATCACAATATATATATATATATATATATATATACACATCACATACAATAAAAATACTATATTTACCACTTGTGTATTAAGAATTTTGGAGGGATTGGTCGGGCGGCAGCGGAGGTGGTGGCTGTGCAGCAGTGGCTGGTCCAGCTGAAGGGCCATCAGCAGTGGAACCAAGGCGACACAGGGTCCAGTTAGGCCCTGTGCCCACGACCACTGACCTTCTCTGACCAGCTGGGCTGCAAGCAGCTGCGGATTTGCGGTGCCTTTTGCTCCACGGAAGCCACTTCAGAACTTGGCCTCCCACCAGTCAGGAGAGGCTCACCTCCATCTTGGTTTCGGATTCCAGAGATATTAGACAGACAGAGGTACACAAACATAACCCAAGGCCAACATCGCGGGGGTCTGAGTCCGAAGGGCGTTGGCCTGCACCAAGGCCCTGGGCTGTTTGGAGGGCCATCGGGGTGCCAACCCAGCCAGGAGGTTTTTTTTTTTTTTTTTGCCCTGGCCTGTGCACGAGCCGCCATTTTGCCTACAGGATGACAGAGAGCTCTGACGGGCAGAGCCGGCTAACAAGCATGGCCAGAGGCTAACAAAGCAGGGGTCTAGGACCCAACAGGCCCTGGACTGACCCCAAGAACTGGGCAGCTTGGTGGGCCATCTGTGTGTCAACTCGCCCAGGAGGTTGTTAGCCCAGCAGACTCTCCCGGCACTTTCGGGGAGCGCGAGCACGCACGCCCGCCATCCTGGTCACCTGGCGGACCCCTTTGACAGTCATAGCCCGAGGGAAACTTTGCTCGGACCTTGGCCTCCCAGGCTTTTGCCTAGACTCAGGACCTGAGCAGCTAGGCTAGCCTTGTGTGCACCAACCCGGTTGGGAGATCGGCTGCCCAGCAGAGTGACGAGCACGTGGAAAAGGTCCCCACAGCATACACCCTTCAGCACTCCCCGAAGGAGAAAATGGGCACCATCTGGTTCACAGACACAATCTGGGGCAAAGCACACTAGGGCTTCAAGGGCACCCAAGAGGACGGCATCACATCAGCAATCTGCTACAGGGGAAACCCAGCCATCCAGTGTTGCAGAAATAGCCCCAGAGCCACTGAGGAGGCTCAAACACCAGCCAGAGACAAGACCAACTAACTCCAGAGAACAAGATGGCAAAGGGCAAATGCAGGAACACTACTAACAAAAATCTAGGCAATATGGCAGCATCTGGACCAAACTTTTCAACATCAGCAAGTCCTGGTTATGCCAACACACCAGAGAAACAAGATTTGGATTTAAAATCACTGGTCATGATGCTGCTAGAAGAACACAAAAAGGACATAAATATTTCTTAAAGAAATACAGGGGAACATGAATAAGCTAGAAACCGTATAATGGAAACACAAAAATCACTTAAAGAAATGCAGGAGAATAAGGTTCAAGAGATAGAAGCCAATAAAGAAGAAACGCAAAAAAAAACTTAAAGAAATGCAGGAGAACTTGAGTCAACAGGCAGAAGTCATGAAAGAGGAAACACAAAAATCTCTTGAAGAATTACAGGAAAATACAAATAAACAAATGATGGAACTGAGCAGAACCATCCTGGATCTAAAAACAGAATAGAAACAACTAAGAAATCACAAAGGGAGACAACTTTGGAGATAGAAAACCTTAAGAAGAAATCAGGGGCCATAGATGCAAATATAAACATCAGAATACAAGAGATAGAAGAAAGAATCTCAGGTGCCGAAGATACCATAGAAACCATTGACTCAACAGTCAAAGAAAATGCAAAATGCAAAAAGCTTGTATCCCAGAACATCCAGGAAATCCAGGATACAATGAGAAGTCCAAAGTTAAGGATTACAGGTATAGATGAGAGTGAAGATTTACAACTTAAAGGGCCAGCAAATATCTTCAACAAAATTATGGAAGAAAACTTTCCCAACTTAAAGAGAAAGATGCCTATGAATATACAAGAAGCCTACAGAATTCCAACCTGGACTCTGACCTGAGCAGAAATAACTCTCGCCACATAATAATTAAAACCCCAAATGCACTGTACAAAGAAAGAATGTTAAAGGCAGTAAGAGAAAAAGGCCAAGTAACATATAAAGTAAGACCTATCAGAATCACACCAGACTTCTCACCAGAGACCATGAAAGCTAGAAGATCCTGGGCAGATCTCATGCAGACTCTTAGACAAAACAAATGTCAGCCAAGACTACTATACCCAGCAAAACTCTCAATCACAATAGATGGAGAAACCAAGACATTCCATGACAAAACCAAATTTACACAATATCTTTCCACAAACCCAGCTCTGCAAAGAATAATAGGAGGAAAATACCAATACAAGGAGGGAAACTACACCCTGGAAAAAGCAAGATAGTAACCTTCCTTCATCAAACCCAAAAGAAGATAACCACTCAAATATAAAAATAACATAAAAAATTACAGGAAGTAATAATCACTATTCCTTAATATCTCTTAACATCAATGGACTCAATTCCCCAATAAAAACACATAGACTAACAGAATGGATATGGAAACAGGACCCTACATTTTGCTGTTTACAGGAAACACACCTAAATGTCAAAGACAAAAACTACCTTAGAGTAAAAGGCTGGAAGACAATTTTACAAGCCAATGGTCTCAGGGAAACGAGCCAGAGTAGCCATTCTAATATCAGATAAAATTGACTTTCAACCTAAAGTCATCAAAAGAGACACTGAAGGACACTTCTTGCTGGTCAAAGGAAAAATCCACCAAGAAGAACTTTCAGTTCTGAACATCTACGCGCCAAATGCAAGGGCACCCTCATTCGTAAAAGAAACTTTACTAAAGCTCAAAGCACACATTTCACCTAACACAATAATTGAGGGGGACTTCAACACCCCACTCTCCTCAATGGACCAATCAGGAAAACAGAAACTAAACAGGGACACAGTAAAACTAATTGAAGCTTTGGACCAATTGGATTTAACTGATATTTATAGAACATTTTACCCTAAAGCAAAAGAATATACCCTTTTCTCAGCACCTCATGGTACCTTCTCCAAAATCGACCATATAATTGGTCACAAGACAGACCTCACCAAATACAAGAAGATCGAACTAATCCCATGCCTCCTATCAGATCAATATGGTGTAAGAGTGGTTTTTCAATAGCAACAAAAATAACAGAAAGCCCACTTACACATGGATGCTGAACTATACTCTACTCAATGACACCTTGGCCAAAGAAGAAATAAAGAAAGAAATCAGAGATTTTTTTAGAATTTAATGAAAATGAAGGCACAACATACCCAAATCTTTGGGAAACAATGAAAGCAGTACTAAGAGGAAAACTCATAGCCCTGAGTGCCTCCAAAAAGAAAATGGAGAGAGCATACATTACCAGCTTAATGACACACCGGAAAGCCCTGGAACAAAAAGAAGCTATTTCACCCAGGAGGAGTAGAAGGCAGGAAATCATCAAACTCAGGGCCGAAATCAATCAATCAAGTAGAAACAAAGAGAAACATAGAAAGAATCAACAAAATCAGGAGCTGGTTCTTTGAGAAAATCAACAAGATAGATAAACCCTTAACCAGACTGACAAAAGGGCACAGAGAAAGTATCCAAATTAACAAACTTAGAAATGAAAAGGGAGATATAACAACGGAAACTGAGGAAATCCAAAAAATCATCAGCTCCTACTACAAGAGCCTGTACTCAACACAACTGGAGAATCTGGAGGAAATGGACAATTTCCTTGACAGATACCAAATACCAAAATTAAATCAGGACCAACTAGACCATCTAAACAGTCCCATAGTGCCTAAAGAACTAGAAGGAGTCATAGAAAGTCTTCCAACCAAAAAAAGCACAGGACCAGATGGTTTCAGTGCAGAATTCTATCAGACCTTCAAAGAAGAGTTAACACCAATTCTCTTCAAACTATTCCACAAAATAGAAACAGAAGGAACCCTACCCAATTCCTTCTACGAAGCCACAATTACGCTGATACCAAAACCACACAAAGATCCAACAAAGAAAGAGAACTTCAGACCAATTTCCCTTATGAACATCGATGCAAAAATACTCAATAAAATTCTTGCCAACCGAATCCAAGAACACATCAAAACGATCATCCACCATGATCAAGTAGGCTTTATCCCTGGGATGCAGGGTTGGTTCAATATACGGAAATCCATCAATGCAATCCACTACATAAACAAACTCAAAGAAAAAAACCACATGGTTATTTCATTGGATGCTGAAAAAGCATTTGACAAAATTCAGCATCCTTTCATGCTTAAAGTCTTGGAAAGAATAGGAATTCAAGGCCCATACCTAAACATAGTAAAAGCAATATACAGCAAACTGGTAGCCAGCATCAAACTAAATGGAGAGAAACTTGAAGCAATCCCACTAAAATCAGGGACTAGACAGGGCTACCCCTTTCTCCTTATCTTTTCAATATTGTACTTGAGGTACTAGCTCGGGCAATTCGACAACATAAGGAGGCCAAAGGAATACAAATTGGAAAGGAAGAAGTCAAACTATCATTATTTGCAGATGACATGATAGTCTACCTAAGTGACCCAAAAAACTCCACTGGAGAGCTCCTACAGCTGATAAACAACTTCAGCAAAGTGGCAGGTTATAAAATCAACTCAAGCAAATCAGTGGCCTTCCTATACTCAAAGGATAAGCAGGCTGAGAAAGAAATTAGGGAAATGACCCCCTTCACAATAGCCACAAACAGTATAAAGTACCTTGGGGTGACTCTTACCAAACATGTGAAAGATCTGTATGACAAGAATTCAAGACTCTGAAGAAGGAAATGGAAGAAGACCTTAAAAAATGGGAAAACCTCCCATGCTCACAGATCGGCAGGATCAATATAGTTAAAATGGCCATTTTGCCAAAAGCAATATACAGATTCAATGCAATACCCATCAAAACTCCAACTCAATTCTTCACAGAGTTAGAAAGAGCAATTATCAAATTCATCTGGAATAACAAAAAACCCAGGAGAGCTAAAACTATTCTCAGCAACAAAAGAAAGTCTGGGGGAATCAGTATCCCTGACCTCAAGCAATACTACAGAGCAATAGTGTTAAAAACTGCATGGTATTGGTACAGTGACAGGCAGGCAGATCAATGGAACAGGATTGAAGATCCAGAAATGAACCCACACACCTATGGCCACTTGATCCTCGACAAAGAGGCTGAAAACATCCAATGGAAAAAAGATAGCCTTTTCAACAAATGGTGCTGGTTCAACTGGAGGTCAGCATGCAGAAGAATGCGAATTGATCCATCCTTGTCTCCTTGTACTAAGCTCAAATCCAAATGGATCAAGGACCTCCACATAAAGCCAGACACTCTGAAGTTAATAGAAAAAAAACTGGGGAAGACCCTTGAGGACATTGGTATAGGGAGAAAGTTTCTAAACAGAACACCAATATCATATGCTCTAAGATCAAGAATTGATAAATGGGACCTCATGAAATTACAAAGTTTCTGTATGGCAAAGGACACCATCAAAAGGACAAATCGGCTACCAACAAATTGGAAAAAGATCTTCACCAATCCTACATCAGATAGAGGGCTAATATCCAATATATATAAAGAACTCAAGAAATTAGACTCAAGAAAACCAAACAACCCTATTAAAAATGGGGTACAGAGTTAAAAAAAAGTATTCTCACCTGACGAACTTCGGATGGCAGAGAAACACCTTAAAAAATGCTCAGCTTCATTAGTCATTAGGGAAATGCAAATCAAAACAACCCTGAGATTTCACCTTACACCAGTCAGAATGGCTAAGATTAAAAATTCAGGAGACAGCAGGTGTTGGCGAGGATGTGGAGAAAGAGGAACACTCCTCCACTGCTGGTGGGGTTGCAAATTGGTACAACCACTCTGGAAATCAGTCTGGTGGTTCCTCCGAAAACTGGGCACCTCACTTCCAGAAGATCCTGCTATACCACTCCTGGGCATATACCCATAAGTTTCCCCAGCATGTAATAAGGATACATGTTCCACTACGTTCATAGCAGCCCTATTCATAATTGCCAGAAGTTGGAAAGAACCCAGGTATCCCTCAACAGAAGAGTGGATGCAAAATATGTGATATATATACACAATGGAATACTATTCAGCCATTAGAAACAATGAATCATGAAATTCTTAGGCAAATGGATGGAGCTGGAGAATATCATACTAAGTGACGTAACCCAGACTCAAAAGATGAATCATAGTATGCACTCACTAATAAGTGGATATTAACCTAGAAAACTGGAATACCCAAAACATAATCCACACATCAAATGAGGTACAAGAAGAATGGATGAGTGGCCCCTTGTTCCTAAAGACTCAGTGAAGCAGTATAGAGCAAAATCAGAACAGAGAAGTGGGAAGGGTTGGGTGGGAGAACAGGGGGAGGGAAGGGGACTCATGGGACTTTCGCAGCGTGGGGGTCCAGAAAAGGGGAAATCATTTGAAATGTAAATAAATATATCAATAAATTAAAAAAATAAAATAAAACAACCAAAAAAAGAAAGACACACACACAAAAAAAGATAGTAAGCTGAGCTATTGAATATTTTTGTACAATGAAAAAGATAATGATAAAATTAGAAATCGTATATATGTAACAGTACCATAAATTACATAAAATATATTAAAAAAATGAGATTTAGGTATGAACATGCATTATATTAAAATTTCTAAGCTTTCACAGGACCAAGGATCTCTCCTCCCAGTGATGCCCAACAAGCCATTCCTCTACCATTGTTTTGGCTAGAACCATGTATATCTCTTGGCTGATGGCCTAGTCTCTGGGAGCCCTGGGGTATCTGGTTGGCCAACATCATCTTTCTTCCCATGATGCTGCAACACCCGCCCCCCTCTAGCTCCTCCACTCTGCCCTCCACTCCCCCATTGTGAACCTAGCACTCAGTCTAATGGTTGGCTGAGAGTATTCACCTCTGTATTTGTAAGGCTCTGGCGGGGTCACTCCAGAAGACACCCTTGGTTCTGTGAAGGCTCAATAGAGTCCCCAGTGTGGGGTAATCAAATGTGGGTCATGGGAGTATGTTGGGTGGAGGAGCATATTCTTGGAGGCAAGAGGTGGGAGGATGGATTGGGGGTGTTCAGAGAGGGTAAAACAGGAAAGGTTATAACATTTGAAATATAAATGAATATAGTCAATGAAATTTTTTTTAAAAAAAATTAAAACAATTCTGAGCTTAAAGTTCAGTGCATACTTCTATCTAAATCAATGGGGAATTCTTACATTATTTATAATCTCTTGATAGCATTTACAAAACTGACTTTAAAAATAAAATTTATTTATTAAAAACGTTTAGTTTCTTCAGACATTTCATCTAAGGTCTTCTTACCTCCCAGGTCTCTGGTACATTCTGGAGAGTCCCTCAAAACTTCCTATCTTCCAAGAGGTTGTTTCTATTCTTTCTGCTGGCCCTCAAGGCTACAGTCCTTTTGCCTCACTCAATACCAGATCAAGTTTTCCTCTCACCCACACTTCCTATCCCTGTCCACTTTCCCTCCCTGGTCTCTCCCTCCCTCCTCACCTGTGATTGCTTTATTCTCCCTCCCAAATTGGACTGAGACATCCTCATTTGGGCACTTCTGCTTGTTGACCTTTTTGAGTTCTTTGGACGGTATCTTGGGTATTCTGTACTCTTTTTTAGGCTAATATCCACTTATTAGTGAGTACATGCCATGCATGTCCTTTGGGTCTGAGTTACTTCACTCAGGTTGATATTTTCCAGTTCCACCTTTTTGGTGGCAAAACCAAATTCCATTGTGTAAATGAACCACATTTTCGGTATCCATTCTTCTGCTGTGGGAATCTTGGTTGTTTCCAGCTTCTGACTGTTACAAATAAGGCTACTATGAACATAGTAGAACACATGGCCCTGTGGGATGGTGGGGCACCTTTTGAGTATATTCTCAAGAGTGGTTTGTCTGGGTCTTCAGATAGATCTATTTCTAATTTTCTGAGGAACCTCCAGATTGATTTCCAGAGTGGTTGTACCAGTTTGTAATCCCATCAGCAATGGAGGAACTTACAGTGCCCACCTCCAGCTGGAAGACTGGGCATCAAATGGGGGTGAGGCATCCCACAGTCAAAACTCTGGTCCATAATTGTTGCTGTTTGAATGAATTACAGGGATAGAAATGGAGAGGAGCCTGAGGAAAAAAAGGTCCAGGGACAGGTCCAAAATGGGATCCAGCTCAAGGGGCTGTCCCAAGGCCTGACACTATTACTGCTATAGAGTGCTAACAAAAAGAGACCTAGCATGACAGCACTCTGGAAGACCCAACAAGCACCTGAAAGTGTCAGATGCAGATATTTGCTCCAAAAGCAATGGACAGAAGCAGATGACCCCTGTTGTTGAATTAGCAAAGGCTGAAAGAAGCTGAGGAGAAGGGTGATACTGTAGGAAGACCAGCAGTATCCTGGACCCCTGTTATCTCTCAAACACTGGACCACCAAACAAGCAGCATACATGAGCTGATATGAGGTCCCCAACACACATACAGTAGCAGAATTCCAGGTCTGTGTTCATTCAGAGATGATGCACCTAACCCTCAAGAGACTGGAGTCCCTAGGGAATTTAGAGGTCAGGTGGAGTGGGGAATGGAGAGGGAGTATGTAATGTGTAACAGGCAGAGAGTGAATGGGGGAGGGATAAAATATGGAGTATAAAAAAATAAATAATTAATTTAAAATGTTTAGTTTTGTTAAACTGATTCATTAAAAACTCCTTAGATTTTTCCATCTGAGATTTATCTAATTAATTAACTTTTACATTGTTCATTCTTCAATGTTTGTCTAACTGACCTTCTGAATATTTAACAGCTAGAAATGGATACAATATCAATATGAATAGAGTGAATAAATGGTGGGTAATATTGTTGAACTGTCCCTCTGAGGTCAACTAAGGTCTAAGAGATTATAAGGAACTTCTCTGAGAATCTTGTATGTCTGATGAGTTATCTGTCTTCTTAATGACAGGAAAGTAGACCTGTAACCAATGTATATTTTGCACTGAGCAGTCTTAGCACAGAGGGAATGCTTTGAGTGATTATAAAGAAAAATATATGGTCACAAGACTACCTCATATCCAAAAAATGACATAACTGGTAAGATGAGAGAGGCAAATTTTCCCTCTAAGGCCTAAGTCAACACCAAGGGCTGTCCCCTCAACTAGCCTTGACAATAGAAACAGTTCATTTTGCCTGTTGATGTCTTAAAAACCTTATAGAAAATATCACCCTCCCACCAAAAACTGACCAATTTCCTATTTTCCACAATCCAATAGTTCCACTCTCCAAACATTATGCTTTTGTCCCTATACAATATTGTCAGGAAACTGACATCTCATTAACTTTCTTCATGATAAGAAACAGCTTATCATGTCCAGATGTCCAGAGTTTGAGGGACATCCCTGTGATTAAGAGCACTGGCTGCTCTTATGGAGTGTCAGGGTCTGATTCTCAACCACCACATGAAGGCTCACAAGTCTATAACTCTAGTTCCAGGGATTCTTACTCCTTGTTCTGTCCTCTGTGTGAAGTATAAAAAGGTGATGTCCAGACACCTACACCTACATCTACATCATAATCATGTACATCATAATCATATATTTATCTATCATCATAATCATATACATATATTAAGGAAAGGAAGTACGAAAGGAGGGAGGGAGGAGAGAGGAAAAGGAAGGGATGATAAAAGGAAAGAAGAAAGGAAGGAAGGAATAAACTACTTCCAAGGTATAGATATCATTATTTTGGTTGAATTTAAACACTTCCGTACTTATGGGACACTTCAAGACAAGGGTTAGATTCACCATTGTTCTTATATGGAGAGCAAATTGTGTCTAGTCCTCTCCTGTTTCTCCCCATTTAGAACACATCATGCAAGACTCTAATTCTCACACTATGATTCTAGCCTTTCCATCAGCTCTCTAAGTGCCTAAAAAGAATCCTGGACTCTGCACCCTCCAGTTAAACCATGGAGCCAAGAAAAATGAAAAGAAACAAGCTAACAAACTGATGAATCCCCACCAGACAAGACCCAGATAATTGACTTTTTTTTAACCTGTTTGAGTAGTAGTCTTTGAGTCAAACATTTTCCAATGTATTTTTCTTGCTTCTTTAGTTTTCTGTCTGTGGCTTGTAATGGTTAGTTTTTGCAGAAACTCATCCTTGCTCCAAAAAGGATGGGATCATTTTATTTTTATTCAGAAGGGTTGGAATTTTGCACCTCTACTTTTCCATTGCTTTGATTTCTTCTCCCTCACTTCCATCTAGGCACCACTCTTTCTTCAGCACACTTACAATTTACTAATTCAAAAGTGGAAGAGCAAAGGACTTTGGGGCTCCCTAACAACTACTGGAATAGTGAATGGAATTCCACAATAAATGGCCCTGTGAACTAGTGTACAGTAATAGTAGTCATGACTCAGATTTCTTAGGACCAGTTGGGGTTACCTCTTCAGGAGAGGGGATTGAAGAGAACAGGTGATAATCTCATCAGAAATTTCAGGAAGTAGCCTCAGTAATGACAACTTGGTGTCTTCTTGGCAGTTGTTGGCAGGATGCCAGCCTTTTTTTTTCTTTTTTAATTAATTAATTAATTAATTGATTGATTAATTAATTAATTCTAAGCTAGTAGCTAGGAATGCCAGAAGGGAGCTCTAGTTCCTGCTCTCATTTCTTGCAAATTTTTCTTTGTTGGAAACAGCTAGATTGATACAATGCTCATCTCAGGAATGATTTTAATGTCTCAACCCTTAGAGGGTGCTATGTGGTGGCTGGACACAGATTACTGATTTTAGAAGTCATTGAGGATACATTCTACCTCTTTTTATTCTCTGGAAACCCTGGAAAGTGGAACATTACAACTGATGCTCCTTATAATGCAACTCATCATATGAAAGTGTGGAAGTTTTGCTGCAGGGCTGAAGGCAGTTAAAACAAAGCTACCTCCTTTTGGACAAAAGCAATGGATTGTAGATCTACCATTGGCCCTGGGGCAGGCATAATATTTACTCCAAAAATTAGAAAATCACATACTATTTAACTGACTTAAGAGTTAATGCACCTGGGACAGGTGACTCCCCTAGCCAGGGGAACATTCATAGAAAAGTTGATTTTCTTAAAGGCCCATGATGAAAGTATTGTTCCAAGAAGTCTCTTCTCTGATGAAGTTGCTTACAGAGCATGCAGCATGCAGCATTATAAAGCTTACTCATTTTGAATTCAAATTCGAAATGCAATATATTTCCTTTACCTTTTTTATGTCCCCTTTTCAGACCCCAAGCATATGCAGGATTTCTTTGACACTCTGGAGTTCTCACTATTGAAAACTCCCCCTCCCTTCCATCAAACAGCTGTTGGTTATCCTCTATTCAATTAAATCTTCTTCTTCTTCTTCTTCTTCTTCTTCTTCTTTTTTTTTTTTTTTTTGTCTTTTTTTTTTATTTGATATAATTTATTTACATTTCAAATGATTTCCCCTTTTCTAGCCCCCCCCACTCCCCGAAAGTCCCGTAAGCCCCCTTCTCTTCCCCTGTCCTCCCTCCCACCCATTCCCAGTTCCCCGTTCTGGTTTTGCCAAATACTGTTTCACTGAGTCTTTCCAGAACCAGGGACCACTCCTGCTTTCTTCTTGTATCTCATTTGATGTGTGGATTATGTTTTGGGTATTCCAGTTTTCTAGGTTAATAACCACTTATTAGTGAGTGCATACCATGATTCACCTTTTGAGTCTGGGTTACCTCACTTAGTATGATGTTCTCTAGCTCCATCCATTTGCCTAAGAATTTCATGAATTCATTGTTTCTAATGGCTGAATAGTACTCCATTGTGTAGATATACCACATTTTTTGTATCCACTCTTCTGTTGAGGGATACCTGGGTTCTTTCCAGCATCTGGCAATTATAAATAGGGCTGCTATGAACATAGTAGAGCATGTATCCTTATTACATGGTGGGGAATCCTCTGGGTATATGCCCAGGAGTGGTATAGCAGGATCTTCTGGAAGTGAGGTGCCCAGTTTTCGGAGGAACCGCCAGACTGATTTCCAGAGTGGTTGTACCAATTTGCAACCCCACCAGCAGTGGAGGAGTGTTCCTCTTTCTCCGCACCCTCTCCAACACCTGCTGTCTCCTGAATTTTTAATCTTAGCCATTCTGACTGGTGTAAGATGAAATCTTAGGGTTGTTTTGATTTGCATTTCCCTAATGACTAATGAAGTGGAGCGTTTTTTAAGATGCTTCTCCGCCATCCGAAGTTCTTCAGGTGAGAATTCTTTGTTTAACTCTGTACCCCATTTTTTAATAGGGTTGTTCGGTTTTCTGGAGTCTAACTTCTTGAGTTCTTTATATATATTGGATATTAGCCCTCTATCTGATGTAGGATTGGTGAAGATCTTTTCCCAATTTGTTGGTTGCCGATCTGTCCTCTTGACGGTGTCCTTTGCCTTACAGAAACTCTGTAACCTTATGAGGTCCCATTTGTCAATTCTTGCTCTTAGAGCATACGCTATTGGTGTTCTGTTCAGAAACTTTCTCCCTGTACCGATGTCCTCAAGGGTCTTCCCCAGTTTCTTTTCTATTAGCTTCAGAGTGTCTGGCTTTATGTGGAGGTCCTTGATCCATTTGGATTTGAGCTTAGTACAAGGAGACAAGGATGGATCAATTCGCATTCTTCTGCATGCTGACCTCCAGTTGAACCAGCACCATTTGTTGAAAAGGCTATCTTTTTTCCATTGGATGTTTTCAGCCTCTTTGTCGAGGATCAAGTGGCCATAGGTGTGTGGGTTCATTTCTGGATCTTCAATCCTGTTCCATTGATCCTCCTGCCTGTCACTGTACCAATACCATGCAGTTTTTAACACTATTGCTCTGTAGTATTGCTTGAGGTCAGGGATACTGATTCCCCCAGATTTTCTTTTGTTGCTGAGAATAGTTTTAGCTATCCTGGGTTTTTTGTTGTTCCAGATGAATTTGATAATTGCTCTTTCTAACTCTGTGAAGAATTGAGTTGGGATTTTGATGGGTATTGCATTGAATCTGTATAGTGCTTTAGGCAAAATGGCCATTTTAACTATATTGATTCTACCGATCCATGAGCATGGGAGGTTTTCCCATTTTTTGAGGTCTTCTTCCATTTCCTTCTTCAGAGTCTTGAAGTTCTTGCCATACAGATCTTTCGCATGTTTGGTAAGAGTCACCCCAAGATACTTTATACTGTTTGTGGCTATTGTGAAGGGGGTCATTTCCCTAATTTCTTTCTCAGCCTGCTTATCCTTTGAGTATAGGAAGGCCACTGATTTGCTTGAGTTGATTTTGTAACCTGCCACTTTGCTGAAGTTGTTTATCAGCTGTAGGAGCTCTCTAGTGGAGTTCTTTGGGTCACTTAGGTAGACGATCATGTCGTCTGCAAATAATGATAGTTTGACTTCCTCCTTTCCAATTTGTATCCCTTTGACCTCCTTATGTTGTCGAATTGCCCGAGCTAGTACCTCAAGTACAATATTGAAAAGATAAGGAGAAAGGGGGCAGCCTTGTCTGGTCCCTGATTTCAGTGGGATTGCTTCAAGTTTCTCTCCGTTTAGTTTGATGCTGGCTACCGGTTTGCTGTATATTGCTTTTACTATGTTTAGGTATGGGCCTTGAATTCCTGTTCTCTCCAAGACTTTAAGCATGAAAGGATGCTGAATTTTGTCAAATGCTTTTTCAGCATCCAATGAAATGACCATATGATTTTGTTCTTTGAGTTTGTTTATGTAGTGGATTGTATTGATGGATTTCCGTATATTGAACCAACCCTGCATTCCCGGGATAAAGCCTACTTGATCATGGTGGATGATCGTTTTGATGTGTTCTTGGATTCGGTTGGCAAGAATTTTGTTGAGTATTTTTGCATCGATGTTCATAAGGGAAATTGGTCTGAAGTTCTCTTTCTTTGTTGGATCTTTGTGTGGCTTTGGTATCAGCGTAATTGTGGCTTCGTAGAAGGAATTGGGTAGTGTTCCTTCTGTTTCTATTTTGTGGAATAGTTTGAAGAGTATTGGTGTTAACTCTTCTTTGAAGGTCTGGTAGAATTCTGCACTGAAACCATCTGGTCCTGTGCTTTTTTTGGTTGGAAGACTTTCTATGACTCCTTCTATTTCTTTAGGCTTTATGGGACTGTTTAGATGGTCTAGTTGGTCCTGATTTAATTTTGGTATTTGGTATCTGTCAAGGAAATTGTCCATTTCCTCCAGATTCTCCAGTTGTGTTGAGTACAGGCTCTTGTAGTAGGATCTGATGATTTTTTGGATTTCCTCAGTTTCCGTTGTTATGTCTCCCTTTTCATTTCTAAGTTTGTTAATTTGGATACTTTCTCTGTGCCCTTTGGTCAGTCTGGCTAAGGGTTTATCTATCTTGTTGATTTTCTCAAAGAACCAGCTCCTAGTTTTGTTGATTTTTTGTATGGTTCTCTTTGTTTCTACTTGATTGATTTCGGCCCTGAGTTTGATGATTTCCTGCCTTCTACTCCTCCTGGGTGAAATAGCTTCTTTTTGTTCTAGGGCTTTCAGGTGTGTCATTAAGTTGGTAATGTATGCTCTCTCCATTTTCTTTTTGGAGGCACTCAGGGCTATGAGTTTTCCTCTTAGCACTGCTTTCATTGTGTCCCATAGATTTGGGTATGTTGTGTTTTCATTTTCATTGTGTTCTAAAAAGTCTTTAATTTCTTTCTTTATTTCTTCCTTGACCAAGGTGTCATTGAGTAGAGTATTGTTCAATCTCCACGTGTTTGTGGGTTTTCTGTTGTTTCTGTTGCTATTGAAGACCACTTTTATTCCATAGTGATCAGATAGGAGGCATGGGATTAGTTCTATCTTTTTATATTTGTTGAGGTCTGTCTTGTGACCAATTATATGGTCGATTTTGGAGAAGGTACCATGAGGTGCTGAAAAAAAGGTATATTCTTTTGTTTTAGGATAGAATGTTCTATATATATCAGTTAAATCTAATTGGTCCAAAGCTTCAATTAGTTTCATTGTGTCCTTGTTTAGTTTCTGTTTTCCTGATCGGTCCATTGAGGAAAGTGCAGTGTTGAAGTCACCAACAATTATTGTGTTAGGTGCAATGTGTGCTTTGAGTTTTAATAAAGTTTCTTTTATGAAAGAGGGTGCCCTTGCATTTGGAGCATAGATGTTCAGGATTGAGAGTTCTTCTTGTTGTATTTTTCCTTTGACCAGCAAGAAGTGTCCCTCAGAGTCTCTTTTGATGACTTTGGGTTGAAAGTCAATTTTATCTGATATTAAAATGGCTACTCCAGCTTGTTTCCTGAGACCATTTGCTTGTAAAATTGTCTTCCAGCCTTTTACTCTAAGGTAGTGTTTGTCTTTGACCCTTAGGTGTGTTTCCTGTAAGCAGCAAAATGTAGGGTCCTGTTTACGTATCCAGTCAGTTAGTCTGTGTCTTTTTATTGGGGCATTGAGTCCATTGATGTTAAGAGATATTAAGGAATAGTGATTGTTACTTCCTATCATTTTTGACGTTATTTTTTAAATTTGATTGCTTAACTTATTTGGGTTTGATGAAAGGTTACTATCTTGCTTTTTTCAGGGTGGAGTTTCCCTCCTTGTATTGGTGTTGTCCTCCTATTATCCTTTTTAGGGCTGGGTTTGTGGATAGATATTGGGTGAACTTGGTTTTGTCGTGAAATATCTTAGTTTCTCCATCTATGGTGATTGAGAGTTTTGCTGGATATAGTAGTTTTGGTTGGCATTTGTGTTCTC
This sequence comes from Apodemus sylvaticus, assembly GCF_947179515.1. NCBI lineage: Eukaryota > Metazoa > Chordata > Mammalia > Rodentia > Muridae > Apodemus > Apodemus sylvaticus. The sequence goes on along the minus strand of NC_067474.1, from coordinate 91,044,571 downwards.
TTAGAGTCTGCATGAGATCTGCCCAGGACCTTCTAGCCTTCATAGTCTCAGGTGAAAAGTCTGCTGTGATTCTGATAGGTCTTCCTTTATATGTTACTTGGCCTTTTTCTCTTACTGCCTTTAGTATTCTTTCTTTGTTTAGAACATTTGGTGTTTTGATTATTATGTGCCGGGAAGTATTTCTGTTCTGGTCCAGTCTGTTTGGAGTTCTGTAGGCTTCTTGTATATTCATGGGCATCTCTCTCTTTAGGTTAGGGAAGTTTTCTTCCATAATTTTATTGAAGATATTTGCTGGCCCTTTAAGTTGTAAATCTTCACTCTCATCTATGCCTATAATCCTTAGGTTTGGTCTTCTCATTGTGTCCTGGATTTCCTGGATATTTTGGGTTACAAGCTTTTTGCACTTTGCATTTTCTTTAACTGTTGAGTCCATGGTTTCTATGGAATCTTCAGCATCTGAGATTCTTTCTTCTATCTCTTGTATTCTGTTGTTGATATTTGCATCTCTGTCCCCTGATTTCTTCCCAAGGCTTTCTATCTCCAAAGTTGTCTCCCTTTGAGTTTTCTTAGTTGTTTCTACTTCTGATTTTAGATCCTGGATGGTTTTGCTTAGCTCCTTCCCTTGCATGTTTGTGTTTTCCTGTAATTCTTTAAGAGATTTTTGTGTTTCCTCTTTCATGAGCTCAGCCTGTTGACCAAAGTTCTCCTGTATTTCTTTAAGAGATTTTTGTGTTTCGTCTTTCATGACCTCAGCCTGTTGAGCAAAGTTCTCCTGTATTTCTTTAAGTGTTTTTTGCATTTCCTCCTTGTTGGCTTTTGTATTCTCCTGGATTTCTTTCAATGATTTTTGTGTTTCCCTTGCAAGGGCTTCTAACTTTTGATCCATTTTCTCCTCAATGACCTTCATGTGTTCCTGTACCAGCATCATGACCAGTGATTTTAAATCCAAATCTTGTTTTACTGGTGTGATGGGGTATCCAGGACTTGCTGGTAGAGGAGAATTTGGTTCAGATGTTGCCATATTGCCTTGATTTCTGTTAGTGACGTTTCTGCGTTTGCCTTTTGCCATCTAGCTCTCACTGGTGTTACTTGGTCTTGTCAGTGCTGGACTCACCAGTGCAAGCTGCCCCTTCCCCGTTGGCCTCTGGTGCACAGCTTACACTCTGCACTGCCTATAGACAGGGTGCTGTTTTCCAGGCTGTTCAGATCCCAAAGCAGGCACCTGAAGGCTCCCGCTGGGGCCCGCAGGATTTATCGGAGCACACCGACTTTTCCCAGCTGGCCGCCCGGAAGCCCCCACTAGCCTCTTGAGGGACCTGGAGATGTGGCGGCCACCCAGGCTGATCTGAAGCGGAGAGATTTGAGCTGGGGGCTTCTGCCTGAGGCCTTGCCCCAGATTGTGTCTGTGGACCAGGTGGAACCCGTGTGCACCCCCAGGGAGCTCCGAAGGTGAATGTTGCTGTGACCTCCCCTGTGCTCCGCTCACTCCGCTGGGCAGCCGATTTCCCCAACCGGGCTGGCGCACACTAGGTTAGCCTTGTCGCCTGGGCCCTGAGTCCAGGCAAACGCCTGGGAGGCCAAGGTCCGAGCAAAGTTCCCCTAGGGCTATGTCTGTTATTTGGGTCCGCCAGGTGACCCGGATGGCGGGCGTGCGCGTCCGCGCTCCGCGAAAGCACCGGGAGAGTCTGTTGTGCTAATAACCTCCTGGGCTGGTTGACACACAGATGGCCCACCAAGCCGCCCAGTTCATCGGGTCAGTCCTGTGCCTTTTGGGGCCTAGACCCCCGTTTTGTTAGCCTCAGGCTACGCTTGTTAGCAGTCTCTGCCCTCCCGAGCACTCTGGCTCCTGTAGGCAAAATGGCGGCGCGTGCACCGGCCGGGGCAAAAAAAAAAACTCCTGGCTGGGTTGGCGCCCCGATGGCCACTCGAACAGCCCAGGGCCTGGGTGCAGGCCAACGCCCGTCTGGCTCAGACCCCTGCGGTGTTGGGCCTAGGATTATGTTTGTGTACCTCAGTCTGACCGATCTCTGGAGCCCGGGATCAAGATGGCGGTGAGTCTCTCCTCCTCCTCCTTCTTCTTCTTCTTCTTCTTCTTCTTCTTCTTCTTCTTCTTCTTCTTCTTCTTCTTCTTCTTCTTCTTCTTCTTCTTCTTCTTCCTCCTCCTCCTCCTCTTCCTCCTCCTCCTCCTCCTCCTCCACCTTCTCCTCCTCTGCCTCATCCGCCTTCTTCTTAAATTTTTTATTAAATATTGTCTTTATTTACATTTCAAATATTATCCCCTTTGCAATTTTCCCTTCTGAAAACTCCCTATCCTTTCGTCCTCTCCCTACTCACCAACCCACCCATTCCTGCTCAGAAATCCTGGCATTTCCCTACACTGGGACATTGAGCCTTCACAGGCCCAAGGGCCTCTCCTTCCATTACTGTCCCACGAGGTCATACATAGTCTGCTACATATGCATCTGGAGCCATGTGGACTCTTTGTTTGGTGGTTTAGTCACTGGGTGCTCTGGGGGTTCTGGTTGGTTGATATTGTTGTTTCTCCTATGGGGCTGCAAACTCCTTTAGTCCATCAGGTAAGGAAAGGTATAGCTTTCCTGGTTTGTTGTTATTCTTTCAAATCTAATGAAATGGTTCTTGAAATTCTTTTTCAATTTTTTTCCTAAATTATTTTATGAAAAGAAATCAGAACCCATAAAAAGGAGCCCTCATTTTCCTCGTGATGGATATTCTGATAGTAAATCAATTGAAAAGTGATTTCTAACTGAAACATTGAATACCCTGGCAAGAATCACTGATGCCAATCCTTTGGGGATCAGAATTAATGAGTAAAATTTTATTCTTTTGTCAGCCTGCTCACTTAGTGTGTTGTGATGCTAATTACATTAAGTAGTTTACATTTTGCCCCCTGAAGGTTTTACTTCTGAAAATCACACTGGCAGTGTCTGTTTCCTCAATTTATTTATTTTTAAAACAATAGATCTGAATATATTCAAGGAAGTTAAGCCCTAAAAATGCATCAGTAATTCTAGACAAGTAAAAAGCTCAGTAGAAAACGACATGTAAAAAATCTTAATACAGAAAGCTTATTGATAAGAAAAGGTAAGTGCACACTCTAAAATTATAACAGTAAATAGAATGGGAGCTGTTATTATAATGTAAAATTAAACACATATTATTTACCTAAAAAGGAAAATTATACCCTGTTACTTTTAATTTAATTTATTGTACTTACTTATTTTACATCCTGTTCTCGCTGTCCCCCTCTTGGTCACAATGACCCCACAGTTATTCTCACTTCCCCACCTCTCCTCTGAGTCAGGGGTGAGAGATGGGGATTTCCCTACCCTGGCCATTCAAGACTGTGTGAGTCTAGGCACTTCTCCCATTAAAGCCAACCAAGACAATCCAGTAGAATATATCCCACACACAGGCAACAGCATGTTGTTCAGAACCCATATGAAGACCAGTCTGCAAATCTGCTACATATGTACAGGGAGACCTAGGTCCAGCACATGTATGTTGTTTAGTTGGTGGTTCAGTCTGGGAGAGCCCCAAGGGTCCAGGTTAGTTTACCCTGTTGATTTTTCTGCTGACTTCCTATCACCTATGGGGATCACAAGCCTTCCTTCTGTTCTTTCAGAGAGTCCTCAAGCTTCATCTACTGTTTGGATGTTGGTGTCTGCACCTGTGTGAGTCAAATAAACAAACTCTTACTTTTTGTTTTTGATTTTTATTTTTCATATGGAGAAATATTCTTTTATTAAGTGGATATTTTTTCTATTTACATTTCAAATATTATTCCCTTTCCTAGTTTTCCCTCTGCAAACCCCCATCCCATCCCTCTTACCCTACTTCTATGAGGGTGCTCTCCCACCCACCTACCCTCACCTGCCTCACTGCCATAGCATTCCTCTATTCTGGGGCATCAAGCCTAAACAGAATGAATGGCCTCCCCTCCCATTGATGCCAGATAAGACCCCTTCAGTTCCTTCAGTCCTTCCCCTAACTCCACCATTGGGGTTTCTGTGCTCAGCCTGATGGTTGGCTGTGAGCATCAGCATCTGTATTGGTCAGGATCTGGCAGAGTCTCTCAAAAGACAGATGTATGAGGCTCCTATAAGCAACCACTTCATGGCATTGCCAATAGTATCTAGGTTTAGTGTTTGCATCTGGGATAGATTTGCAGGTGGGGCAGTCTCTGTATAGCTTTTCCTTTAGTCTCTGTTCCACTCTTTGTTCCTGTATTTTCTTTAGACAGGAACAATTCTGGGCTAAAATTTTGGATATGGGTGTGGCACCATCCCTCAACAGGGAGACTATGCTTATCCTCTCGATATGGTTCGCCCTCTGCTTTGTGGGACATTTCAGCTGATATCATCACTTAGGGAGCCTTGGGAGGCTCTTGTTTTCCTGGCATCTGGGACTATCTGGTTGCTACTCCCAGTACTCCATCCCCCATTTTTACACACCTCTGTTCAATTTCCTGACCCTCTGTATATCTCGTCCATCTCATCACATACTTGATTCTTCCACTCTATTTGCCCTCTTTCTATTCTCTTCCTCCCAAGTTCCTCCCACCCTTTACTTCCCTTGATTATTTTGTTCCCTTTTCTAAGAAGGCCTGAAGCATCCTTTCTTTGGTCTTCCTTCCTCTTGACCTTGCTATGGTCCATGAGTTGTTTCATGGGTATTTCATGCTTTTTGCCTAATATCCACTTATGAATGAGCACATACCATGTGAGGTCTTTTGTGACTGAGTTACTTCACTCAGGATATTTTCTAGATCCATATATTTGCCTAAGAATTACATGAAGTCATTGTTTTGAATAGCTGAGTAGTAGCCCGTTGTTTAAATATAACACATGTTCTGTTTCCATTCCTCTGCTCAGGGACATCTGGTTCTTTCCAGCTTCTGGCTAATATAAATAAGACTGATAGGAACATAGTGGAGCCTGTCCTTATTATACATATCAGCATCTTTTGGGTATATGACCAGGAGTGATATAGCTGGGTTTTCAGGTAATACTATGCGCACATTTTTTGAAGAACCATCAAACTGATTTCCAGCATGGTTGTTCCAGCAGTGGTAATCTCACCAGCAGTGGATGAGTGTTCCTAATTCTCTGCATCTTGTCACCTGAGTTTTTGATCTTAGCCATTTGGCTAGTGTCCTGCAGAAACTCAGGGTTGTTTTAACTTGCATTTCCTGATGACTAAGGATGTTGAACATTTCTTTAGGTGCTTCGCAGCCATTAGAGTTTCTCTAGTATTCCCTAGAATTCTCTCTTTACCTCTATTCCCTATTTTTAATATAGTTATTTGTTTCTCTGGAGTCTAACTTCTTGAGTTCTTTGTATATATTCAATATTAACCCTCTATCACATGTAGAGTTGATAAAGATTTGTTGATTCTTGATCTTGGTGCATAAGCCATTGGTATTCTATTCAGGAATTTTTCCCCTGTGCCCATGTGCTCAAGGTTCTCCCCCACTTTCTTTTCTATTAGTTTCATTATATCGGGTTTTATGTGGACATTCTTGATCCAATTGAACTTAAGCTTTGTATGAGGAGCTAAGAATGGATCAATTTGTATTTTTCTACAAGCTAAATGCCAGTTGAATCAGTACCATTTGTTGAAATAATCTTTTTTTTAATTTTTTTTTATTTTCTAAATTCTTTTTTTACATTCCAAACGCTTCCCCCTTTCCCAGTTCTCCCTCCCCATATGTCCCATAAGCCTTCTCTACTCCCATGCTCCAATCACCTCCCTCCTTTTTCTCTGTCCTGATACTCCCCTAGCATGCTGGATTAGGCCTTTCTGGGATCAGGGCCCTCTCCTTTTTTCTTCATGGGAGTCATTTGATAAGCTATTGTGTCTTGGGTATTCAGAGCTTCTGGGCTAGTTAATATCTACTTATCAGAGACTGCATTCCATGTATATTCTTTTGTGATTGGGTTACCTCACTTAGGATGATATTTTCCAGTTCCAACCATTTGCCTACAAATTTCATGAATTCATTGTTTTTAATTGCTGAGTAGTATTCCATTCTGTAAATATACCACATTTTCTGTATCCATTCCTCCATTGAGGGACATCTGGGTTCTTTCTAGCTTCTGGCTATAATAAATAAGGCTGCTATGAACATAGTGGAGCATGTGTCCTTATTGCATGCCGGGGAATCCTCTGGGTATATGCTCAGGAGTAGTATAGCAGGGTCTTCCGGTAGTGTCACATTCAGTTTTCTGAGGATCCGCCAGACTGATTTCCAAAGTGGTTGTACCATCTTGCAATTCCACCGGCAGTGGAGGAGTGTTCCTCTTTCTCCACATCCTCGCCAACACCTGCTGTCTCCTGAGTTTTTAACCTTAGCCATTCTGACTGGTATGAGGTGAAATCTCAAGGTTGTTTTGATTTGCATTTCCCTAATGACTAATGATGTTGAGCATTTCTTAAGGTGCTTCTCAGTCATCTGAATTTCTTCAGGTGAAAATTCTTTGTTTAGATCTGAACCCCATTTTTAATAGGGTTATTTGGTTCTCTGGGGTCTAACTTCTTGCATTCCTTGTATATATTGGATATTAGCACTCTATCGGATGTAGGGTTGGTTAAGATCTTTTCCCAGTTTGTTGGATGCCGTTTGGTCCTTTTGAGAGTGTCCTTTGCCTTACAGAAACTTTGTAATTTTATGAGGTCCCATTTGTCAATTCTTGATCTTAGAGAATAAGCTATTGGTGTTCTGTTCAGGAACTTTTCCCCTTTGCCCATGTCCTCAAAGGTCTTTCCCAGTTTCTATAAAGTATTTTGGTGTGACTCTAACCAAACATATAAAAGATCTGTATGAGAAGAACTTTAGGTCTCTGAAGAAGGAAATCAATGAAGACCTCAGAAAATGGAAAAATCTGTCATGCTCTTGGATTGGCAGGATTAATTTAGTTAAAATGGCCATCTTGCCAAAAGCAATATACAGATTCAATGCAATCCCCATCAAAATCCCAAATCAGTTCTTCTTGGAGTTAGAAAAAGCAATCCTCAAATTCATCTGGAATAACAAAAAACCCAGGATAGCTAAAACTATTCTCAACAGTAAAAGAGCTTCTGGGGGAATCAATATCCCAGACATCAAGCAATACTACAGAGCAATAGTGTTAAAAACAGCATGGTGTTGGCACAGTGACAGACAAGTGGACCAATGGAATAGAATTGAAGACCCAGAAATGAATCCTCACACCTATGGTCACTTGATCTTCATCAAAGGAGCAGAAAACATCCAGTGGAAAAAAGATAGCCTTTTCAACAAATGGTGCTGTTTCAACTGGAGGTCAGCATGCATTAGATTGTGAATTGAACCATTCTTGTCTCCTTATACTAAGCTCAACTCCAAGTGAATCAAGGACCTCCATGTAAAACCAGAAATATTCTTTTTTTCCACTGGATGGTTTTAGGACCTTTGTCAAAGATCAAGTGACCATAGTATGTGGGTTTATTTCTGTGCCTTCAATTCTATTCCGTTGACCTACCTGGCTGTCATTGTACCAATACCAAACAATTTTTACCACTCTTAATCTATAATACAGCTTGAGGACAGGAATGGGTATTTCCCCCAGTATTTCTTGCATTGTTGAGAATTGTTTTCACTATCCTAAGTTTTTTGTTATTTCATATGAATTTGCAAATTGCTCTTTGTAACGCTATGAAGAATAGAGTTGCAATTTTGTTGGGGATTGCATTGAATCTGTAGATTGCTTTTGGCACAATGGCCATTTTTTCCTATATTAATTATGTCAATCCATGAGCATGGGAGATCTTTCCATCTTCTGATATATTCTTCTATTTCTTTATTCAGAGACTTGAAGATCTTGTCATACAGATCTTTCACTTGCTTAGTTAGAGACAAACCAAGGTATTTTATATTATTTGTGACTATTGTGAAGGATGTGGTTACCTTAATTTTCCTTACCCTGTTGATCCTTTGAGTAGGTGAAGGCCACTGATTTGTTTGAGTTAATTTTATATCCAGTCACTTTGCTGAAGTTGTTGATCAGGTTTAGGAGTTCTCTGGTAGAATTTTTCAGGTCACTTATGTATGTTATCATATCATCTGCTATATATATTATATATAATATATGTATATATATATATTATATCATATCAAAATAGAAATATTTTTTAATTTTCTTTTTAAAATATTTTTATTTTCTTTTTTTATTATTCGATATATTTTTTATTTACATTTCAAATGATTTCCCCTTTTCTAGCCCCCCCACTCCCCGAAAGTCCCGTAAGCCCCCTTATCTCCCCCTGTCCTCCCATCAAACACTTCCCACTTCCCCGTTCTGGTTTTGCCCTATACTGCTTCACTGAATCTTTCCAGAACAAGGGGCCACTCTTAGTTTCTTCTTGTACCTCAGTTGATGTGTGGATTATGTTTTGGGTATTCCAGTTTTCTAGGTTAATATCCACTTATTAGTGAGTGTATACCATGATTCATCTTTTGAATCAGGGTTACCTCACTTAGTATGATGTTCTCTAGCTCCATACATTTGCCTAAGAATTTCATGAATTCATTGTTTCTAATGGCTGAATAGTACTCCATTGTGTAGATATACCACATTTTTTGCATACACTCTGCTGTTGAGGGATACATGGGTTCTTTCCAGCATCTGGCAATTATAAATAGGGCTGCTATGAACATAGTAGAGCATGTATCCTTATTACATGGTGGGGAATCCTCTGGGTATATGCCCAGGAGTGGTATAGCAGGATCTTCTGGAAGTGAGGTGCCCAGTTTTCAGAGGAACCGCCAGACTGCTTTCCAGAGTGGTTGTACCAATTTGCAACCCCACCAGCAGTGGAGGAGTGTTCCTCTTTCTCCACACCCTCTCCAATAACTGCTGTCTCCTGAATTTTTAATCTTAGCCATTCTGACTGGTGTAAGATGAAATCTCTGGGTTGTTTTGATTTGCATTTCCCTAATGACTAATGAAGTTGAGCATATTTTAAGATGCTTCTCCGCCATCCGAAGTTCTTCAGGTGAGAATTCTTTGTTTAACTCTGTACCCCATTTTTTAATATGGTTGTTTGGTTTTCTGGAGTCTAACTTCTTGAGTTCTTTATATATATTGGATATTAACCCACTATCTGATGTAGGATTGGTGAAGATCTTTTCCAAATTTGTTGGTTGCCGATTTGTCCTCTTGATGGTGTCCTTTACCTTACAGAAACTTTGTAATTTTATGAGGTCCCATTTGTCAATTCTTGATCTTAGAGCATACGCTATTGGTGTTCTGTTCAGAAACTTTCTCCCTGTAGCGATGTCCTCAAGGGTCTTCCCCAGTTTCATTTCTCTTAGCTTCAGAGTGTCTGGCTTTATGTGGAGGTCCTTGATCCACATTTGGATTTGAGCTTAGTACAAGGAGACAAGGATGGATCAATTCGCATTCTTCTGCATGCTGACCTCCAGTTGAACCAGCACCATTTGTTGAAAAGGCTATCTTTTTTCCATTGGATATTTTCAGCCTCTTTGTCAAGGATCAAGTGGCCATAGGTGTGTGGGTTCATTTCTGGATCTTCAAACCTGTTACATTGATCCTCCTGCCTGTCACCATACCAATACCATGCAGTTTTTAACACTATTGCTCTGTAGTATTGCTTGAGGTCAGGGATACTGATTCCCCCAGACTTTCTTTTGTTGCTGAGAATAGTTTTAGCTATCCTGGGTTTTTTGTTATTCCAGATGAATTTGATAATTGCTCTTTCTAACTGTGAACAATTGAGTTGGGATTTTGATGGTTATTGCATGGAATCTGTATATTGCTTTTGGTAAAATGGCCATTTTAACTATATTGATTCTACAGATCCATGAGCATGGGAAGTTTTCCCATTTTTTGAGGTCTTCTTCCATTTCCTTCTTCAGAGTCTTGAAGTTCTTGTCATACAGATCTTTCACATGTTTGGTAAGAGTCACCCCAAGATACTTTATACTGTTTGTGGCTATTGTGAACGGGGTCATTTCCCTAATTTCTTTCTCAGCCTGCTTATCCTTTGAGTATAGGAAGGCCACTGATTTGCTTGAGTTGATTTTATAATCTGCCACTTTGCTGAAGTTGTTTATCAGCCGTAGGAGTTCTCTAGTGGAGTTTTTTGGGTCACATAGGTAGACTATCATGTCATCTGCAAATAATGATAGTTTGACTTCTTCCTTTCCAATTTGTATCCCTTTGACCGCCTTATATTATCGAATTGCCTGAGCTAGTACCTCAAGAACAATATTGAAAAGATAAGGAGAAAGGGGGCATCCCTGTCTAGTCCCTCATTTTAGTGGGATTGCTTCAAGTTTCTCTCCATTTAGTTTGATGCTGGCTACCAGTTTGCTGTATATTGCTTTTACTATGTTTAGGTATGGGCCTTGAATTCCTATTCTTTCCAAGACTTTAAGCATGAAAGGATGCTGAATTTTGTCAAATGCTTTTTCAGCATCCAATGAAATAACCATGTGGTTTTTTTCTTTGAGTTTGTTTATGTAGTGGATTGCATTGATGGATTTCCGTATATTGAACCAACCCTGCATCCCAGGGATAAAGCCTACTTGATCATGGTGGATGATCGTTTTGATGTGTTCTTGGATTCGGTTGGCAAGAATTTTATTGAGTATTTTTGCATCGATGTTCATAAGGGAAATTGGTCTGAAGTTCTCTTTCTTTGTTGGATCTTTGTGTGGTTTTGGTATCAGCGTAATTGTGGCTTCGTAGAAGGAATTGGGTAGTGTTCCTTCTGTTTCTATTTTGTGGAATAGTTTGAAGAGTATTGTGTTAACTCTTCTTTGAAGGTCTGATAGAATTCTGCACTGAAACCATCTGGTCCTGTGTTTTCTTTGGTTGGAAGACTTTCTATGACTCCTTCTATTTCTTTAGGCATTTAGGGACTGTTTAGATGATCTATTTGGTCCTGATTTAATTTTGGTATTTGATATCTGTCAAGGAAATTGTCCATTTCCTCCAGATTCTCCAGTTGTGTTGAATACAGGCTCTTGTAGTAGGATCTGATGATTTTTTGGATTTCCTCAGTTTCTGTTGTTATATCTCCCTTTTCATTTCTAAGTTTGTTAATTTGGATACTTTCTCTGTGCCCTTTGGTCAGTCTGGCTAAGGGTTTATCTATCTTGGTGATTTTCTCAAAGAACCAGCTCCTGGTTTTGTTGATTCTTTGTATGGTTCTCTTTGTTTCTACTTGATTGATTTCAGCCCTGAGTTTGATTTTGATATTTTTATTTTCTATATTCTTCGTTTACTTTCCAAATGATTTCCCCTTTCCCAGAACCCCCCTCCCCTTCTGTCCCATAAACCTTCTTCTCTCCACCCATTCTCCAATCACCTCCCTCCTTTTTCTCTGTCCTTATATTCCCCTCCAACACTAGATCAATCCTTTCCAGGATCAGGACACTCTCCATACTTCTTCATGGGAGTCATTTGTTGTGCAATTTGTGCCTTCAGTATTCAGAGCTTCTGGGCTAAGTAATATCCACTTATCAGAGATTGCATTCCATGTGTATACCTTTTTGATTGGGTTACCTCACTTAGGATGATACTTTCCAGGTCAACCCATTTGCCTAAAAATTTTGTGAATTCATTGTTTCTAATTGCTGAGTAATATTCCATTGTGTAAATATACCACATTTTCTGTATCCATTCCTCCTTTGAAGTATATCTGGGTTCTTTCCAACTTCTGGCTATTATAAATAAGGGTGCTATGAACATAATGGAGCATGTGTCTTTATTGCATGCTGGGGAATCCTTTGGGTATATGCCCAGGAGAGGTATAGCAGGGTCCTCCGGAAGTGTCATGTCCAGTTTTCTGAGGAACCGACAGACTGATTTCCAAAATCGTTGTACCATCTTATAGCCCCACCAGCAGTGGAGGAGTGTTCCTCTTTCTCCCCATCCTCGCCAATACCTGCTGTCTCCTGAGTTTTTGACCTAAGCCATTCTGACTCGTGTAAGGTGAAATCTCAGGGTTGTTTTTATTTGCATTTCCCTAATGACTAATGATGTTGAGGACTTCTTAAGGTGCCTCTTGGCCCTCCGAATTTCTTCAGGTGAAAATTCTTTGTTTAGATCTGTACCCCATATTTTAATAGAGTTATTTGGTTCCCTGTTGTCTAACTTCTTGAGTTCTTTGTATATATTGGATATTATCCCTCTATCCGATGTAGGGTTGGTGAATATCCTTTCACAATTTGTTGGTTGCCGATTTATCCTTTTAACAGTGTCCTTTGCCTTACCGAAACTTTGTAATTTTATGAGGTCCCATTTCTCAATTTTTGATCTTAGAGCATAAGCTATTGGTGTTCTGTTCAGGAACTTTTTCCCAGTGCCCATGTCCTCAAGAGTTTTCCCTAGTTTCTTTTCTATTAGTTTCAGTGTGTCTGGTTTTATGTGGAGGTCCTTGATCCATTTGGAGTGGAGTTTAGTACATGGAGATAAGAATGGATCAATTCACATTCTTCTGCATACTGACCTCCAATTGATCCAGCACCATTTGTTGAAAAGGCTATCGTTTTTCCACTGGATATTTTTAGCTCCTTTGTCAAAGATCAAGTGACCATAAGTGTGTGGATTCATTTCTGGGTCTTCAATTCATTTCCACTGGTCCACTTGTCTGTCACTGTGCCAATACCATGCAGTTTTTAACACTATTGCTCTGTACTATTGCTTGAAGTCAGCAATACTGATTCCCCCAGAATTTCTTTTGTTGTTGAGAAGAGTTTTAGCTATCCTGGGTTTTTTGTTATTTCAGATGAATTTGAGAATTGCTTTTTCTAACTCTGTGAAGAACTGAGTTTGGATTTTGATGGGGATTTTGTTGAATCTGTAGACTGCTTTTGGCAAGGTGGCCATTTTAACTATATTAATCCTGCCAATCCAAGAGCATGGCAGATTTTTCCATTTTCGGAGGTCTTCTTTGATTTCCTTCTTCAGAGACCTGAAGTTCTTGTCATATAGATCTTTCACTTGTTTGGTTAGAGTCACACCAAGATACTTTATATTGTTTGTGCTATTGTGAAGGGTGCCATTTCCCTAACTTCTTTCTCAGCCTGCTTATCCTTGGAGTATAGGAAGGCAACTGATTTGCTTGAGTTGATTTTATAACCAGCCACTTTGCTGAAGTTGTTTATCAGCTGTAGGAGTTCTCTGGTGGAAATTTTTGGGTCACTTAAGTAGACTATCATGTCATCTGCAAATAGTGATAATTTGACTTCTTCCTTTCCAATTTGTATCCCCTTGACCTCCTAATGTTGTCTAATTGCTCTAGCTAGAACTTCAAGTACTATATTGAAAAGATATGGAGAGAGAAGACAGCCTTGTCTAGTCCCTGATTTTAGTGGGTTTGCTTCAAGTTTCTCTCTGTTTAGTTTGATGTTGGCTACCAGTTTGCTGTATATTGCTTTAACGATGTTTAGGTATGGGCCTTGAATTCCTGTTCTTTCCAAGACTTTTAGCATAAAAGGATGCTGAATTTTGTCAAATGATTTTTCAGCATCTAATGAGATGATCATATGTTTTTTTCTTTGAGTTTGTTTATGTACTGGATTGCATTGATGGATTTCCTTATATTGAACCATCCCTGCATCCCTGGGGTGAAGCTTACTTGATCATGGTGGATGATCATTTTGATGTATTCTTGGATTCGGTTGGCAAGAATTTTATTAAGTATTTTTGCATCAATATTCATAAGGGAAATTGGCATGAAGTTCTCTTTCTTTGTTGGATCTTTGTGTTGTTTTGTTATCAACATAATTGTGGCTTTATAGAATGAGTTGGGTAGAGTTCCTTCTGTTTCTATTTTGTGGAATAGTTTGAAGAGTATTGGTGTTAGGTCTTCTATGAAGGTTTGATAGAATTCTGCACTGAAGCCATCTGGTCCCTTGCTTTTTTGTTTGGGAGACTTTCTATGACCCTTTTTATTTCTTCAGGTGTTATGGGACTGTTTAGATGATCAAAATAGAGATACTTTGACTTCTTCCTTTTGAAATTTTATCCTTTTGGCATTCATTTGTTGTCTTATTGTTCTGGCTAGGACTTCAGGTACCTATTTAATAAGTATGGAGAGAGTTGGCAGCCTTGTCTAGCCTCTAATCTTAGTGCAATTGCTTCAAATTTCTCTCCATTTAGTTTGATATTAGCTATTGGTTTGATGTATATTGCTTTTACTATATTAATGGATGGAAATTGAATTCCTGAAACTAGGAATAACCAAGATACAATTCATAGACCACACCAAGCTCAAGAAGAAGGAAGACCAAAGTGTGGACACTTTGGTACCCCTTAGAAGGGGAAACAAAATACCCACGGGAAGAGATACAGTGACAAAATGTAGAGCAGAGACTGAGTGAAAGGCCATCCACAGACTTTCTCAACTGGGGATCTATACCATATGTGTTTGCTGACAGGAGTCTGATATAGCTGTCTCCTGAGAGGCTCTGTCAGAGCCTGACAAATAAAGAGGTGGTTGCTTAAAGCCAGCTATTGGTCTGAGCACAGGGTCTCTAATGGATAGGATCTAGAGAAATGACCCAAGGACCAATAAGGTTTTCTAGCCCCATAGAAGGAACAATAATTTGAACCAACAAGTACCTCCAAAGCTCCCAGGGATTAAACCACCAACTGAAGAGTACATATGGAGGGACCCATGGCTCCAGATGCATATGTAGCAAAGGATGACTTTGTTAGACATCAGTGAGAGGAGAGGCCCTTGGTCCTGTGAAGGCTCAATGCCCTATTGCATGGGAATGCAAGGACAGGGAAATGGGAGTGGTTGGACTGCTGAGCAGGGAGATGGGATAGGGGGTTTTTGAAAAGGAAAAGAGGAAAGGGAATTTCATTTGAAATGTAAATGAAGAAAATATCTTATAAAAATAAATGTGACCACAGGCTAATATACATTGCAAGATATATGTTACTATACATGTAACTACATATTGTAATTATATAATTACTACGTAATTTAAGATTATTTTATAAATGCCTCTGATAGATACACTATAATCCAATACTATTAGAAATTTTGATCATTATCCATAGATTTTAGAAATGGTCTTAATAACTATATAGTGGCTATTATTATAAATGCTTTTTATAATTTGTTTAAATTTAGAAATAAACTTATGAACATTATAAAACTTAAGCAGCTGTGGAAGGAGAGAAGCCCCACAGCCATATTTGCTGTCTGCAGGGACACAAAAGTATCACTAGGTACTGTAACACCCTGAGCTTTAGATTTCTGGTGATGCAAACTGCCAGGGGTCTGCCTGCACTCAGGAACTGAGCACATAGGCGGCTTTTGTCTGCCAGCCCTCCGGCTCAGGGCCTGTATCCTGCCCAGGGAGCTGTGGAAGGAGAGAAGCCCCACGGCCATACTCACTGCCTGCAGGGACACAAAAGGATCACTAGGTACTATAACACCCTGAGCTTTAGATCTCTGGTGGTGTAAACTGCCAGGGGTCTGCCTGCACTCAGGAACTGAGCACATAGGTGGTTCATCTGCAAGCAAGTCCATCATAGGACCTGAGTCCTATGTGAGAATCAACAGAGGGAGTGACCCCCACCACAACTTCTTCCCTCCATAATAGAGCAGATAGAGAACACCTGGTTGACCTTGACAACCTAAGTATAGCATTTCTTGAGGCAAGACTGAGAAGGGCTCCAAAGGCACAAAAGAGGAAGCAAGCATATCAATAATCTGTGCCAGAAGAAACCCAGTCATCCAGTGGTGCAGAGATAATCTTAAAGATCCACAGTAGGTTGAAGCACCAGCCAGTGGCAATAAGACCATCTAACCCCTGGGAGAACCAGATGGCTTAAGGCAAACATAGGAAAGTTACTAAGAGAAACCAAGGCATTATGGCAGCATCTGAACCCAATTCTCCAACATAAGCAAGTCCTGGATACCCCAACACACCAGAAAAACAAGATTTGAATTTAAAATCACTGGTCATGATGCTAGTACAGGAACACATGAAGGACATGCATAAAGAAATTCAGGAGAAAATGGATCAAAAATTAGAAGCCCTTACAAGGGAAACACAAAAATCATTGAAAGAAATTCAGGAGAATACAAAAGCCAATAAGGAGGAAACACAAAAATCACTTAAAGAAATACAGGAGAATCTTGATCAAGAGGCAGAAGTCATGAAAGAGGAAACACAAAAATTGCTTAAAGAATTAGAGGAAAACAGAAACAAGTAAATGACAGAACTGAGCAAAAACTTTCAGGATCTAAAAACAGAAGTAGAAACAACTAAGAAAGCACAAAGGGAGACAACTTTGGAGATAGAAAAACTTGGGAAGATATCAGGGACCATAGAAGCAAATATCAACAACAGAATACAAAAGATAGAAGAATCTCAGATGGCGAAGATACCATAGAAACCATGGACTCAACAGTTAAAGAAAATGCAAAATGCAAAAAGCTTGTAACCCAAAAATATGCAGGAAATCCAGGACACAATGAGAAAGCCAAATCTAAGGATTATAGGTATTGATGAGAGTGAAGATTTACAACTTAAAAGGCCAGCAAATATCTTCAACAAAATTATGGAAGAAAACTTCCCTAACCTAAAGGGAGAGATGCCCATGAATATATAAGAAGCCTACAGGACTCCAAACAGACTGGACCAGAACAGAAATACCTCCCGTAACATAATAATCAAAACCCCAAATGTACTAAACAAAGAAAGAATACTTAGGGCAGTAAGAGAAAAAGGGCAAGAAACATATAAAGGAAGACCTATTAGAATTACACCAGATTTCTCACCAGAGACCATGAAAGCTAGAAGACCCTGGGCGGAGCTCATGCAGACTCTAAGAAAATACAAATGCCAGCCAAGACTACTATACCCAGCGAAAATCTCAATTACTATAGATGGAGAAACCAAGATATTCCATGACAAAACCAAATTTATACAATATCTTTCTACAAACCTAGCCCTACAAAGGATAATAGGGGGAAAGCACCATTACAACCAGGGAAACTATACCCTGGAAAGAGCAGGATATTAAGCTTCTTTCATAAAACTCAAAGAGGATAACCACACACGTATAAAATTAAAATCAAAAATGTTAGGAAGCAATAACCACTACTCCTTGATATCTCTTAACATCAATGGACTCAATTCCCCAATAAAAAGACATAGACTAACAGACTGCTTACGTAAACAGGACCCTACATTTTGCTGCATACAGGAAACACACCTCAGTGTCAAAGACAAAAACTACCTTAGAGTAAAAGGCTGGAAGACAATGTTACAAGCAAATGGTCACAGAAAACAAGCCGGGGTTGCCATCCTAATTTCAGATAAAATTGACTTTCAACCTAATGTCATCAAAAGAGACATGGAAGGTAACTACTTGCTGGTCAAAGGAAAAATCCAACAAGAAGAACTCTCAATCCTGAACATCTATGCCCCAAATACAAGGGTGCCCTCATTCATAAAACAAACTTTACTAAAGCTCAAAGTACACATTGCACCTAACACAATAATTGTGGGTGACTTCAACACTCCACTTTCAGCAATGGACCGATCAGGAAAACAGAAAATAAACAGGGAGACAATGAAACTAATTGAAGCTTTGAACCAACTGGAGTTAACAGATATATTTAGAACTTTTTATCCCAAAGCAAAAGAATGTACCTTTTTCTCAGCACTTCATGGTACCTTCTCCAAAATAGATCACAAGACAGACCTCAACAAATATAAGAAGATTGAAATAATCCCATGCGTGCTATCAGATCACTATTTAGGAAAAGTGGTCGTTAGTAAAAGTAAAAACAACAGAAAGCTCACATGCACATGGAAACTGAACAATACTCTACTCAATGATACCTTGGTCAAGGAAGAAATAAAGAAAGAAATCTTTGATTTCTTAGAATTTAATGAAAATGAAGGCACAACATATACAAATCTATGGGACACAATGAAAGCAGTGCTAAGATGAAAACTCATAGCTTTGAGTACCTCCAAAAAGGAATTCGAGAGAGCTTACACTAGAAGATTAACAGAACAACTGAAAACTCTGGAACAATAAGAAGCTATTTCACCCAGGAGGAGTAGAAGACAGGAAATCATCAACCTCAGAGCTGAAATCAATCAAGTAGAAACCAAGAGAACCATACAAAAATCAACAAGACTAAAAGCTGGTTCTTTGAAAAAATCAACAAGATAGATAAACCCTTAGCCAGACTAACCAAAGGGCACAGAGAAAGTATCCAAATTAACAAAATTAGAAATGAAAATGGAGATATCACAACAGAAACCGAGGAAATTCAAAAAATCATCAGATCCTACTTCAAAAACCTGGACTCAAAACAACTGGAGATTCTGGAGGAAATAGACATTTTCTTAGACAGATACCAATTACCAAAATTACACCAGGATCAAATAGACCATCTAAACAGACCCATATCCCCTAAATAAATAGAAGGGGTCATAGATAGGCTTCCAACCAAAAGAAGCACAGGAACAGATGGCTTCAGTGCAGAATTCTATCAGACCTTCAAAGAAGACTTAACACCAATACTCTTCAAACTTTTACACCAAATAGAAACAGAAGGAACACTACCCAACTCCTTCTTTGAAGCCACTATTACGCTGATACCAAAACCACACAAAGATCCAACTAAGGAAGAGAATTTCAGGCCAATTTCCCTTATGAATATCGATGCAAAAATACTAAATAAAATTCTTGCCCACTGAATCCAAGAACACATCAAAATGATCATCCACCATGAGCAAGTAGGCTTCATCCCAGGGATGCAGGGGTAGTTCAATATAAGGAAATCCATAAATGCTACTCACTACATAAACAAACTCAAAGAAAAAAACCACATGATCATTTCATTAGATGCTGAAATAGCATTTGACGAAATTCAGCATCCTTTCATGCTAAAAGGATGAAAGCAAACCTGTAGCCAACATCAAACTATATGGAGACAAACTTGAAGCAATCTCACTAAAATCAGGGACTAGACAAGGCTGCCCCCTCTCACCATATCTTTTCAATATAGTTCTTGAAATCCTATCTAGAGCAATTAGACAACAGAAGAAAGACAAAGGGATACAAATTGGAAAGGAAGAAGTAAAACTATCACTATTTGCAGATGATATGACTGTATACTTAAGTGACCCTAAAAACTCTACTAGAGAACTCCTACAGCTGATAAACTACTTCAGCAAAGTGGCTGGCTCCAAAATCAATGCAAGCAAATCAGTAGCCTTTATATATTCAAAGGATAAGCAGACAGAGAAAGAAATTAGGGAAATGACCCCCTTCACAATAGCTACAAACAGCATAAAGTATCTTGGAGTGACTCTAAGCAAACAAGTGAAAGACATATATGACAAGAATCTCAGATCTCTGAAGAAGGAAATGGAAGAAGATCTCAGAAATTGGAAAAACCTTCCATGCTCGTGGATTGGCAGGATTAATATAGTTAAAATGGCCATCTTGCCAAGGGCAATCTACAGATTCAATGCTATTCCCATAAATATCCAAACCCAGTTCTTCATAGAGCTAGAAAGAGAAATTCTCAAATTCATCTGGAATAACAAAAAACCCAGGATAGCTAAAACTATTCTCAACAGTAAAAGACCTTCAGGGGGATTCAATATCCCAGACTTTAAACTCTACTATAGAGCAAGAGTGATCAAAACTGCATGGTATTGGTACAATATCAGGCAAGCGGATCAATGGAATAGGATTGAAGACCCAGAAATGAACCAACACACCTATGGTCACTTGGTCTTTGACAAAGGAGCTGAAAGCATCCAGTGGAAAAAAGATAGTCTTTTCAACAAAATGGTGCTGTTTCAATTGGAGGTCAGCATGCAGAAGAATGCGCATCAATACATTCTTATCCCCTTGTACCAAGCTCAACTCCAAATGGATCAAGGCCCTCCACATAAAACCTGACACACTGAAACTAATAGAAATGAAACTGGGGAAGACCCTGGAGGACATGGGCACAGGGGAAAAGTTCCTGAATAGAACACCAATAGCTTACGATCTAAGATCAAGAATTGCCAAATGGGACCTCATAAAACTACAAAGTTTCTGTAAGGCAAAGGATACCGCCAAAAGGACAAAACATCAACCAACAGACTGGGAAAGGATCTTCACCAACCCTAAATCTGAAAGAGGGCTAATATCTAATATATATAAAGAACTCAAGAAAGTAGAACCCAGAGAACCAAATAACCCCATTAAAAAGTGGGGTTCGAAGCTAAACAAAGAATTTTCACATGAAGAACTTCGGAGAGCTGAGAAACACCTTAAGAAATGTTCAACATCATTAATCATTAGGGAAATGCATATCAAAACAACCCTGAGATTTCACCTCACACCAGTCAGAATGGCTAAGGTCAAAAACTCAGGAGACAGCAGGTGTTGGCAAAGATGTGGAGAAAGAAGAACACTCCTCCACTGCTGGTGGGATTGCAAGATGGTGCAACCACTTTGGAAATCAGTCTGGTGGTTCCTCAGAAAACTGGGCATGTCACTTCCTGAGGACCCTGTTATACCACTACTGGGCATATATCCAGAGGATTCTTCAGCATGCAATAAGGACACATGCTCCACTATGTTCATAGCAGCCTTATTTGTAGTAGCCAGAAGCTGGAAAGAACCTAGGTGTCCTTCAACGGAGGAATGGATACAAAAAATCTGGTATATTTACACAATTGAGTACTATTCAGCCATTAGAAACAATGAATTCATGAAATTCTTAGACAAATGGATGGAGCTGGAGAACATCATACTAAGTGAGGTAACCAAGTCTCAAAAGATCAATCATTGTATGCACTCACTGATAAGTGGATATTAGCCTAGAAACTTTGAATACCCCGGACATAATCCACAAATTAAATGATGTCCAAAAAGAATGGAGGAGTGGCCCCTGGTTCTGGAAAGACTCAGTGCAAGAGTATAGAGGAATTCCAGAACAGGGAAGTGGGAAGGGGTGGATGGAAGAATAGGGGGACGACGGGAGAGGGCTTATGGGACTTGAGGGGAGTGGAGACCCAGAAGAGGGGAAATCATTCGCAATATAAATAAAAAAATAAAATAAAATGGAAAAAAATTTAAGCAGAGTGACTTATATCATTTATTTTATTATTATATATTCAACAAAATAAAAATTTCTTGAAACGTAGATCTAATTTTGTTTAAACATATAAGGCTTTCTTTAAAACATGAAAATAACAATTAGTTTTATATTCATTTTGTTGTGCTTTAAACGGGGTTATATCACATGTAAATTTCCATTTGGGACTAAATCTTTTAATAATCAATTTATTGTTTTGTTTAAACAAAGCCTACACATGTGAGATCCAGTTTCATCCTATGTGATCAGTTTGTACATGGTCAGTGACAATAATTTTGATTTTAAAACATTATAAAATATATATTATCTTAGGAGATTTCCAATGTCAATACTGATGCAGCATGAAAGCATAGCCTTCTCCAATAGTTTTTTCTCTTGAAAATACTTAAAGAGAAAAGTGACTTAAGAACAAACTTTTGGTCTTTGTTAAAATAATAGACTTTGTTTCTGGCTAACTGTGCTGAAACTTCTAACACTTTTGAAATTTTCTAACAAAAGTTCAAGATGTGGACTCCTCAGACTTTTTTTTATTCTGATTTTCTAATTTTGGCCCAGGGTCCTTACTGTTTAAGGGAAGTGACTGGTTCCCTGGAGATGACTCAACAGCCTCCATGACACAGTCTCTCTCTTATAAAAAACTGAACATCTTGGGAGGATGGCCTGAAAGGCTCTGCTATTTTTGGAGCCCAATAATGGGACAGCATCTTAATATGTATGCCTTAACATTGTTGTATACACAGGCGCACATAACTTCTGAGAACTAGATGGAAACATAAATTAAGAAAAAAAAAACCAGATTTTTGTTTTGGCTTGGATTAACTTATAGACAAAAAATAAGTGCTTTTTGACAAAAGCAGTCTTGAAGTATCTTGAATTTATGACAAATCCATTAGCTTACATTTTGTGACTAAAAAAAAATGGAAATGTATTGAGGACTATTGTGTTTTGCCTGTGTTTTGACACAGATTCTTGTGTTTCAATTGGAATACAGTTACTCTCTTTAAAAAAAATTGTTTTTAAAGAAGCCATTTGTTAAATATAGATGTCGTATATAGAGAGAAGTTATATGTATACATATATAAATATAATTTATAGATATAGCTATATTTAATACAATTACTTATACAATTATATTTATAATATAAATATTTACATGATTTTATTTATTATAATTAACTTGTTTTTTCCTAGAATCATGTTTTTGCTGGTAATTTCACCAATTAAATGCCTCCAGGCAACAGGAGGAAATGGGACTTTACATGTAAGTTAACATTTAAATTTAATTGTTAGGTCATAAACTTGGGAAGCTAAGACAGCCAAGTGAAAAAGGAGGGAGTGGATGAAGTCTTCCCTGAATATATATTGCCGACATGTCAAGGACCTCAGACCCATATGGACTTGGAAAATCCTATCCATGCATGTCAAGCTCTGAAATGACAAACCAACTTGGATTCTCACTGTGAATATTGTCAGTGTGTGAAAAACTACCAACCACAGTAACTCCTCCCAGATTTACACACATTGCACAATTTACAGATTGCCACTCTTCAAAGAGAACTCCCACTGAGACTAGATAACTCTGGCTAGCTGTGCTGCACCTATGGAACATGCTGAGGTTTTTTTGCTGCAGGAACTAATTCCATTAAAACACAGTTTACCCAAGCCCCCTGACCCTAGTTTTTCTGTATGTGTATCTGTCCTTTCTCCGTCCTCTCACTGTCCCTGTCAGATTTCTAGAGCTAAACTCTGCAGGATACAATAATGAGCACAATGATAAAAGTGTCTTTGTTTACCATAGCTTTGGGAAACCAAGAGAGTGGAGATGAATTGTCCTGCAAAAGAATTACAGTATTTCCCCTCTGCAAAAATGGAAATTACTGTAAGGGAGAATGCCCTTGTCACTAAAAAGGCCTCCGGATTAATGGTGACTGTCCAAGTTTCCCTGATGAAGGCATCATCTCAAGGCATTGATGATAACAGCTGATGTATTATAAACAACTTCTGATGAGACACATGAAAGTGTTTAACTTTTGATACTGAACACCAGATCTCTAACTTAATTGATAACTTAGGATTTATTTAAGATTCCTCACTAAGTCAACTGGAATTGAGGCAGTGTTTATGGAAATGGGCCAAAGCTAAAGAAACTATTCTTGTCAGTCTCAACCTTAGAAATTATCCTATATGTGGCCTGATGACAAGGCATGTCACTGGAAACCCTCACCTAAAAGTTGGGTGAAGGACAGACCTATAATTCTCCAGCTACTCTGTAAGAGTAAATGCCACTGACAAACATCAAATACCACTTACAAAACTAATGCAATGCTTAAATGTGAACCTTTCAAGTATTTTAATATCTTCTGATGCTACTGACATCTGCTCAGGTAGATAAAGGCTAATATCACTGACTCTAAAAGAATTCAGGAAGTATTTCCTTGAATGAAGCTTCTTTCCTTTTTGAATCTCCATGGCCACAATAGTATGTTAAAGACAAGGCTTCCTATGTAATCTTGAAAATGAAACAATAAAAGTAGTTTGTAACTTCTCAGAGGTAAAGGCAAGTTATCACATGTTTTAGTCTTCTTCATTTTTTATATTGTTGATGTTTGTCCAATTACAATGACTTTATACTCTTTCCAGTTTAATATACTCTACCACTAGATTCTCTTAAAATTTCATTATCCAATTCTCAGGATATAATCAACATTCCATTTTAAGTGCACACATGTGATCTTTACTCCAGTAGCCAACTACATAAAAGAACTCCAGCAACTGGTCATTATCTTGCTGGTTCCTTTGTATTGAGATTAAGGACAATCCAAGCCTTTCTCAGTGGCCCCGATGATGGACAAAGGGAACTTAGTTCTGTATTGTGTCCTTGCCTAGGAATAGACTTGGCAATGCCTAGTGGGACTGGTGGCCAAGGTCTTGAAGAAGATTTTGGTTGGTTCCTGGAACTTGACTTTTACTCCGACAATAGGCTTTATCAGACCTCATTTTGGTTGGCTATAGTGTGCTTGCTTTGTAATGTTCTTGAGATATTCTCTTCCATTTAGCTTCCTTCTGACTGTGTCCCATTATATGATAATTCTTTACTAACAATATCCCATTTCTCCACTAGAAGTAGAATGTAAGACTCTGTACTTAATTAGATTGCTTTCATAGGCCATAAGTTTGTGTAAAACCTCCAGACCCCAAACTTTACTATCTTCTTTATCTTCTCATCCGGCCCTCTCACTTGAGACTCTGTCATTGAAGAACAACCTGCTGATCTAGGTCACTTACCCTTTTACTGTGGGTATTAATTAGGATAACTGTGATCCTTTGGTTTAAACCTTGAATTTTTAATATCCTTATAGAATCTTAAGTCTTTAGGGTGAACATGAGATTGTGGATTGTCAAGAAATAAAGAATTTATTTTAGATAGTTACTTTCTGAGAATTTTAGTCCACGATCAAGGTGAAACTTTTTGTGATGCAGGAATCCCAGCAACTTCTCTTAACAAAAGAACTAAGTTCTTCTATCCTGACACTGGATAGACTGGGGAGAGAGTTAACAAAGGCTGCACCCATCATCATCAAAGAGATTGTTGGAGAAGACATATTACCATCTTTCAGCTCCCACAAAAGATTTCCACAGACAGCTCTTAGGGTTAAAGTGAGTAGAAAAAAATGAGTGTACAGGGCTGGAAATTATCACATTAAAGAATCCAGTTGACATAGAGGAATAATAAAAACACCTTCCCAAACCTAAAAGCTCAAAAGCATCATAGAATCAAGAGAAAAATTACCCAGAGTATGCAAATGTTCAAGAAAATAAGCTTCAGGAAAATGATTGGGGACAGGAAAGAACATGTCCTCTGGGAATGTAGCCATTGAAACTACTTTTAAACTACATTTAAAACTACATTTATAACTACTTCCCAACTACAGCCTATTCTGCCTTTTTGAAAGTTTTTAAAAGGTTTTTGTTTCTACTACTGAGCACTCATTTCTCCCAGCCTAATTCCTTGGTCCAGGCTACTAAAATGCTGGAAATCATAGTACGTGCCCACCAGACTTTGATATTTGCAGATGTAAGGACTGTAAGGATTGTAGATGTAAGTACTAAATAGACCAGTTTGTAGATGGATCATGTCCAAAAATTATTCTGCAAAAACCAAGACTGAACAAATAATTTATTCCTTGTTTGGAAGTTCTTGTAATTTTCTAAATTTTAAAAATTGCATGTCTGTGTAGGTTTGGTTTATATAAAAGTAACTTTTATTTACCCGATGTAACTGCTATCTCTGAGGATTACTGCTGAATAATCTTGCCCTTTTTAGTTCTTTATGAACTCTGGTGGGCTGGTTCAACTTAGCTGTTCTTGCTCAAACACCTCTCCAAGCTGACTAATTCAATCTATTGGCTTCTTGTTGAATCTTTTCTAGTCTCCTGGCTCCTTCTAGTTCTTTGGCTTCAACTGGCCCAAGTCCAGTGCACAGTACCCATTGCTCTGACTTCCTTTGACACCATCAAAAGGGCAAATTAGCATCAAAAGGGCAAATTAGCAACCAACAAATTGGGAAAAGATCTTCACCAACCTTACATCAGATAGTTGGCTAATATCCAATATATATAAAGAATTCAAGAAGTTAGACTCCAGAAAACCAAATAACCCTATTAAAAAATGGAGTACAGAGTTAAACAAAGAATTTTCAACTGAAGAACTTCAGATGGCAGAGAAGCATCTTAAAAAATAATATATATCTAATAAAAAAAGTTTACATAAAAAAAAAACAAAAACAACAACAACAAAAAAAAAGAAAAAGAAAAAAAAAGAAAACACAATCAAACTGGTGAAGGGATTGAATAAAACCATCCAGGATCTAAAACTGGAAATAGAAATAAGAAATCAAAAAGGGAGCCAACCCTGAAGCCAGAAAATCTGGAAGAGACATCAGGAGCTACAGATGTAAACATCACTAACAGAATCTAAAAAATAGAAGAGAGAATCTCAGGCATAGAAGATACCATAGAAGATGGTGACACAATAGTCAAAGAAAATACAAGTGCAAAATGTTCTTTAGACAAAACATCCAGGAAATTCAGAGCACAATGAAAATATCAAACCTAGGAATAATAAATATAGGAGAGAGTGAAGATTTCCTAATATAAGGGCCATTAAACATCTTCAACAAAACCATATAAGAAAACTCCCCTAACCTAAAATAAATGGCCATAAATTTATAAGAAGTCTATAGAACACCAAATAGATAGGACCAGAAAAGAAATTCCTCCCATCACATATTAACCAAAGCACTAAGTACACAGAACAAAAAAAGAATATTAAAAGCCAGACCCTAAGAGAACACTAATACCTGTCCAGGCTACTATAACCAGCAAAATTCTTAGATGGAGAAACCAAGATATTCCATAACAAAACAAATGTTAGACAATATCATTCTACTAATCCAGGCCTATACAGGATAATAGAAGGAAAACACCAATACGAGGAGGGAAAACTACTCCCATGAAAAACTAAAAAATAATCATCTCAAAATAAACATAAAAGAAGAGAACTACAAAAATATATTACCACTTCTAACAACAAAAATAACAGGAAGCAATTATCATTGGTCTTTAATATCTATCAACATCAGTGGACTCAATTCCCCAATAAAAAGACATAGGCTAACAAAGTGGATACATAAACATGACCAAGTATATTGCTACATACAGGAAACTCACATATGTGACAAAGGCTAGAAAAATTTTTCCAAGAAAATGGTCCTAAATATATGCAATAACATAGACTTTCAACCAAAACTTATTAAAAGAAATATGGAAGAACCCTTCATACTCATCAAAGAAAAAAATCCACCAAGATAAACTCTCAATTCTGACAATCTGCACACCAAATAAAACAGCACCCACATTACTAAAAGAAATGATACTAAAGCTAAAAACACACATTGATCCTCACAGAATAGTGGAAGACTTCAACACCCAACCCTCAATGGACTGATAATAGAAACAGAAACTAAACAGATACATAGTGAAATTTTTAAAGATTTTGATCCAAATTAATTCAACATATATCTACAGCACATTTTATGCCAAAACAAGAGAATATGTCTTCTCAGCACCTCATGGTAGCTTCTCCAAAATTGACCATATAATTGCTCACAAAACAGGACTCAACAGATAAAAGAAGATTGAAATAATCCAATGCATTCTATCCAAAATATTCAAAGAATGCAAAAAGTTAGAGTTCAGAAAACCAAATAACCCAATTTTAAAAATGGGGTACAGAGATAAAGAAAGAATTCTCAAGTGAGGGATCTTGAATGTCCAGGAAGCACCTAAAGAATTGTTCAACATCCTTAGTCATTAGAAAAATGCAAATCAAAATGACCCTGAGATTCCACCTTATACAAACCAGAACAGCTAAAACCAAAAACTCAGACATCTTCGTCAGGGTTTCTATTCCTGGACAAAATATTGTGACCAAGAAGCAAGATGAGGAGGAAAGGATTTATTCAGCTTATACTTCCAAGTTGCAGTTCATCACCAGAGGAGGTTAGGACTGGAATTCAAGCAGGTCAGGATACAGGAAGTAATGCAGAGGTGATGGAGGGATGTTACTTACTGACTTGATTCCCCCAGTTTGCTCAGCTTGCTTTCTTATAGAACCCAAGACTATCAGCGCAGAGATGGTAAGACCCACAAGGGGCCCTCCCCCTTGATCTCTAATTGAGAAAATGCTTTACAATTGGAACAAATAGAAGCATTTCCTCAGGTACATCTACTTTCTCTGTAATAACTCCAGCTTGTGTCAAGTTGACACAAAACCAGCCAGTATAATTGACCCTTTGTCAACTTCACACACAAACACATCACTATTAAGCCTCAACCCTTACTTTCTTATTCATCCCTAAGATCTAAATATCTTTAAAACTTCCACGGTCTTTGCAAATTCTTAAAATTTCAATCCCTTTAAAATATCCAATCTTTTTTAATATTCAAAGTCTTTTTACAATTAAAAGTCTCTTAAATGTGGGCTCAATTAAAATACTTTCTTCCTTCAAGGGGAAAAATATAAGGGCACAGTTACAATCAAATGCAAAATGAAACTCCAACTGTCCAATATCTGCGATCCACTCACAATCTTCTGGATTACTCCAAGGGCTTATATCACTTTTCCAGCTCTGCCCCCTTTGTAGCACACACCTTGTCTTCCTGATGTCATTTGGTGATGAACATCAGTAGAAGTGGAAGTTAAATAAAGCCTTTCCTCTCCAACTTGCTTATTGGTCATGATGTTTGTACAGGAACAGAAACCCTGACTAAGAGAGACATCAATGAGGAAAGAGAAACAAGTAGGGGAGGAAAGACTTTACTCAGCTTATACTTCCAAATTGCTGTTCATCACCAAAGGAAGTCAGAACTGGAATGCAAGCAGATCAGGAAGCAGGGACTGATACAGAGACCATGGAGGGATGTTTCTTACTCATTTGCTTCTTCTGCCTTCCTCAGCTTGCTTTCTTATAGAACCCAAGAATATCAACCCAGAGATGGTACCACCCAAAAGAGACCCTCCCACTTGATCACTAATTGAGAAAATACCTTACAGTTAAATCTCATGGAGGCCTTTCCTCACCTAAAGCTCCTTTCTCTGTAATAACTCCAGCTTGTATAAAGTTGAAACAAAATCAGTCAGTACATCAGGGGACAGCAGAGGCAAGGATGCCAAGAAAGAGGAACACTCCTCCATTGTTGGTGG
Source organism: Apodemus sylvaticus (assembly GCF_947179515.1). Lineage (NCBI taxonomy): Eukaryota > Metazoa > Chordata > Mammalia > Rodentia > Muridae > Apodemus > Apodemus sylvaticus. The sequence continues at coordinate 91,015,651 of NC_067474.1, read as the reverse complement.
GGTTGTCAACTGGTAAAACCATTTTGGAAATCAATCTGGTGATTCCTTAGACAATTTGAAATAGTTGTACCTGAAGGCCCAGCTATATCACTCCTGTGCATACACTCAAGAAATATTCTACTAAGGACACGTCATCCACTATGCTAATAGCAGTCTTATTTATAATAGCCAGATGCTGGATACAGCTCAGATGTCTGTCCCTCAATGGAAGAATTGGTATAGAAAATGTACATTTACACAATGAAATACTACTTAGGTAATAAAAAGGACAATACAAATTTTTGAGGCAAATGGATAGTATTAGAAAATATCATCCTGAGTGAGGTAACCCAATCACAAAACAGCACACATGGTATGCACTCACTGATAAGTGGATATTAGCACCAAAACTTGGAATAAACAAGATTCAACTCACAGACCACATAAAGCTCAAGAAGTTGTAAGACCAAAGTGTGGGTACTTGGTCCTTCTTAGAAGAGGGCACAAAATGCTCACAGGAGCAAATGTGTTGAGACAAAGTATTGAGCAGAGACTGAAGGAAAGTCCATCCAGAGACTGTCCCCACCTGACGATCCACCCCATATACAGTCAGTAAATGCAGACACTATTGTGGATTCCCAGAAGTGCATGCTGAGAGTAGCCTGATATAGCTGCCTCCTGAAGAGCTCTGCCAGGGCCTGACAAATACAGAGACAGATGCTTGCAGCCAATCTTTGGACTGAGCAACAGGTCTCAAATGGAGGAGTTAGACAAAGGACTGAAGGAGCTGAAGGGATTTGCAGCCCCATAGGAATAACCATGATACAAAAAGGAAGGCCAAAGCATAGATAGTTCAACCCCACTTAGAAGAAGGAACAAAAAATCATGGTAGGTAGATGGAGGGAAGGACCTGGGTGAGAGAGGGGCTGCCAAGTATTCAATACTGATGAATAGGGGGAGAGGATCAAATATGGGAAGAGATAGGAGAGAAATCCAGAGGAGAAGGAAAAGAATTATGTAGAACTGGGGAGTGGGGAATGAGGAACCACTAGAATATCCCAGACCCCAGGAAGGCAAGAGTCTCCCAGTGGACATGACATTAATCAAAATACCCAACAACAGGGAGATATAACCTGAAGAGACTACCCCTAATTGATAGACATGGCCCACAGTAGAGGGATGGGACCACAATTGTTACTATCTAAGGGAAACCAGGGGACATAAAATGGAGCAGGGACTGAAGACAAGGCCATCCAGATAAAGCCCCACCTTGGGATCCACCCTATCTTTAGAGCCAACTCTATTGCTGATGATAATTAGTGCTTGCAGACAACAGCTTGTAAGGCTGTCTTCTGAGAGGTTCTACCAACACCTAAGAGAGATATAGCCAACCATTGGACTGAGCCCTGGGGATCTCAATAGAAGAGTTAGGAGAAGGACTGAAGGAGCTTAAGGGAATTGCAACCCCAAAGGAAGAGCAACAATATCAACTACTGGGATCACTTAGACATCCCAGGGACAAAACTACCAACCAAATTGTATACATCTGTGGGTCCATAGCTCCCACTATATGTGTAGCAGAGAACTGCCTTATCTGACAATGGGAGAGGAGGCCCTTGGTCCTGTGGAGGCTTGTTGCCCCAGTGAAGGGTGATACTAGAGGGGTGAGGCAGAAGTGGACAGTTCTTTAGGGAACACCCTCTTAGAGGCAAAGGAGAAGGGGATGGGATGGGAGAGTTGTAGAGGGGAGACTGGAAAAGGAGACAACATTTGAAATGAAAATAAATATAATAATCAATAAGAACAAAAACAAAAAAAAACCATCATACACCAAGAGTGTCTATGGATCACGAAAACTCCAATCCTTTAGAAAATGTAGATGCATTTTCTAAATTATAAATAATAATTTAATTTTTATTAGCAATTCATTGATAAATATCTTAATTAAAATTAAAATGTAAATCCTGTGAATATTGTATGATTTGCTATTGTAATACAATGCAAGTATTTCAAGAATAGTTGACATGTAATAGAGCAATACTTACAGAACTGAGTCTGTTAGCAGCATTGATCCCCACACAGGTTTGCTACTGCTTGTCACCTATGTAATACTGACACAATGTGCCACCTCTTACTCAGTCATGGGCCCCATGACATTTTGATTCATTCTCCTAGTCTTTGAATTTAAACACCACGATAAAAGCGGCCTGAATCCAGAACATAAATTAGTGAAGAATTAATCAGTCTTGGAAAGGTATTAAACAGTCTGCTAGTTCCTTGGCATTTCAAGATTCTTATCCAATAAAATGTATTCTTGATGCATGATTTGCATTTTGGTATTCATTTAATTGGAATAAAATTTGCAATTTTGTAGCAATAAATGTATTACATGTCATTGTTAAAATCTATGATTATACTCCAACACATTATACATTGTGGGTTGTCCTGTATGTCAGTGACTTGACTTCAACCAACAAATATTTTCACTTCCCCACAGGTTCCTGTCTTTGAACATATGAATATCCTGACCGCTTTTGGTGTGGAGATTTCTATTTTAAAAGAGATCTTTTAAGTTTAGCTTTTCTCTGCATTGTAAATGTTAGCCCTAAGAGCTAAATGCAGCACTTAATTCTCTCTCTTGGAATTCCCTACTCATAGTATAAAATGCCAAAGCTAGTAGGTAGAATGCTAAGAAACACAGGCCTTAAAATGGTATGAGTAATATCATCATCACTATCAGGCAATAATTGGCATTTATTCCAGAAGATGAGCAAATGTACACAATTATAATCAAAAATGAAGATACTTCTGATTTCAAAGTTTATGCAAGCCTTTATTGCAGTGGATGGCAGTTGATTGAAAAAAAAAGTGTCCCATAGTTGAGAGCAAGAGCTAACAACATCAGGTCTGTCAAAGACTTTAAAATAGCAGTTTTAAGAATGCTCCCGTTGAAGGGCAGGAGGCTGATAGTGCTTGGCTTCCTCCTTTATTTTTGTGCTACATGTTCACCTCTGCCTTGAGGCTGAGCTGGAATGATATTGAGAGGAGAAAACTGGACTCCTGGTTATGACTTTGCTTGCCTGGCCATCTCATTCCCTCCTGCATCTAACTCCAGCTTCACTGCTACAGGTCACAAACAATAGCTGAAACTATCCTATTCCTGGGACCATTCCTGCAGTTCTGGAGAGCTCTCTCTCTGTCTCTGTCTCTCTGTCTCTCTGTCTCTCTGTCTCTGTCTCTGTCTCTCTCTCTCTCTCTCTCTCTCTCTCTCTCTCCATCTCTCTCTCTCTCTCTTTCTCTCCTCATATATGCTATGTTACACTTCCACTTTAGCTCCTAATTAATCTGAAATAAAATTCTGTTTAAAACAAAACTTCTGCTGTCTATAAATAATTTTATTCTTTATATCTATTTCATAATATCTTGTAAGCCACTAGTTCAGGGTGGATTAGCCTGCCCTCACGTTTTTGAGAACCTAACAAGCACTATGAGAAAATATCTATCATTTTCAAAGATACTCCAATACCCCCATATTGCCATGATTCATTCATTGTTCTAATATCTGAATATGAAATTTGAGTGTCACATTTTCCTGAGCTAATTCATATTATTCACTTGTGGAAATTAAAATTACCCCCATAGCTCTCCCTCACTAAAGTTTACCTCAATAACTTAGAAGATCTTGAGAGCAAAAACTACTAGTAAGATCTGAGCTAAAATAAATATGTTCTGTGTGTCCCTACATCTGCCTTCACTTGGCAATCACATGTTCTTTTACCAATTATTTAAATATAGTTCTTGTTCTAAGATATGTACATTTCATGACCTTAACATCATGCAATCTACACAAAGGTCAGAGTATAGCTTAATTAACTACAGTATTAAAGTTGTGGAGTCATGGCTTATATTTGAACTATGTAAGCATTCCATCTTTCAAACCATAGACCAGGAATTCTAAACACAATTAGAAAATGTGTGTCACATGAACACAGAGATGTTCTGTCTCTTCCTGGTGCCTCACTCCATCCCCCAACACTTTCAAAATACTACCCCAGCTCCATTTAATCTTTGGCTATGGGACTCACAAGCTGAAACCTCTCAGAGGACAGTTATACTAGGATCCTGATTGTGAATCTAGGTTGACAGATACAAATATCCCGACTTCCTTTCATATATGAGAAGTAGAAGGTATCTCCCAGGGACCCAACACACCCTGGCACCTCAAGTCACTGCAGAACTAGTAAGTCCTCTCCTTCTGAGGCCAGACAAGACAGCCCAGTTAGGGAAGCAGGATCAACAGGCAAGTGACAGAGTCATGTTAAGCCCCTGCTTTAGCTGTTAGGGGATAAGCATGAAGACCAAACTGCATATCTGCTACATATATGCAGGGGAGGGGAGCTTTGATCGGGATATAAAGTGAATAATATAAATGAATTAGTCAAAACAAATAAAATAAAAATTAAAACAAAGAGAGAGAGAGAAAGGAGAGAGAGAGAGAGAGAGAGAGAGAGAGAGAGAGAGAGAGAGAGAGAGATGATTCAGTTGGCATCCAGAGTTTCAAAAACAGCACATTTAGTGTATCTAGTGATACACTAGAGGGAAGGTTTGAAGGTTCAGACACCTGAATACTCTGCTGCTCCCTATGGCACACTTAGTGAAGAGGCTACAGTTGTTCCCTTTAATTTCCTGTGCTTCTGTTTCCTCTTTTATGTTCTCTTGCAACTTTGGCTGAATTCCTCCCTAATTTAGCTTCCAAATCATTTGACTATGCAAAACATTCAATTCTTCTTAATTTATCAAAGTTCTCACTTTGCCCACTAACTGATAAATTTAACCATATTAAGTGGGAACAACATCTAATTCCTCAAGCCAACACATTATATATTCATGCAGTGTTTGTAACAGGGTAAATCGGAGAGGTTCCCACAAGATAGAACAGACCTTTAGAACACAAACTTCTGAATAAGCAGCCATATCTGCATTCTCTGCTTTTGGTTGTTGCCTTTTGTTTTGTTTTGTTTTGTTTTGATTTTATATTGTATTCTTCTCTGATATATTCCATTCATACTTCAGTTTTCTCTTCCTCACTTCCCTGCCCCCAGGACCTTCATTCCCCCTCCCTCTCCCCATATCCAGACCCTGTCAACCTCTTCTCAGAAAAATAAAAGACCACCCAGGGACATCAACCAAACAAAGCATAACAACCTATAGTAAGACCAGGCACATATTATCACATCAAGGCTGAACAAAGCAACTCAGTAGAAGGAAAGGGCTCCACAGGCAGGAAAAACAGTCAGAAACAGCTCCTGCTCCTGCTGTTAGGATTGCCACAATAACACCAAGCTATTTAGCAATACCATATAGAAAGAGTACTAGATCAGATCCTTATAACTCCCTGATCTCTGTGAGTCACCGTTGAGTCCTGGCCAGTTGATTTTGTGGGCTCTGTTTTTTGTGGTGTCCCTGACCATTCTGGCTCCTCCTCTTCTTTCTCTCCCTCCTTTGAAGGTCTCACCATGCTCTTTCTAAGTTTTTGCTGTTAGATGCTGTACCTTATCATATCAGTTTCATGATTAAATCTCTCTGATCTCCTAGATGAAGATTCTGCTAGGCCCTAGTCTCCGAACATTCTGTACCATGACAAAGGTAGATAGATAGACGGTTTCACAGCTGGTCTTGTATCCAGATCCCTCCATTTGAAGCCTTGCCTGGTTATAGAAGATGGCTGGTTCAGGCTCAGTGGACCTGTTCTTAGAATTCTTTGCTACAGTTACTCTTGTATTCTCCATGGAGTTTCTATATTGTCCTCAAAATGTCCCCCAAATCTAGTCATTTTTCCTAATATTTTCTCTCCCTCCCAACCCAATCTGTCCATCCCACATCCCACTCACTCCTAGTCTATCTTCAAATATATTCTATTCCCCTTACCAGAGAGATTCTTTCTTCCCCCTAAACAGATGAATGGATAAAACAAAATGTGATACGCAATTTACACAATGGAGTATTAGTCAATAGTCAAATGTTAAAAAAACAATATATACAATTTGCAAATAACTAGAAAATAATCAGCCTGAATGAGGTAACCTAGATTCAGAAAGACAAAGATGGTATATATTTACTTGTAAGCAAAAACTGACTATAAATTTTAAGTGTTCCAAAATCGATAAAGGAACAGAGTGCTTATTTTGAAGAAACAACCAACATGCAGGAGTCAACCAATCTCCAAAATGGCAGGCCTTCTATATGGAACTGGGGGAACTCCTTAGAAGGATTAGGTAATCTAAAATTGCATTGGTTAGTACTAGAGGTCATTAGTCTTCCTTCCTTCCTTCCTTCCTTCCTTCCTTCCTTCCTTCCTTCCTTCCTTCCTTCCTTTCTTTCTTTTTCTTTCTTTCATTCCTTCATTCTTTCTTTCTCTCTCTCTCTTTCTTTCTTTCTTTCTTTCTTTCTTTCTTTCTTTCTTTCTTTCTTTCTTTCTTTCTTTCTTTCTTTCTTTCTTTCTTTCTTTCTTTTTGTTTTTTGAGACAGCATTTCTCTGTGTAGCCCTGACTGTCCTGGAGCTCACTCTGTAGACCAGGCTGGCCTCAAACTCAGATATACATCTGTCTCTGCCTCCCAAGTGCTCGGATTACAGGCATGAACCAAGTCTTCATTTCTATGCCATGAACGTTTAACCATAGGATGAGATAAAACTTCCCAGCACAGAAGAGTCATCTTTGAAGTAAGATGTTTCTCCATTTTTGTGGTTATCCCAAGACTGTTCTTTAGGAAGGGGATTTATGAATTTGTTTCTGGATTTTATGGCCTGTTCCCTGGAGCTAGTCACTATGACTTTCTTTTCATAATCAAGCCTGGTCCTTCAATGAAAACAAATTCAGTTTATACCATATATTCAAAAGTAAAAAAATGATCATGCTACAATCCACAGACCTGGAGAGGAGGGTTTAAGGAAGAATGCAAGAATCAGGACCCAACATTTTGCTCCATACCAGAAACCCACCTCACTGATGAAGACAGACAATACCTCAAAGTAAAAGGCTGCAGAAAAATTTTCCAAGCAAATGGTCCCAAGAAACAAGCTGGAGTAGACATTCTAATATAGAATAAAATTGACTTCCACATACAGTTATCAAAAAAGATAAGGAAGGAGACTTCATACATACCAAAGGAAAAATCAACCAAGAAGCACTCTCAATTCTGAATATCTATGCTCCAAATGCAAGGGCACCCAAATTCATAAAAGAAACTTTACTAAAACTCAAAACACACAGTGCCCCTCACACAATAATAGTGGGAGATTTCAACACCACACTCTCCTCAATGGACAGATCATGGAAACAGAAACTACATAGAGAAACAGTGAAACTGACAGAAGTTATGAACCAAATGGATTTAACAGATATCTATAGAACATTTTATCCTAAAACAGAAAAATATAGCTTATTCTTAGCACCTCATGGTACCTTCTCCAAAATCAGTCACAAAATACGCCTGAACATATACAAGAAGATTGATAACCCCATGCAGCCTATCAGATCACCACATACAAAAACTGGTCCTCAAAATCAACAAAAATATTAGAAAGCCCAAAAGCATGTGGAAGCTGAACAACACTCTATTCAATGATAACTTGGTCAAGGAAGAAATAAAAAAAAAAAAGAAATTAAAGACTTTTTAGAATTTAATGAAATTAATCCATTGCATATGGAAACTTATGGGACACAATAAAAGCTGTCCTAAGAGGAAAACTCATTCTTCTGAGTGCCTCAAACAAAATACTGGAGAGAGCATACACTAGTAGCTTTACAAAATATCTGAAAACTCTACAAAGAAAAAGAAGCAAATACACCCAAGAAGAGTAGATGGCAGGAAAAAAATCAAGCTCAGGGCTGAAATCAACCAAGTAGAAACAAGAGTAACGATATAAAGAATCAACCAAACTGGGAGCCAGTTCTTTGAGAAAATCAACAAGATAGATAAATCCTTATCCAGAATAATCAGAGGGCCCAAAGACAGTATCCAAATTAGAAAAATTAGAAATGAAAAGGGATACATAAGAACAGAAATCCACCTAAGTGACCCCAAAAATTCCACCAGAGAACTCCTAAACCTGATAAACAACTTCAGCCAAGTGGCTGCATATAAAATTAACTCAAACAAATCAGTGGCTTTCCTCTCCTCAAAGGAGAAACAGGCTGAGAAAGAATTTAGAGAAACAACTCCCTTCACAATAATCACAAATAATATAAAATCCCTTCATGTGACTAGAACTAAACAAGTGAAAAATCTGTATGACAAGAACTTCAAGTCTCTGAAGAAAGAAATAGAAGATCTCAAAAAATGGAAAGATCTCCCATGCTCATGGATTGGCAGGATTAATATAGTAAAGATGGCCATCTTGCCAAAAGGAATCTACAGTTTCAATGCAATCCCCATTAAAATTACAAATCAATTCTTCATAGAGCTGGAAAGAGTAATTTGCAAATTCACCCGGAACAACAAAAATCCAAGATAAAAACAAACAAACAAACAAAACTATTCTCAACAATAAAAGAACTTCAGGCATGTCCTTCGTGTGTTCCTCTACCAGCATCATGACTAGTGATTTTAAATCCAAATCTTGTTTTTCTGGTGTAATGGGATATCCAGGACATGCTGTTAAAGGAGAATTGGGTTCAGATGCTGCCATATTGTCTTGATTTCTGTTAGCGATGTTCTTGTGTTTGCCTTTTGCCATCTAGTTCTCACTGGTGTTAGCTGGTCTTGTCAATGCTGGACTCACCAATGCAAGCTGCCTCTTCCCAGGTGGCCTCTGGTGCACAGCTGACCTCCTGCACTGCCTGGAGACAGGGTGCTGCAGCCCAGGCTGTTCAGATCTGAAGCAGACACCTGAAGGCTCCTTCCTGGGGCCTGCTGGACTCACCAGAGCACACTGACTCCTCCCAACCGGCCTCCTGGGTGCCCCTCTGGCCTCTTGCAGGGCCTGGAGATGTGGTGTTGTAGCTCAGGCTGTTCTGGATTCTGAAGCAGAGATCTGAAGGCTCCAGCCAGAGGCCTTAGGACTGGAACCTAAGCTCTGTGGTGCTGACTCACTGGAGCAAGCTGTGTGCTCCCAGTCTGCCTCTGGGTGCACACCAGGACTCTTGCACTTCCTGGAGACTGGGTGCTGTGGCCCACGCTGTTCAGATCCTTTTTATAAAGTTAATCATTACCTCCATTGATATCTCAAATGATATTCTACTTCTTGGTTACTCCTGCACAAATCCCCCCATCCCACATCTGCCCTTTCTGCCCTCTCTGCTCTCTACTGCCTCTATAATTGTCCTCCCCCAACCAACCACCCTCTCCGGCACCACTGCTCCTGTATCCCCCTATGTTCCTTTATCAAACCTCCATAAGACCAAGGTTCTTCCCTCCCATCAACGTCAGACAAGACTATTCTCTGCTACATATGCAGCAGGAGCTGTGGATCCCTCCATGTATACTTCTTGGTTGGTGGTTTTGTCCCTGGGAACAGTGGGTGGTCCAGCCAGCTAATATTCTTCCTATGGGGATGCAATCCCTGTCTGTTCTTCCAGTCTTTCAATAAAAAGTTTCAAAAATGGTTTTACCATAGAGCTTTGGCAAACTGACTATGGTTCCCGATCTTCAATCTTCTAATTTTAAATTACTGTCTCTATTTTTTTTTTTTTTTAATCTAAATGGCCTAGTTCACACGTTTGCAGACATTGTGCTGTCTAGTCTGGTTTTATGTCAACCTAACACAAGTTATAGTTGTTAAGAAATAAAAAACTTCATTTGAGAAAAGGGCTCCAGCAGAATGTCATGGGGGGGGTCAGCCTGCTGTGCATTTTCCTCACTATAGACCAAGCTCTGTATGTCATAAGAAGGCAACTGAGAAACCGTGGGTAAAAAAACCACTAAGCAGAATCTCCTTTATGGCTTTTGCTTCCAGTCTTAATTTTAGGTTTCTACCCTCTTGAGTTCCTTTTCTGACTTCCTTTGATGACTATAATGGTGGATTGTGGTGCAGAAATGTAAGCCAAAATAAACTGTTTCCTCCCCATATTGCTAGAAATGATATTTTTCTCTAGCAATTGATACCCTAAGGTAAGTATCTTCTGACTTCTTTTGCCTATATGATTGAACTATTAGATTATACCAAGAATATATATGAATTGGTTAATAAATCTAGTCATCTATACTAAATAGTTTTCTTTTTATTCATAATCACTCTTATGAAATATCACTATCATGAGGTTTCAGTTTGCATTGCACTAAGGCAAAATTACATTATATGTCAACTACATGGACTTATACATTTTTCTTGATTTTTAGAGGGATATTTTTTTCTTGAATTACTTTAATAAATTTGTTTTATATCACATCTACCCCTTTCTTGTTAGTACATTGATATTTTTATGATGGCCTGATAATGTTCTTTCTAAATTTTGAAATTAAGCTCACTATCATACCTGTCATATCCTCCCTTCAAACCATCCCATGTTCCAATACCCTAATCTTCTTTTCAAGTTTATGGTACCTTCTTTCTTAATTTTTGCTACACACAAACAAACACATGCACATACATTTTGCTACATAGAAACCTGAAACCCATACATACACACTTACTTTTCTGGGTGTGTCTGTATGTGTGCATTCCTCTAAATGGCTATTTTTGGTTTTCAACTTGACTATATCTGGAACAAACTATTATCCAGAATTGGAGGGCTCACCTGTGATCCAGATAGTTTTTTTTTTTAAAGATGTATTTATTAGTATATGTAAGTACACTGGTGCTGTCTTCAGATACTCCAGAAGAGGGAGTCAGATCTCATTATAGATGGTTGTGAGCCACCATGTGGTTGCTGGGATTTGAACTCAGGACCTTTGGAAGAGCAGTCAGTGCTCTTAACCACTGAGCCATCTTTCCAGCCCCTGTGATCCAGATTTTGAGGCTGGAAGACACAAGTTTCTGACCTGGATCTTGGTTTGGTATTCTTGAGGCATAGTGGCCATGAAAAGCTTAGGCACAGGTAAGGTAGCACAAGCCTTTAATTCCAGGAGACTGAGGAAAGGAGAACTCGGAGCTCAAGATCAGCCTGGAATAAGGCAAGTCCCAGATCCAGGCATGTTGGTCTACACCTTCTTCTGGAGGCCTACATAAAGACACTGGAAGAAGGAAGATTTACTCTTCTTTGATTGTTTGCCCTATTTGAGAACACATTTGTTAGAACCTTCTTCTACAGAAGAACAGCTTAAAAAACTAGCCTTTTGGGACTGAGCAACTACTAGATTCTTGGACTTCCTGTCCACAACAACCTACTGTTTGGTTAGTTGTACTACAGACTGTAAGTCATCACAATAATTTACCTCAGTATAAAGATGTAATCCATAAGTTCTCTGACTCTAGAGAATTCAAAGACTATTCCTAAATATATAAATTCAACTGCTCAGTCTGCCCAATGATACTTATATATTTATGTTTTCAATTATGATTTCTTTAGTATTTGAAAACCTATTGGTGTGGTCTTCCCTCTGAAAGTCTATTTCTCCTGCTCTCAACAATCCTTTATTGATTATACTTTTTTGTTTAAAGTCATTGCTTATATGGAATTATTTTTTCTACCGATTACAGTAAAATATTCTAAAAAGATATTAGAATCAGCCTCTCAACTTCTAAAATAAGTGTGTCAGTGTTTTAATTGAAGCTTGCTGAAATCTGGATATTAATTAGAGAATAAATGGATAAGACAACAGCACTGACACATCCTATTCATCATCAGGAATTTCTTTCTTTAAAATTCCTCAGGGGCATTTTGTAATTTTCAGTTAGAACCTTTCATAATAGACCATAATCAATTCTAAAATGTTTGCCAGCATTGTAGGTGGAATTGTTTATTTTAGTTTTCAATTATTTCATATAAATACTTGTATAAAGACCTAGTGATCTTTTCCTAATAGGCCTGCTGTGATGATTTATGTCAATTGTCACTTTGACAAGATTTACAATATAACACTGAAGACAAATATTTTGACATGTCTGTGGAGGATTTTGTAGATTGGGTTAATTGAGCAGAAAAGACATACCTGTTAGCCATAGATATAATATTTTATAAAACTTCTCCATTTTAGTTAAACAGGCAGTTTTTTTTTTTTTTTTTAGATTCTTGCCTTCCAAGACCCATTGACTCTTTGAAATAGGTAGCCATGAAAGATGTTCATTGGTTGTTTTACATTTTGTATCACATTTTACAGCATATTTCCCAGGCTCCCCTTAACATCAGTAAACTTTGAGCTAAAAAAATGAATGTTATTTGGGCCTTCTTTCACTCTACTTTTCCTACCCAATAATATGCTATGCTTAAAAATACACTACAGAGGGATCGTCACTGTACAAATCAGAGCCAGAGTTTCTGATTTAGAGATGGTTCTTAGACTAGGGACACCACACAGATATTTCCCTGAATAAAGCCCATGTTCTCATTGAATCATTTATCTTTCATCTGTTGTCTTCCCTCAATGACCTTATCCCACTCTATAAATAGACCACAGCATCACAGCTAGCTCCCTAGCCTATATATAAAATAGCACCAATATTAACCACTCTCTCCTTCCCACTCTACTACTACTGTAGATGTAGTATGATCAGCTGCTTCATAGCCCTACTAAAATGCCTTCCAAACCACAATATATAGTGTCCCTTTTACCTGAAAACCAAGATAAAACTGTCTTCCTTCATGTTCCCCTGTCATGAGTTTTGTCACAGAAAAGAGAAAAATATTAACACAGGTAATAAATACCAAAGTTGAGGATTTGACCATTTAGTTCTTAGTCATTAAGAACTGGTTTGGGGGATGAATTTGTTAAATTTGAGTTAGATGAACCAGAGAATGCTGTAATCTGATCTAAGTGTATAGTGATTTTTGTCCTCTAGAAGACCAGAATGTAAAGAGATCTACAGAGAATAGATGCCTAGTGTATGTGTTTTCAGACAAAACCAGGAACTGTATCAGGGGTTGTGCCAAAAGACTTTTGAGGTATACTCTAGTAAAGATTTTAGTGCATTTTTCTTCTGTCTTGAGAATTTAAATGATGCTGAATTAAAAAGAAATGGAAAACAAGACTATAGTAGATGGGGTTTCTAGTGCTGTGATCAAAACCAAGTCAAGGAGCAAAGTGTTTATTTGGCTTACACTTCCGCATCATTGTTCATCATTAAAAAAAGTCAGAAAAAAAAGCTGGGTGGTAGTGGCACAGGCCTGTAATCCCAGCACTCTGGGCAGCAGAGGCAGGCGGATTTCTGAGTCTGAGGCCAGCCTGTTCTACAGAGTGAGTTCCAGGACATCCAGGGGTATACAGAGAAACCCTGACTTGAAAAAAACCAAATCAAAAAGAAAGAAAGAAAGAAAGAAAGAAAGAAAGAAAGAAAGAAAGAAAGAAAGAAAGAAAGAAAGAAAGAAAGAAAGAAAGAAAGAAAGAAAGAAAGAAAGAAAGAAAGAAAGAAAGAAAGAAAGTCAGGACAGGAATTCAAATAGGACAGGAACCTAGTCACAGAAGCTAATGCAGGGGCCATGAAGGGGTGATGCTTATTAGATTTCTCTCCATGGCTAATTCAGCCTGTTTTCTCTTAAAACCTAGTACTCAAGGGATTGGACCATCCACAATGGGCTGGACCCTTCTCCATCAATCACTAATTAAGAAAATGTCCTACAGGCTTGCCTATATCCAAAGTTTATGAAGGTATTTTCTTAAGGTCTTTCCTCTCAAATATCTTTAGCTTATGTCAAGTTGAGGTAAAACTATCCAACACAAGGGCATACACTCAGAAAATCTCATATCCTATCGGAAAGCTGAATATCTTTGCATATCCATATTGATTACTGCTCTATTTATAACAATGAAATGGAAATTGCCTAGATGCCCCTTAAAAGTAATGAACAGTTAAAACGTGGTATACCACACAAACGAAATACTATTCAGCTAAAATAAAAAAACAAAATTTGCAGCAGATATGGATTGAATTATAATGCATAAAATTAAATGAGTTCATTCAAAAAACAAATTACAAATAAGCATATTCTAGATTACAATATATACTTGTTTAAATATGAACAGCTACAAGTGTGGATATTGCATAATATTTAGAAAAGGGGCAAAGAAAAGGTAATATTAGGGAAGAGGCAAGATAAAATGCAAGCAAAAGCACACATGAGTCATGGAAAACAATAAAAAGGTGATTGGTTTTCTTATTTCAAATTGGTTGTAATTTTTCTTTCGTTATGGTGATAAATCCATGAATTGTTATTGACAGTGAAAGTGTAAAACTTTTTGCAAAGCTCTGTGGAAAGAAAATGGCTATTGTAAATTTATAGAAGATAACTGAGATACATAAAATTTGAGACTGGGAAAGTATCTTTTGCAAGTGGTTACTGAAATCTAGCTTGTGATTTGTGTGGGTGTCTGTGTATATGTTTTCATGTGTGTTCATTACAATAAATTATTTTTATACTGAAAATAAATAAATGAAGCAATTTCTTATGTAAAGTCAATCTCAGGATAATATACCATTCGGGCTGTGTCACGATTATTGCTAAGCGCTTTATCAAGGTCTATCGTGAAAGAAAACAATAAGTAACAAAGGATATGAAAATGTCTTGCTCTCTAGACAAAAGAAAAAAACAAAAGCTTCAGGTTAGGCTAATATAAAAAATAATCTAGCATTTTTAAAGAGATTGACATACTAGAAATACCTCCTGCACTGCTCTGCTTTCATGGAGCAATGACACTACCCACTAAAGATATCATCTAATGCAAATTTGAAATAATTTGAAAGGAGAAAATGAACTCAAAATGGCACTATCGTTGAAAAGATTTCATGTTTTAAACATCCACTTATGGAAGGGTTTCCCCAGGGTTGGCAAGGAATGCGTACAAGAGCCAACAATTATGTGGTTCATGTGAGTCACACTCCATCTTTAGCTGTCAGCTACATCTTTTGGTATGGATAGTACTAACACTTTAGGTATGACAGATGAAAAATTGAGGTAGTCCTGGAATCTGGAATCGTAGATTCAGAGAGTCACTGAGGCTAGCAATATGTAAGAGGGTCAGATTCCTTTTAAGGAGACTCAAGGATTTATTATTTAGCTATGAAAAAATTATGTGGAAACTTCTGGATGAAAAATCCTAAGATCAGGGGATAAAAACTGAGAAAGTTACATATAGGGTTGCCCAGAGTCAGATAATGTGTGGAAAGGCTGGCTCTACTCATGTCCTTTGGGGCACAGATATTTTTATCACATTCCCCAGGTGCCACACATTGAGCTGTTGGACTCTTTTCTGGTTTGCCTTCAGTCTTCCTTTGGTTTGATATTTTATTTGAATACCTTCATTCTTCTCCTTTGAAGTGGAAATGTTTGCTATGTGCCATTGTACATTGGAACTGTATATCTTGTTTACACTTCAGAAGGAGATCACAGTTAAGAAACTGTGTTAAGTTTCAGAAAAGACTTAGATTTAGCAATTTAAAATTCTTACAAAAATGTTACAGACTACGGAGAGTATTTATTTATTTTTTTGTGCAAATGCACTTGACTGGTGCCTGCCCAGGTGAGAAGAAGGATTTGAATATATTGGAACTGGATTAAAAAATAACTGTGAGACATCACATGAACAGACACTACTTTTAACCACAGAGCCATCTGTCCAGATCTGACTATGAGGCCTTTTAAATAGGGCATATTGAAATAATTGAAATAATTTTTTAAATTATGATATGGCCATAAGCTTATAGGACAGAGGTATGAAGCTGTGGCTTTAAAATGACATAGTTAAATACTGACAAGGGAGGACCTGGGGTGGTTTGATGTGATCAAAACAAACCTCTGCATATATGCATATATATATAAAGGAATTTGCCAATAACGCTAATTGAGATGTGTCAACATTGAATCAATTTCTAAGAAAAGTGCAGTGCAACATGTGACCCACTATTCTGTTTGCCTTTCACCACAGCCTGACCTGCTTTGGTGTGTCCTTTTACAGTGTCAGCAGGAAGCTTATAAAACTTTTAGCAAAATAAGTCCTCCCTCCCTTAATCAGTTTCTCATAGTTATGATTTAGCTAAAAGCACATTTAATATTCTACTACTACGTGTGAGTATTGCTGGGAGGCTTTTCATAGACGATATCATTAGGATAAGTAAAGTCAACTATATCACTAATGTGCTCTAGAGGCTTATCAAAATTTTATAGCAAAAATTTAAATCTTTATCTGTGAACTTGATATAATCTATAACCATCTGGAAAATGGACTTCTGGTAGAATATTTTGATTATGTTAATTGGTAAGGAAAATCGTATATTAATTTCAGAAGGGACCATTCCCTGGTAAAGGGATCTTACACTATGTAAAGTGTAGATAACAAATGGAACAGTAGTATAATTCATTGCTCTTTGTTCCTGATTTGCTGAGTGATAGTTCCAGAAGATTCTAGCCCTTGCTGCCTGACTTCTGGCCAAAATAGGCTATAAAGGGAACCATGAGCTAAAATAAACCCTTTCCCCCTTAAGTTGTTTGTATCAGACCATAATTTAACAGAAACCAAAAAAGAAACTGATGTAGGGTCTCTTCTGATTCTCAGAGAAATCATACTGGGGGTTTAAATCTTTTCAACTTTTCATATCTGTAAAGAATATCACTTGGTGATAAAGCACAGAATTAAGTTTATTTCCTGAGAGGACTTTGAAGTAGCTCTTAATAATTGTTTATCTAAATGTCTCCAGGTTACCTTTAGTTTTGGAAGACAGGGAATTCCACTGGATATGGAGTTCTGTTTGACAGGCTTTCTGTTGTTTTGTTTTGTTGTTTTATTCTACTCTTCAAAGTGCTTGAGTGATTCATTATGTCCTTCATGCTTTCACTTGAGATATGTATAGTCTCTTCAGTTATCTTCAAAGAGTAATTTGCTGTTTTGTCCTGTATGCTTTCAAAATCAGCTATTCATGTTCACATCTCCTCTGTAGAATTAGGATTATAAATTCATAGATTTTCATATAAGAACTTAGGAGCAGATGACATTTTTAATCTTTCATGTATGCACTAGCTGCTGAGTCATTATTTTGCCATGTGTCATCTGCTGCTGTGTTTTCTTCTGGAGGCTTCATGTCCTGGAGAGCACACAATCTCTGCCAGTCCATGTTCGAGTTCACTGACATTTTTTCTGCTGTTGGGGCTATTCCATCCACTCTTCATATCAAACAATTTATACATTTTTATTCTCAAAAATTTATGATTTTTTTAAAAATATTTTTATTTCTGTTTTGAAATATTTCACCTTATATACTGCAATCCTTAATTTACTCATTTCTTCATTATTCATTATTTAATGATGGCAACACTATCTCTGAAAATCTTGACTTCTAGCCACTAAACTGGAAGTATACCTGTGGTAGATACCACTGATATTATTATTAATTTTTAATTATTTGAATATGACCAAAGGCATATTCCATGATCCTAATGCCCCAAATTCATTGGCCATTTTCTTTATTATTATTATTATTATTATTATTATATATTCTTTATTTACATTTCAAATGATTTCCCCTTTCCTGGTTTCCCCCACCCCGAAAATCCCATAACTGATTTCTCCTCCCTCTGTTCACCAACCACTTCCACTTCCATGTCCTTGTATTCCCCTACACTGCTGCATCTCCATTGAGCCTTTCTTGGACCAAGGGCCTCTCCTCCCTTTGATGTCCAACAAGGCTATCCTCTGCTGCCTATGTGTCAGGAGCCATGGGTAACACCATGTGTGCTATCTGGTTGATGGTTTTGTCCCTGGGAGCTCTGGGAGTACTGGGTGGCTCAGATCATTCTTCCTCCTATGGTGCTGCAAACCCCTTTAACTCCTTGGGTCCTTGCTTTCTCTAGTTCCTCATTGGGGACCCTGTGCTCAGTTCAATGCCTGGCTGAAAGTGTCTCCCTCTGTATTTGTCATGCACTGGCAGAGCCTCCCAGGTGACAGTTTTATCTGGCTCTGGTCAGCAAGTACTTGTGGGTATTGATAATAATATCTGGGTTTTGTAACTGTACATGGGACGGATCACTCAGTGGGGTACTCTCTGGATAGTTTTTCCCTCAGACTCTGTTCCAACCTTTATCTCTGTATCTCCTTCTGTGGGTATTTTGCTCCTCCTTCCAAGAAGAATCAGAGTATCCATATTTTGTTCTTCCTTCTTCTTGAGAATTATTAGATAAGTGAACTGCGTCTTGGATATTCCAAGCAACTGTGCTATTATCCACTTATCAATGAGTGCATACCATGTGTGTTTTTTGTATGGTCTTAAAGTGATAATGCTCAGGATTGTAACTGCCTTTATTCATATATATGAATATACACAGGTTCCTAAAGCAAAGTTCTAAACTTTCATTATGTGAAAATGCCATTATTATCAAAATAACTTCCAATGGTACTAACCTGACATAGAAACATGGATATTTATTGACTATTTTTTGAACAGCCTTGTCTTTTGGTTTTATACTCACCAGGTGAACACTGCCTATTTGGTTAACAATAGCATATGTCATGTCAGTATTGACCTCTGATCTTAATCTCTTGAAAATGTACATTATATTTCTGGTTCTGTATATGACAGATCATTTTTTTATTTTATTCTGGATATTTTGAACATTATATTATAAAACTAACAGTTTTCATATATTGGTTAAAAATGGATGACTTTATAAAAAATAGAAATTTGTCTTTTAAATCAAGGTGGTAACCTTGATTAGACAGAAAATACAAAACTGCATCTTATCTACAATGGAAAATTAGTTATTTGTCATGTATTTTCATTTCATATAAAGTATTTCATTATTCAAATCTTAACAAGCCACTTGGTCCAAGTTAACACAGACAACGTAGGTTTCTCAATCTTGAATGTCTAACTATATTGGAAATCTGGCCCTCAAGTTTTTCTTTATAATTCTATGAACCAGACTAGTAACAACATGTTTTTTTTTAATAATTCAGCTGCCCTAAAGTCAGCACCAGACTGTTCTCAGGCTAAAGCTGCATTCACAGAAAATGCAGCCCACATGATTCCACTTCAAACTCTGCTTGCATCTTTCACTACATAAAATCTTTTAAATAGTTTCTGTATTTACTGGAGAATTGGCAGTAGTTAATGGCTAGGATTGGCATGGGGTGTTTGAGTTTAGTTCCTAAGCTATAATGTAACTCAAGTTTTATTTTTATATTCACTTGAATGACATTTTCCTATGCTTGAAGAATGTAACTTACATCACAGAAATGTAACCCTACTTTTATCACTGTTATTGACAAAATCAAGGAAAGGAAATAGTATGTATTAAGCACATCACATACTTTTCTATAATATGTATGTTAGTAAAAAGTGACCATTGCTTGTATCATGTGTAGAAAAGTAAATGTATTAGAAATCAGATTTTCATGTTAAAGTTGCATTCTGAAGAACTTTGGGAGCATGTATGTTATCACTGTTTTGCTCCACTATGTTCTTAACTTATAGACATACATACAATTTTGACCCATTTTAAAATTTCCCCAATATTTTGCTTTTACTTCCAATTATTAATTAACACACTGCATAACAATATTTCTTTATGTATTTTTCCTCTCACTTTTTCAACACAAGGAGATAAAAGAACAGCATCATATCTTTAGCTTTATAGGAAGGCACGCAATTTTCCCCAAGCGCATTTCACAAAGGATGCATGATTGAATGGCCAAGCAAATTTTTGGTGATTTTTCTTTTGAGTGCGACATCAGGCAGTGCTGATAAAACCACTCAAGATGATGAATATGGCATTCTTGGCAGTTATATTTCCTGTGACCGTATAGATTAGACACAAATACTACTCTAGAGACTTGCAGCTTTGCATAGTTACTATATCACTACTGTCAACTTCCCAGAAGACACACTGACCTTTCCTAATCAGGGCATCATTTGGAAGACATGGAGATGGAGCTTCTTGACAATTCTCAAGCTTGAAAATCATCCTTGCATGTAAAGATTCCCTGCGCACACAGCTCATGATTTCCATCTTCTTCTGCCTTGTCATTAACTATTCTATGCTGACCCTGCATATATTTTTTAACATGCAAGAATGCAATGATTAGCAGTTTCTGGATTACAGTCTAAGGATTTATGATGATCTTCATAGCTTGTCGAATTAAAAAGGTTTCCCAGAGGATCAGACGCACATTATGATACTAGCTTCCATTTTTAACATATGTCCTGGGGTAAATTTAATATAGTTGTGGCTGCATTAAACAGGCACTCTTTCTACATAAGAAACACATGGCTCATTAACTAAAAATATTTCTTGCTTTCCTAATGGAAAAATAATATAAATATATCAATCAAGAAGTGGAAAATAGAAAGAGAGAAGAAAAAAAAATGGCATAATTAGCAAATGACCAGTGGTACTTAGAGATATTTAATTAGACCATCAAGTTAGCTTTCCTTGCTAAAGTGCTAATATTTAAGGTGATAGATACTATTTGATGCACTGTTGACATGAAAGCTAAAATTCAACACATGTAAAAGATGAAATTCATTCATTATTTTTCTCCAGAAACACAGAATAAATCCGTCCATATGATCTGAAAATCTTTTAAACGTTCTATAATGTGTGTGTGTGTGTGTGTGTATGTGTGTGTGTTTGAGAGAGAGACAGAGACAGAGAGAGACAGATAGTGAGGGAGGAAGGAAAGAGAATGTATGGATATAAGAGATGCACTATCATGGATTCCAACACCACACTCTCTTCATTCTGCCTATCAAGTCCTATAATCTCCTGAAAGCAGTATTATGTCCATACATTTTGGGAATTGGTTATCTGGCATATCAATAAATTAGTCTCCTTATTCTTTCCATCAATTCCTTGTAAACAATACTCTTAGAACATGAAAACTAAGTTCTTGGGAAAATTTCCTACATATTTGGTCGTTTAATGTGTCCTGTCAAGTACAGGACTGTATTTATAACAATATTAACAAAATGTTGCAAAGCAAGTATAGAAGATACATCAAAGAGATCATTGATTTGGGGGGAATTAAAAAAGTGATCACAAAGAAACACAATAAATATTATTAAAAATCATTTTCAGAAAGGCTATTTAGACTGATTTTTTTTCTACATATGATTCTCTAACTTCAATTCAACATCATGCTGGGTTCAAAACTGTAAAACATAACATACTAATTTGAAACTCAAAATAAGCAGATTTGAATCTGGGTGATATACTCACATTAAACTACAAGGCCTTTTGCAAGTCTGGATAAAACCACATGGCACAGCGAAAGGCCAATGCATGAATGAAAGGGGGCTTGAAATCAGTGAATGGGAGTTAAGGGAGTGTGGCACGGTAGTGTGGGGGAAGGGGGTGCCCAGGTGGGCACATATCCAAGCGCCTCTTCCCCTTGAGGGACCACACACACACAGACATGGTATAGAATAGAGTTTATTCAGGGTAGATGTTGGGAGTTAGTGGTTGAGAAAGGCAGAGAGAGAGAGGAGAGAGAGAGAGTGAGAGAAAGAGAGGGGGGGAGAGAGAGTAGAGAGGAGAGAACTGAAGGCGAGCCATGACCACATGGAGAGAGGGGAAGGCAGGAGACCCCAAGGGGCAGAGAAGTGAGAGTAGGATGAGAGAGAGAGAGAGAGAGAGAGAGAGAGAGAGAGAGAGAGAGAGAGAGAGAGAGAGAGAAGAGAGAGAGAGAGAGAGAGAGAGAAAGAGAGGAGAGGCAAGTAGTCCCTTTTATAGTGGGCCAGGTCTATGGGCTGGGGCATAACTGGCTGTTGCTAGGTAAGTGTGGGGTGGAGCTTAGACAGAATGCCAACAAACAGCACTGATGGCACCACCTCAACACCCGACCAGCTCATCATCGGCTTCTCATTCTCTGATTTTTTTCTTTGTTTAGATTTTTTTTTTAATGTTGTTTCTGACAAGCCATGCCAATTTTCATCTCAGGAGTCCACACTCTGGCCTAGAATGCATTTCATTCAGGATTGCCCCCAAGCGCTTATCTCAGTTCCTTTGTATCTTTGCCCAAGTACCTTAAGATTATCATGAACTCTGTCTCCCTATGCTGTTTGTACTTTCTATTTACCCCAACATAAGGTTCAATTACTTTTGCTTTACCAGAATACAGCCTTACAACTTACAAAGTTAGAAGACCTCCCTGAGGTCCCATATTAGTTTTTGTTTTTTAAGCCTGTAAGCCAATTTTCCACTAGGGAACCAGAGGATGTAGCTATTTGTGTCCTTGCATATGTGAAACTTTATTGTGAAACTAAGAAAGATTCCAGATTTTCTTTTCCATATTCAAATGGCATTTTCCTTCTTCCTTCTGGATATTCTTAAGATCTGCACTCTCTACTCTCTCTGTCTCTCTCTCTTTTTCTCTCTCTCCTCTTTCCCCTCCTCCTCTTTTCCCATTCTTCCTTTCTTCCCCTCTTTCTTTGTCTCTATCACTCATGATTTTGTGTAGTTGAAGGATAAGATACCATAAAGCAGGCCTCCTATTTATCTTTCTTCTTATAGAAAAATGTTGAGGCTTTATTTTGGATTAAACTGCTAGATTTTAATAGAATTTTATTTCGTTCTTTTATTCTGACATTTTTTCAATTTTCATAATATTATAGAAATTTCCTGAAATGTATCTTCTTACCATACTGTCCACTATAGGACAAAAAATAAGATTAACAATGGAAAATGTGAACCATATGGTGTTATAAAACTTTTTAAAAAAGGAAAATTGTCATTTGGAGTGGTAAGGCAAACTGGAGAATGGAATGAAATCTTTTCCTGATGTATAACTGAAGGATTCTGTCTAAAATATGCACAGAACTCACAAAACTAAACACACACATACACACACACACACACACACACACACACACAACCAAAGGAATGAAAAATGGGCTATAAAAATGAACAAAAGTTTTCAAAACAAAATATATAAAATGGCTGACAAAAATCTTATATACAGTCAACAACCTTGGATATCAGGAAAATGCAAATTAAAACCATAATAAGTTTCCATATCATCTTAATCAGGATTGCACTCATAAGGACTTCAAAGGAAATTAAATGTTTTTATTCAGGTGGAGAGAAGGGTACCCCTATATATTATTGGTGGGAGTATTGATCAGCAATTTTCAAAATCAGATTGGATATTTCTAAAACATAAATAATAGTACAACTACTGTACAACCAAGTTCTATACTACTCCTGGAAGTATAATAAAATGACACTGTCTTGTACTATAGAAATATTTCTACAATTCTCTTCATTGTTGATCTATTCATAAGGACCAGGAAATTATACCAACTAATATGTCTATTAATTAATGAGTGGATAATGAAAATGTGGTTCATATTTAAAGTAGAATATTAATCATCTATAAAGAAAAATGTAAGTATATAATTTAAAAATAAATGGATAGAAATAGAACAATACACAGAGTAAGGTCATACAGAAAGAAAAATATCACATCTCCTGGCCATATATGGATTCATTTTTTTAGTTTTTCATTTATATATTTTGCTTAGTGTATGTTTGGCAATTGGGCCATTAGAAGATAGCCATTTGAAAAGATTGAATTATGGAAAGGGTTATAGTAAGATACAGGTAAGAAGGAACTGGTAACACTGGAGGCTCAGCCATGAAGAGGATGATGGATGAAATGGCAAGAGAAAGCTTGACCAAACTGAAAATGTATCAAAAAGTTACATGGGAATACAAGGCATTATAAGCCAAGTTTAAAAAATATCTAATTATGGTAGAACTGGTGTCATGAAAGAACAGAGGGACAGAACACGCAAGATTAAACCTGGATGGGGAAAGATATAGGAGAGCAGCAAGTTCATCATCTAAGAATGTATCCAGAAGAAAATCTTGAGAAAATCTGCTAGCTTGTAAGTTAATTTCTAAAACTATAAAATAAAAGAGAGTGTGACTAGAAATATCCTGCTGAGTTGTTAAGTGTTATTTACAAAGATATTAGTTATTTGTTGAAAATATTAGTGTATAACTTGCTAGAATTTATTGTTCAAGGAGGCCAAAAGGCACCCCATCAAAAAGTACAGACGATAGCAATTGCTGTCATTGCCTGCTACAACTAACTGGTGAGACCACACTTTTGAATATGCCACACACTTTGGTTTCAGGACATTATAAATGGGTCATAATTTGACCTATACACTCTCTTCCTACTAATTAGTTTCCACAATGATGAAGGCATTATGGAAGCTACTAGAGGATTAAGACATTGGAGAACCAGCACTGAAGCCTACCTGCTATAGGACCTACCTGCAGGCAAGTTATGCCCCCCATTGCAATTATGTTATTGTGATTATGGGTCGATTACTACCTTTCTGGTTGGATCTACCAATAATCTTAAAAAATATTACAATAGAGTGCCTCCAAAATTTAAGATATTTAGCTCAATTTCATGATCAGTCTTTTCATTTTTAATCACTTCCAAATCCTAGTTGGTGTTGTTATTGACAGGACTGGACCCAACTTGACTTAAAGTTGGATTGGCTTCCCCAAAGCAGAGGGTGTGTTGAGAAATATTTTAAGTGGTGCTCACCCATTTCCAAGGAGGAACAACAAAAGATAGAAGCAGTGGCCTCTGATGGCAAAGAGGGGAAGCACAGATGTGATGTGCAGGGCTGGGAAGAAGGTTCAGTCCTTTCCTGCAATAGAATAAAGACCTTAATTTGAATGCTAAGCACCCATTTCAAAACTGTATGTAATAATATGTGTCTGTAAATGGAGAAAAGGAGGGCAGGGTGCTTGCTGGAAAAGTACGTTTGTCTTATCAGTGAATACCAGGTAGAGAAAGATACATCATCTCAAAAGTAAGCTGATGGTTGATAGAATTATATTCAATATTAACTTGTGGACTCTACTAGTATCCACACAGCAGCCTAAAAATGTACACACTCAGAATACCACATTCAGGAGACAGTTTTCTTCCACAGGGGTCAGGGATCAAAATCAAATTATTTTTATACTATACAGCCCCAACATTCTTTAGGTTTCGCTATACATGGTAGCTTATAGAAAGAGTTATTGAGTCATACACAATGAAGAAAAGTGACAGATTCCACATATGGAGGCTTTCAAGTCAATGAGTCACTAGGTAAGAGTCTTTCTGGCTTATACCCACACATAGTGTGCACTATTGATTGAAGCTGGTCATTTTACAGTAAAGTTGCTCTTAGTTATAACCCGTGAACAGATAAATGGAGACTATGTACCTGAAAATGCTAAGTGGATTGATCAAAGGAACTTGAAAGTATTGTCAAAATATGCCTTCTACATTTTCTGAAAATCTTCTTAAAACTTTGACTTTCTTTTCAGTAACATTGAAACTTTTACATTTGTATCTTTCTATCTATTATACCCTCTTACATATTTAACTAGAATTGGTAGAATAGGCATTAAAGTTCCTTTATTAATAGTCTTAATGTCTTCATATGGAGTTACAATATAATGGAAAAATAATGAGTAATTTAAGAAAGGAATGGTAAAATATTTCTTGACTGTAAATGGATAGTTAGGACTTTAATTAAAATATTAATAATAGCAATTGAATTACATCAACCAACTAAGTAAAAATACTGGTGAACTTCTCCTTCCCACCATAAAAAAACTTACAGCAAGCAAAGTACCTGGCTCATGGAACTACATACAAATATATTTCTCAAGACAGCTGAGGATAGGAAAGGGAAGACGTTAACTGAAGGTAGTTTGATGACAGAACTTAGATTATAATTGTATCCTCCATTACTTCTTAATAAAAATATTCATTAATAAATAAATGGCAGACTTCATTCTATTTTGTATACCTTTACTTTTCTGAAAATTTGTGGAAGTTAAGAATTAATAAAAAGTTTAAATTTATTCACCTCTAGTATAATGAATAGCAAAATTTATTTCACAAAGAGAATGACAAACTTTTAAAATTTCCCCAGCTTTATTTATTTATTACTCTAAATATTTTCTTATGTATCAGTAGGTAACCTACTTTGTCCCAACTGAAGTATTATGTATTTGTGAAGAATTCATAAAAAATCTTTAATATTATTATAAAATGTTAAATACCAGATAGATTTTCTCAGAACACTCATTATATTTCAAGTTTCTGATGATTTTATAATTTACTATTACTTTTCCATAAACCTTGAGCAATCTTTGTTTTTCTGACAATTCTAGAATTTAGAAACACTGACAATGAAGTAAGAATCTATCCAGAGGATTCTTCAGCATGTAATAAGGACACATGCTTCACTATGTTCATAGCAGCCCTATTTATGATAACCAGAAGCTAGAAAGAACCCAGATGTCCCTCAACAGAGGAATGGATATAGAAAACTGGTATATTTACATAATGGAATGCTACTCAGCTATTAAAAACAATAAATTCATAAAATTCTTAGGCAAATGGGTGGACCTAGAAAATATCATCCTGAGTGAGGAAACCTAATCTCAAAAGAACACACATGGTATGCACTCACTGCTAAGTGGATATTAGCCCAGAAACTTGGAACAATTCACAATACACAAGACACAATTCACAGATCAAATGAAGCTCAAGAAGAAGGAAGAACAAAGTATGGATATTCTGGTCCTTCTTAGAAGGGGGAACAAAATACCCACAGAAGAAGATACAAAGACAAAGTGTGGAGCAGAGTCTGAGGGAAAGACCATCCAGAGACTGACACACCGAGTGATCCATCCCATATACAGTTACAAAACCCAGACACTATTCTGGATGCCCACAAGTGCTTGCTGACTGGAGCCGGATATAGCTGTTCCCTGGTAGGCTCTGCTACTGCATAACAAATACAAAGGGGGACACTCTCAGCCAGCCATTGAACTGAGCACAGGGTCTCCAATGGAGGAGGTAGTGAAGGACCCAAGGAGTTGAAGGGGTTTGCATCACCATAGGAGGAACAATAATATGAGCAACCCAGTACTCCCAGATCATTCAGGGACTAAACCATCAATCAAAGAGTACACATGGAGTTACCCATTGCTCCAGACACATAAGCAGAAGAAGATGCCCTTGTTGGACATCCAAGGAAGGAGAGGCCCTTGGTCGTGGGAAGGCTTGATTCTGCAGTTTAGGGGAATACCAAGACAGGGAAGAGGAAGAGGGTTGATTGGGGAACTGGGGGAGAGGAGATGGGTTGTGGGATTTTCAGGGGAGGGGGAGGAGAGGAGCCAGGAAATGGGACAACGTTTGAAATGTATTTAAGGGATATATCTAATTAAAAACAAGGAAATCTAGTGAATGTTACCTATATATTAATGAATTAAACAGCAATTTTCAAGCATAAAAAATTTCAACTACTTTTATTATTTTGTTCATGCATAACTCTATGAGATAGCAACTAAGAACTAACTAATTTCAGTACAGTGGGCATAAATGTTGATATGCTTCCTGTCAAATTCCTCTAAAGCAAAGCAGGGATACCAAGGAGTGGGTGTGTGGGAAAGGGAGCACACTCATGGAAGCAAGGGGAGGAGGGATAGGATAGGGGATATTGGAGAGGAACCTGGGAAAGGGGATAACATTTGCAATGGAAATACAAAAATTCCAATAAAAAAGAAAAGAAAACATGATTACACTTGATAAATATGCATCTAATGTGGATTGCAAGGACTTTAAACTGGACCTTACTTATTCAATGCAATACACAAAATATCAATAATGAAGGAAAGATTCTCAGTGGCATTGTATTTTCTCTTTCACATAACACTAGATTAAATTAGTATTTTTATTTTGAATGTTAAACATTTATTATTACTAAATATGTGTGTGACACATGTATATGTGTGTTTTTGTACATGTGCCCTTATGTGATTGCCTGAGAGAACATTCAGGAGTCAGTTCTCCACTTCCAAGGATAAACTCAGGTCACTAGGTTTGCTGGGTAAATGCTTTTTCCCACTAAGCCTCTTGAAGGTCCTTTCATAATATAAGCTAAAGAATCATAAAGGAGAAAGAGCTTAATTTGTCTTTTAAGAGTATAGTGTGTGGTGGTGAAGTGGTTAAGGCAGCAAGATCTTGAAACAACTAGTCATGTTGCACACAAGTCAGCAAGCAGAGTGATAATGAATGCTGTGCTCCGTTCTCTTTGTCCTCATTGCCCATCCAGGATGCCAGCCCAGGGTGTACTCACCTGTGAGTACATCTTCTCAGCTCTGTTAACCTTATCAAGAAAATTCCTAAAAGGGAAGACACTAGGCTAATTTGATCAAGACAATCCCTCACTTTTGTGCCAGGAGGTTTGTTTCCTGGGTGATTTTAGAACCTGTCAAGTTGACAACACTTATTTTTGTTATTTTGTTGGAAGATATATTATCTGGTCTCCTAATTAACCAGATATAGTCTAATAACCTATTTTTTTCTTTAGGAAAGAGAAGGCTTTGAGCAATGGTTATGCTTTGTTTACTCTCATGTCAATGAAACTAATATCATTTATTTTCAGTTCTAAGTACTAAGCAGAGCCTTACTTTACAAATAAGGAAAACAAGCCCCGTCTTCCTTCTGGTCTGCCCTTCTACCTGCACTCAGAGGATCAGTGCACACGCAGGCGCACGCGCACAAACACACACACACACACACACACACACACACACACAGAGAGAGAGAGAGAGAGAGAGAGAGAGAGAGAGAGAGAGAATGGCAAGCCCTGCCTGTCTTCAATGGAGGACTGTTATAACTGGGGATACAGGTGAGGCAATTGTCCCAATCTGCACACCAGGTAGAACCCCATATAGTCCAGCATACATGGGTTCTGTAATGCACCATCAAAGTCCCATCTCCTTTCTGGATATCAACTCCTTAAGCACTTGAGGCAGATCTGGGCATAACTCAGAGCTCTGCCTATCTCTCAGGAGGCCTGCTCTAACCATGGGCAAATAAGGCCTGCTGGAACCAGAGTGACAGCTCTGCCTACCTCCTGGGAGGCCCACTCCAATCGAAAACACTCAGGCTAGCTAAAACTAGGGACAACCAGATTGCAAAATGCAAGCACAAGAACATAATCAGAACTCAAAGCAATTGGGCATCATCAAAACCTGTGATCCTACTACCAAAAGCCCTAGAAATCATAACACCTGAATAGCAAGGTTCTGGACTTAAATCCCATCTCATGAAGATAATAGATATCTTTAAAGAGGGTATAAACAATTCTTTTAAAGAAACACAGGAAAACATATCCAAACAGTTAGAAGCCCTTCAAGAGAAAAAATAAATAAATTCCTTAAAAAATACAGGACAACACAATCAAACAGGTGAAGGAAATGAACAAAATCATCCAAGACCTAAAAGGAAAATAAAAACAATAAAAAAACCACAATTAGAATCAAGCATGGGATGGAAAACCTAGGAAAAATAACAACAACTAAAGGTGCAAGCAGGATCAACAGATTATAAGAGATAGAAGAGAAAATCTCAGGCATAAATGATACCATAGAAGAAATTGACATCAATGAAAGAAAGTGCAAAGTGTCAAAAGTTCCTAACCCAAAACATCCAGGAAATTTGTGACCCAAAGGAAAGACCAAACCTAAGAATAATAGGAAGGGAATAAGGTGAAGATTCCCAATTCAAAAGGCTAGAAAACATCTTCAGTGAAATCATACTAAAAGAGATGGTTATAAATGTATAAGAAACTAGAGAACACTAATAGATTGTACAAAAAAAAAAGAAAATCTCCCACCACATATGAATCAAAACACTAGACGTACAGAACAAATAAGCAATATTAAAAGCTGCAAAGGGAAAATGCCAAGTAACATTTAAAGATAGATCTACCAGAATTACATCTGACTTCTCAACAGAGGCTCTAAAAGCCATAAGATCCTGGATAAATGTCTTGTAGATCCTAAGAGACCACAAATTACTGACTAAAATCTATTATAGAGCTCAGACTACTATAACCAGCAAAACTCTCAATCACCAGAGAGGAGAAACCAAGATATTCCCCCAGAAACCAAATGTAAATGATACTGTCTCCAAATCCAGCCCTGCAGAAGACCATCTAAATAAAACAAGATGGGTAGCTACATTCAAAGAAAGCGTAAGAAGACATTATTCCTCTCAAAATAAACCCAATGTTATAGAATCACACAAATATAGACAGTGCGACATCCAAAAACAAAATAAAAGGAATAACAATCATTGGTCATTAATATCTCAATGTCATTGGGTCCAATTCACCAATAAAATGACACATGATAGCAGACTGGATACATAAACAGGATCCACCTGTCTGCCATATAACAACAATAAAGATAGACACAACCACATAGTAAAAGGATAAAAAAAAGTTTTCCAAACAAACTGACCCACGAAACTAGCTGGAGAAGCCATTCTTATATCTAATAAAATAGATTTCAACCAAAGTAATCAAAAGAAATAAAGAACACTTCATATTCATCAATGGAAAAAAATCCACCATGATCAAGTCTTAATTGTGAACATCTTTGTTTTTCTTTTTTTTATTCGATATATTTTTTATTTACATTTCAAATGATTTCCCCTTTCCTGGCTCCCAACTCCCTGAAAGTTCCATAAGTCCTTTTCCCTCCCTCTGTTTCCCCATCCACCCCTTCCCACTTCCCTGTTCTGGTATTGCCCTATACTGCTGCACTGAACCGACAGCCACATTTAT
This sequence comes from Apodemus sylvaticus, assembly GCF_947179515.1. Classification (NCBI taxonomy): domain Eukaryota; kingdom Metazoa; phylum Chordata; class Mammalia; order Rodentia; family Muridae; genus Apodemus; species Apodemus sylvaticus. The sequence continues at coordinate 90,984,924 of NC_067474.1, read as the reverse complement.
AAAAGAATGATAAGTAAGTGTGCTTGCAGGTTTTGTACATCAACTTGACACAAGCTGAAGTTATCACAGAGACAAGAGCCTCCCTTTAGAAAATGACTCCTTGAGATCCAACTCTAAGGCATTTTTACAATTAGTAGTCAAGGGAGTAGGGACCAGGCCATTGTAGGTGGTGCCATCCCTGACTTGGTAGTCCTGGGTTCTATATATATAAAAAAAAAAAAAAAAAAAAATCAAGCTGAGTAAGCCAGGGGAAGCTGGCCAGTAAGTAACATTCCTCCACAGTGTCTGCATCAATTCTTGCTTCCAGATATGCTTGATAATATGGCTATTTCTAAGCACCTCACAGAACCTTCTCCCAAGCAAACCATATAACCAAACAGAAAACAAGCCTCAAGAGTTATTAGAAGATTGAAAACAAAACCCTTTCATTCTATCATAGTAACAACAACTAACGATGTACTTCAACAACAACAGAAATAATAGAAACCTCACATAATCATGGAATCTGAATAACTCTCCACTCACTGATAACTTGGTCAGGGAAGAAGTAAAGAAATTTAGACTGTAGAATTCAATGAAAATGAAGGCACAACATACCCAAACTTATGGGTTATGATGAAAGCAGTATTGTGAGGAAAATTTACAGAACCAAGGGCCTTCATGAAAAATTGGAACTTAACAGCACAGCTGAAATTTCTAGAACAAATAGAATGAAGGACGCAGAAAAGGAGCAGATGGCAGGAAGGAGTCAAACTGAGAGCTAAAATCATCCAATTAAAAACAAAGAGAACAAAACAAGGAATAAACAAAACAAAGAGCTTGTTCAATGAGAAAAATAAAAAAGATAGGCAAAACCTTTGACAAACTAATAGAAATGTACAGATACAATATCCAAATTAATGAAATCAGAAATTAAAATGGAGACATAACAACAGAAACTGCGGAAACACAAAAAATGATCAGATCTTACTTCAAAAAACTATATTTAACAAAACTGGAAAATCTAAATTAAATGGATGATTTTCTAGACAGACACTATATACCAGAGTTAAATCAAGATCAGGTAAACTGTCTAAATTGTCCCATGAAATCCAAAGAATTATCAGTCACTACAAGTTTCTCAAACAAAAAAAGCTCAGGGCCCAATGGTTTTAGCCGAAAATTCTGCCAGACCCTCAAAGAAGACCTAATGCCAATATTCCTCAAAATATTCCACAAAGTAGAAAAAGAAGGAGCACTACCTCATTCATTCTATAGCCCACAGTTACTTTGATACCTAAACAATACAAAGAATCAACAAAGAAAGAATTTGAGACCAATTTCTCTTATGAATATTGATGCGAAACTGCTCAATAAAATTCTAGAAAACCAAATCCAAGAACACATCAAAGTTATCATTCACCACAATCAAGTATGCTTCTTTCCAAGGATGCAGGTATTGTTCAATATACAGAAATCTATGAACTTAATCCACTATAAAAACAAACTCAAAGGAAAATAATCATAGGATCATCAGATTAGATGCTGAAAGATTCTTTGACAAAATCCAGCAGCACTTCATATTAAACTTCTTATAGAAATCAGGAATTCAAGACACATAAGTAAACATAATAAAAACAACACATAGCAAGCCAATAGCCAACATCAAATTAAGTGGAGTAAAACTTGAAGCAATCCTACTAATAAGGGGCAAGACAAGACTGCCTTCTTTCTCCCTATCTATTTAATAGAGTCCTTGAATTTCTAGTTAGAGCAATTAGACAAAAAGAGAACAAGGATATAGAAATTGAAAGTCAAAATATCACTATTCCCAAAGATAACATGTTAGCATATATAAGTACTCCCAGAACTTCTACAGATGACAAACAAGTTCAGCAAAGTGGCTGGATATAGAATTAACTGAAAGAAATGAGTAGCCATGCTTTATACAAATGATAAACAGGCAAAGAAGGAAATTAGGGAAACAATTCACAATAGCCACAAATAATGTAATATATTTTGAAGTAACTTTAAGTAAGCATGCGAAAAATCTGTATGACAAGAACTTGAAGTCCCTGAAGAAAGAAATAGGTGGAAAGATCTCCCATGCTCATGGATAGGCAGGATACATATAGTGAAAATGTCATTTTACCAAAAGCAAAAATCTATAAATTCAATGTAATAACCATAAAAATGCCAACACATTTTTTTACAAAGTTTCAAAGAGAAATGATCAACTTCATATGGAAAAAAACCAAAACCCAAGAAAGCCAAAACTACCCTGAACAATATAAATCTTCAAGAGTAATCATCATTCCTGAACTCAAGCCTTGCAACAGAACAATACTAATAACGCCCCCATGATATTAGTACAGAAATGGACAGGGGGTGCGTGGGAGAACAGAGGGAGGGAAGGGGGCTTATGTGACTTTCGGGGAGTGGGGAACCAGAAAAGGGGAAAATCATTTGAAATGTAAATAAAAAATATATATTGAATAAAGAGAAAAAAAAGAAGTGCAGAAATAGAAAGGCCAGAAATAATGCTATATACCTACTAACAATTGATTTTTGACAAAGAAGTCCAAACCATGCAGTGGAAGAAAGAAAACAACTTTAACAAAAGGGGTTGATCTAACTGGCAGAATTTATGTGTAAGAATGCAAATTGATACACATTTATAACCTTTTACAAAGCTCAAGTCCACATGGATCAAGGACCTCAACATAAAATTGGATATACTGCACCTAATAGAAGAGAAAGTGGGAAATAGCCTTGAGCTCATTGGCACAGAAGAAAAGTTACTGAATATAACACCAATAGCTCAGTTTTTTAAGATTAAGAATTGATAATCTGTAAGATAAAGGACATTGTCAACAGGACAAATTAGCAACCTAAAGATTGGGCAAAACCTTTACTAACCCTACATCCAATAGAGGGCTAATATCCAAATATATATAAAGAAGTCAATAAGGTAGATTCCACAAAAAGCCAAACAACCCAATTTTTAGAAAGGGGACATGGAAAGAAAGAGAGAATTCTCTTCAGAGGAGTTTTAAATGGCTGAGACACACTTAAAAAAATGTTCAACATCCTTAGTCATCAGGGAAATGAAAATCCAAAAGAACCGGAGATTTCACCTAGCACAAATCCCGATTATTAAGATCTAAATTTCAACTGACAGCACATATTAAGGATGTGGAGAAAAGGAAGACACCTTTGCTGGTGTGACTGAAAACTTGTAAAGCCACTCTGAAAATCAATCTAGTGGTTTCTCAGGAAACTGGAAATAGTTCTATCTAAAGACTTAGGTATACAGCCCCTGTGCATATATCCAAAAGATGTTCCACCTTATCACAAGGACAAGTGCTCCACTATTTTCACAGTAGACGTATTCATAATACCCAGAAAGTTCCTCAGTTAAAGAATGAAATCAGAAAATGGAGTTCATTTACACAATGGAATACTATTCAGCTATTTAAATAAAAGGACACCATGAATTTTGCAGGCAAATGGTTGAAAACAGAAAATTCCACCCTGAATAAGGTGACCCAGACCGAAAAAGATATGCATAGAATGTACTCATAGTTAAGTGGATATTCCTCAAAAAGTATACAAAACTCACAAACCATAAGAAGTTTGAAAAGAATGAAAGCCCAAGTGAGGATGCCTCAGCTATTAAAAACAAATTTAAGCTGAGGAATATCAAATGGCCAAGAAGCACCTAAAGAAATCTTGAACATCCTTAGTTATCAGGGAAATGCAAATCAAAACAACCCTGAGATTCTACTTCACACTAGTTAGAATGGCGAAAATAAAAAACTCATGTGATAGCAGATGCTGTCAAGGATGTGGAGAAAGAGGAATCCCTACATTGCTGGTGGGATTACTAGCTGGTACAACCACTCTGGAAATCAGTTTGCTAGCTCCTCTGAAAATTAGACATAGTGTTACCTGAGGACCTATAGATACTACTTCTGTACAGATACCCAGAAGATGCTCCAACATGTAATAAGGATATATGTTCCACTATGTTCATAGCAACCTTATTTATAATAGCCAGAAGCTGGAAAGAACCCAGATGTCCTTCAACAGATGAATGGATACAGAAGTGGTATAGTTACACAATGGAGTACTATTCAGCGATTAAAAACAATGAATTCATGAAATTCTTAGGCAAATGGATGGAACAAGAAAGTGTCGTCCTGAGAGAGGCAACACAATCACAAAAGAACACACATGGTGTGCACTCACTGATAATTGGATATTAGCCCAAAATCTCAGAATACCCAAGATATAATCATAGACCGCATGAAGCTCAAGAAGAAGGAAGTCCAATTACAGATGCTTCAGTTCTTCTGAGAAGGGGAACAAAATACTCACGGGAGTAAATATAGAAATCATTGATCAGAGACTGAAGGAAAGAAAGGCCATCCAGAAATGGTCCCACCTGGGAATTCATCCCATATACTGTCACCAAAATCAGACACTATTGTGGATGCTAAGAAATGTTCTCTGAAAGGAACCTGATTTGGCTGTCTACTGAGAGGACATGCCAGAGTCTTGCAAATACTGAGGCAGACTCTCGCAGCCAATCATTGGACTGAGCATAGGGTCCTCAACGGAGGAGTTAGAAAAAGGACTGAAGGAGCTGAAGAGGTTTGCAACCTCATAGGAAGAAGAACATTATTAACCAGTTGAGGAATTGGGCCACCCACCCATCACCAAAATTTTTGCCCAGAATTACTCCTGCCTAAATGAAATACAGGAACAAAGTGTGGAGCAGACTGAAATAAAGACTATAAAGAGATGCCCCACTTGGGAATCCATCCCATATGCAGACACAAAACCCAGAAAGTATTGCTATTGCCAAAAGCGCTTGCTGACAGGAGCCTGATATAGTTGCCTCCTGAGAGGCTCTGCCAGATCTTGACCAATACAGATGCTGATACTCACAGCCAAATATCAGAGAAGGATCCCAATGATGGAGTTAGGGGAAGGACTGAAGGAGCTGAAGGGGCCTTATCGAGCATTAGTGGAAAGGGAAGTCCTTGGTCCTGTGAAGGCTTGATGCTCCAGTGAAAGGAATGCTAAGCAGGAGTGGGTAGGTGGGGGAGCACCCTACTAGAAGCATGGAAAGAGGGGATGGTATAGGGCGTTGCAGAAGGGAAATCAGGAAAGGGGATAATATTTGAACTTGAAGCAATCCCACTAAAATCAGGGACTAGACAAGGCTGCCCACTCTCTCCATATCTTTTCAATATAGTTCTTGAAGTCCTAGTTAGAGCAATTAGACAACAGAAGGAAGTCAAAGGGATACAAATTGGGAAGGAAGAAGTCAAACTATCACTATTTGCAGATGATATGATAATATACTTAAGTGACCCTAAAAACTCTACTACAGAACTCCTACAGCTGATAAACAACTTCAGCAAAGTGGCTGGCTACAAAATCAAAGCAAGCAAATCAGTAGCCTTTATATATTCAAAGGATAAGCAGACTGAAAAAGAAATTAGGGAAATGACTCCCTTCACAATAGCTACAAACAGCATAAAGTATCTTGGGGTGACTCTAACCAAACAAGTGAAAGACCTATATGACAAGAACTTCAGATCTCTGAAGAAGGAAATCAAAGAAGATCTCAGAAAATGGAAAAATCGCCCATGCTCGTGGATTGGCAGGATTAATATAGTTAAAATGGCCATCTTTCCAAAGGCAATCTACAGATTCAATGCTATCCCCCCAAAAATCCCAACCCAGTTCTTCATAGAGCTAGAAAGAGAAATTCTTAAATTCATCTGGAATAACAAAAAACCTAGGATCGCTAAAACTTTTTTCTCAACAGTAAAAGAACTTCAGGGGGATTCAGTATCCCAGATTTTAAACTTTACTACAGAGCAATAGTGATAAAAACTGCATGGTATTGATACAATATCAGGCATGTGGATCAATGGAATAGGATTGAAGAACCAGAAATGAACCAACACACCTATGGTCACTTGATCTTCAACATAGGAGCTGAAAGCATCCAGTGAAAAAAAGATAGTCTTTTCAACAAATGGTGCTGGTTCAATTGGAGGTCAGCATACAGAAGAATGTGAATCGATCCATTCTTATCTCCTTGTACTAAGTTCAAATCCAAATGGATCAAGGACCTCCACATAAAATCTGACACACTGAAACTAATCGAAAAGAAACTGGGGAAGACCCTGGAGGACATGGGCACAGGGGAAAAGTTCCTGAATAGAACACCAATAGCTTATGCTCTAAGATCAAGAATTGACAAATAGAACCTCATAAAACTACAAAGTTTCTGTAAGGCAAAGGACACTGTCAAAAGGATAAAACGTCAAGTAACAGATTGGGAAAGGATCTTCACCAACCCTAAATCCGACAGAGGGCTAATATCTAATATATACAAAGAACTCAAGAAGGTCGAACCCAGAGAACCAAATAACCCCATTAAAAAGTGGGGTATGGAGCTAAACAAAGAATTTTCACATGAAGAACTTCAGAGAGCTGAGAAACACCTTAAGAAATGTTCAACATCATTAATCATTAGGGAAATGCAAATCAAAACAACCCTGAGATTTCACCTCACACCAGTCAGGATGGCTAAGGTCAAAAACTCAGGAGACAGCAGGTGTTGGCGAGGATGTGGAGAAAGGAAGACTCCTCCACTGCTGGTGGGATTGCAAGATGGTGCAACCACTTTGGAAATCAGTCTGGTGGTTCCTCAGAAAATTGGGCATGTCACTTCCTTGAGGACTCTGTTATACCACTCTTGAGCATTTATCCAGAGGATTCTTCAGCATGCAATAAGGACACATGCTCCACTATTTTCATAGCCGCCCTATTTGTAGTAGCCAGAAGCCAGAAAGAACCCAAGTGTCCTTCAACAGAGGAATAGATACAAAAAATGTGGTATATTTATGCAATGGAGTACTATTCAGCCATTAGAAAAAATGAATTCATGAAATTCTTAGACAAACTCAAAAATAAAAAAAATAATTTTAAAAATGATAGGGGAACAAAATAATCATAAGAGAGAGGGACCTGGGAGGGGGAAGGGATGGAGAGGGGAATAGGGCCAAGGACTAGGTATGGGGAGAGATAGGAGGTTGGACAAGAGGGCTAGGGTCATGAATAGAAATATGCCTGGGTTTGGGGGTGTGGGTGAGGGAAATATAGGAAGTCCCAGAGACATTGAATGGGAGTGGCTCCAAGGACTCAATGTGGGTGACCTTATCAGGAATGCCCAACAGTGAGACATGGAAACTTGTGCCAGACAGGGCCCCCAATATAGGAATGGAAACACCATCCCACCTCCAACGGTTTTGACCCTGTTTAAAAGAAAATCAGGAACAAAATTGGAGCAGAAACTGATGGACAGGACAACCAGTGACCAGTTCAAGTTGGGGTCCCTCCCGTGGGCGGGCATTAAACTCTGACACTATTTTTGATGCTATGTTGTGCTTGCAGACAGGAACCCAGCAGGGCAATCCTTTGAGATGTTCTGCACAGCACTTGGCTGAGATAGATGCAGATAATCACAGGCACACATAGGACAGATGTCTTCCCTATGGAAGAGTTAAAGTAAGGACAGATGGAATTGAAGGAGATGGCAACTCAATAGGAAACCCAACAGTGTCAAATAACCTGGACCCTTAGGAGCTCCCAGAGACTGAGCCACCAACCAAGGAGCATACATGGATTGCTCGGAGACCCTGGAACTTATGTAGAGGTCTCTATCCTGGGCAAGGATGCACCTAATCCTGTAATGTCTTGATGTGCCTGGAGTACAGAGGATACTGGGGCACATTCTCAGAGATGAAAGTTAGGGGTAATGGGGAGAAGAACTCTTCCAGGGTAGACGGAGGGGAAGCAAGATTTGGGCAGAAAATAAGTATAATAATTCATTAATAAAAATTCTAAAGTAAATCATTTTTCATAATTTAACAAGTTATAACAGCAATATCTAAGAAAAACTCTAATCTTTTAAGTTTCAATTGAAATTAATGATCATGAAGTTATATTACAAAATTTTGAGAAAATAAATGTGTTATTTTTCTCTCTGTCTTTGGCTCTCTTCACTTCAAATATACATATACATAAAAACAAAACAAAACAATTCAAATTAGGAAACCAAGGGATAGAGTTGTTGTATAACATTTATAGATCACATAGATAGCCATTTGTACACCTAATAAATCAATTTGACTTACTCCTAAGTACATGGCTCTACTTCTCAAAGAGCAGTTTGTTTGATAATAAAAGGTACTGAAATTAGTTACTAATCATTGATTGTTTTATTGTGATTTCAGGAAACTATATTGGGTTTTTTTTCTCTGTAACATGATTTTTCTTAAGATGTTATCTGTATGAATAAATAAATTAATGGATGCAAGTATATAGGAGGCAATAGGCAGATACTAACTACCAGTGTGGGCTTTAGAGGTAGAGATTTGGGTAAAATAATAGAGCAGGAGTTATATAAGGCAATGAATGAACAACTTTTAGACATCAATCTTCAAGAAAAGAAGGTCCTAAGAGTGAGGGAAAAATACAGAATTTCATTGATCAGATTCATTGTTCAGATCTAGAAATGTCTATTTAGGACTTTTCAAAGAATCATAGGTCCAGTATGACTTCTTCCACTAAGACATTATGCAATTTTAGAATGTTCTAGTTTGCTCAACACTTCCCATTAGGCTCTGTCATTTTTCCAGTGGCAAAAAAAAAAAAAATCCCCCTTGGACCAGTGTGATTGGCAGCTCAACAGAGCAGTAACATGCAGCTAATTATGGCTATCATTGCCAGAAGTCAAATTTCTGCACAGTGAACAAGGAAGAAAAAACAGCAATCAAGTGTGTGACTTGATCACTATTAGTGTGAGAATTTGTATAAATTTAAGCTTTGATAAAATAATAATGCTGAAAGTGCAACTTTATAAAAACAATTGTTGAGTTTGTTTTCCCAGATTTCAAAGCATTTAAGGTATATTTTACATGTATATTCAATTAATTTTTGCTTTGCTACCAGAGGTTTCTGGTTTTCAGCAAAGATAGCCTAACAAAATTATCATCCAGAAACTGTGAAGCTTAACCCAATTGTGGTGTACTTCTTACAGCCGTTGAGGCAGATTCAAGCATTTGAAAGATGATCAGGGATCAACACAAAGACTACAAAAAAAAAAAAAAATAACATCAATGTATTGCTATCTAAGCTGTAATGGGAGGGGGAGGGGCATGCTTGCAATGAATAGCAATTCACTACTGACAAAAGCAATCTAAATGAACATGTTTTCCTCTTTTCTAACATAAAACACTGCTTTGTGAAGTATCTAATCCTTTAATCCAAACCAAAGCCCTTAATTCAGCCAAGAATAACCCCCACATAGAAGCTACAATGATAATTTCAAACAAATTCAGCATTCAAACACCAATGAAAATGAACTTTTGCAGAGGATGATCATGCTACTAAATTGACTTTCTGATTTCTGTCAATTCCAGAAAATCAAATAGGCACCTGTAAGGAATAAGCACCTTCAGAGTTAAGAGCTTTGTATCAACAACAACAACAACAACAACAAAAATGCTTCTTTCTTTCTTTCTTTCTTTCTTTCTTTCTTTCTTTCTTTCTTTCTTTCCTTTTTTCTTTCTTTCTTTCTTTCTTTCTTTCTTTCTTTCTTTCTTTCTTTCTTTCTTTCTTTCTTTCTTTCTTTCTTTCTTTCTTCCTTTGTAGAAATATTGAATGTATAACCCAAGAAGTTAAATACACATTCTTCTGTAAACATGTTTAGAACTTAATAATAACTTCTAATACTACTAATGATAAAATTACTGATAATGATTGAATATAAGATTTCAAACAACAGGCAGTACTTGTTGTTTCCATAAAGATTTTGAATAAAAGAATCATTGCAGGGCATCAGAATACCACATTTAACAACCAGTTTGAAGGCATTTCCCAACTTTAGTGAATCATCACTACTCATTTGTTATGCTTTTATTTTTGTTTGCCAAGAAGAGATGAAGAAATACAGAACTTTCTGCTTACTTGAGAAAATAAAATTGTATGTTTTGCATGCAAGTGAGTGAAGACACATTATTAAATCCTAGTTATACAGAAGGAACTTTACAAATATCTGCTGGATGATTAACTGTTTACACAGATCACAATCTGGCCGCTAATTGAATTCCTCCTTTTTTTTTTATTTGAATTAGGTTAAAGTCCCAGTAGACTATCTACATGTTACCAGGTAAATCAGATTCCCTCCCTAAAATTCATAGTTTTGTTAAAAGAACTAAAGATAGGCCTCAAAAGGAAATTCAAGGAAATTTAACATATTTTAAAGGAAGAAATTTACAGCAAGACTATTTTACATCTTAATAGCTATCCAGAATAGGGGAAGAGGAAGGAAAGAAAAGAAAGAAAGAAAGAAAGAAAGAAAGAAAGAAAGAAAGAAAGAAAGAAAGAAAGAAAGAAAGAAAGAAAGAAGCCATGCTGCTTTATTCAGGCAGACACATGGAGGTTAGCTATACAGCAAACCAACCAGACCATTGCTGGGATGGAGGTGCTTTAGAGAAAAAGTGAGGCTTGAAATATTAGAAAAGAAAACTTAGAAGAGAGGTAAGAAAGAAAAGCAGAAAAGTAATTCAGTAATTTCAGCAGACAGAAGAAGCTGTGCCATTGCAGCTTTGTAAGAGACTGCTCTAAGTGTGTAGGGATGCAGAACATATGTTCTGGGAAGAACAGTTTATTTTATTTAAAAGAAAGAACATCATTTCTCTTATTAATTTAGCTTGCTTTTATTGTCAATTGACCTTCCTGAGGGATAGTCTACCTGGAATGCACAGCCTACATCCAGGCTAGGTATTTTCTTCTCCTACTCCAAAGAAAATAGGTTCTCTTAATGTGCCTTCACGACTACTGCAATACAGTGATTCTAAGTAACTGGAATCTCTGTGTGGTCATCTTTAATCTGCCAGGTCATTATGATATGTATTGTAGTTTAGGACAAATGCCTGAGTAATATAGCATGGATGATTACCTTGGTGTTTATCTCAGCCAGAGGTAACCTTCTGCAGCTGCATACTTACTGAGCTTCATGGTCCTAGAAACACTGGAGCATACTAAAACTAGCATCCACAATTTACTTAATATATTTACTGGAGTCTTAGTAGGTGGTATTCTTTTTTTTTCTTTTTTTGTTTTTTTGTTTTTTTTGGATTTGTTTATTTTCAAGACAGTGTTTCTCTATATAGCGCTGGCTGTCCTGGAACTCGCTCTGGCCTTGAACCCAGAAATCTACCTGCCTCTGCCTCCCAGAGTGCTGGGATTACAGGCATGCTCCATCACCACCCGGCTTAGGAGGTGGTATACTTAAGCTCTTGTTTGTAACAATAACCATCTTAATGACTTATATTTTAGATATTCAAAGATGGTAAACACAAAAACAATAACTAGAAGAAACAAGCAAGAAACGTTGACAAGTTTTCAGTGAAGCATACCTTCAAGTGCTGAAAAAGAGGCAAGAAGTTGAGCATTTTTTAAGATGTTTCTCCGCCATCCGAAGTTCTTCAGGTGAAAATTCTTTGTTTAACTCGGTACCCCATTTTTAATAGAGTTATTTGGTTTTTCTGGGGTCTAACTTCTTGAGTTCTTTGTATATATTGGATATTAGCCTTCTATCTGATACAGGGTTGGTGAAGATCTTTTCCTAATTTGTTGGTTGCCGATTTGTCCTTTTGATGGTGTCCTTTGCCTTACAGAAACTTTGTAATTTTATGAGGTCCCATTTGTCAATTCTTGCTCTTAGAGCATATGCTATTGGTGTTCTGTTCAGAAACTTTCTCCCTGTACCGATGTCCTCAAGGGTCTTCCCCAGTTTCTTTTCTATTAGCTTCAGAGTGTCTGGCTTTATGTGGAGGTCCTTGATCCATTTGGAGTTGAGCTTAGTACAAGGAGACAAGGATGGATCAATTCGCATTCTTCTGCATGCTGACCTCCAGTTGAACCAGCACCATTTGTTGAAAAGGCTATCTTTTTTCCATTGGATGTTTTCAACCTCTTTGTCGAGGATCAAATGGCCATAGGTGTGTGGGTTCATTTCTGGATCTTCAATCCTGTTCCATTGATCCTCCTGCCTGTCACTGTACCAATTCTAAGCTGATGATAATTCCAATCATTTAAAGTGTGATGGCAAAAAAAGCAATATACAGATTCAATGCAATACCCATCAAAATCTCAACTCAGTTCTTCATAGAGTTAGAAACTTCTTTTCTTGTTGAGAATAGTTTAGCTATCCTGTTTTTTGGTTTTTTTTGTTTTGTTTTTCTTTGTTTTGCTGTTTTTGTTTTGTTTTGTTTTTTTGTTATTCCAGATGAATTTGAGAATTGCTCTTTCTAACTCTATGAAGAATTGAGTTGGGATTTGATGGGCATTGTGTTGAATTTGTATATTGCTTTTAGTAAAATGGCAATTTTAACTATATTAACCCTGCCGATCCATGAGCATGGGAGGTTTTTTCCATTTTTTGAGGTCTTCTTCCATTTCCTTCTTCAGAGTCTTGAAGTTCTTGTCATATAGATCTTTCACATGTTTGGTAAGAGTCACCCCAAGGTACTTTATACTGTTTGTGGCTATTGTGAAGGGTGTCATTTCCCTAATTTCTTTCTCAGCCTTTGAGTATAGGAAGGCTACTGATTTGCTTGAGTTGATTTTATAACCAGCCACTTTGCTGAAGTTGTTTATCAGCTGTAGGAGTTCTCTAGTGGAGTTTTTTGGGTCACTCAGGTAGACTATCATATCATCTGCAAATAATAATAGATTGACTACTTCCTTTCCAATTTGTATCCCTTTGACCTCCTTATGTTGTCTAATTGCCCGAGCTAGTACCTCAAGTAAGATATTGAAAAGATAAGGAGAAAGGGGGCAGCCCTGTCTAGTCCCTGAAACCCGTATAATGGAAACAGAAAAATCACTTAAAGTAATTCAGGAAAATAAGGCTCAAGAGATAGAAGCCAATAAAAAGAAACACACACACACACACACACACACACACACACACAAAAAAAAAACTTAAAGAAATGTAGGAGAAAGTGAGTCAAACAGCAGAAGTCATGAAAGAGGAAACACAAAAATCTCTTAAAGAATTACAGGAAAACACAAACAAGCAAGTGAAGGAGCTAAGCAGAACGATCCAGAATCTAAAATCATAAGTCGAAACAACTAAGAAATCACAAAGGGAGACAACGTTGGAGATAGAAAACCTTGAGAAGAAATCAGGGACCATAGATGCAAATATCAACAACAGAATACAAGAGATGGAAGAAAGAATCTCAGATGCAGAAGATACCATAGAAACAATTGACTCAACAGTCAAAGAAAATGCAAAATGCAAAAAGCGTATATCCCAGAACATCCAGGAAATCCAGGACACAATGAGAAGACCTAAGGATTATAGGTATAATTTTGTTGAATATCTTCAACAAAATTATGGAAGAAAACTTTCCCAACTTAGAGAGATGGCCATGAATATACAAGAATCCTACAGAATTCCAAACAGACTGGACCTGAGCAGAAATACCTCTTGTCACATAATAATCAAAACCCCAAATGTACTAAACAAAGAAAGAATATTAAAGGCAGCAAGAGAAAAAGGCCAAGTAACTTATAAAGGAATACCTATCAGAATCACACCAGACTTCTCACCAGAGACCATGAAAGCTAGAAGATCCTGGGCAGATCTCATGCAGACTCTAAGAGATCACAAATGTCAACCAAGACTACTATACCCAGCAAAACTCTCAATCACAATAGATGGAGAAACCAACATATTCCATGACAAAACCGAATTTACACAATATCTTTCTACAAACCCAGCTCTATAAAGAATAATAGGACGAAAACTCCAATACAAGGAGGGAAACTACACCCTGGAAAAAGCAAGACAGTTACCTTCTTTCACCAAACCCAAAAGAAGATAACCACTCAAATATAAAAATAACATCAAAAATGAAAGGAAGTTATGATCACTATTCCTTAATATCTCTTAACATCAATGGACTCAACTCCCCCAATAAAAAGACATAGACTAACAGACTGGATAAGGAAACAAGACCCTACATTTTGCTGCATACAGGAAACACACCTAAATGTCAAAGACAAAATCTACCTTAGAGTAAAAGGCTGGAAGACAATTTTACAAGCCAATGGTCTTAGGAAACGAGCCTGAGTAGCCATTCTAATATCAGATAAAATTTACTTTCAACCTAAGGCCATCAAAAGAGACACTGAGGGACACTTCTTGCTGTTCAAAGGAAAAATCCACCAAGAAGAACTTTCAATTCTGAACATCTCTGCACCAAATGCAAGGACATTCATAAAAATCTCATTCATAAAAGAAACTTTACTAAAGCTCAAAGTACACATTGCACATAACACAATAATTATGTGTGATTTAAACACTCCACTCTCCTCAATGGACCGATCAGGAAAACAGAAACTAAACAGGGACACAATAAAACTAATTGAAGCTTTGGCCAATTGGACTTGACTGATATTTATAGAACATTTCACCCTAAAACAAAAGAATATACCTTTTCTCAGCACCCCATAATCAATTTCTAAGACTTCTGCAAAGTTGACAAGAATCTCACTACTTTTCTTTCAGTCTAAAGGAGTGACATTAGTGAGAAAGAAAATATATAAATAAAGGAGAATAACAGTACAGAGGTAATGTCATTCATGATCAGTTGAATTTCAATAAGGGTACAAAGGCAATTAAATGAAGAAAAGGCAGACTTTTAAAGAAATAATAACATTTATGAATATGCAACTTAAGCAAAATATAGCATGGGACCAGTCTGCTATACCATGCACATATAAATCCAATGAACTTTAAACTCAAAATAAAAGGCAAAATGTAAAACTTCTAAAAGAAAATGAAAGTGGACATTTATAACGATAAGCCAACAGCTTCTTAGGAATCAAATGCAGTTCAAATGGACACAAAGTAAAATAAAAGGATGTCTTAGTTCATCAAATGGCGAAGCCCCATTCTTTGAAAGTCACCAGTGAGTGACTGAATAGAAAGAGCTGTTCACTTCTCAAGGAATCTGCTCAGGTTATAAACAGAACTCCTGGAATTCAAGCTACACAATTATCCCTTTCTTTCAGCTTGGTCACAGTTTCCATATTTGTCCCTTCTTATTCATAGCCCACCATGTGTCCTTTCATTTTTTTTTCTGTGAATCTCCTTAAGAACATTTTCAGTTTTTAATTATTTCTCAATTCTAAAGCCAAGTTGCCTATTTTAAATGATTTTGCATCTCTTGCCAACTTACAGAGATTTTCAGATCTATATCTTCATCTATAACTGCATTTTCTAATGCAAAAGATAGTGACCCAGAATAGTAATTCTTACCTAAATACTAAGTGTTGCCTTTCATCTGGATTCTTTGCTGACCAGATTACATTTTGTTCCATATAGGGATTTACTGCTTAGGTGACCTCTATGTGCAGAGATGGTTGATAAATGTGTTATTCCAAAAGACTAAGAAGAAAGTATGCAATATATTCTTCTTTTAGTATTCAAAATCACAGAGTCTAATCTAGCTTGCTTGATATGTGGAGACAAGCCATCAAAAGTAGCCCAGATTCATAACAATTGGATATAGCCCTCCCTTTTTGATGGAAAAATGACAAATATAGACAGCTAAATCTGTATTCGTTTTTTGGGAAAGATATTTTTTATCCTTACTGCTCTGTATGAATTGACTACCATCCTGAATTCTAGGTCACTTATGTTTAAAAATGAAACATAATTATACATTTGTTTAATGTGTAGATGAAAAGATTAATTTAAATCATTAATTTACTTTCCAGGACATGCAAAGTATCCAATGCTTGCTGGACAACATCATCACTGACAGTGTAACATTGGACGTACTCATTCTTTGCATTATAATGGTGGTCTTTGCTATCCTTCATGTTCACATGAAGACCTATTCCCCACTTAAAATTTTAAATACTTTTATCTCCACCTAATAATCATTCATTTTAAAAATTTCAGTTATCTTTTATATGTAGACTACACATAACTATATATCATGGATTTAATTTTCTCTCCTAAATCCCAAATGATGTATTCAATTATATTTTAAAAAAATATCCACATATTTTCTAACATATCTGAAATTTCACAGAATAAAAAGAAATTCATAATTTACTCCTTGTCGTGTTTTAAATAAGTTTGGCCTCCATAGACACATGCATTTGCATGCTTGGCCACGGGTAGTGGCACTATAATGCTGAGGCATTATTAGAGAAGGTCAGGCCTTGTTGGAGGAAGTATATCACTGCATAAGTGGGCATTGAGGTCTCCTATGCTCATCCTCTTCCCTGTCTGCCTACAGGAGGTAGTCTATCCCACTACTGTCTGTGGATCAAGATGTAGAACTCACAGCAACTCTATCACCCTGCCTGCCCGCACTCTGCCATGCTTCACACTATGGTGATAATGAACTGAAACTCTGAAACTAGAAGCCAGTCCCAATTATATGTTGTTTTTATTAGAGTTACCTTGGTGATTCCACCAGAAGTTCTTTTATTGTTGAAAATAGTTTTCAATACCCTGAGTATTTTGTTATTCCAAATGAATTTGCAAATTGCTCTTTCTAACTCTGTAAAGAATTGAGTTGGAATTTTGATGGGGATTGCATTGAATCTGTAGATTGCTTTAGGCAAGATGGCAATTTTTACTATATTAATCTTGCCAATCCATGAGTATGGGTGATCTTTCCATCTTCTAAGATCTTCTATTTCTTTCTTTGAAGACTTGAAGTTCATGCCATACAGATCTTTCACCTACTTAGTTAGAGTCACAACAAGGTATTTTATATTATTTGTGGATATTGTCATGGGTGTCACTTCCCTAATTTTTCTCATTCTTTTTATTATTCGAGTATAGGAAGACTACTGATTTTGGGGGTTTAATTTAATATCTAGCCACTATACTGAAGTTTTTTTTGTTGTTGTTGCTGTTTTTGTTTGTTTGTTTGTTTTTATCAAATTTAAAAGTTCCCTGCTGATATTTTTGGGATCACTTAACTATACTATCATACCATCTAGAAATTGTGATACTTTGATCTCTTCCTTTCTAGTTTGCATCCCTTTGACTTCCTTTTCTTTTCTAATTGCTCTGGCTATGCCTTCAAGTACTATATTGAATAGGTAGGGGAAGAGTGGGAAGCCTTATCTTGTCCATGATTTTAGTGGGATTGCTTTAAGTTTTTCGCCATTTAATTTGATGTTGGCTACTGGTTAGCTGTATATAAAAGAACTTTGGGAATGGGTCAGAATATTGTGTTTTCAAGGGATCAAGCCAGCTAGGAGTCTGCCCTAGCAGGAAGGATGCAGTGGAAGGAACAGAAGGGATTAAAGGGGAATGATATTTGAGAGGACAGGGTTTGGTGGGTGATGGGTCCACCAGACTCCCAGCAGCAGCTTTGGGGTTGGGGGAGTTTCTTACCAACTGCTCTGAGTGCAACAGGTCCTCTAGGATGGGTCAGGATACTGTGTCTTCAAGGGAGCAATTGGTAAGAACCTCATCATCCCCCTTCAGAGTCCCAGAGCTGGTACTGGGAGCCCTGTGGACTTAGGACCCATTACCCACTAAAACCTTGTCCTCTCAAATACTAATTCTCTTTCATCCCTCTGCCCCTCCTTACAAGTCTTCTTCCTTGAAGACACAATATCCTGACCCATCCTAGAGGACCTGCTGCACTCAGAGAAGTTGGGTCTTTTCTGCTGGGTCACACTCCTAGATGGTCTGCTCCCTTGAAGACATAATATCCTCATCTATTCTAGAGTACTCACTGCACTTAGAGCTTTTGAGGACCAGCTGCACTCAGAGAAGTTCAGGATCCACTGCACTCAGAGCAGTTGGACAACAGCTTGACTGTTCCACTGAAAATCCAACAGTCTGACAGCCTCCCAGGAGATATACTATAGTTGGGGCAAAAGAACAGCAGCTTCTCTCTGCCCTGGTGAAGATCCCCCAGTTGGTTGCCCACAGTTGTTATGCTACAGCCAAGGCTGCAGGTCTACCAGGATACCTGAAGCAGCCTAGTGACTAAAGAGGCAGAATCCAGACAGTCACTCAGACCAACTAACACCAGGGATATCCAGATGGCTAAAGGTAAACACAAGACCATAAGCAACAGAAACCAATATAAAGGGGCATCATCAGAACCCAGTTCTCCCACCACAGCAAGCCCTGAATACAACAACATACATAAAAATCAGGAATCTGTCTGCAAATCTGATCTCATGAACATAATAGAGTCCTTTAAGGAGGATATCAATAACTCACTTAAAGAAATACAGGAAAACACAGGTAAATGGGTGAAGGACTTGAATAATGTGATACAAGACCTAAAAGGGGAAGTAGAAACAATAAAGAAAACATAGATGGAGGCAAATCTGGAAGTGGAAAACTTAGGAAAGAGGTCTGGAATTACAGATGTAAGTATCACCAATAGAGTATAAGAGATAGAAATAGAATCTCAGATGTAGAAGATACCATAGAAGAGATAGACATAACAGTCAAAGAAAATTCAAAACATAAAAAATCCTAACCCAAAGCATCCAGGAAATTCAGGACACACTGAAAGGACCAAATCAAAGAATAATCAGAATAGAGGAGAATGAAGATTCCTAGCTCAAAGGACCTGAAAATGTCTTCAACAAATCATAGAAGAAAACTTCCCCAACCTAAAGAAAGAAGTGGTCATAAAGATACAAGAAGCCTACAGAACAACAAATAAATGGGACCAGAAAAGAAAATCCTCTCTTTACATAATAATAAAAACACTAAATGCACAGAACAAAGAAAGAATATTAATAGCTGCAAGGGAAAATGGTCAAATAACATACAATGGTAGACCTATCAGAATTATACCAGACTTCTCAACAGAGACTATGAAAGCCAGAAGAGCCTGGTCAGAGGTCATGAAGGTTCAAAGAGAACACAAAAGCCAGCCCAAGATACTCTACCCAGCAACTCTCTCAATCAACATAGATGGGGAAACCAAAATATTATCTGACAAAACAAAATTCAAATAGTATCTATCTCCTAAATGAGCCCTACAAAGGATCCTAGAAGAAAAACTCCAACACAAGGAAGGTACCTCTACCAAAGAAAAGACAAGATATTAAGCATCTCTCAACAAAGACAAAAAGGAGAGTACCAGAAGCAATAAAAGCCACCTAACATAACAAACATCAGGAACCAACAGTCATCTATAATATCTCTCAATATTAATGGACTCAACTCATCATAAAATGGCAAAAGTTAACAGATTCAATATGCAAACAAGGTCCAGTATTTTGCTGCATACAAAAAACATACATCAATAACAAAGACAAAAACTCTCTCAGAGTAAAAGCATGGAAAAAAGGCCTTTCAAACAAATGGTCACAGGAAATACACAGGAGTTGCCATTTTGATATCCAAAAAATAGACTTTCAACCAAAATTTATCAAGCATGATGAAGAAACACAATTCATATTCAAGGAAAAAAATCATCCAAGATGAACTCTCAATTCTGAACATCTATGCCCCAAATGGAAGAGCGCACACATTCATAAAAGAAATTTTACTAAAGCTCAAAACACACATTGAACCACACACAACAATAGAGGGAGACTTCAACACTCCACTCACACCAATGTACAGATCATTGAAACTGAAACAAAACAGAGACACAGTGAAACTAAGAGAGGTTATTAACCAAATGGATTTAACATACCTACAGAACATTTTACCCTAAAACAAAAGAATACACCTTTTTCTCAATACCTCATGATTCCTTCTAAAAATTGACTATATAATTTGTCACAAAACAACTCTCAACTGATAGAAGAATACTGAAATAATACCATGCACCCTATCAGATCACCATGGCTTAAGGCTGGTCTTCAAGAACAACAAAAACTACAGAAAGCCCACATACACATGGATATTTAACAACTCTTTACTCAATGCTAACTTGGACAGGGAAGAAATAAAGAAAGAAATTAAAGTCTTCCTGGAATTTAATGAAAATATTGATATATAAGACATGAACTTATTGGACAAAATGAAAGCAGTGTGAAGAGGAAAGTTCATAGTAGTAAGTGCGCTGGTAAAGAAACTGGAGAGAACTTACACTAACAAATAATAGCACACATGAAAGCTCTAGAACAAAAAGAAGCAAACTCACACAAGAGGAGGAGAAGGCAGGAAATAGTCAAACCCAGGACTGAAATCAACCAAATTCAGACAAAAAAATACAATACAAAGAATGAATAAAATCCGAAGTGGTACTTTGAAAGAATCAACAAGATAGATAAACCCCTAACCAAACTAACTAAAGGTTGAAGAGGCAGTATCCAAATAAACAATATCAGAAATGAAAACGGAGACATAACAACAAAAACAGAGGAAATTCAAAAAAAAATCATCAGATCCTACTATAAAAGCCTCTACTCAACAAAACTGGAAAAGCTAAGAGAAATGGATTATTTTCTAGACAGATGCCACATACCAAAGTTAAATGAAGAGCAGGTAAACTATCTAAAAAGCCTATACCACACAAGGAAATAGAAGAGGTGATTAAAAGACATGCCACCAAAAAGAAAAAAAAAAAAAGCCCAATGTCAGAGGATTTAGTGCAGAATTCTACCAGATCTCCAGAGAAGACCTGGTACCAATTTTCATCAAACTATTCCATAGAATAGAAAGATAGGGAACACTACCTAACTTGTTCTATGAAACCACAACTACTCTCAAACCTAAACAACACAAGGACCCAAGCAAAAAAGAGAACCAGATCAATCTCACTTATGTATATCAATGCAAAAATATTGAATAAAATCTTTGCAAAGCAAATGCAAGAACACGTGAAAACCATCATTTACCACTATCAAATAGCCTTCATCCCAAGGATACAAAGTTGGTTTCCATTAACATAATCCACTATAGAAACAAACTCAATCACATGATTATTTTCGTAGACAAAGAAAAAGCATTCGACAAAATACAACACCCCTTCAAGTTAAAAGTATTGGAGAGATTAGGAATTCAAGGCCCACACCTAAACACAATAAAAGCAATTTACTGCAAACCAACAACAAATATCAAATTAAATAGAGACATATTTAAGTCAATCCTACTGAAATTGGGGACAAGGCAAGGATACCCACTCTCACCATATCTATTCAACATAGTACTCAAAGTGTAAGCTAAAACAATAAGACAACAAAATAGATCAAGGGGATACAAATTGGCAAAGAATAAATAAAGGTATCACTATTTGCAGATGATATGATAGTATACATAAGTGACACTAAAAATTCTACAAGAGGACTTCTCCAGCTGATAAACAAGTTCAGCAAAGTGGTCAGATATAAAATTATCTCAAATAAATCAGCAGCCTTTAACAGGCTGAGAAAGAAATTAGGGAAACAATGCCCTTCACCATAGCCACAAATAATATGTCTTGGGGTAAATCTTACCAAACAAGAAAAAGATCTGTATGACAATAACTTCAAGTCGCTCAAGAAAGAGATTTAAGTAGATCTCAGAAAATGGAGAGATCTCCCTTGTTCATTTATTGGCAGAATTAACATAGTAAAAATGGCCATCCTACCAAATGCAATCTATAGATTCAATGCAATCACCAGCAAAATCCCAACACAATTCTTCATAGACATGGAAAGAAGTATTCTCAATTTTATCTGGAAAGACAAAAATGCCAGAATAGCAAAAACAATTCTTAATAATAAAAGAATGGCTGGGGGAATCAACATCCCTCACCTCAAATTTTACTACAGAGAAATAGTGATAATAACTGCATGGTATTAGTACAGAAACAGACACGTTGATCAATGGAATATAATTGAAGATCCAGAAATAAAACCACAAATTTACAGACACTTGATCTTTGACAAAAAAGCAAAAATATGCAATGGAAAAAAAGAAAGCATCTTCAACAAATGGTTCTGATCTAATTGGCTGTCTGTATGTAGAAAAATGAAAATAGAACCATATTTGTCACTTTGCACAAAGCTCAAGTCCAAGTGGAATCAAGGAACTCAACATAAAACCAGATACACTGGATCTAATAGAAGAGAAAGTGTGAAAGAGCTTTGAAATCTTTGGCACAGGGGGAAATTTCTAAAGAGAACTCCAATCTCTCATGCTCTAAGATCAAGAATTTATAAATGGGCTCTCATGAAACTGGAAAGCTTCTGTAAGGCAAAGGTCATCGTCAATAAGACAAATTGGTAACCTACAGACTGAGAAAAAATTTTCACTAGCACCACATACAATAGAGGGCTAATATTCAAAATTCATAAAGAACTGAAGAAGCTAATCACTAAACAAACAACTCAATCAAAAATGGGGTACAGAACTAAACCAAGATTTCACCCCTGAGGAATCTCAAATGACTGAGAAGTAGATAAAAAATCTTCAAAGTCCTTAGTGATTAGAGAAATGCAAATCAAAAGGACCCAGAGATTCCACCTTATATCAATCAGAATGACTAAGTTCAAAACCTCAGGTGACAACACATGTTGAAGATGATGTGGAGAAAGAGGAATACTCCTCCATTGCTGGTGGGATTGCAAACTGGTACAACTACTCTAGAAACCAATCTGAAGGTTCCTCAGAAAATTGGAAATAGATCTTTCTGAAGACCAGGTTATACCACTCTTGGGAATATACCCAAATGATGCTCCACCATGCTACATGGGCACATGATCCACTATGTTCACAGCAGCCTTCCTTGTGATATCCAGAAGCTAGAGACAACCTAGATGTCCCACTACAGAAGAATGGATACAGAAAATGTGGTTTATTTACACAGTGGTATACTACTCAGCTATTAAGAACAAGGATATCCTGAGTTTTGCAGGCAAATGTATGGAACTAGAAAATATCATCCTGTGTGAGGTAACTCAGACCCAAAAGGACATGTATTGTATTTACTCACTAATAAATGGATATTCACTAATAAAAAAAAAAAAGAGGACAGAATACCTAAGATACAGTCCACAGGACTCAAAAAGTTTAACAATCAGAAGTGCCCAAGTAAGGACACATCAGACTCTCTTCAGCCCCACTTGGAAGTGAGAAGAAAGCAATCACAAGTGGTTAGTGGGAGGGAAAGTAGACTAGGCAAGAGAGTAAGGAGAGTGGGAGAGGAGAATGTGATTTGATCCTGAGGGAATATGGAAAAGGATTGAAGCCCTGAGGGCCAGCAGAAAGAATGGAAACAGGTGACCTCAGGAGATAGGAGGTTGGGGGAACCATTCAGAATACACCAGAGACCTGGGAGGTTAAAGACTCACAGGCCTAAATGGGAGGGACCTTAGATGAAATGCCTGACTGTAGGGAGAGGGAACTTATAAATGCTACGTCCAGCAGGAAGACAGGGATTCAAATGAGGAGAGGGGGCCCATCCTACAGTCATAACTCTGACCCATAATTGTTCCTGTCTGAAATAATTACAGTTATAAAAATGGAGTGGAGCTTGAGGAAAAGAAGCCTAGCAACAGGCCCAAAGTGGGATCCATCTCAAGGGGAGTTCCCAAGGCCTGACACTATTACGGAAGCTATGGAGCACTCATCAAAAGGTACCTAGCATGACAGCTCTCCAGAATAACCAACAAACAGCTGAAAGAGTCAGATGCAAATATTTGCACCCAAGCAATAGACAGAAGCAGCTGAGCCCTGCTGTTGAATTAGAGAAGGTTGAATTAAGCTGAGAACCCTGTATGAGGACCAGCAGTCTCAATTAATCTGAACCTCCGGGTTCTCTCAAACACTGCACCACCAAACAGGAAACATACACCAGCTGGTATGAGCCCCGCTAGCACCCATAAAGTAGAGGACTGCTGGGTCTGTATTCATTCAGAGATCATGCACCTAACACTCAAGAGAATGGAGGCCCCAGGGAGTTTAGAGGTCATGTGGCCTGGGGGTGTAGAGACATCAACATGGAGACAGGGGGAGGGGAGTAAGTATGGGATATCAAACAGTAAGAGGGTGGACAGGGGTTGGTGGGGTGGGGAATAAAATATGGAGTGTATAAAAATAATTAACTAAATAAAAGGGGGAAATAAGAATTTCTTGTGAAATCACCATCCCTGACCTCAAGCTGCATTAAAGAACAATAGTGATAAAAACTGCATGCTATTTTTACAGAGAGAGGCTTGTAGATCAGTTCAGTAAAATTGAAGAACCAGAAATAAACCCATATAGCTATGCTCACTTGATCTTTGACAAAGGAGCTGAAAGTATCCATTTGGAAAAAGATAGCATTTTCAAGAAATAGTGCTGGTTCAACTGGTGGTCAGCATGTTGAAGAATACAAATCAATCCATTCTAACTTCCTTGTACAAAGCTCAAGTTCAAGTCGATCAAGCACCTCCACATACAATCAGCATCACTGAAACTAGTAGAAAAGAAAGTGGGGAAGAGCCTTTGGCACATGGGCACAGGGAAATTTTCCTTGACAGAACATCAATGGCTTATGCTCTAAGAACAACAATCAACAAATGGGATCTCATAAAATTTCCAATGCTTCTATAAGGCAAAGGACATTGTCAATAGGACAAAACAACAACTGTCATATTGGGAAAAGTTCTTTACCAATACTACATCCAATAGCAGACTAATATCCAATACATACAAAGAACTCAAGAAGTTAGATTCCAGAGAACCAACTAACCCTATTAAAAAATTGGGTACAAAGCTAAACAAAAATATTCTGAACTGAGAAATACCAAATGGCTGAGAAGCAGAAATGTTCAACATCCTCAGTCATCAGGGAAATGCAAATCAAAACAACCCCAAGATTTCACCTTATACCAGTCAGAATGGCTAAGATCAAAAACTCAGGGGACAGCAGATGCTGGTGAGGATGTGGAGAAAAAGGAATATTCCTCCATTTTTGGTGGGATTGCAAGCTGATACAACCACTCTGGAAATCAATGTGGTGATTCTTCAGAAAATAAGACATAGTACGACCTGAGGACCCATCTATACCACTCCTGGGCATATACCTGAAAGATTCTCCAACATATAACAAGGCTACATGCTTCACTATGTTTATAGCAGCCTTATTTATAATAACCAGAAGCTGAAAACAACTCAGATGCCCTTCAGCAGAGGAACAGATACAGAAAATGTGGGATATTTACACAATGGAATACTACTCAGCTATTAAAAACAGTTATTTCATAAAATTCTTAGGCAAATGGGTAGAACTAGAAAATATGGCTTTGTGTGAGATAAACCAGTCACAAAAGAATATACATGGTAAGATGTCACTGATAAATGAATATTAGCCCAAATTCTAGGAATGCACAATGAAGCTCAAGAAGAGGAAGACCAAAATGTGCATGTTTCGGCCATTAGAAGGGTAACAAAATATCACCATAGGAAGAAATATGGAGACAAAGTGTGGAGTAGAGACTGAAGGAAAAACCATCTAGAGACTGACCCACGTGGCAAATCCTCTGATATATAGACACCAAATCCAGATTGCAGATGCCAAGATTGCTTGCTGACTAGAGCCTTATATTGCTGTCTGTGAGAGGCTCTGCCAGATTCTGACAAATGCAGAGGCAGATGCTTGCAACCAATCATTGGACTGAGCATGGGCAGCAAGGCAAGATGGGGGAGGTGAGAGTCCCTGATGGATGAGTTGGAAAAGGTCCTGAAGGAGCTGAGGGAGTTTGCAGACCCATAAGGGGAGCAGCAGTGTCAACCAGTCAGATCACCTGGAGCTCCAGGGGCACTGGATCTCCAACCAAAGAGTACACATTGAGGGACCCATTGCTCCTGCTACATATGTTTCAGAGGGTGGCTTTGTTGGAAGTCAGTGGGAGGAGCAGCTCTTGTAATACCCTAAGGTAGGGGAATGCCAGGAAGGGAAGTTAGAAATGGGTGGGAGGGTGGGGTAGCACCCTCATCGATACAGGGGGAGGCAGAATGGGATAGGGGCCTTCTGAAGGGGAGACCTGCAAAGGGGAAAACATTTGAAATGTAAATAAAAATATCCAAGAAAAGTAGTTGGATTGATAGATAGATAGAAAGATAGATAGATAGATAGATAGATAGATAGATAGATAGATAGATACATGCATACATACATACATACATACATACATACATACATACATACGTATGTAGTTTATGTATCTTTATAGATTCCAGGATCTGTAATGAAAAAAATAAAAAAGAAGTATTTGCCGATAGGAGCCTGACATAATGATCTCCTGAGAGACTTTTCTAGAGCCTAAGAAATACAGAGGTAAATGCTTGCAGCCATCCATTGGATTGAGAACTGTGTCCCCAGTGGAGGAGTTAGAGAAAGGACTGAAGGAACTGAAGAAATTTGCAACCCCATAGAAGGAACAACAAAATCAACCAACCAGACCCCCAGTGCTCCCATGGAATAAACCACCAAACAAAGCGTACACATGGAGTGACCCATGGCTCTAGCCACATGTACAGCAGAAAATGGCCTTATTGGACAGTAATGTGAGAAGAGACCCTTGGTCCCATAAAGGATTGATGCTCCAGTGTGGGGGAATGCCAAGGTGAGGAGGAGGGAGTTGGTAGGTGGGTAGTGGAGCACCCTCATAGAAGCAGACTGAGGGAGGATGAGATAGGGGGTTTCTGGAGGGGAAACCAGGAAAGGAGATAACATTTGAAATGTAAATAAATAAAATATCCAATAAAAATACCAAATAGTTTCTCATGATGTCTCTTCACATTAGTGGAAACCCTGAGACAGTCCTTATACCCAAGCACTCTTTTGTTTTACCTTTGTTGATTGAAGAGTATTAGCTTACCTTGAGTTTATGGTGTTTTTTCATCGCTTTCACAAAATATTCATAAACTTGATTATAATAAATCATTTAAATTTACTTTGTAATATTTAACTATACATAACTAGATATTAGGCAATTGAGAAATAAAATTACTTATTTTTATAATACAAAAACAAATCTGTAATTCAGGGTTTTTTTTTTAATAAAAGATTGAAAGAGAAATCATTGTTAAGTAAACCTCAAATATTGTATATTCCTTATTTATTATTAAAGAGCCTTCAAACCTTATATCAATAATTTAATAGAGTTAAAACAAACAATTGAACAACTTTATAATGATATGGCTTTTGTTCATGTACTTATCTAAGTACCTATAATTTAATGTGTTGATCTCTAAGGAGCTTAACTACATCTTTGAAGATTTGTCAAGGGCCAGGAAATAACATTGAAATGTTTGCAAATGTCTTGAATTTTCCTTAGTTCAGTGATCATATCTTCTTTAAATTAGAGCTTTTATTGAACTTATATATGTCCATACAAATCTTAGAAGTATTTAGTTCATTATTTTTTGTAAGATTTTTTCCCCTCTATCTCAGAGAATTCAAAGTACATCACTGGAAAGCTGTTTATGAAGAAAAGTAGTATTCTGCCAGATCAGATGAGATATCAAGTCTTCAGATGCACATCAGTGGAAAGAGTTCTTCAGGTAGACCTGAAATCATGTGGAAAATGGAAGAGAGGAGATAATAACATTCCCCGGAGCTTATAACAACTGAAGCTGTTAATAGCTCCAGTTATGGATATGAACGTAGTCACTAAAACAAATTTTCGAGTCAAAAGCAAAAGCATTATGAATGCCCACAATGAGGTCAAAATAAAAGTCCCTAGCCATATCAAATGTTACAAAACTATACCTTTGTATGTATTTTCTTTCTAAACTAATAGCATAATGAAATCCTACTCCAAATATCATAAGTGTAGTTAAATATATGAGGACTTCATAACTCTTGAGTACCTCTTCATTATCCTGGAAAACACAGAACCATTAGTTTAAAGCAAAATGTCTTAGAATATTTTAGTTTGTAATTATTCTTATCATTATGCAAGTTCACTTTCATAAAATTATTTTTCTTTGATCTTAGAGCATATGCTATTGGTGTTCTGTTCATAAACTTTCTCCCTGTACCAATGTCCTCAAGGGTCGTCCCCAGTTTCTTTTCTATTAGCTTCAGAGTGTCTGGCTTTAAGTAGAGGTCCTTGATCCATTTGGATTTGAGCTTAGTACAAGGAGACAAGGATGGATCAATTCGCATTCTTCTGCATGCTGACCTCCAGTTGAACCAGCACCATTTGTTGAAAAGGCTATCTTTTTTCCATTGGATGTTTTCAGCCTCCTTGTCGAGGATCAAGTGGCCATAGGTGTGTGGGTTCATTTCTGGATCTTCAATCCTGTTCCATCGATCCTCCTGCCTGTCACTGTACCAATACCATGCAGTTTTTAACACTATTGCTCTGTAGTATTGCTTGAGGTCAGGGATACTGATTCCCCCAGACTTTCTTTTGTTGCTGAGAATAGTTTTAGCTATCCTGGGTTTTTTGTTGTTCCAGATGAATTTGATAATTGCTCTTTCTAACTCTGTGAAGAATTGAGTTGGGATTTTGATGGGTATTGCATTGAATCTGTATATTGCTTTTGGCAAAATGGCCATTTTAAATATATTGATTCTACCAATCCATGAGCATGGGAGGTTTTCCCATTTTTTGAGGTCTTCTTCCATTTCCTTCTTCAGAGTCTTGAAGTTCTTGTCATACAGATCTTTCACATGTTTGGTAAGAATCACCCCAAGATACTTTATACTGTTTGTGGCTATTGTGAAGGGGGTCATTTCCCTAATTTCTTTCTCAGCCTGCTTATCCTTTGAGTATAGGAAGGCCACTGATTTGCTTGAGTTGATTTTATAACCTGCCACTTTGCTGAAGTTGTTTATCAGCTGTAGGAGCTCTCTAGTGGAGTTTTTTGGGTCACTTAGTATATATAACGAACTCAAGAAGTTAGACTCCAGAAAACCAAACAGCCCTATTAAAAATGGGGTACAGAGTTAAACAAAGAATTCTCACCTGAAGAACTTCGGATGGTGGAGAAGCATCTTAAAAAATGCTCAACTTCATTAGTCATTAGGGAAATGCAAATCAAAACAACCCTGAGATTTCACCTTAAACCAGTCAGAATGGTTAAGATTAAAAATTCAGGAGACAGCTGGTGTTGGAGAGGGTGTGGAGAAAGAGGAACACTCCTCCACTGCTGGTGGAGTTGCAAATTGGTACAACCTCTCTGGAAATCAGTCTGGTGGTTCTTCCGAAAACTGGGCACCTCACTTCCAGAAGATCCTGCTGTACCACTCCTGGCCATATACCCAGAGGATTCCCCACCATGTAATAAGGATACATGCTCTACTATGTTCATAGCAGCCCTATTTATAATTGTCAGATGCTGGAAAGAACCCAGGTATCCCTCAACAGAAGAGTGGATGCAAAAAATGTGGTATATCTACACAATGGAGTACTATTCAGCCATTAGAAACAATGAATTCATGAAATTCTTAGGCAAATGGATGGAGCTAGAGAACATCATACTAAGTGAGGTAACCCAGACTCAAAAGGTGAATCATGGTATGCACTCACTAATAAGTGGATATTAACCTAGAAAACTGGAATACCCAAAACATAATCCACACATCAAATGAGGTACAAGAAGAAAGGAGGAGTGGCCCCTTGTTCTGGAAAGACTCAGTGAAGCAGTATTCGGCAAAACCAGAACAGGGAAGTGGGAAGGGGTGGGTGGGAGGACAGGGGAAGAGAAAGGGGCTTATGGGACTTTCCGGGAGTGGGGGGCTAGAAAAGGGGAAATCATTTGAAATGTAAATAAAAAATTATATCGAATAAAAAAAACTTTTAGCAAAGTAAAAAAAATTATTTTTCTTTTTATATTCTTAAAACATTATTTACATATTTATTTGTGTACCCTCACCCCCCCCACACACACACACCTTGAAGAATATTTGGTAGCCAGAAGTCATTTCTTTCTTATTACACGGTTTTTGTGAGTCAAATTCTGGTCATTAGTCCTGGCTTCAGGAACCTTTACCTATAGAATCATCTCACTAGGCAATTCTTATTCGTGCTTCTAAAGTGATTTATGTTTTGCTCTGAATTGCAAAATATGAAAGAAAACTCAATTTCCCACATAAGTATTTCAAGCATCTTGATGAGTTTACTTGTTAGTGAGCCAGAAAGCTAGCTAGCATTTCTTCTACTGGCTATAAGAGAACTATCTAGTTTTGTAAAGTGTTTTGCAAATTTACAGGCTATTTATTAATCAATAACCAACAATAACAGTTTGGTTATTGATTAAGGACTTCAGATTGATTTCATTGTATAAATCAAAAAATCAGAAGACTTAATTATCATTCTAAATCAGGTCCAAATCACCCTCCCTAAAACTGGGGAAATTAACTACAACACCTCAGTTCTTAGAAGTGCTTTTGATAATGTGGAGTGTTAGTGTAACTCCATACTGAATTATTCTGTTGGGGTATGGTATGGGAGCATATATGGGAGCACAGTTTAAAGCAATGGAGACTCATAAGTCAACATTTGTAGGATAGTATTTCATAGGGCAGTATAATTCTATAACTAGAATGAGAAGAAAAGTCAATTCTTGGATCAATTATTGCTGTCACAAGACTTGAATAATATCCCATGAATTATTCTGAATTCACAGAGGAATCTTTGTCTATAGACAGACTTTTGATAGAACAAGTGTTTACTCAGGAATCACTAGTTTTGCACCTAGAGCAAGAATGTAGAATACTATCATATGCCCAGAGGAGAACAAAAACATATGACCTTGGAATTACCAGCTGTTATAGCAACATAACTTTTATCCAGATTTTTTTTTTCTGTAATGACATCAGTAAAGGTTACACTTACATCTCTTTCCAGTTCCTGATTTTAAGTTCATGACAATGTCCATTTTTACATGTCATTACCAATTTCAAACTGTGACACCATTGATGAGATCAATTTCTCTGTTGGTTAAGATCATGTATTTCTCATAATCTGGGTATTAAGATTGCTGTTGAAGTGATGTTAGATGTAATACAGCCTACCGCCAAAATGGGAAAGGATGTGCCACAATTCAGTCACTTAGTTTGAGGAAATGTTCTCACTAGCATTTTACAAAATAGAAACTTCTCTGAGATGAATCATGTAAACTAAGGATTTGAGGCCCCTGATGAGGGTTGTGCTGCTGTTTAATTTTCATGAAATCCTATGACTATTATAGGATCTTGAGACTAGAATGTAAACCAGATACATTTGGCCTCAATATAAAAAGAGAATGCAGCAGGCTATTTCCTCATCGGGACAATTACATGGCGGCCGGATCAGCAGTTCTTATAAAATGTAGTATTCATTATTTGTACTCCAGCCAAATATGTGGACATTTCTGCTTTCAGAGCTGCTTGGCATAGAACCTGTCTATTTATCATGTACACAGTATAAACTGAAAAGTAAAAGGTTATTAAAAGTATATTAAAAAAAAAAACCCTTAGGTACAATACATGAGTAGAATAGATATCTGATTCCTGGGGTCCTGTCTTTGTAAAAATTCAGGCATACTATTTCTTTGAAAGCACCACCCCCTCCCTTTTTATCTCTTCTGGTAGTACATTCTCTCCTCTACCTTCACACTCGTTACTTAATTCCAGCTGTCTCCTCTGTCACAATCTACAAATTATTTCATCAGTCTTTCTCTTTAGCTCAGCTGAATTTTTAAGATCAATGAACTTACTTGCCAATTTGACAGGGCTATCAGTTGTTGTAACAATTAATTAAGCCTTACAAATTATTTTAGCCCTTGACAAGCAGTCTCTACATTGTTTAATCAGCATGCAATACCACAGTTAAATTTGCCTGAAATAGACATGATGTTCCACAAGGCAGATATTTTGAGATATTTTGATCCAGCTGTCCAGCTAAGAATTTGCTGAACACCTTTGAAATAAAAACATTAAGTGTTCAACACAAGAATCTTCTGAAAGCACTTGAAATGTCCTTTTCTCCTTCAAAACCTAATTTGTAGTCAAGCTAAGGTGTAATGAGAAAACAGTGCTCTGTCTGTCTGGTGTTTAGCACTAATTCAGGGAAGACAAAGCAACTAGAGAGCAGTATCCAGGAGGAGAGGATACTAACAGCAGTGCTATGTAAACACACTTACCACATTTTCATTTATCTGGTTCATTGACTTTGTCTTGTGAAAATTATAGCCAAGGAGAGGAGCTGGTAATGTGAACAACTTCACGGCTGATTGTCACACTTAAAATATCATTCAACCTGACAAGCTGGCTGGGAAGCCAACAATCTATCTACCTGTAAAAATCCATTTTGGTCTGCTCAGGACAGAGAAACATTCTTCACAGGATAGCTCTGGCAAACACATTACCTTGGTAGTTTCATGCAAGATGACAGAAGTAGTGTTTCCAAGAACATGGTTTGTTTCTAGATTTTAGTTGAGGCTATGAAATGTTCGCAATATATAAATTGTCTTCAAAATCATTATTTTAAAATGGCACATTTTCTTTTCTAAAGACATTTAAGTATATGTATTAATTTATTCTCAGCAGAGGAGACACATTTTATTTTACGCTTGTACTCTTGTGAAAGAAAATATGTGGAGAGAGAGCAATAAACTGAAAGGGAAAGGAAGGGAGTGTGTGGGAATATATGTTATGAGAATTCTGTATCCCTAGGATAATCTACTAATCACTATTAACTAGATCCACAACACATCTATAGCAAGAATCAGTCTTGCATACATATTTGGAGCTGTATGTGTCATTTTGATACTTCCTAGTCAGTTATGTCATTGGTTCCCAGAAAAAAAAAACTAATTCTGCTCCATGATTATGCCAACCATTGATTGACACAATTTCATCACACTAGAAAGTCATTGTCTGATCCTTGAACCATGGCTTCTAGCACAATGTATTTTATTTCTTCTGGCTGGTTCTTTAAATCGTCTTAACTCAGATATAGTCTGGTTTCTTTCTCTTCTGTTTTTTAGTCCTTCATTAAATACCTGTGTTTGCCACTATCTCAACATTCCAGGGCTTCATTTGACCTTTCTATTTTACATAACAGACCCTAAATTTTGAAATATAATTGGCAGTTAAATGAGTCCCAGTTCTAACCACAGCCCTGCCATAACTCTAGAAAATCTTCTGGGGCTTTAGAGATATTAAAATCTACTGAAATGAATACAGGAACTGAACTAGACTGTGCTAGGTATCAAGATACTGGTAGCCCAATAATAGTGGATCTAAACAAAGAATACTTTTGATGCAGGGAAATAGTCAAACAAGGTTATCACGGTAAAGAAATGATTAGGGAAAAGGCTTGTAGATGTTATTGATTTTAGAAGAATCTTCAAGGAAGGGAAGATGTTGCAGGTTGAATCCATACATCATTCATATACATGGAGCCATAGGAATGACAATTTTGATCAAACTTATAGATTTCCTCTTAATTATTTCTTCTCAAGGTAACAAATTAAACATCACTTGGCAATGTGTAGCTCTGCACTTCATAGGTTGTGTGAGTAGCAGGAAGTAGGAAAAGCAGATATCATCAAGGAACTGGAATGAATATTTTCATAGTGAAAAATGAAAATAGATCTGTGGTACAGTTTGACAATTTATTGTTTATAATTTTAAAGATTATGTATAATGATTCTAGGCTGGGGTGATGAGCACTGTCATGCCTGACTTCACTGTGTGTCATATAACTTTAGCCAAAAATATACATACTAAATGTTTTAACATATTTTTCAAAATTTCACGAATATATGCATTATATTTTGATTATATTGATTCACTACCCTCCCTACTATCTCCTCCTAAATTTAACCCTTATATCCCCACCCCTTATCCCTATCCATATTTCCTCCTGCTTCATGTCTTTTATTTTTTACAGCCTACTGACATAGATTAATGATACTCATACAATAATAAGTGGGAGGCCATCTCCTACAGAATTGTTTATCTACAAGAGATCATTTTCTTAATCTGGCACCATCTTCCTTAGCAACCATAAGCTAAAAATAGCTTCACAGATGGGTGTAGGGAACTTGGGATCCTCCTGCCTCCTCCAGTCTGCCAGGAATGCTTACTAGCTTGACTTGTACAACTCTTGAGAAGACATCCACAGATGCTAGACTTCATGAGTGTAATAGTCATGTACCGAAGATACTTGGGTCTTATATAGTTACTACATATTCTCCTGCTCTGAATGTCTTTGTGTCTCCTCATCTGTAATGGCCCCTAAGCCTTGGAGTATAAGGTATAATTCAGAGGTTCCATGTCCAGCTTAGCTTTAAACACACATTCCATTTTTGTTTGTCAATCAATTATAATGTCTTGCATTAACTTTTGTCCACTGCACAAAGATGAATCTCTAATGACACCTGAGACTGCACTAAGCTATGGAAATAGAAATTTTTGTTTATAGGACAGCATGATGTCAGAAGCCACCTGGTAAAGGCTAAAGGCCTGGAAGTGACTATACTGGAGATGGCACAGGATTTTTGCATGCCCTGCAGTGGGGAAGTTCTGAGGCAAAGTCCCCAGAGACTTTGAACCAGGATTGGCTTCTGCTGCTTATATGCTTTTTTTCTGTCACTATTATATAGCCTAACAATTTCTGCACATTAGGTCACCATCTTGGGAAGATTTTCAGATTAACATGAAAATTAACTCTTATGAAGTTATGTTGTATTGACAAACTGAGAATTTCATAATTCCTAATAATGATTTTATAAAATTTGAAATTAATACAAGTAATTTTCATCCCTCTAAATTTGCAAATTTTACCCAGAGGACTGGGTAAACCTCCAGGTGTCACTGGCTAATTACACTAGGATAAGAAAGCAGAATTTGGAACAAATTTATGATCAAATAAACTATTCCTTCTTGGTTAGCCATGAGGTCATTATACTATGTATACATTATACCTTGTATACACATATACATAACTACATACCATAAACTGAGCATGAAAAAGTTATTGTAGGAGCAAGACAAGAAAAGAAAATATTGACTAGTTTATCTATAAAAAACTTCAAAATAATCAGCTACTCAGATGATTTGCCTATTGACAAAACTATACTGGCATTATATAAAAATTATTGTTTTAAACTTATAATGATCTTAATGGGGTCTCAATGAAAGATAATGAATATTTAGTCAGGAACTAGTTTTATGGAAAGACATGAAATTATTTCCACTGTAACTCTGTCATTTTAGACATTAACTATCATCTTGAAAATGCTAAGAACTTGTGAAATGTAAAGATGTTTGGGATGTAAAGAAACCAAGTGATTAGTTATCCCAAAAGAGTATAAGAAATAAGAGTCAAAATGAAACAATGATGCAGCCTTTTTTTTTTCAACTTCATCCAGATTGAACGAGAGTTTTCTGCATGCATGACTTTTTTTTTTATCTTTTCTTTTTCATTTTTCTTTTGCTTCCTTTCTCTTATGTCTGGCTCATAAGAGTTACCAAGTCCCAAGCCTCTTGCCAGGCCAGGGAGGGTTCCCTCAGAGGAGACAAAAGTGCTTAGTAATTAAGCCCCTTTCCTTTTTAATCCTGACTGCAGACAATAGGAGTTAATTACCAGAAGCTAGGGTTCTCTTGCCTTAGAACAACAAAGAGTTAAAGAGAGGTAAATATTGCCTAAAATAAACTATGTGCCTCCCTCTGCTGCCCATTGCTACTTTCCTCAGAGAACTGATACGCTGGCTGCTCTTCAGCAGCAAGATATTGTTGCTTTAGCAAAATAATAGTAGTATGTTTACCTCCACAAGACTCATGTTTCCCAGATGTAAATTTTTGCTCAGATAATTAAATTTCAATATACATCAAACTTTGGAATGCATTGTAGTGGATTAATAAGTTGTAAGTAGTTGTAATGGCTTTCTGTGTATTCTTGTCTTTTAGATTTCTATCTCAATGCTGACATTCCATGCAAAATTCACTTGGAAGTTGTGATACTTACTCAATTGAATGATATTGCATTGCTATTCAAAACAAGTGTTTTCACAAAATTTAATTGTTCTTTTAAATTTTTTAGTTATAATGTACTTTACAAATACTAATCCCTTTGTCTGGGCAAGTCAGTCAGTGAGATTGCCATAAAATATTCATCTAGTTGGCTGTGCTTTCTGAGAGAGGCAGGGTTTCAGAGAGTGGGCCACAGATAGCTGTTAGTGACACATATGTAGCATATGCTTCACAAATTCTTTTTCACCTGGTTCCAGGAAGGGTCAATCTTGGCAAAGGAAATTCTACAACCTGTTTGAATAGTCATGCTTCCTGAGGTCTCTATGGGTCCTGGACAAGGTGAAGGAAAACCTGACCCTAAAAAAGTGTAATTTTCTGTTAACATTTGCTTACTTTTCATGCCATCTACATTTAAGCTGCATACATTATAAATTCAGATCGAGGAGAAAGTACATTTTTTAAATAGGCTCTATAAAGTATGTTTCCATGCTCTTCAAGTATGGCAGGCTTGGTGTCCAGTATGTAATCTGAGAATGTATAGACCCTTGAAGATCTTATTAGGCCATTATGGTCATTATCCTTGGAAGTAATTAAGGCAGTTGTCAAGGATTAGCACTTAAAACTTCTTGAGGAGATTATTATAAAATAACAAGACCTCACTGTTAGATGGGATGCTTATAAACACATGACATTAAACTGTTTCACAAAGTGCTGCCGTGCTGTCACATTTCATGTTGTAACTAAGCCAAAGCAATTCTCAGCAGATTTTGTAGCCATATTGTCTAAACTTTCAGCCTCCCAAATGAGCTATGAGTCCATTTCTTTCACAAGTAACTCATACATGTGTTGTCACAGTCCAAACTAGACTAGTAACTGATCTGGCAGAATAGAAAATATCCTAAAGAAACAGACATGTGTCTGAACTTGACTGTCAGATAATTGAAACAAGGGTCTCAAGGAAATGGGAATCATGTGTTGGAAGAAGGAAAAATTCCTAGATAGAAGAAGACCTCTTCAAATGAAATATGAGACAGAAGTCTAGACAATGAAGGGCTAGTGGCAGGACCTCAGGTATTGACTAGACTCTGTAGATATTGATATCCTTGATCATGTTTTTCAATGTTAATCATTTCAGAGCCTTAAAGATGGATTTGAGGGCTTTTCTACATTTCTTTTCCCTCTTCCCTTGTACCCACATTAAATAAACCTTTTATTCTGCTTCTGCTTTTAATTTTATTTTTAAAGTAAGTTTAGGCCTGATTTAAAGCGCTTAGTCTGTGAGCCTCAGGTCTGATAACAAACTGATTTAGTGTGTGTGTGTGTGTGTGTGTGTGTGTGTGCACGTGTGCGTGTGTGTGTGTGTGTGTGTGTGTGTGAGAGAGAGAGAGAGAGAGAGAGAGAGAGAGAGAGAGAGAGAGAGAGAGAACAGGTAGAGGCATCTGGAAGATTCCAGACCAGAAAGAGATAAAAGTAAACCAAACATGTACAGAAGACTGGACTTGGCCAGGGCTATCTATATGAGAGGTTCAAATAGCAGGAGATAGAGAATAAAAAAGCATCATGAGGATGCAGGAGCAGAGCAGAGAGAGAGAGAGAGAGGAATGCTGTAGTCTGTGAATAGCTAGGTGACAATGAGAATGAGTACCTGTGCACAGTGAAGCCCAAGAGGAGGAGCAGGTTTAGGGTAAGGTAGAGTAAGAAGGACTAGAATGCAAGCATGGATTTTGAAATGTTTAACATGTTTTTAATACTGAAGGAATCTCATCACACTGTCAGCCACATGTACCTTCTACTGAGTAAGGGAAATGGCTCATTTTAATAGAGATGAATCAGCTGCACAAACTCCCAAGGAATGCTGGCCTTTTAAAAATTTCCAGGTAATTCAAAAGGACATGCATCATATGAACTCACTGATAAGATATTAGTCAAAAAGTAGAGAATATCTAGGATACAAGCCACATATCATAGGAAGTGAAAGAAGCAGAAAGACCCAAGTATGGATACTTCAATTCCACTTAAAAGGGGAAGGAAAGAATAACAAATAATGAAAGGCAGAGGGAGGCAGGGAACTGGGTCAGAGAGGGGAGAGGGAGAGAAAAGAGGGAACAGGACCAAGTATGGGCTAGGAAAAGAGAGAAAAAGCCCAGAGGGCCAAGTGAATGAATGGAAATTAGCAGCTTCTGTGGGTAGAAGATGAGGGGGGATCCTCTACAAAGTACCAAAGACCAGCAAAGTGAGAGAATCTCTGGACTCAGTGGGGGTGACATTAGTCAAAATTCCTACCACTGGGGAAAGGGAACTTGAAGAGTCCACATCCAGTAGATAGATAGGGCCTCAAATGCAGGGACTGGCTTAGTAATCTACAGTCTGACCCAGAATTCTGCCCCAAATTTTTCTTGTCTAAAAGAACTGCATGAACAAAAAATGGAGAAGAGACTGAAGGAAAGGCAGTCCAATGACTGGCCCAAGTCATCTCATGGGGCTTGGGGTGTACCAAGACCTGACACCATTACTGATACTATTATATGATTACAGACAGGAGCCTGGCATGACTGTCCTCTAAGAGGCCCTATCAGCAACTGACTGAGACAAATACGTACACCCAATCATTGGACTGAAGTCAGGAGCCCCTATATTTGAATTGGGGAAGGACTGAAGAAGGGGAGGGGGAGAGATACCTCATAGGAAGACCAGCAGTCTCAACTAAACCAGACCCCAGAGAGTTCCCAGAAACTGAGTCACCAATCAGAAACATACATGGACTGGTCTGAGGCCTCTGGCACATAAATAGCAGAGGTCTGCCTGCTCTGGCCTCAATGGAGAAGTTGCACTTAATCCGGAGGCCCCTGGTAAGGGGGAGATGAGGAGGAGAAGGAGGATGAGGAGGAATGGAATGGGAAACAGTAGGAGGGGGAATGAGGAGGAGGCAAAGACTGAAATGTAAATAAGTAAAATAATTTTAAAAATCTCTCAGAAATCCTCCTATAGGCCAGATTAAACCTAAATATGATGTCTGGACTGCCTTTAGAAATTTGGGGAATATGGGTTTTCTTAATACCTGACAATTAACAGGATGCACTGACAAAGCCATCACTTTGCTATACATTGTGATACATGTTTATAGGAGCCACCACTCTGGGCATTTAAAGAGGAGAATGAGCTCAAAGTTCAAGGCAAGAGGGCAATGTTCTCTGCCAAAAGTATAAGAGAAGAAACCACCATAGCTTTCATTTACACTTGATAGAAAATTAAAGCTATTGGCCTCTGTTGTAAGGGTTCCTATTGCTGTGATGAAATACCATGACAGAAGAAGCTTGGGGTCAGAAATGTTTTATTTGACTTATGCTTCTACACCATAGCTCATCATCAAAGAAACCGAGATAAGAACTCAAGCAGTACAGGAATCTGGAGGCAGGAGCTGATGCACAAGTTGCTGCTTACTGGTTTCCTGTTGGTAGATTCCCCAGGCTGTATTTCTTAATAAAAGACAGGCTCACCAGACCAGGGATGCCACCAACAACTATATGCTGGAGCCTTCCTATTAATCACTAATTAAGAAAATGTCATGCATCCTTGCCAGCAAAAAATCTTATAGATACATTTTTACCATTGTGGTCCCCTCATTGCTGATGACTAACTTGTGTTAAGTTGATATAAAACTAACCAATACAATCTCAAAACACAATGAATGACATTACAATGAGTGATATTTTAGATGTGACACTAAAAATTAAAAAAAAAAAAACTAAACAACATTAAGTGATGCCAGTGGATGTTTATTGTGTTTTTTAATTTATTCAAGGAACAAAGCCTAAATATTAGAAGACATGGTATGGGGAGTGGGGGGCTAGAAAAGGGGAAATCATTTGAAATGTAAATAAGAAAATATATCGAATAAAAAAAAAAAAAAGAAGACATGGTACAAATTCCTGAGACTCATGTGCTTTGTTGTTCTGTATTTGCCAGTGTGCATACATTCTCCCTTTCTCTCTCTTTGTCATTTTACTTCAGGCATAACTGTTTTTCAGTGAATATGTGTGAATATTTCCTAGGCAATATTTAATGATAATTTCTGCTTGACAATGACATTTTAGAAAACTCATTTCAATATTTAATAAGTATTGCCCTTCTAGGGTTATGTTCTTTATAGCCAACTTAAATTACTTACTCTGTAGCCTAAAGCCATTTGTAGATTTGTCTACAGCCATCTTCTTCAGAGGCTATCAATTAGAAGATAACCACTAAGTTATTTCCCATTTACATTCTGGTATTTTATTTGCTTGTTTGATTGCCATTTTTTTTACACAGAGCTAAATGCTATAAATTGTTCCATACCATTCATATTCTGACATGAACTTATTGCTGTAGATATAAACATACATAAGTAAAAGAATAGGGAGGAGAAGAAGAAGAGGAAGAGGAGGAGGAGGTTCTTAGGAAGGCTTAGGGAATGTGACATGATTTCAGTTAGAATTTTTCATTCAGTATCAAAAGAGAAAGAAAAAAAGAAAAAGAAAAGAAAAGAAAAGAAAGCAAAACTAGTCCAGCCTATTATTTTTGTTTTAAATTTTGCATTAATCTGTCTAATCTTCAGTACTGTTTTTTTTAATAAATAACTAATATATATATGTTACATCATGACTTAATTTTTTATGTAATCTCATGATCTCGTGTTGGGAGAAGAAAATAATTGAGCCCTGGTGATAGACAAAATGGTGACTTGTCTCTAGAAATGAACTTTTTGTGCATCTCACAACTTATGAAATTATCATGCAGTATGAAGCTATAGTTGAGACAATGGTGGGTGCAGGACTACTCAGCAAAGATTAAATAGTCATTCTTATTCCTGTATGACTCTTGTCTTCCACTGAAATGTAAATCTTATATCATGACTGTAAAAATGAATTTATTGATAGGCACTAAACTTCTTTGTTCATATCTGTCATGCAACTATTATAGACTCTCTGGATGAACCTAGTTAACTCTATTCAAATTGTCCTAGTGGTATCAGTGGTGCCCCTTGCAACCCACCCCAATGTTCTGAGTTCCCTCCCAAAAAAGACACACATACACAGTATGGTCTTTTAATATGCTTTAAACAGCTCAGTGGCTGGATCACTTCCAAAACTCCATGTGGCTAACACACTACCCTCTGATATTCCTGAGTTATTACTTACTAATACCTATATTCCATCTTGGCTGCCCCAGACACAGACCTGTAGCCCTCTCAGGCTGAGTTCCCCAGCATGTACATGAAAGCTAGGTCTTTTATCTGGCACACCTCAGACATGGCTTCTACCTCTTTGCCAGCATGGTGGATATATCCTTCTCTCTGCTCCTTTCTCAGTCCTTTGCCTGGCAATCCTAAAGTTCTGCCCTTGTCACCATGTCCAACCATTGGCTGCAGGCAGCTTTACTTACCAATCAAAATCAACTAGGGTGAGTCACTCTCAGCATCTCTTTTGTGGGGCTACAGATACTTGTGTAATTTGAGGGACCAAATTAAAATAATTGCACCATTATACCAAATCCATAACATTAGTCCAGCAACATGGCTGCTCTGATCACCTCAGAGACCTTCTATGTCTGTGTAGTCTGGCTGGATTGCAGACATGGCCTTAGTACATATCCTTAATTCCTCTTGTTGGAATACTTTAGACACACTTTTTCCTCAAAAATTATGTTTAATTGAGGGGCAGGCAAAGTGACAAATCAAAAAAAAAAGATTTGTCAGGATAAGTCATAGATAGACTAGGCTCAACTCTCTGGAGACATGCTATTTAAGAGCAGCACAGGGAGAGTGAAGATAACTCAGTCAATTCAGTTGGTCACTTGGAGTCAGTGCAGTGAGTACAGAGCAGTGGAATTGAGTTCATTCATTGAATTCATGCAGTTCAGTGCAGGTCAGGGGAAGAATTTGAAGCCAGAGAGTAAGAAGGAGCCAGATAATTAGAACAAATTGCCATAGTTTAAGGCTAAGCAGAGCAATTTGGTGAGGAGTTGAGAGAAGCCACATTGAATCAGTCAGTTTTGAAGAGGAGTTTGAGTAAGAACAGCTGAACCGAACCAACCAGATCAATTTCAGAAGGAACTAGAAAAAGATGAGTTTATTCAGCAGTAAGCCTCCAAGATGAGAGTTACATCAAGTGAATAAAAGATAGGTTTGCAGCATACATTGAAAAAAAATGCTTTTCCTAGTATTCACTACAAATTGTTTCTTTAATTAGGCAATAGAGGAAAGGACATTAATGCTAGGGCTGTCAGAGCCCCTTACAATTCCAGTAGTAATGCTATGTTCACTTTTCTACTTTAATATAAAATCAATTCATACGAATATTTTGATATGTTACCCTCATTTAACAAACAAGATGGGCTTTCAGCAGGAAAAGATGCGGGATATATTGACAGTCTTAATTTAAGGTGACTAGTTCAATTATTTGTAAATTAATTTTTACTGAAGAACACCCAAAAAAAATACCCTAGGAGGTTGTTTGTTTCTCTGAGTCCATGAAACCATGAAAAGATGATTCAATGGCTAAGAACATGTACTGCTCTTCTAGAGAACCCATGTTCATTTCCAAGTATCAATAACAGTTAGATCAAAACCACCTACTACTCCAATTTCAAGAGGATCTGAGACTTTTGACATGTAGACACCTGCACTCATATGCACACACACACACACATACACACACACGCACATGCACATGTACACACACATATACACATATCAAATTTAAAGTCGATTTTAGCATCAGAAGACTTTCTTATTGTGAAATTTCCCTGTAAGCTAATAAAGGAATTAAGCATGTGTAAAAGTTCATTTGTAAATTTTATAGTTTATACTAATATTAATATTTTATTAATAATATAATATAAAAAAGTATTTGAGGAAAATTTAGGGCAACTACCTATATGCACCTCAATTCTCTTATCCTATCTATCCATAAAAGTGAACAACTCTGCCAGTTTGCATTCTTTGAGAAATATCCCTTTACTTACAAATTTAGAGTTGAATGTATCTACAGTAAGCAGAGAGAATTTAGAATCGTCCCTTGTGGAAAAGGTACAAACGAGGTGAAATTGGATGGTTTACCTGTGGGGGAAGCTTGGGTATATATGGTCCATAAGAGACATACCATGCAGCTATGAATCTTAATGCCTCTTGTTTAAATTTGAATCATATAATGTTCCAAAGAATACAACTAGCGCATGATATTTATGAGGCTGGAGTAATCTTTGAAAAACAAAACAAGGTGAAAAGAACAAGTGTTTCTTAAAAGCATATATACATATATGGACAGCAAATCGTTCCCTCAGACTATCAAAAAATGTTTCAACTCTCTTCCTGCAGGTAATAATAGATATTTAATTCTGGAGAAATTTTAAGTGACCACAACCTGGGAACCTTGGTTAACATTTTCCCAAGTTCCATGTTCCACTCTGGAATCCATTTCATGAAGGTTATAGATGTACAAAACAAAGAGAGTCACAAATCAAGGAAAGTTAACAGTGTAAGTTAATAAGCATTTGTGGGCACATCAGAGTAGTGGTCACAGTAAAATGCCTCTTTTTTAAATTTGAAGCATATAATGTTCCAAAGAATACAACTAGCACATGATATTTATGAGGCTGGAGTAATCTTTTAAAAACAAAAGAAAGTGAAAAGAAATTGGATGGACCTTACCTATATTCCTCACTTCCTATTGAATAATATTCTTAGCGCATCTTGTTTGGTGAAAGCTAATGTTATACTAAGATAACAGATTCTAAAACGTTTCTATCTATTTGACACAGGATATTAGTTCCAATGATGTGTGCAAATAATGACTAGGATGCTACAGCTAGATAAGATAATTAGCCTTTGACTGTGAACAATCTCTCTCATTTCCATAGTTTTAAGCTGTCTTTATAGGTACAGTTTCTTCCCAGAAATTCTCATAGAAATTATAATGTAGCCAGGAAATCATGGTGTACTCCTTTAATCCAAGCATGTGAAAGGAAGAGGCAAGTAGAACTCTGTGAGCATCAAGGCCAGGTTGGTCTACTAAGCTAGTTCTAAAGCAGCCAAAGCTACACAAAGAAATATTGTTGTGGAAAAAACATCAAAGAAAAGTGTAATGTATGTGGAGCATTAGAAGACCACTAAGTATTAATATCCAAAGTGAATGTGCTATAGGTTCTTGGGGAACAATATGATCTTATGATCTTATGATCTAAGAATTATGTTGTTGATCATGACAACAGAATAGTGACCCCTCAAAAGCAGGCAGACAT
This sequence comes from Apodemus sylvaticus, assembly GCF_947179515.1. Taxonomy (NCBI): domain Eukaryota; kingdom Metazoa; phylum Chordata; class Mammalia; order Rodentia; family Muridae; genus Apodemus; species Apodemus sylvaticus. The sequence goes on along the minus strand of NC_067474.1, from coordinate 90,940,660 downwards.
ACATTAAATTATGTTGTGCCAGAAGAACATGGAATATCAGAAATTTCCTCATTCAAGAATACTTCAAAATTCCTTATCCACAAATTTACCAGATAAAGTATCATTGTAATCTTCAGGATCAAAAAATAGAAACCAAACAAAAAACCCAAAACATAATCTAACCACATAAAAAATTCTCTACAAGGACAAGTTACTTTCCCAGATGGGAGAAAGAAAAAGTGGTAAGGCTTATTATCAGTTTGTGTGTTTACTAGAAAATGTGTATCTTTATCTAAAGTGACAAATCTTAAATTTTCTCCTATTGATTTATCAGAGCAAGTATAACATCATTCCTACTTATGTATTTATTCATCTATTTTTATGGTGCAGAGGAATGAACCCAAGCACCTCAACATATGGTAAGCAAACATGCCACTAGTGACCTATGTCTTCAGACTATGGTATTTTCATATTTTACATATTATCTTTACCAAGACCTGAATGTCTGTTCTATTAGATATAGCTCAAAGAAAAATATGGCTTTAGTATGTACTCTGGATTCAAGCCTCTAGTTGGTGCCAAACATAATCAATTAATTTACATTAACACATAAATAATGATCAAAAAGAGACTATCAGAAACAAAAATAAAAAACCTTCACCAAAACATTAGCTAACCTAAGAGTTAAGATGTTGCAAATTAGATTTGTTTCTGATGTGAATGTATGCATCAAATTTTCAAAATCAGTTAATGTAATCCATCCAAATGTTAACTAAAAGAAATATCATGTGATCATATGAAAACATTTAGAAGTAGCACCTGCCAAAATCCATGCTGACTCATTCTTTTTTTGTTTTTGTTTTTGTCTTTGTTTTTGTTTTTGTTTTGGGAGACAGGATATCTCTGTGTCATTTTGGTTGTCCTGGAACTCTTTCTATAGTCTAGGCTAGCCTTGAACTCACAGAGATCTGCCTGCCTCTGCATCCCAAGTCCTATAATTAAAGCCATGTGGCATCACTACCCAGCTTATTTTTCATTTTTAAAAACACAAAGAATTGTTTCCACAATACAGTGGATGATATGCACAGCCATATACTGTTCATGTAACTTTTCACTGTTTTTTATTTATTAATTTTTTTATTCGATATAATTTATTTACATTTCAAATGATTTCCCCTTTTCTAGACCCCCACTCCCCGAAAGTCCCGTAAGCCCCCTTCTCTTCCCCTATCCTCCCACGCACCCCTTCCCACTTCCCCGTTCTGGTTTTGCCAAATACTGCTTCACTGAGTCTTTCCAGAACAAGGGGCCACTCCTCCTTTCTTCTTGTACCTCATTTGATGTGTATGTTTTGGATATTCCACTTTTCTAGGTTAATATCCACTTATTAGTGAGTGCATACCATGATCCACCTTTTGAGTTTGGGTTACCTCACTTAGTATGATGTTCTCTAGCTCCATCCATTTGCCTAAGAATTTCATGAATTCATTGTTTCTAATGGCTGAATAGTACTCCATTGTGTAGATATACCACATTTTTTGCATCCACTCTTCTGTTGAGGGATACCTGGGTCCTTTCCAGCATCTGGCAATTATAAATAGGGCTGCTATGAACATAGTAGAGCATGTAACCTTATTACATGGTGGGGAATCCTCTGGGTATATGGCCAGGAGTGGTATAGCAGGATCTTCTGGAAGTGAGGTGCCCAGTTTTCGGAGGAAACGCCAGACTGCTTTCCAGAGTGGTTGTACCAATTTGCAATCCCACCAGCAGTGGAGGAGTGTTCCTCTTTCTCCACACCCTCTCCAACACCTGCTGTCTCCTGAATTTTTAATCTTAGCCATTCTGACTGGTGTAAGATGAAATCTCAGAGTTGTGTTGATTTACATTTCCCTAATGACTAATGAAGTTGAGCATTTTTTTTTTTTTGAGACAGGGTTTCTCTGTGTAGTCCTGACTGTCCTGGAACTCTCTCTGTAGACCAGGCTGGCCTCGAAATCAGAAATCCACCTGCCTCTGCCTCCTGAGTGCTGGGATTACAGGAGAGCACCACCACGCCCAGCATGAAGTTGAGCATTTTTTAAGATGCTGCTCCACCATCCGAAGTTCTTCAGGTGAGAATTCTTTATTTAACTCTGTACCCCATTTTTAATAGGATTGTTTGGTTTTCTGGAGTCTAACTTCTTGAGTTCTTCATATATATTGGATATTAGCCCTCTATCTGATGTAGGATTGGTGAAGATCTTTTCCCAATTTGTTGGTTGCCGATTTGTCCTCTTGATGGAGTCCTTTGCCTTACAGAAACTTTGTAATTTTATGAGGTCCCATTTGTCAATTCTTGATCTTAGAGCATACACTATTTGTGTTCTGTTCAGAAACTTTCTCCCTGGGCCGATGTCCTCAAGGGTCTTCCCCAGTTTGTTTTCTATTAGCTTCAGAGTGTCTGGCTTTATGTGGAGGTCCTTGATCCATTTGGATTTGAACTTAGTACAAGGAGACAAGGATGGAACAATTCGCATTCTTCTGCATGATGACCTCCAGTTGAACCAGCACCATTTGTTGAAAAGGCTATCTTTTTTCCATTGGATGTTTTCAGCCTCTTTGTCGAGGATCAAGTGGCCATAGGTGTGTGGGTTCATTTCTGGATATTCAATCCTGTTCCATTGATTCTCCTGCCTGTCACTGTACCAATACCATGCAGTTTTTAACACTATTACTCTGTAGTATTGCTTGAGGCCAGGGATACTGATTCCCCCAGAATTTCTTTTGTTGCTGAGAATAGTTTTAGCTATCCTGGGTTTTTTGTTGTTCCAGATGAATTTGATAATTGCTCTTTCTAAATCTGTGAAAAATTGAGTTGGGATTTTGATGGGTATTGCATTGAATCTGTATATTGCTTTTGGCAAAATGGCCATTTTAAATATATTGATTCTGGCGATCCATGAGCATGGGAGGTTTTCCCATTTTTTGAGGTCTTCTTCCATTTCCTTCTTCAGAGTCTTGAAGTTCTTGTCATACAGATCTTTCACATGTTTGGTAAGAGTCATGCCAAGATACTTTATACTGTTTGTGGCTATGGTGAAGGGGGTCATTTCCCTAATTTCTTTCTCAGCCTGTTTATCCTTTGAGTATAGGAAGGCCACTGATTTGCTTGAGTTGATTTTATAACCTGCCACTTTGCTGAAGTTGTTTATCAGCTGTAGGAGCTCTCTAGTGGAGTTTTTTGGGTCACTTAGGTAGACTATCATGTCGTCTGCAAATAATGATAGTTTGACTTCTTCCTTTCCAATTTGTATCCCTTTGACCTCCTTATGTTGTCGAATTGCCCGAGCTAGTACCTCAAGCACAATATTGAAAAGATAAGGAGAAAGGGGGCAGCCTTGTCTGGTCCCTGATTTCAGTGGGATTGCTTCAAGTTTCTCTCCATTTAGTTTGATGCTGGCTACCGGTTTGCTGTATATTGCTTTTACTATGTTTAGGTATGGGCCTTGAATTCCTGTTCGCTCCAAGACTTTAAGCATGAAAGGATGCTGAATTTTGTCAAATGTTTTTTCAGCATCCAATGAAATGACCATGTGGTTTTTTTCTTTGAGTTTGTTTATGTAGTGGATTGCATTGATGGATTTCCGTATATTGAACCAACCCTGCATTCCCGGGATAAACCCTACTTGATCATGGTGGATGATCGTTTTGATATGTTCTTGGATTCGGTTGGCAAGAATTTTATTGAGTATTTTTGCATCGATGTTCATAAGGGAAATTGGTCTGAAGTTCTCTTTCTTTGTTGGATCTTTGTGTGGTTTTGGTATCAGCGTAATTGTGGCTTCATAGAAGGAATTGGCTAGTGTTCCTTCTGTTTCTATTTTGTGGAATAGTTTGAAGAGTATTGGTGTTAACTCTCTTTGAAGGTCTGATAGAATTCTGCACTGAAACCAACTGGTCCTGTGCTTTTTTTGGTTGGAAGACTTTCTATGACTCCTTCTATTTCTTTAGGCATTATGGGACTGTTTAGATGGTCTAGTTGGTCTTGATTTAATTTTGGTATTTGGTATCTGTCAAGGAAATTGTCCATTTCCTCCAGATTCTCCAGTTGTGTTGAGTACAGGCTCTTGTAGTAGGATCTGATGATTTTTTGGATTTCCTCAGTTTCCATTGTTATATCTCCCTTTTCATTTATAAGTTTGTTAATTTGGATACTTTCTCTCTATGCCCTTTGGTCAGTCTGGCTAAGGGTTTATCTATCTTGTTGATTTTCTCAAAGAACCAGCTCCTGGTTTTGGTGATTTTTGTATTATTCTCTTTGTTTCTACTTAATTGATTTCGGCCCTGAGTTTGATAATTTCCTGCCTTCTACTCCTCCTGGGTGAAATAGCTTCTTTTTGTTCCAGGGCTTTCAGGTGTGTCATTAAGCTGGTAATGTATGCTCTCTCCATTTTCTTTTTGGAAGCACTCAGGGCTATGAGTTTTCCTCTTAGCACTGCTTTCATTGTGTCCCATAGATTTGGGTATGTTGTGTTTTCATTTTCATTGTGTTCTAAAAATCTTTAATTTCTTTCTTTATTTCTTCCTTGACCAAGGTATCATTGAGTAGAATATTGTTCAGTTTCCACGTGTATGTGGGTTTTCTGTTGTTTTTGTTGCTATTGAAGACCACTTTTATTCCGTAGTGATCTGATAGGAGGCATGGGATTAGTTCAATCTTCTTATATTTGTTGAGGTCTGTCTTGTGACCAATTATATGGTCGATTTTGGAGAAGGTACCATGAGGTGCTGAGAAAAAGGTATATTCTTTTGTTTTAGGATAGAATGTTTTATATATATATATATATATATATATATATATATATATATATATATATTAAATCTAATTGGTCCAAAGCTTCAATTAGTTTCATTGTGTCCCTGTTTAGTTTCTGTTTTCCTGATTGGTTCATTGAGGAAAGTGCAGTGTTGAAGTCACCCACAATTATTGTGTTAGGTGCAATGTGTGTTTGAGTTTTAATAAAGTTTCTTTTACGAAAGAGGGTGCCCTTGCATTTGGAGCATAGATGTTCAGGATTGAGAGTTCTTGTATTTTTCCTTTGACCAGCAAGAAGTGTCCCTCAGAGTCTCTTTTGATGAATTTGGGTTGAAAGTCAATTTTATCTGATATTAAAATGGCTACTCCAGCTTGTTTCCTGAGACCATTTGCTTGTAAAATTGTATTCCAGCCTTTTACTCTAAGGTAGTGTTTGTCTTTGACCCTGAGGTGTGTTTCCTGTTAGCAGCAAAATGTAGGGTCCTGTTTACCTATCCATTCAGTTAGTCTGTGTCTTTTTATTGGGGCATTAAGTCCATTGATGTTAAGAGATATTAAGGAATAATGATTGTTACTTCCTATCATTTTTGACGTTATTTTTTAAATTTGATTGCTTAACTTCTTTTGGGTTTGATGAAAGGTTACTATCTTGCTTTTTCCAGGGTGAAGTTTCCCTCCTTGTATTGGTGTTGTCCTCCTATTATCCTTTCTAGGGCTGGGTTTGTGGATAGATATTGGGTAAACTTGGTTTTGTCATGACATATCTTAGTTTCTCCATCTATGGTGATTGAGAGTTTTGCTGGATATAGTAGTTTTGGTTGGCATTTGTGTTCTCTTAGAGTCTGCATGAGATCTGCCCAGGACCTTCTAGCCTTCATAGTCTCAGGTGAAACGTCTGCTGTGATTCTGATAGGTCTTCCTTTATATGTTACTTGGCCTTTTTGTCTTACTGCCTTTAATATTCTTTCTTTGTTTAGAACATTTGGTGTTTTGATTATTATGTGACGGGAAGTATTTCTGTTCTGGTCCAGTCTGTTTGGAGTTCTGTAGGCTTCTTGTATATTCATGGGCATCTCTCTCTTTAGGTTAGGGAAGTTTTCTTCCATAATTTTATTGAAGATATTTGCTGGCCCTTTAAGTTGTAAATATTCACTCTCATCTATGCCTATTATCCTTAGGTTTGGTCTTCTCATTGTGTCCTGGATTTCCTGGATATTTTGGGTTACAAGCTTTTTGCATTTTGCATTTTCTTTAACTGTTGAGTCCATGGTTTCTATGCAATCTTCAGCATCTGAGATTCTTTCTTTTATCTCTTGTATTCTGTTGTTGATATTTGCATCTCTGTCCCCTGATTTCTTCCCAAGGCTTTCTATCTCCAAAGTTGTCTCCCTTTGAGTTTTCTTAGTTGTTTCTACTTCTGATTTTAGATCCTGGATGATTTTGCCTAGTTCCTTCACTTGCTTGTTTGTGCTTTCCTGTAATTTTTTAAGAGATTTTTGTGTTTCCTCTTTCATGACCGCAGCCTGTTGACCAAAGTTCTCCTGTATTTCTTTAAATGTTTTTTAGCGTTTCCTCATTGTTGGCTTTTGTATTCTCCTGGATTTCTTTCAATGATTTCTGTGTTTCCCTTGCAAGGGCTTCTAACTTTTGATCCATTTTCTCCTGAATTTCTTTAAGTATGTCCTTCACGTGTTCCTGTACCAGCATCATGACCAGTGATTTTATATCGAAATCTTGTTTTACTGGTGTGATGGGGTATCCAGGACATGCTGGTAGAGGAGAATTGGGTTCAGATGTTGCCATATTGCCTTGATTTCTGTTAGTGATGTTCCTGCGTTTGCCTTTTGCCATCTAGTTCTCATTGGTGTTAGTTGGTCTTGTCAGTGCTGGACTCCCCAGTGCAAGCTGCCCCTTCCCAGTTGGCCTCTGGTGCACAGCTTACCTCCTGCACTACCTGTAGACAGGGTGCTGCTGCCCGGGCTGGCTCCCGCTGGGGCCTGCTGGATTGACTGGAGCACACAGACTTCTCCCTGATGGCCACCTGGAAGCCCCTCTAGCCTGTTGCAGGACCTGAGGACCTGGAGATGTGGTGTTGCTGCCCAGGCTGATCTGGATCTGGAAGCGGAGAGAGTTGAGCTGAGGGCTCCCGCCAGAGGCCTCAGGACTGGGCCCCAAGCGCTGAGAGCTCCCAGACTACCTCTGGGTGCACACTGGGTCTCCTGCACTTCCTGGAGACTGAGTGCTGTGGCCCTGGCTGTTCAGATCCCAAAGCAGGCACCCGAAGGTTCCCGCTGGGGCCCGCTGGATTCACCGGAGCACACCGACTTCTCCCTGCTGGCTGCCCAGAAGACCCTCTAGCCTGTTGCAGGACTTGGAGATGTGGTGTTGCCGCCCAGGCTGATCTGGATCCGGAAGCGGAGAGAGTTGAGCTGAGGGCTCCCACCAGAGGCCTTAGGACTGGGACCCAAGCACTGGGCAGCAAGAGCAAGCCAAGCTGCAAGCTCCCAGACTGCCTCTGGGTGCACACTGGGTCTCCTGAACTTCCTGGAGACAGAGCGCTGTGGCCCTGGCCGTTCAGATCCCAAAGCAGGCACCCGAAGGCTCCAGCTGGGGCCTGCTGGACTCACTGGAGCACACAGACTTCTCCCCGCAGGCCGCCTGGAAGCCCTTCTAGCCTCTTGCAGGACCTGGAGATGTGGTATTGCCGCCCAGGCTGATCTGGATCAGGAAGCGGAGAGAATTGAGCTGAGGGCTCCAGCCAGAGGCCTCAGGACCGGGACCCAAGCGCTGAGAGCTCCCAGACTGCCTCTGGGTGCACACTGGGTCTCCAGCACTTCCTGGAGACCAAGTGCTGTGGCCCGAGCCATTCAGATCACAAAGCAAGCACACGAAGGCTCCCGCTGGGGCCTGGGGCCTGCTGGATTCACCGGAGCACACCGACTTCTCCCCGCTGGCCGCCCGGAAGCCCCTCTTGTGCTGACTCATTCTATAGACTCTTGGTTAATGAGAATACTAGGTTTTGTTTTTTTTCAGCTTAATGCAAAAAAAAAAATTCTTTCAAAAAATGTAGAAACACGTTCAACCTCCTGCCTGGACTTTTTACTGGGGCAGACTCTTGCCAGGTCTGCCACAGTAAAGGCACTATCTCCTAGTACATCCTAGAGAACCAGCCACACTCAGGGCATTAGACTCTTGCCAGGTTGGCCACAGTGAAGACGCCATCTCTTGATACTTCCTAGAGAACCAGACATACTCAGGGCATTTGACTCTTGCCAGGTCTGCCACAATGAAGACACCATCTTCTGATACTTCCTAGAGATCCAGCTGCACTCAAACCATTTGAGAACCAGGTGTACTCAGGGCATTAGGAGTGGAGAGGCCTGGGACCATAGGAGAGCTGGTTTCCCAGGAGTATCTACATACCTGTGTGCACAGAGAGAATAGGAATCCCAGGGGTACAGATAAACAGGTTCACAGGACAGATAAGCTACAGGCAGAGGCAGGAAGACAAGCTAATACCAGAGATAAGCAGATGGCAAAGAAAATTACCAACAGAAACCAAGGCAACATGGTACCATCAGAACCCAGTTCTTCCACAACAGCAAATCCTGGATAGCCCAACCCACTGGAAAAGCAAGTGCTTGTTTTAAAATCACATCTCATGATGCTGATAGAGGACTTCAAGAAGGACATGAATAACTCCCTTAAAGAAATACAGGAGAACATGGGTCAACAGGTAGAAACCCTTAAAGAGAAACAAAAATCCCTTATAGAATTTCAGGAACACACACACACACACACACACACACACACACACACACAAAGTGAAGGAATTGAGCACACCCGTCCAGGATCTTAAAATGGAAGTAGAAACAACTAAGAAATCACAAAGGGAGACAACTCTGGAGATAGAAAACCTTGAAAATAATTCAGGAGTCATAGATGTAAGCATCAGCAATAGAATACAAGAGATAGAAGAGTATCTTCAGTTGCTGAAGATACTGTAGAAAACATTGACTCAACAGTTAAAGAAACTGCAAAATGCAAAAAGATTGTAACCCAAAACATCCAGCAAATCCAGGACACAATGAGAAGACCAAATTTAAGGATTATAGGTAGAGAAGAGAGCAAAGATTTACAACCTAAAGGGCCAGGGAATATCGTCATCAAAATTATAGAAGAAAACTACCCTATCCTAGAGAAAGAGAAGTCCGTGAAGATATAAGAAGCCTACAGAACTCCAAACAGAATGTACCAGAATATAAATTCCTCTTCTCACTGCCACATAATAATCAAAACACTGAATGTACTACTACAAGAGCTTATACTGAACAAAATTGGAAAATCTGGGAAAAATGGACAATTTTCTAGACACATACCAGATGCCAACATTAAACCAGGATCAGATAAATCATCTATATAGTCCCATAAGTTCTGAGGAAATAGAAGCAGTTGTTAGGTCTCACAACAACAACAATAACAACAACAACAACAACAAAGCCCAGGACCAGATGGGTTTAGTAGAAATTCTATCAGATCTTCAAAGAAGAGCTAATCCTAATAGTTTTCAAACTATTCCACAAAATAGAAACACAAAGAACAATACCCAATTCATTTTATGAAGCCACAATAATGCTTATAACTAAGGCAAGCAAAGGAAAGAGAACTTCAGACAAATTTCCCTTATGAACATTGATGCAAAAATAAGCAGCAAAATTCTGGTTAGCTGAATTCAAGAATGCATTAAACCAATAATTCACCATGATCAAGTAGGCTTCATCCCAGGGATGCAGGGATGGTTCAATATAAGGAAATCCATCAATGTAATTCAGTACATAAACAAACTCAAAGAAAAAAAAACACATGGACATTTTATTAGATGCTGAAAAGGGTTTTGACAAAATTCAGCATCCCTTCATGTTAAAAGTCTTGGAGAGACCAGGAATTCAAGGTCCATACCTAAACATAGTGAAAGCAATATACAGTAAACCAGTAGCCAAAATGAAACTAAATGGAGAGACACTTAAATCAACCCCACTAAAATCGGGGACCAAACAAAGCTGCCCACTCTCTCCCCATCTATTCAATATAGTACTTGGAGTTATAGCTAGAGCAATCAGACAACAAAAGGAGGTCAAAGATATACAAATTGGGAAGAAGAAGTCAATATATCATTATTTGCAGATGATATGATAGTATATATAAGCAACCCCAAAAATCCCACCAGAGCACTCATAAAGCTGATAAAAAACACTTCAGCAAATTTTCTGGATATAAAATTAAATCAGTAGCCTTCCTATTCTCAAAGGATTAATAACCAGAGAAAGAAATTAGGAAAATGACACCCTTCACAATAGTCACAAATAATTCTGCATACCTTGCTATGACTGTAATCAAGCAAGTCAAAAATCTGTATGATAAGAACTTCAAGCCTCTGAAGAAAGAAATCAAAGAAGATCTCAGAAGATGGAAAGGTATCCTATGCTTATGGATTGGCAGGATTAATACAGGAAAAATGACCATATTGCTGAAAGCAATCTACAGATTCAATGCAATCACCATCAAAATTCCAAATCAATTCTTCATAGAGCTATGAAGATCGATCTGCAAATTCATTTGGAATAACAAAAAACCCAGGATAGTGAAAATTATTTTCCATCACAAAAAAATCTCCTGTGGGAATCACCATCCCTTACCTCAAACACTTCTACAGAGCAATAGTGAAAATAACTATATGATATTCGTACAGACACAGGCAGGAAGATCAATGGAATAGAATTGAAGACCCAGAAATGAACCCACACACATATAGTCACTTGATATTTGACAAAAGAACTAAAAACATCCAGTGGATAAAAGAGAGCATTTTTATCATATGGTGCTGGATCAACTGGAGGTCAGCATGCAGAAAAGTGCAAATTGACCGATTCTTATCTTCTTGTACAAAGCGCAAGTCCAAGTGGATCCAGGGCCTCCACATGAAACCAGATACACTGAAGCTTATAGAGGAGAAAGTGGGGAAGAACCTTGTACACATGGGAACAGGGGAAAATTTCCTGAATAGAACACCAACGGCTTATGCTCTAAAAACAAGAATCGACAAATGAGACCACATAAAACTCCAAAGTTTCTGTAAGGCAAAGGACACGTTCAATGGGACAAAATGGCAACCGACAAATTTGGAAAAGATCTTTACCAATTGAGTGTGTTCTTTTGTGATTGGGTTACCTCACTCAGAATGACACTTTCTATGCCCATCCACTTGCCTAAGAATTTCATGAATTCCTTGTTTTTAATAGCTGAGTGATACTCCGTTGTGTATATGTACCACAATTTCTGTATCTATTCCTCTGTTCAAAGATATTTTGGTTCTTTCCAGCATCTGGCTATTAGAAAGAAGGCTGCTATGAAAGAACCGAAAATGTCTTTGAACACACATGGTATGAACTCACTGATAAGTCGATATTAGCCCAAAAGCTCAAAATAAACAAGTTACTAATTCAAAGAACAAAGGAAGTGCAAGAATAAGGAAGACCAAAGTCAGATGCTTTGGTTCCTCTGAAAAAGGGAACAAAATTCTCACAGGAGCAATTATGGAGACAAAGTGTGAAGCTGAGATGGAATGAAAGGCCACTCAGAGACTGTACTACCTGGGGATTCATCCTATAAACATTCACCAAACCCTGACACTATTATGTATGACAAGAAGTGTATACTGAAAGGAGTCTGTTATGGTTGTCTCTGGAGGGGGCCTGCCAGAGCCTTACACATACAGAGTCAGATGCTAGCAGCCAACCATTGGACTGAGTGTGGGGTCCCTGATGGAGGAGTTGAAGGGCAGACTGGAGTAGCTGAAGGGGTCTACAGCTCCATGGAAAGAATGATGATGTCAGCCAACCAGATGCCCCAGGGCTCCCAGGGACTATGCCATCAACCAAGGGGTACACTAGCCAGAAGAGTGTCAGAAGAATGCCTTTTTGTGCTTCAGTGGGAGGTGAGGTCCTTGGTAATGCTTGATAGATGCCCCAGCATGGGAAAATTGAGAAGGGTAGGTGAGAGTGGGGTGGGTGGAGGGGCATATTCTTGGAAGCAAGGGATGGAAGGATGGGTTGGGGGTTTTCTGGGAGGGGGAAACTGAGAAGGAGTATAACAGTTAAATGTAAATGAAGAATATATTCAAGAAAAAAATGTGAGAAAAAAACCTGTAGCAACATTCGTATTAATAAATTCGTAATCAAAGCTTTTCTAAAGAGATCAGGAGTAATGTAATGATGTCACTACCCATGGTGTGGGACAGCAGTAGTTAGATGTCCACACAAAGAGAAATTCCACGTAAACACAGTCCTTACTCTTTTAACTTAATTATCTATAAATGAGTGGTAAATCTAAATTGTATAACTGTGACCCACAGAAGATATACAGGGAAAATACTTATTTGTGATTAGGGAAACCAATGGCATTCAATCAATTCAGTATAAGATATAAATAATATAAATGTATATGCATTCAACACCAGAGCATAAAGAAAAGTATTCATAGATCTAAAAGAGTAGAGTAAGAATATAATTATTTTCAATATTGAATGGAATTTGCAGATGGAACCCAGCAGACAGAGAGCAATAGCATAGCCCAAACAGATAGCCAATTAAAACATGCACCTTCTTCTTAGTCACACAAGGAAATACTTTGAGCTAGGTCACATTAGACAGTAAAGATGTTTAAATGAATTTGGGGAGAAGATAAAAAAACTAGTGATGAATTATTTTCAGGTCCATAATGGGATGAAATCAGCCACTGGTAAGATGAGAAAATTCACCAACACAGAATTTACAATTATAATAGTAAACATCAATGATTTATAAAGAACAAGAGAATTAAAGTTATTAAAATAGTAAATCTATGTTAAATTGTTTCTTTGAGTTTGTTGCATTTGATTTATTTTATCATGTTGACCAATAAGGAAAGTTGTCACTATTTATAATTTTTAATATCTATCATCATTCGATTAATACTTTATTAAAAATTTTGATTGAACGTCTTAAATGTATAGAGGAAAAAGAAAGGTTTTCTGATTTTTAAAATATTCATGTGACCAAATACACAAATGTTGCGATCATTTAAACATGGCATAGATCTCCTCAGCCTTGCTTAGATGCCATATTCCAACTAATTGTTTCATTGACAATCAAAAGTATATTTAAAAGTGAAAAACGTTTACTGTTATAGAAGTAAAGTATTACCAAAGCAATATATAAAGGGTTACTAAGACACAGAAGTGGGTGTACTGAGGCTCAAACATGAGCCACTTTTGTCAGCATGGATGTACTATTCATGTTAGCTGTGATGATGCATGGGGAATCTCATCACCATAACCTAAAGAAATCAGAAGACTGGAAACAGAATGGACTCAGGACAGTGAAGAGATTTGTGGAGTTTATATGAGGATATGACATGAATATATGCACTATTGATATATACTACACAGTGATGTAAATTTTAATTCAAACAACACTAAAACATATTTTTCTCTTACTTGGTACATAATATGAGAGCACATGTCTTTTAACTATAACTTGCCACACATAGGAGATCTCTCTCTCTCTCTCTCTCTCTCTCTCTCTCTCTCTCTCTCTCTCTCTCTCTCTCTCTCTCTCTCGGCCTAAAGATGACATAGCTTTTTAAACTAAACCAAGTAGTATTAAATTACTAGAGAATATCACAGCTTCTTCAAGGATACATTTTTTTTGAAACATGATTTATGTACCTTTTTTTATCACATGGAATTCTACGGTAGAATATCTTATGTTGTCAAAATTTCAATTCCTTAGAAGTGTGAGATGTCAGTCTGAAAGTGAAAATATATTGTTATAGCTAGTCATTGTTCACATGCATAACTCTACTCTGACTCAAGTTAATATATTCAATCTTTCAGTCATTTTTATTTTTTCAAAAAACATGCTTATTTAATGTTCTTTTTTTCTAACCAACTTGTGGATATTTCCAATACAAAGAAGAATGATATCAAGAAGCACAGTGATAACTTTTAAATAGCATATGTTATGTGGAAACAATTCCTGATGTTCAAAGTGTTAGAGGCAGCAGTATTGGAACACATACTGAATGAATTTCTGTGTCATGTAAAGGCATTAGAATGTACCAGTAAGAATAAAGTTTAATTTTAGTTGTAAACCATAGAATAATATTAGTATTTTAAAAGTTGTTTTTTTTCATATAAACTGATGAAGAAAATTGAGAAAGGCATTGAAAATCTATGAAGTGGAAGACCTTGGAATATGAATGTTAGTAGAAATGATTTCAACTTTAAAAGAATTTAGCATTCCGAAGATTACACACTTTAAAATATAAATTAAAACATCTTTGCATTATTGGAAGAATGCCTCACTGTGTGAGTGTCAGAGAGCCTAATGGTAAAAGGCTGTTTGTTCTGTGGTTGTTTGAGTAGATTCATAACAGAACTTTACAGACAAGGGTTTCAAAGACAGAAACATGCTTTGTGAGGGCACAAGTTAAGATCTGCCTCTGAATGGAGTTATCTGAGTATATACAAACCACAAAGTATGAAGAGAAGCAGTATACTTTGTAATATCACTTATGCAGGTGTTATTGAAATAAAGTGGAATATTCATAATGTTTTATACATTGAAAAGACATTTTTGAATTTTATTATTGCTGACATGTGTAAATCAGAATGGGATACATAATACAGTAAAAATATACAATCAGATTAGATAATGTAAAATATACATTAATTTTTTTTAAAAAAGAAAAGCATATATTAATGCTAAAGATAAAGTATACAATATTTTGTTGAATGTATAGCATCAAGTGAGAGAGTGAGTTTCTGAGGATTGCAAGCTTGGAAATTATCAGCCACTCTTAGTGAAAGCAGAAGGTTGTAGAAGGGCATGGGAGCTCATCCATTTCACTAGATACATAAAGTCTGAGGTGTCAGTACGCTATGGCTAAGCAACACCGAATGTTAAGAATTGTGAAATAGAGCAAGAAACTGTATTCTCTATGTAAATATTGGGTTAATGTTTTCTGTTAGTCCTAGCCTATAGCCTCTTCCTCACTGTAGCCAGCCTCAGAGATAATAATACAAAGTAAGCTTCAGAGAAAGCTAAACAGTGCAAGCAGACCTGGACATACATAAGGAATCTACTCCCAGTGCTCAACTGGGAAGGCAATGTTCTCTATGGTCCCCTAGATCCCACAAGTCTGAGGGTGATGATATATTATTTCTTTACTCTGGTATTGCCTGAGACTTGGAAGGAGAGTTGATAACGATGTCCCATTTAGATATGAGTATATACAGTCACTTACATCCAGCCATTTGACTAGTTATCATGAACTCTTCATTGACTCTTGCCTACTGGAAAATAAAACATCTCTCTGACCAATTCTGAAAGCAACGTATGCCTCTGCATCATAATTATAGTGACAATAGTATAGTATTAAATATGATCAAAATACATTGTATGCATGCATGGCTCCCAAAGAATTAAGATACTGTACTGAAACATACATATTTATAAGGCAATTTCATGATACACTTATTAATAGCACAATAATTATAGGTCCTATCCTAGATTCTATTACCACTCCACCTGTGACTTTTAACCATGTTCAGTAGCTACCTGAATCTGCCTCTGTAGAACAGGCTACTTACCAAATCAGGAGACTACTGGTTACCCCACAACAATATTGAAACTCTTGCATCTATGAGAACATACTTTCTGACAGGTCAGTATTTTAGCATGCAGTGTCCAGTGCAAGTAATACAACACAAATCTTTTCTGTTGCAGCAGCCCTATAGTGTCTCCTGAAGGGGAGCCAGCATATAATAAGTCTCCTTCATATGCTCTACTATGTTCATAGCATCCTTATTTATAATAGCCAGAAGCTAGAAAGAACCCAGATGTCCCTCAGCAGAAGAATAGATACAGAAAGCGTGGTACATTTACACAATGGAGTACTGTTAATCAGCTATTAAAAACAATGAATTCATGAAATTCCTAGGCAAATGGATGGAGCTAGAAAATATCATTCTGAGTGAGGTAACCCAATCACACAAGAACACACACAGTATGCACTCACTGATAAGTGGATATTAGCCCAAAATCTGGGAATACCCAAAATACAACTCACAGACCACATGATGCTCAAGAAGGAAGACCAAATGTGAATAGTTTGATCCTTATTGGAAAGTGGATCAAAATATCTATGACTCACAGCCACCCAAAGAATGATGACAGGGTCCCCAATGGAGTAGCTAAAGAAAGGACCCAAGGAGGTGAAGAGGTCTGCAGCCCTGCAGGAGGAACAATAATATGTAACAACTAGTACCCCCAGTGCTCCCAGGGACTAAACCACCAACCGAAGTATCTGGTGTCTTTTACATACTAAAAGCTAGTTTTCTGGCACAAAATGAAAGTATTGGGCTAATGGATTCCACCATACTTTTACCCTCTCTGGCCATGTCAGTTCATGGACTTAGACTTTGTTTGGCCCCTTGCTAATTTATTGCCTCCTTAAAAGCAATTGTATGCCAATAAGACTAAAATTTCACAAAACTGAGTTGATAGCTTGAATATAATAATGTATTTCACAGGGTAATAAAGCAAGTGAAATAATCATTTCCAGTAAGAAACCATTTTTTCAATGCTCCACTTCATTAGTCATTAGGGAAATGCAAATCAAAACAACCCTAAGATTTCATCTTACACCAGTCAGAATGGCTAAGATTAAAAATTCAGGAGACAGCAGGTGTTGGAGAGGGTGCGGAGAAAGAGGAACACTCCTCCACTGCTGGTGGGGTTGCAAATTGGTACAACCACTCTGGAAAGCAGTCTGGCGGTTCCTCCGAAAACTGGGCACCTCACTTCCAGAAGATCCTGCTATACCACTCCTGGGCATATACCCAGAGGATTCCCCACCATGTAATAAGGATACATGCTCTACTATGTTCATAGCAGCCCTATTTATAATTGCCAGATGCTGGAAAGAACCCAGGTATCCCTCAACAGAAGAGTGGATACAAAAAATGTGGTATATCTACACAATGGAGTACTATTCAGCCATTAGAAACAATGAATTCATGAAATTCTTAGGCAAATGGATGGAGCTAGAGAACATCATACTAAGTGAGGTAACCCAGACTCAAAAGGTGAATCATGGTATGCACTCACTAATAAGTGATTATTAACCTAGAAAACTGGAATACCCAAAACATAATCCACACATCAAATGAGATACAAGAAGAAAGCAGGAGTGGTCCCTGGTTCTGGAAAGACTCAGTGAAACAGTATTTGGCAAAACCAGAACGGGGAACTGGGAAGGGGTGGGAGGGAGGACAGGGGAAGAGAAGGGGGCTTACGGGACTTTCGGGGAGTGGGGGGGGGCTAGAAAAGGGGAAATCATTTGAAATGTAAATAAATTATATCAAATAAAAAAAAAAGACAAAAAAAAAAAAAAAAAAAAAAAAAAAAAAAAAAAAAAAAAAAAGAAACCATTTTTTCCATATATAAGATGAATTTAAAGTCAACTACTGAAAAGATAAAGCATTTCCCCTTCTAAATGTTTCATATGTATTTCTAGCTGTTGTCTACAATAATTATTTTATTTTGTTTAGTATGTAAAAGACAGATGTGTAACCCTGTAAAATCCATTCCAAGCTCATATAGCTATAACAATAAGTATGTTATACAGAGAGCAATAAGCTAGTTTGAACAGTCTGAAACAGTGTAAAAAACTGTGTATGGGCCTCCAAACAGTGTAGATATTCTTTATACAATCCTAGTTGATGGCTGAATTTAGATAATGCTTACCTCTTAAGTACCAATATGTGGGGATAGGCAGTATTTATTTTCTTGTTATGTTGAGACAGGAGCTTACTATGTAGTCCTGTCTGAACTGGGACTCCCTGAGATCCACTGACCTCTAATGGTGTAAGTAAAGGCATGAGCTACTGTCTACCTCCTACTTAAGTTCATATTTTAAAATCATAAATTGATAAGTAGTTGTTTTGTGCAAAGTTCAAGTACTACATTGATTTGTTAGTATCCGAAGTAAAATTCTTAGTCCTAAATTCTTGAACTTCAGGAGAATATTTGAGAGAAAAAATTGGAAGAGATTGTAGATCCAGGAAATTTAACTTCAAACAGTTCTGCTACATGATCATTAACTAGTAGAGTCAAGAAACTATTAGAAGTTATTTTCTTTTAAAGATGGGAATGAATTTACTCTTCAAGTATAAAGTATAATTGGAAAGAATTTGACTCTACATGTATATGGTTAAGGAAAAACAAAGCTGTCACTTTAAGGTCAGGAATCAACTGTCAGACCAGCTTCTAAAAGGCATTCTAATATAGAACTCGTCTCTAGCATCCTTTATTAATGTAGAACTAGCCCCTTTGATTCATTCTTGTGTGGAAGCAGGATTCATTCTCTTGTAGAATCAGCTTCTAGAATCTATTCTCTTATGAAATCAATCTCTAGAATCCATTCTCTTGTGGAACCAGTCCCTGTACAATCAGAGAATGGAAGCAGCCATGAGAATGCATCCTCTTGTTGAACTGACCTCTTGGATCCATTCTTGGTGGATGCAGACCCATTCTACTGAAGAATCTGCCTCCAGAACACAGACTTACAGCTATTTAGCTTTATTTCCTTGGAAACTGTTAACTGAGACTTTATTGTGAATAAATCATGTCATTTCAAGTAAAAAAACAAAAAGTGCTTTCCAAAAGCAAATTTGCAAGACAATGTTTTACCTAGGATCTTGTATGACAAATGCCCTCCATGTTCCTTACAGCTCCTTTGTGATGAACAATGAAGTTGTCCCTAATGGCTGTTTCTTGTAAGAGTCTGTAGCAAATACTAATCTAAATTAGAGAAATGAGTAAAGGTTCTCAGAAGAAGTTATTCTAAATGACACTTAGCACTTATGATCCAAATATGGTAAGATATAGTAGCAGTCAAACATGGTCATATCTATATCACAGGTAGCAGATGAGTTGAACTGCTGAGCATTCTCACTCTGTATTCGGAATACCACAGTCTCAGTCAGAGAGACTTTTTTTGTGACACCCGCTCAAGAAAGTAATGCCCAATATTTCAAGTGTTATGGCATATGTTTTTAAAACGAAGACAAATCTTTACCCTTGGTAAATCAGAAACCAGAAACCAGACAAACATTCTATTAAGCAACTACTAATACATTTGGGTAAATATTGAACAAGGGATTTATTTCCATAGGTCATTTTACATGTGATAATAGAAATCTATTCTTTATAGGAGGAGTGAGGTAGTACATAATTTTGAACAGTATTTCAATAAATATACTTTATTTTAATCATCATAATTATATTTAGCAAACTTCTTCTAGAAATGATTATCAATAATAACTCCTCTTTATTGATATTGACTTAGTCTACATACATATCCCTTGTCCTTGAAGTTGTAATTTTCTAGGAAAGCTTATAGTCTGACAGCCTGCGTGTCTTCTTGGCTAGTCTTTCATCTGGTCATTAATTGCTACTTTAGCCTGTGAGAACCAGCCACAAACTTCATTTACTCTATCAATCTCTCAAAACAAGTTTTCACAAGTGTGAAAAGGTGATAACATCTTGGGAGGACCTTTTGCCAATGGAATTTGCCTCAGGAGTCAGTTCAAGGGTCTTTTTAATGTTTAGTTCATATAGTGACAGTAGCCACTCTTTGCTAAGTGAAGCTTAATAATCTGCAAAGACCTAGAATGCATCTCATTGGTAGAGTACCTATCATGTACATGAATTTTCAGTTGTCTGAGTTGGATACCTATGCATGAACAATAAGTAAGTAACTAAGTAAGCATATATTTAATAAATAATTAAATACATACACACATAAAAACATATATTCACCAAATGTGTAAGTTGTCCATTTATAGAAACTAAAATCAAACTCATTATACACGTGCATCAGTAAGGGGAGAGGGGGAACTTAAGTGGGATGGGATAAAGAGTGTCTTTGTTTTCTCTGAATGACCCTGCATTCTAAGTGTCACTTTTCTTTACTAAGTTATTATATTCCTTTGTTTCCCTATTTTTTTCTAATGAGATATAAAAGAATGCCCTCTAAAACAGTTAACAAAATTCTGAATGATTACATTTCTACCCCAAAGCATGATTAAGGATGAATTACTTTTGAAGGCTATTGGTAATATAATTTGAATAAATACCAGCTATGTTCTTCTTGTTAGGGTGATAATGGCTATTTCCTCTTTTAATTCCATGAATTGTAATCCAGAAAGTATGAAGGAATTATTTTGTTTTATTTTATGTTTAACTAGAACTAGAGAAAGTAGAATAAAAACATAACACTATGAAGATATCCAGCTGACACATTTTATAAGAGTTCATGTAATATATCATTTTATTAGAGGAGGAGTCTGAGGAAAGTACTTACATTACTCTATAATTATCCCCTTCGATTTAGAGCATGCACATGCACACGTGCACACACACACACACACACACACACACACACACACACATACACACCCCTTTGCTTTTTTTCAATAGGCAATATTTTGAAAGCTGGTCTTGCTCCCTTTTCCCACTGCATTTTCTATAATGATTACAGAATGTGAGCTTGTTTTGTATTTTCACCAATATACTATCTCCTATAAGGTACCCAGGAGAACAATTTTCACTTCACTAAATTCAGGGTCTGCTGTATTTGAAATAAAGTCCTTCTAACCTATCAGACAAAGAAACATGCAATTGTACAGTTATCAAACACTGCTGTTGACTGCCTAACACAAGAATAGGATACAAAAAAAATTCTAGATATAAGTCGTAGCATAAAAACAGACACGGCAGAGCTACTTCTAAATGCATGGTGTTCATTTGTTCCACTCTGCCCATTCTCTCTCATCTCATAAATGTATAGCTTGGCAACTTGCAGGACAAAGGCATTGTGCCTTAACATGAATGCGTATTGAGCATTTTTGCATATTCTTTTACAAAATAATCATAAACATACCTATTTTCACTTATAAATCATGGCCAGGTCTGGTAGGTACCACACTGACTTTTTCTAACAAAGAAAATGCTTTAACAACACATCTCCACATCTCTTTTTGTGCATAAAAGTGGGAGTGAAGGAAGGAGCCTCCCATGATATTTTGTATGTTACAATTCAGTAGAAAATCAAGATTTCATGTTTGAGGTTCTCAAAACTAGGTCTCATTCAACCCCACCTAATGAGGTAAGACTTATTGGGAAATTCCAGTTCCTAGTCACTAAGGGATACTGAATCTTAAAGAGAAACTGCCCTAAAATCTATAGTATAACAAATTTTACCAACACTGATGAATGAAGAAGTTTGAGAATCACTAATATACAATCCACTTGACAAAATCATGAAGGAGCTCAGATGATCTGTGTATTTGAATTGCAGTGTTTGAAAGAACAGAGAAAATTTTACAACAGAACATTCTGAAACATTCCAAGGTGATTCTAATACAGTTTAAGATTTATACAGTCTCAAGGGGCATACCTGGCTGTTTCCAGGTAACTGTTGGGTGGAGCTTAGACAGAATCCTAACATTTGTCCATTTTGGTTTAATTTAAAAAGAAAAATTAGAAAGAGGTGATGGCAAAACATGAATAGGGTCATCATGATATCCTGCTGCTTCATGCTGGAATTGGGGTGAATGTGTCTCTAGAGAACCTAAAGGGATAGTTATTGGGGAAGTTTGTCCAGTCTTAGGAGAATTGGCAGCCTCCTTGCTGTCCCGGGTCTGTGGAGCCATATGAGGATATGTCAAAAGGAACAGGTTCACTAGAAGCTGTCTGTGTCTGAGAGGAGATTGGAACATCTGAAGGTTGCTTCTCTGGAGCTGTTCTGGGTATAACAAGGGCCTGGATTTGACAAGATTTTGAAATATATTATTATAGGCAGAAAATAAGATTAAGTATGTTAGGGAGAAAGAAAACATTTTCTTAAGATGTATATTTGAAACGCAGAGGAATCCCACCCTTTGGTATAGGTAGTAAGTGGGAACTTCTTACCTCTCTCCTCTCTGCCTTTCTCTACCTGTGCTACACCCTTAACTCCCCTCGAGATGCCCTAAATAAACTCTATTCTATACCAAAAAATATGATTCAGTGTCATTTCTAAGACTTACTTATAGTGAACTATGTTTCTACTTTTTCTGGATTTTATACTGCTGTCTTCTATCATAGCATTTCAGTTCCCCTTTCTGCATTAAACTCAACCACACTCAAAAATATATAATGCTTCCTAATATACAAGAGATCTGAGATATTATGACTCTGGGCAACTAGTCCTTCTGGAAAGAACTATTCATTTGTTTCTTCTCAATGGAAGGTGATGTTTTTTGAAGGGACTTTTATAAGGACTAAAATTCCTTTCTCTGTGCTGTCATGACAATGATCTCTTTCTTTTGTTACACATTTTATTCACTTGTACTATAATAGTTAGAGGTTTTTCTCTATAAAAAGCTTACATTTTTCAAAGAAAAAATGTGATCCTGTCTTGTCAATTATAGAATCTCAAGGTCTCTTAGAATTTATTAGTGAAACAGTAACGGATTTTGTACAAGTCCAAAGTATGTTCAAACTGGTTTACCTATACATTTCTCAAAATATGGCTAAATAATGTTTGAAATGAATTTGGTGAAATGTATATTAGTGTTCTTAGGCTTATTTTAATGCAGGTAATTGATGTTTTTGAAGTTGGATTATTTGACTTCTTAATGTATTTTGAAAGTTAGCCTTTAATTAGATGTATAATTACAATATTTTCTCCTATCCCAGAGCCATATTTTCATGTTGTTTATTTGTACAGTGTCATGTGTGGTTTTGTTTAGTGTAAACATACATATATTTATTTTTATTAGTTCTTTCAGAATTTTGTACAGTGGCTTGATCATAGTTATCCAACTCCCACCCATCCCAAGATCATTCCTTCCGTACCCATCTAACTTTGTGCCCTCTTTTCGTTATTAGTATTTTTAAATGACCAGTTTGTTCTGCCTATATGAAAGGCATTCCACTGAAGCATGGTCACCCACAGAGGTCCTTAATGAGAACTGACTTTCCCTCTCCCAGCAGCTCTCAATTATCAAACATTACTCAGCTACAGGTTTGAAACCATGCCCATGCCATCTCTGCATGCTGGGATTGTTTTCTTGCTTGAGATTTCATAGCTCTTGAGCTTAGTGCCAAGCCACCATAAGTTCATGCCTGTAATGCCTCCATTAACTCTGGAAAACACAATGTCCTTGTAGTCCTCAAATTTCCAAAGTTTTGGCTTTTATACTCTTTCTACATTCTTTCTCAACAATCCTCAAGTATTTAGAGCTAAGCATTCCACAGTCTCTTATGCTGTTCACCTTGACAAATGGAAGCTTCTTTGATGATAATGGAGTGATACATTGGTCTATTTTAACAATAACTTATTTAGAACTGTATTAATAATAAATTCATTTAGTAGAATAATAGAAGTAGGTTATATTCTGTGGGCTATGATTTGTCAAGCTGTAGGTTTGAGACCTAATAAGGCTGACAGATATGGGATTCACCTTGTGGGAAAGGCTGTAAATAAAAATTTAAAAAAATGGCTAGTTATTCCCTTGACATTTGTGCCTCTATTCACCAGTAGGTACATATTGCCAGGTGGGTTTTTATTGTTGCTCAATGGAAACTAAACTGCTGATTACTATTATTCTCCAATAGTGTGCACAGCTTCTTCTAACACTATGCAAATTACCATCAGGGAAGAAGCTTCTAGAATCCTGTCAACTTGATATATCCATTATCTAAAATTCGAGTATGTCGTATTTTCATCAAACCTGGGAAGTAACCAAGAAAATTGTCAAAAACCTATAATGCCTTGGAATCTATGGAACTTTATTATGAGATAAACAATTGCAAAAGGGGAAACCAATTCCTGGAAATATTATGTCTATACCTGTGGTGTCTCATAGAGTATTCCATTTCTTGTAGGGTAACTCCATTTGATCTCTTTTTACATATATGCAAATATATATTTTAGAGGCATCAAAACCAGATTTGCATATTACATTTCTAAAGATCTTTAGTGTTAGTTACCTTTCCATTATTCTCTTCATTCCCATCTTCATTCCAATTCAACAACTTAACATTGTCTGTTCTGCTATTCCCTTTCAAACTTTTGTACCACTCTTTTCTCTCTCCTTGTCCCCAAAATTCCTATCTCCATGGTTTCTTCCTAATTTCCTAATTTCTATGTATATTCCAAATGAAACATACATTTCAGAGAATATAAAACACTAAATGACAGAAAATATACAGCCAGGACATAAAAGGTGAAATAAAACCAAGCAGTATATTATGTATGTGTCTTTCTTGTCTAGATTAATCCCCTGCCTCCCCCATAATGATTGCAATGTGATTCAGCTATATCTAAAACAAATATATCATGAAATTAGAAGGTAACTGGATGGAACTTAAGAATATCATCGTGAATGTAGTAACCCAGACTCAGAAAGATAGATCTGGTATGTGCTCATTTATAAGTGGACATTAGCCATAATGTTCAGGATAACCATGACCCTTAGAGCCAAAGAAACAGGATAATAAGGAGGTTACAAGTGAGGGTGCATCAGTGTCCCTCAGAAAGGTAAACAGATTGTTATAGGAGGTAGATGGAGAGAGAGAACTGGATGGAAGAGCCGGTGAAAAAGGAAATGGGCATGGCGATCAGATGTGGGTAGGGGGAGTGTGAATCAGTTGCAAGTGAGAATGGAAATGGAGAGAGTGCATCTCTGAGGCCTTGGACAGGTGAGGATACAGGAAGTCTATGAGTGTGACTTTAGCTGAGTTTTGTACCAATAGGAGAGAGATTGAAATGGCTATCTCTGTAGGCAGATAGGACTTCCAGAAGAAAGATGGTTTTGACCCACAAAACCTTCAATTGGAAATTTGTCCTGTCTACAAGATGTTCAGGGATAAATATGGAGCCGAGACTGAGGGAACAGCCAAACAATAACCGTCTAAACTTCATATCTATCCCATATGCGATAGCTAACGCCTTGATAATATTAATGATACCGTTATGCTTGCAGACAGGAACCTAGCATGACTGTCTCCTGAGAGGTTTCATCCGGCTGCAGATGGAAACAGAGGAAGAGACCAACAGCCAAATATCCTCAGAAACTTGGGGAGTCTTACAGAAAAGTTTGAGATAGAATTGAGCAAGCCAGAGCAATCAAGGACAGCACAATAAGACCAATAGAATCAAAGAACCAGGGCCCAGGAGAGCTCACAGAGACTGAATCACCAGCCAACAAGCATAAAGGGTCTGGACCTAGCTCCCCTGCATACACGTACACACACACACACCCACACCCACACACCCACCCACCCACACACACACACACACTAAAAGCATGTAATAAAATAACTTTGGAGCTGATATCCAGATTTGTAACAATAGTTCTATAGTGCCTCTGTTCCTTTTTTTTTATTAGATATATTTTTATTTACATTTCAAATGATTTCCCCTTTTCTAGCCACGCACTCCCCGAAAGTCCCATAAGCCTCCTTCCTTCCCCCTGTTCTCCCACCCACCCCTTCCCACTTCCCTGGTCTGGTTTTGCCCTATACTGCTTCACTGAGTCTTTCCAGAACAAGGGGAACAAGTCTTTCCAGTACAAGAAGAACAGAGGAGTGGCCCCTTGTTCTGGAAAGTGCTTCTGTTCCTAATTGGGCTATTCTCTGCATTCAGTCTTTCCATTTCTTTCAAATTCCAGAAAACCATCACATGATGAAATTCTTATTCTTTTAGGTCTTCAAATCTGTAGTTCTTTGATAGATTAGGAAATGTGATTTGACAGCATACTAGTCAATAATATTTCTATATGATCAGTAATAAGATCTTCATGATCACTTCATTAGTAAGTAATCTATAATACAACTCTCAGATACTGTTTAAGACTTCATCTACAAAAATAGGCCTAAACCACACAAAGATGCCTGAGGAAATCTGAAGTGAATAAATACAGTCTTCCCCAGAGGAGAGTAGACCAACTGGTTATCTAGTAACAGATTGTCAATTCTAAAAACATGTGCATACACATATCATTGTAGAGTCATACCATGCTATATTTGTACATACATACACACATACACACATACACAAACACACATGTAACAACAACTATTCAACAAAATTGCTTTCTAGTCATAACAAGCAGAGGGACCTGCTCAACTTAAATTGAGGCAGTTCTGCCACATGATCCTGCTGAATCAAAGTCTAGCAATTAAAGTGAAGATTTTATGTAAGGATCCCATGTAGAGTCACCTGAGATATTTACTTTCAGATTCACCACTTACATATTAAAACAAATTAGTTAATACATTTAAGGATAAGACTGTAGCCAGAATAGCTTCCAAAAATATTCTTCAGGAGAAAAACAAGTTAATTGTAGAGATGATTAATATTTGTTAAACTAATTTTTACTGAAATATTACAAATGAGTTCTCTTCTATGTTGTGAGTGAATAAACATGTCTAATGGAATTAATGTACCAACAGAGGAAACTGACAATCAATAAACAACATAAATTGGTATAGAGATATTTGTGGGTGCATGTATCTATCTCTCTATACTCTATCTATCTCTATCTATCTATCTATCTATCTATCTATCTATCTATCTATCTATCATCTATCTATCTATCTATCTATCTATCTATCTATCTATCTAATCTATCATCTATCCTGCCTTTCTCCCTCTCTCTGTGCATGTGTGTGTATTAAAATTTAGTCTAAAAATAACCTGTATATATATGTATATATATATACATATATATATACATAAAAATAGAGGCTTAAATGTTGGTTATAGTTATTGAGGACCAAGTTAATAAATTGGAGGAAAATTAGTAGTACTTTCTGAATGAAAGAACCAAAATTGAAACCTGGATTGGGTGCATATAGAGGGGGGACAAAATATGAAAGTTCTTAGAATGACTGCAAAGATTTTCAGTTTTCTTTTATTTGTATTGAACTGCATTAGAGCTATTAAGATATCACGTACTGTGATACACCTGGTTTGAAATTTCAAATTGATGCTTTTAGTATATGCTGAGGACAAGATGTTGACAAACATAGATGAGAGATGTTGGTGAAGTACTATTATGTGACAGGGCAGACCACAGGAATCAGAAACAGATACTTGGAGATTTTCAAAATAAAACTAGTTTATAATTATTTTCTGATTATTTTATGCAGATATATGTAGTTATTATAACAATATGATATATGTAAAAATTTTAGCAATATTTCTTAAGGTATATTCAATATAACCTCTTACAAGTCTGTAAGTTTTTGTGCTTCATTTAAATGGAAAAAAAGGGAAATTCAAAAAGGAACAACTGAAAGCAGTCATTAGAGGTTCTAACAGAGAAAATAAAGTCTAATGTGAAAATGTTGAATTCTGTTGACTGGAGAATTTCTCTGAAGTATTTCCATCTTCAGGCAAGTATCTCATCCATTAATTTTCAAATTTCTAAAGTCAGCTATTAGCCATATTTCAAAGCATGTTCTAATGAGAAGCAATGACAGAAGCATCTCAAAATAATGACAATGTAAAAAATTTTTATGTGATATATGGTTTTCCTTTAATATTTTTCAATGAAGATGGCTAACTCAGAGGGAATTAGTTTGAAATACAATTTACAGATATTGAATAATCATTCTCTCCTCTGCAGATGATATATCTCACTGTATCCTGCCAGCACTTAATCACTTTTATGGAATTACAATTTGGTTTGCACTAACTGTGATTTACTTAGTGTGGCTTGATTTATGCCATAGAGAATTTGTTTAGTTAATGGAACATTTTAATTTATGACAGAAGGCAGCTTTGAATATCTCAATTGCATTACTATTGACTGACACTCAAAATGTTCAAATGATGTGAACAGAGACAGGTAAAAGCATTTTGTTTCAGTTACACCTAGTACTGGTAGAGTGTAGGCTTGAAACTAAAAGCATCAGTAAACAGCACCATTTCTATTTGTTTTCACAAACTTTGGACTCACTGTTGCAGTTCTTAATGACATATGGTCTTGTCTGTGAAGTCTTGCAGTGAAGGCTTACAGGGAATGAGTGAGATGTTTTATAATGTGTCAATAGGGTGCTATTGGCATCCAGCCCTGGGTCTCCTTTCATCTGCCCAGATGGTACAGATCCTGGACTCTTTCATTGTTTTTCTGAGTTAAGGAAAGAGAATAACCCTAATAAGCTAACAAGCTACAGTGTTTGTTTCAGAATAACATGTGTGGTCCATACAGCCTTGGCCAGATAAACTTTATGTTTCTCTAATAGTAGAGATTCACTTATACTTCAGTGTGAAGGAATAGATATTGAATTCAATGCCTAGGTTATGCACATCAATTTCTATACCTAAACCATTCATGTCTATGTTCCCTGTATGACGGATTACTTTTCTTAAAAGAATGTGGTATGGGCAGCTTGCTTCTGCAGCCCAGAGCTTGAGTCCCAGTCCTGAGGCCTCTGGCTGGAGCCCTCAGCTCAACTCTCTCCGCTTCCCAATCCAGATCAGCCTGGGCAGCAACACCACATCTCCAGGTCCTGCAAGAGGCAAGAGGGGCTTACTCCCAGCCAGCGGGGCTAGGTCGGTGTGCTCCGGTGAATCCAGTGGGCCCCAGCGGGAGCCTTCGGGTGCCTGCTTTGGGATCTGAACGGCCAGGGCCAGAGCACTCAGTCTCCAGGAAGTGCAGGAGACACAGTGTGCACCCAGAGGCAGTCTGGGAGCTCGCAACACCGCTTGCTCCTGTGGCCCAGAGCTTGGGTCCCAGTCCTGAGGCCTCTGGCAGGAGCCTTCAGCTCTCTCCTCTTCCGGATCCAGATTAGCCTGGGCAGCAACACTACATCACAAGGTCCTGCGTGAGGCAAGAGGGGCTTCCTGGTGGCCAGCTGGGAGAGGTCAGTGTGCTCCAGTGAATCCAGCGGGCCCCAGGGGGAGCCTTCGGGTGTCTGCTTCTGGATCTGAACAGCCTGGGCAACAGCACCCTGTCTTCAGGCAGTGCAGGAGGTAAGCTGTGCACCAGAGGCCGCCTGGGAAGGGACAGCTTGCACTGGTGAGTCCATCATTGACAAGACCAGTGACAACACCAGTGAGAACTAGATGGCAAAAGGCAAACGCGGGAACATCACTAACAGAAATCAAGGCAATATGGCAACATCTGAGCCCAATTCTCCTCTACCAGCATGTCCTGAATACCCCATCACACCAGTAAAACAAGATTTGGATTTAAAATCACTGGTCATGATGCTGGTACAGGAAAATATGAAGGACATACTTAAAGAAATTCAGGAGAAAATGGATCAAAAGTTAGAAGCCCTTGCAAGGGAAACACAAAAATCATTGAAAGAAATCCAGGAGAATACAAAAGCCAATAATGAGGAAACGCAAAAAACACTTAAAGAAATACCGGAAAACTTTGGTCAACAGGCTGAGGTCATGAAAGAGGAAACACAAAAATCTCTTAAAGAATTACAGGAAAGAACAAACAAGCAAGTGAAGGAGCTAAGCAAAACCACCCAGGATCTAAAATCAGAAGTAGAAACAACTAAGAAAACTCAAAGGGAGACAACTTTGGAGATAGAAAGCCTTGGGAAGAAATCAAGGGACAGAGATGCAAATATCAACAACAGAATACAAGAGATAGAAGAAAGAATCTCAGATGCTGAAGATTTCATAGAATCCATGGACTCAACAGTTAAAGAAAATGCAAAATGCAAAAAGCTTGTAACCCAAAATATCCAGGAAATCCAGGACACAATGAGAAGACCAAACCTAAGGATTATAGGCATAGATGAGAGTGAAGATTTACAACTTAAAGGGCCAGCAAATATCTTCAATAAAATTATGGAAGAAAACTTCCCTAACCTAAAGAGAGAGATGCTCATGAATATACAAGAAGCCTACAGAACTCCAAACAGGCTGGACCAGAACAGAAATACTTCCTGTCACATAATAATCAAAACATCAATTGTTCTGAAAGAAAGAATATTAAAGGCAGTAAGAGAAAACGGCCAAGTAACATATAAAGGAAGACCTATCAGAATCACAGCAGACTTTTCACCTGAGACTATGAAGGCTAGAAGGTCCTGGGCAGATCTCATTCAGACTCTAAGAGAACACAAATGCCAGCCAATACTACGATATCCATCAAAACTCTCAATCACCATAGATGGAGAAAATAAGATATTTCATGACAAAACCAAGTTTACCAAATATCTATCCACAAACCCAGCCCTACAAAGGATAATAGGAGGAAAACACCAATACAAGGAGGGAAACTTCACCCTGGAAAAAGCAAGATAGTAACCTTTCATCAAACCCAAAGGAAGTTAAGCATTCAAATTTAAAAAATAACGTCAAAAATGAGCAGAAGTAACAATCACTATTCCTTAATATCTCTTAACATCAATGGACTTAATGCCCCAATAAAAAGACACAGACTAACTGACTGGAGAGGTAAACAGGACCCTACATTTTGCTGCTTACAGGAAACACACCTCAGGGTCAAAGACAAACACTACCTTAGAGTAAAAGGCTGGAAGACAATTTTACAAGCAAATGGTCTCAGGAAACAAGCTGGAGTAGCCATTTTAATATCAGATAAAATTGACTTTCAACCCAAATTCATCAAAAGAGACTCTGAGGGACACTTCTTGCTGGTCAAAGGAAAAATACAACAAGAAGAACTCTCAATCCTGAACATCTATGCTCCAAATGCAAGGGCACCCTCTTTTGTAAAAGAAACTTTATTAAAACTCAAAGCACACATTACACCTAACACAATAATTGTGGGTGACTTCAACACTGCACTTTCCTCAATGGACCGATCAGGAAAACAGAAACTAAACAGGGACACAATGAAACTAATTGAAGCTTTGGACCAATTAGATTTAACAGATATATATAGAACATTCTATCCTAAAGCAAAAGAATATACCTTTTTCTCAGCACCTCATGGTACCTTCTCCAAAATCGACCATATAACTGGTCACAAGACAGACCTCAACAAACATAAGAAGATTGAACTAATCCCATTCCTCCTATCAGATCACTATGGAGTAAAAGTGGTCTTCAATAGCAACAAAAACAACAGAAACCCACATACACGTGGAAACTGAACAATATTCTACTCAATAATACCTTGGTCAAGGAAGAAATAAAGAAAGAAATTAAAGACTTTTAGAACACAATGAAAATGAAGACACAACATACCCAAATCTATGGGACACAATGAAAGCAGTGCTAAGAGGAAAACTCATAGCCCTGAGTGCCTCCAAAAAGTTAATGGAGAGAGCATACATTACCAGCTTAATGACACACCTGAAAGCCCTGGAACAAAAAGAAGCTATTTCACCCAGGAGGAGTAGAAGGCAGGAAATCATCAAACTCAGGGCCGAAATCAATCAAGTAGAAACAAAGAGAACCATACAAAAAATCAACAAAACCAGGAGCTGGTTCTTTGAGAAAATCAACAAGATAGATAAACCCTTAGCCAGACTGACCAAAGGGCACAGAGAAAGTATCCAAATTAACAAACTTAGAAATGAAAAGGGAGATATAACAACGGAAACTGAGGAAATCTAAAAAATCACCAGAGCCTGTACTCACCACAGCTGGAGAATCTGGAGGAAATGGACAATTTCCTTGACAGATACCAAATACCAAAATTAAATCAGGAACAACTAGACCATCTAAACAATCCCATAATGCCTAAAGAAATAGAAGGATTCATAGAAAGTCTTCCTTCCAAAAAAAGCACAGGACCAGATGGTTTCAGTGCAGAATTCTATCATACCTTCAAAGAAGAGTTAATACCAATACTCTTCAAATTATTCCACAAAATAGAAACAGAAGGAACACTACCCAATTCCTTCTATGAAGGCACAATTACACTGATACCAAAACCACACAAAGATCCAACAAAGAAAGAGAACTTCAGACCAATTTCCCTTATGAATATCGATGCAAAAATACTCAATAAAATTCTTACTAACCGAATCCAAGAACACATCAAAACGATCATCCACCATGATCAAGTAGGCTTTATCCCGGGAATGCAGGGTTGGTTCAATATACAGAAATCCATCAATGCAATCCACTACATAAACAAACTCAAAAAAAAAAAAAAAAGACCACAAGGTCATTTCATTGGATACTGAAAAAGCATTTGACAAAATTCAGCATCCTTTCATGCTTAAAGTCTTGGAGAGAACAGGAATTCAAGGCCCATAGCTAAACATAGTAAAAGCAATATACAGCAAACCAGTAGCCAGCATCAAACTAAATGGTGAGAAACTTGAAGCAATCCCACTGAAATCAGGGACCAGACAAGGATGCCCCCTTTCTCCTTATCTTTTCAATATTGTACTTGAGGTACTAGCTCGGGCAATTCGACAACATAAGGAGGTCAAAGGGATACAAATTGGAAAGGAAGAAGTCAAACTATCATTATTTGCAGACAACATGATAGTCTACATAAGTTACCCAAAAAACTCCACTAGAGAGCTCCTACAGCTGATAAACAACTTCAGCAAAGTGGCAGGTTATAAAATCAACTCAAGCAAATCAGTGGTCTTCCTATACTCAAAGGATAAGCAGGCTGAGAAAGAAATTAGGGAAATGACCCCCTTTACAATAGCCACAAACAGAATAAAGTTTCTGGGGGTGACTCTTACCAAACATGTGAAAGATCTGTATGACAAGACTCTGAAGAAGGAAATGGAAGAAGACCTCAAAAAATGGGAAAACCTCCCATGCTCTTGGATCGGTAGAATCAATATAGTTAAAATGGCCATTTTGCCAAAAGCAATATACAGATTCAATGCAATACCCATCAAAATCCCAACTCAATTCTTCACAGAGTTAGAAAGAGCAATTATCAAATTCATCTAGAACAACAAAAAAGCCAGAATAGCTAAAACTGTTCTCAGGAACAAAAGAAAGTCTGGGGGAATCAGTATCCCTGACCTCAAGCAATACTACAGAGCAATAGTTTTAAAAAACTGTATGGTATTGGTACAGTGACAGGCAGGAGGATCAATGGAACAGGATTGAAGATCCAGAAATGAACCCACACACCTATGGCCACTTGATCCTCGACAAAGAGGCTGAAAACATCCAATGGAAAAAAGATAGCCTTTTCAACAAATGGTGCTGGTTCAACTGGAGGTCAGCATGCAGAAGAATGTGAATTGATCCATCCTTGTCTCCTTGTACTAAGCTCAAATCCAAATGGATCAAGGACCTCCACATAAAGCCAGACACTCTGAAGCTAATAGAAAAGAAACTGGGGAAGACCCTTGAGGACATCGGCCCAGGGAGAAAGTTTCTGAACAGAACACCAATAGTGTATGCTCTAAGATCAAGAATTGACAAATGGGACCTCATGAAATTGCAAAGTTTCTGTAAGGCAAAGGACTCCATCAAGGGGACAAATCGGCAACCAACAAATTGGGAAAAGATCTTCACCAATCCTACATCAGATAGAGGGCTAATATCCAATATATATGAAGAACTCAAGAAGTTAGACTCCAGAAAACCAAACAACCTTATTAAAAATGAGGTACAGAGTTAAACAAAGAATTCTCACCTGAAGAACTTCGGATGGTGGAGCAGCATCTTAAAAAATGCTCAACTTCATGCTGGGCGTGGTGGCGCACTCCTGTAATCCCAGCACTCGGGAGGCAGAGGCAGGTGGATTTCTGAGTTCGAGGCCAGCCTGGTCTACAGAGAGAGTTCCAGGACAGCCAGGACTACACAGAGAAACCCTGTCTCAAAAAAAAAAAAATGCTCAACTTCATTAGTCATTAGGGAAATGCAAATCAACACAACTCTGAGATTTCATCTTACACCAGTTAGAATGGCTAAGATTAAAAATTCAGGAGACAGCAGGTGTTGGAGAGGGTGTGGAGAAAGAGGAACACTCCTCCACTGCTGGTGGAGTTGCAAATTGGTACAACCACTCTGGAAATCAGTCTGGCGGTTCTTCTGAAAACTGGGCACCTCACTTCCAGAAGATCCTGCTATACCACTCCTGGGCATATACCCAGAGGATTCCCCACCATGTAATAAGGATACATGCTCTATGTTCATAGCAGCCCTATTTATAATTGCCAGATTCTGGAAAGAAGCCAGGCATCCCTCAACAGAAGAGTGGATGCAAAAAAATGTGGTATATCTACACAATGGAGTACTATTCAGCCATTAGAAACAATGAATTCATGAAATTCTTAGGCAAATGGATGGAGCTAGAGAACATCATACTAAGTGAGGTAACCCAGACTCAAAAGGTGAATCATGGTATGCACTCACTAATAAGTGGATATTAACCTAGAAAACTGGAATACCTAAAACATAATCCACACATCAAATGAGGTACAAGAAGAAAGGAGGAGTGGCCCCTTGTTCTGGAAAGCCTGAGTGAAGCAGTATTCGGCAAAAACAGAACGGGGAAGTGGGAAGTGGTGGGTGGGAGGACAGGGGAAGAGAAGGGGGCTTACGGGACTTTCAGGGAGTGGGGGGCTAGAAAAGGGGAAATCATTTGAAATGTAAATAAAAAATTATATCGAATAAAAATATTTAAAAAAAAGTATGTGGTATGGTTCTCATTTTACAGGATCAGAGAATATTGGGTCTGGTAAGTTTTTAAGCAGTTCAGATAGAATATCTATTGCATTTCCCAAAAGATACCTTCATGATATAAGGACATGGGTTCATATCTTCCCAAGGTATTGTCAGCTTGATTTATTCCTTATCTATTTTTCCTTTTGATTTAACAAATTTAGACAATTAGTAGAATGTGATGGTGTTTGGTGAGTCCAATACCAGACATGGCAAAATATTCATATTCTAGCTTCTCACCTCCCACCTTAATGGCTGCTGTGGCTATATCTTTCTACTTAGTCTTTGTTTTTTGTTGTGTGATTTTTTTTTTTACATTGACAAAGGGGCTAAACCCTCTGAATTCTGATGATACACTCATCAAGTCCTTAAGTGTTCTGATGATTGAATCGCCATTATACCTTTTCTAAATGTTTTTGTATTTGGCAATAAACTTGAAAAATGTGCTAAGAGAAAAGTATTTCCTAAAACAATGGATTCTAGCCTTAATTAAACTTAAAAAATAATTCCTTATCTATTCCAAAATGGAAATAAATCATCATGCAACTAGATAAAAACTACCATTATATAAATAGTGCCTTTTAGGGATTGATACACAGAACTTAGGATAAAGAACAAACTTAGAAGATCAAAGGTGATTGGATACTTATTTTTTCTTCATGAACGGGTGGAGAATAAAAATCTTGTAGAGTCAAGAGATTAAATTTTTAAAATTAATAAGGCCAGAAGCCATCTGTCTTAGTTTGGTTTTCTATTGCTGTGATGAAATAGCATGACCAAAGGCAAGTGGGAAAGGGAAGGGTTTATTGGTTTACATATCTACATTGCAATCCATATTGAGGGAAGCCAGGAAAGGTACTCATTCACAGTAAAATCACTGAGGGAAGAGGTGATGCCACAACCAGAAGAGTCCTAATTACTCTCTTGCTACTTGTGTTTTGCTCAGCTTGATTTTGTATGGAACCCAAGACCACCAACTCAGAGATGGCACCCACACACAATGGTCTGAATTTTCACCCATTGATCACTAATCAAGAAAATAACTTACAGCTTGATCTCATGAGCTCTTTTCTCAATTTAGAACCCTTCCTTTCAAATAAGTATAGCATGAGTCAAGTTGATATAAAACTAATCAGGACACTATCCATTTAAATTCTAAGTTTGTAAATTAGGTGCTTAATTTTCTTTACCAATACAACTTGCTCCCCAACCCTTTCTGCAAGCCAAGGACAGAAGTATTCTCCCACATTCTATATAAATCCCAGGTCACTAATTTTAGAGTCTTGTTTCATAGCAACAGTTTCTTGGCCCTAATCCTACCTGTATGATTTGGACAACAGAGTATGGAGAGCCAGTAAATTGTTGTTGTAACCACAATAGATTAATTCAGATTTGTATTCAGGGTAAAATAAATAAATAAGGGCATTAAAAATTATCACCATTTCTCTCTTCTATGTTTGAACTGATACTATAAATGTTCTGGAGGCAATCCACTTTAGAAGGAAGTAGTTTAAATATCTGAACCTGATGGTCTAAACATTTATTCTATAAGCTTATTCTTCAAATATTATATTTTTCCCAGCTTCTTGGCTTCATGTACACCATATAAATCTATATACTCTTGTTCAGTACCAGGGTATAGAAATCTGATGTTGACCATGAGTAATAGTAACAAGTTCTATCTAATGAAGCAGGCTATTTCATTGTAGGTGACTCTTTCATATGCATAACATTAGCCAGTGGAAAATGATGGATTGCATTAATTTGTTTGACTATATTAACTATAGTAATTACTTCATTATACATGTTCTTAAAGTTGCACACATTGGTTTACATAATTACTCTAAAAAGTATGCATATGTATACATTAAAGAACAATATAAAACATTTTTTTAGATTTTTAATACATTAGAATTGCTATCCTATATTTTTTACCTGAAAGAATTCCAAACAGAAAGCAAACACAGTTCTTGGGAAGCACAGAGGCTAACCAGGGAATGGAATCTACTTGTACGTGTCCATATAAAGAAAATGTAAACTATGAAGTCACAATATGACGTTGGAAAGCAATATACTATTGACTCTAAAGTATAATACTATTACTTGTTTGATAATGCTCAGAAGCAGAAACGATGGAATATGATGGTAGACTTAAAATGACAAAATTTTGCAAATAAAATGATGTAAACAATGATGTTGGAATCACAGGGGTATCTTTCTGTTTGAAACAACAGTTTTATTTTGCTTTTTTTAAGTTAATAGTTAAAATTATTTATTAAACACATTAAAACATGGCAAATATCTTTTCCACTTCCTTTTTAAATTTAAATTGGATATTTTCTTTATTTACATTTCAAATGTTATCCCCTTTTTCAGTTCCCCTCCCAGAAGTCTCTATCCCATCACCCTTCGCCCTGCTTCAATGAGGGTGCTCCCACAACCACCCACCCACTCATGCCTCCTTGCCCTAGCATTCCCCTACAATGGGGCATCCAGCCTTCAGAAGACCAACAGTTTTGAATACAACATTTTTTTTATGTTGCAGCTTAATGGATATTCAACATAAAATTAGTACAAAGAGAAAGGACAAAAGCAAAAGGAAGAGGAGATCATCAAAGATTTTAGAATATGATAACCAATTTAATAAATTGTAGGTGAGGTTATTCAATAATGCTTCATTCAAAATAAAAGAATAGATGTTATTTTTAATCCATACGGGACAGTTATTTAAAGTTTATGTTAGGATGTAAACAAATATTAATTAATTAAATTGTTCAGATAATTTTAATCACTACCAAATACTGTCAACTCAAGAAAAGGTAATTTCCAATGGCTTGATAAATAAACAATGTAATCATACATAGCTCTAAATTTAAAGGAAGATAACCACACCCGACCTATGTTGTTCATTTTTATATTTCTTTGGTAAAAACAAAGACAAAAAAAAAAAAAAAAAAAAACACAGTGAAGCCAATTTAGAGAAAAAAAATCAATTTGGATGTATAGTTCCAGAGACAAGAGTCCATCACATCAGGGAAGCAGAAGGTATGTCAACATAATTAAGGGAGCTGCAACACTTCGTAGTAAAGTATAAAGAGCAGAAAGTGATTGTGAGCTGGAAGAAGTTGGCAAGGATTTTTTTTTAACTCTAAAAGGTGCTGCCATTGATTTACTTTCTTCACCAGGCTCCATAAGAATGCAACCAATGCTTAGGGACCAAGCGTTCAAATGCCAGAGCCTGTTGAATACATTTCTGGTTCAAACTGTCAAAGAGAGTAAAGGGTATTTTATACTGAATAATCTACATATGATATCTCAGAATTTGTTGAACTGATATTGGACATAAAGCACTGCTGAGAGGGAAAATAAAGCTTTAAATATACTGCTTAAGAATAAACATCCAATTTGAGAAAATTGAAAGAAGGAATAGAAACTTACACACACACACATACGCAGACACACGTGCATGTGTGCTCACGCACACACGCAGACACACACACACACATATGTGCAAAAGTGAGATAAAAAGCTTAAAATTGATTCCTAGAAAAGATGTAAATATCACAGGAGTATCATACCACTAAGAAATCACAAGCTATGAATAACATGTGATAAGATTGATAAGATCACTACAGATATTATAGACAAGATTCAGTCAACAGAAGCATGGAAAGCCATTGAAGGTATAAATTTCAAAAAGGGGGCAGGTTTTTAAAATACATTTTATTAAATCTAAAAAGTTAAAACTCAAATAGTTCTATTTACCAAATAAATTTAATCTATTTTTTCTGAAAAATTTCCCAAAAGGAAACCCTAAGTCTAGCTGCCAACAATATTGGATTACTACCTATATTAAAGTATAATCAGCAGTGTCTTCTTAAGCACTTTTTCTAGAAAAAAAATAGAGGAACCACTGATAAAACATTTTAAATGGATCAAGTGTTCTGAGATGTAAAACTTGTAAGATATTTTGAAGAAAATGGACAAGAAATTTCTGAGCAGAGGTGCAAATAAAAAATGAAATAATAGTAAACCTTCTGAGAGTGTGATCCACTGTCTGGTAGGGTTGTGTGATGAAACCACTAGAGCAAAGTTCTGAGACTTACAGAAATCCCATTGTGGGAACAGATGTCTTAACTTATCTGTATATTAAATGGTTTTCAATTTAAACCTTCAACAATTATGTGATCTTAAACAATTAAACCATTGAAATCTATCTGTAGAAGCAGGAAGGAGGGGAAGAGACATTTAAAGATATATGAAATTACTTGACAAGATTGTGCATGCATTTAGAAGCCAAAGCCTCTATAATAATAAAGTAGAAATGTCTGTAATCTGTCAAAGAATATCTATGGTTAAATAGCTCTATCACAGATGCTATTTGTTGATGATTGAAAAGAGTCCTTTTGAGTCTGAAAATATAATAGGTGGAAATGAATGAATGTGCAGCAATCCATCTAAGTTCACAAAGAATCAAAGGTCTGCAGTGGCTTGAAGAAATAAAAAGATAAAATTTAAAAGGCAGAAATAAAATTGCCAGTTTTGTAGATATCATTATTCATACAGAGAAAGCAAAGAGTTTTGCAAGAAAATCTTAGACTTAGCTGATATTAGTAAGGTAGCAACACATTGACTTCCCATGTACCAGTGAGTACAAGGAGCAAAGCAGTTCACTTTTACCAATTGTAAAATCTTGGGCTTAATGGAATCTGTGCAAGGTTTCTCCTGTACATATCAGTAAGCCTCTTCAATTGAAATGTTTTGAGACTGGAATTAGTTGAGATTTGTTCATTGCTTAGGATAGTCAATATTTTAAAGATATCTGTTCTACCAGTTAATATATGTCTCTGTATCTCCATATACTATGTATGTGTGTGTATGTTTTTGTGTTTGTGTTTGCACATAAATGTATATATACATTTCAATGAGTGCATGGAAATTGATGGGCTGATTCTAATTTTTTCATAAAAATTATGGGAGGAAGAATAACAATACCAATCTTAGACAACAGCTTTGAATACTTGCACTACTAGATACAGAGATTTATTTTAATACTAAGATAATTATTCAGTGTTGTGACTGTATAAAGAGAAAAATAAACAGAAGTGAATCTATAAAAATGCATAGATAGATAGATAGATAGATAGATAGATAGATAGATAGATAGAGATTTATGTGGTGATTATACTTCTCATATATTCTCCTTAACAAATTATCTCCAGACTTAGAGTTGAAGCAGCAAGCATTTATCACCTCATATTGTCTCTGTTAGCAATTGCAGCAGCCTCACTGGGTAGCACTGGCTCATGGTCTATCATGAGCTGCAGTACAGCTGTGAGCTGTGGGGTGCAGCAACAGCTTCCAATCTCACTCAGGTGGCTTCCGGTGAGAGGCTTCCTGTTCCATCTAGCATGGTTCTCTCCATAGGCTTTCAGAGCAGCTGGCTACCTCAGCAAATACTGGTACAAAAAAAAAAAAAAGACTAAAAAGAGAATGCTCATAATAGAAGCACAGCCTTTCACAGCTTAATATCACAGATGACAAACTGTCCTTTCCTGTGAATGTTATCAGTGTCCCAGAACAACTCGATACAATGTGTAAGGGATTACACGGTAAAAATATTTGAAGGTGACAGTCTGAGGCTATTTTTAGGGGCTGACTACCTCAGAGGTGACAGTGGTGGTCTAGTTAAGTATGAAAAAAATGTTCTTTTTTTTTTTAAATCTGAGCATTCTGACATTCTTTTAGAAATGAAGAAATCTCGGTCATATGACACATATATTAAAAAATAAATGTCAGCTTTAGTGTAAAAGGTAACACAAAAAAGTTTCAGGAGGCCTTAGAGACATCCTTGCACAGTAAGGATGGTGAATCGTAAGGGTGATACTGTGTTCTGGAATCCTTGTATAACAAGA
Source organism: Apodemus sylvaticus (assembly GCF_947179515.1). NCBI lineage: Eukaryota > Metazoa > Chordata > Mammalia > Rodentia > Muridae > Apodemus > Apodemus sylvaticus. The sequence goes on along the minus strand of NC_067474.1, from coordinate 90,900,220 downwards.
TACACAAAATTATCATTTGTTAATGAAAAAATGAAAGGTCTCTTTGTGCAAGGCCATTATGAAGAGTACAGCATGAGACAGCACATGATATAAGACCAGGTAGAGTTCATAGGTGATTCACAAAAGGAAGCAGATGTCACTGTGATGAAAGGCCAGTGATAAATCATAATACTGTCAATGTAAATGAAAAATCTTTTCTAAAGGCCCAAGTGTCATGGACTGTTGCAGTACCACCTTCACTGACTAAGCAATACTATCAGTGTATATGCACCTCCATCACTATCGCTGTGGCAACACCACCCTTACTGTGGCAACACCACCATCATCACTGCAGGACTACCACCTTGACTGTATAAGCTCCACAGTCAGTGTCTTAACACCACCTTTCCTCAGTGAGTACCAACCTCACTGTGGGAGGAACACTCTCACTCCTGGAAGAGGATCAAGTTCACAGTGGCAAATTCACTCTCATTCTGGGAGGACTATCTTCCCTGTAGGAGCACCACTCTCAGTGTGAAAGTACCAACTTCTGTGGGAGGAATATCCTCACTTATTAGATGTATGGAAAAGTCTTCATATGAATACAATTCTTGTTATTTATTTGATCATCCACACTTGCCTATAATTATACATGTCAAATTTCTCTCTTAATAAATTTGTCTTGATCTTCATTAGTGCTGATTTTCATCTACTTCAAAAGTAAGGTACATTTGCAATATGTCCTGAATTCACTCTGAGTTTAGAAATATCTAGGATATCTTGGACTTGAAAGAGATAACCAGAACAAATCAAGATTTACCAGACATTTTAAGATTTGGGGAAATTTACATACATAATTTCCTTATTATAGTTTTTCTCTATTAGTCACTTCTGTTTAGAAGTGTGTAGATCTTCAGAGGCCTCATTAAAACAGAAATCTCTGCTTCAAATATTTATGAATATAACACATCTCTTTTTATCATTTATTTAAGTAAAGATCTTAATAATTAAAAAAGAGATACTTTAAAGCAAACAAAAGGCAAAAAATGGGACATTAATGCTTGAATTTAAAAACTAAATTTAAAATCTTAAAGTAAATAGTGACAGATATGAGGGCTAAAGTATCAAGTCTTTCTGTGTACTGCTGAGTGCTTTACAATGGAAAAATTGGTGAGAATATTTTCAACAACATTACAAATAAACAAGCCAAAACTTGACTCTTTAAAGCAAGAACTTTAATTCTTGAATTAAAAAGAAAGATTCATTTACTATCAATGCTTATTGATAAACTATGTTTTTCTTGTTAGGAGTTTCAAGTTTCAAACATACTCAGGAAATTTCATTTTAGTCCTAGCAAGTATCTCTCTACTATTAAGGGACTAGGCTGAACATTTGAAGTTCTTTCTCAGATTGCAGAACAGCCAGAGATGCTAAGATCATTTACAGGATGTCCTGCTTTGCCCCTAGACATTTTCTAAACTCAACTGAGTACAGAAACATTCCTGGACCTACAATCCTCCTTTCTACCAGTGTAGAGCAATCAGAATTCAACCTGTTTAAGTGACTAGTCTGGTAATTTCCATGCTAAAACAATAGTTTATGACATATTTTAGACAGGATATAAAACTCAGTCACAAATTCATGCTCTATACACCTCTATAGGTCATATTGTTGGTTGAAATAATCCAGACAGAAGAACTCAGATCTTAGTTCAGTCCCTCATTCCCCAGGAACAAACACTATAATATTCCTGCCTTTCTGTTAGCTGTTCCTCAAGGTAGTTGGTGCCAATTAAGTGCAACATTACAATTTAAATAGAGTACAAAGAAAAATACAATTTTGAAATGCACAGCTCGTGTCTAATGGTCAAGGAATCAGTGTACTGAAATATTTCAAAAGTCACAAGTTACTTAGCGCACTTACTAGCAACTTAGTATGCACTCAAGCTGGTTGTTGTCCATACATACATGAGACAATACTGTGGAAATGTTAATAAATATCACAAAGTATTTCTATGTTTGTAGATGTGAAATTTATTTAATAATTGTGTATTTAGTAAAGTTTATGTGAAAAATCTATGCCCTATGTAAATTATGAAAATATGGCAGAGAAACATCTTAAAAAATGCTCAACTTTACTAGTCATCAGGGAAATCCAAATCAAAACAACCCTGAGATTTCACCTTACACCAGTCAGAATGGCTAAGATTAAAAACTCAGGAGACAGCAGATGTTGGCAAGGATGTGGAGAAAGAGGAACACTCCTCCACTGCTGGTGGGGTTGCAAATTAGTACAACCACTCTGGAAATCAGTCTGGTGGTTCCTCAGAAAACTGGGCATGTCACTTCTGAAAGATCCTGCTATACCACTCCTGGGCATATAACCAGAGGATTCCCCAGCATGTAATAAGGATATGTGTTCCACTATGTTCATAGCAGCCCTATTTATAATAGCCAGAAGCTGGAAAGAACACAGGTATCCCTCAACAGAAGAATGGATGCAAAATATGTGGTATATCTACACAATGGAGTACTATTCAGCCATTAGAAACAATGAATTCATGAAATTCTTAGGCAAATGGATGGAGCTGGAGAACATCATACTAAGTGATTTAACCTAGTCTCAAAAGATCAATCATGGTATGCACTCACTAATAAGTGGATATTAGCTTGGAAAACTGGAATATGCAAAACATAATCCACACTTCAAATGAGGTACAAGAAGAACGGACGAGTGGCCCCTAGTTCTGGAAAGATCCGGTGTAGCAGTATAAGACACAACCAGAACAGGGAAGTGGGAAGGGATGGGTGGGAGAACAGAGGGAGGGAAGGGGGCTTATGTGACTTTCGGGGAGTGGGGAACCAGAAAAGGGGAAATCATTTGAAATGTAAATAAAAAATATATCAAATAAAATTAAAAAGGAAAAGAAAAAGTGTACTAGTAGTTAAAGTGCTAACACAATTCCATCTATCTGTGAACACCATAGGAAAAGTATGTCTAAATTTCTCTCAACTTAATTTCACTCAAAAATAATTTCAAAGCTAAATGTAGTGGTGTGCACGTTGAGTCCAAGCACAGGGAGAAAAGAGAAAAGAAGAGCTCAGTGAGTTCAAGGCCAGCCTAGTCTCCATAGCAAGTTTAAGGACAATAAGAACTAAAAATCCTTTTCCTTATTGAATGTGTAATGGCCACACACTCTCCTATTCTGTAGCTAGTGTCCTCATTTCAGTGATGCTATTGTTTTGCACATAAGATTTTGTTGTCATGCAATCCCATATTTCATTTTACTGGGGTTATTTCCTGTAATGTTCTACTCCTTTGCAGAATGTTCTTGACAGTTCCTATATATTAAAATATTGTAAAAGTATTTCATTTCATTACAAAAATGTTAAAAAGTATTGCATTTCATTATAAAACATGTTATATTCAGAAAAGTAACTATGTGTAACCCCATAATAACTTTGTAATGCCCACTTCCTCAGACCAAAAATTTGCTCTGTGACTTCAAATAGTATGACTCTTTAAAAATTAAACATGGCAATAATGGAGCAAAAGATAAACTTTAGTTTTCAATATTTCAATATATCAATACCTGTGGAAATTGGAGCCTTATGAATTTTGATACCTTGCTAATAATTGGCAAAGAATTCATCAACAGCCCCAAATAACTACAAAATATAGTTTAATATTCAATGAAATGTGATTCTCATTGCAGATATTTCCAGTAAACTTTGTGTATCACAACCTGATGTCATAGATTAACTACTATGATATTGTTAATTAATTCTAGAAGTGTTTTATTACCTTTAAATGGCAATTTTAGGAACATATATCTTCTGGTATCTTGTCTACTGTCTTTTCTCTCTGGAACATGAAAATTCACAGAAATATTTATTTTAACATATGGACTACATTATAAAATTGGAATAATTTAGTTTAAATCAAAATGAAACTAAACTTAAGTTTTATTTAAAAAGTGAGTTGTAAGTTAGGAAACCAGGCATCACTGTTAGAGTGGCATTGTAGGTGTTCTTTGTTTACCACATAATGGAGAAACTATGTTGCCCATAAAAGAAGATTTGAACATGGGACTCTGCTGTCATTAAGAGTTTTCTGTCCACTCAAGCTCATAAATCCTACTTTGGACTTTTTTATGTCAATCTCTGCTTTACTTTGTTCTAAATCATCTTCTTTAAAAGTATGGCTATTCCAGTTGGTTGAGTCTAGAATCTTGCAAATTCAAATCAAGCAATACTACAGAGCAATAGTGTTAAAAACTGCATGGTATTGGTACAGTGACAGGCAGGAGGATCAATGGAACAGGATTGAAGATCCAGAAATGAACCCACACACCTATGGCCACTTGATCCTCGACAAAGAGGCTGAAAACATCCAATGGAAAAAAGATAGCCTTTTCAACAAATGGTGCTGGTTCAACTGGAGGTCAGCATGCAGAAGAATGCGAATTGATCCATCCTTGTCTCCTTGTACTAAGCTCAAATCCAAATGGATCAAGGACCTCCACATAAAGCCAGACACTCTGAAGCTAATAGAAAAGAAACTGGGGAAGACCCTTGAGGACATCGGTACAGGGAGAAAGTTTCTGAACAGAACACCAATAGCGTATGCTCTAAGAGCAAGAATTGACAAATGGGACCTCATAAGGTTACAGAGTTTCTGTAAGGCAAAGGACACCATCAAGAGGACAGATCGGCAACCAACAAATTGGGAAAAGATCTTCACCAATCCTACATCAGATAGAGGGCTAATATCCAATATATATAAAGAACTCAAGAAGTTAGACTCCAGAAAACCGAACAACCCTATTAAAAAATGGGGTACAGAGTTAAACAAAGAATTCTCACCTGAAGAACTTCGGATGGCGGAGAAGCATCTTAAAAAATGCTCCACTTCATTAGTCATTAGGGAAATGCAAATCAAATCAATAGTAGAGAAAATCTCTAAATTCATCAATGTTTACCTCAATTCATTGACTCTCAGTGGACCCTAAGTACATCTCTAAAGCAATTCTTTCAGAGAACAGAAGGCTACAATCAGTTTAGAATAATTTGTAAGCATGGTAGATAGAGGTGAAATCATTTTCATCCAAACATATAGACAATAGTTGACATGATTTCAACTCTACATGAGATACTGAATAAAGAAAGGGAAGACAGCACATAGTATTGTGTACCCTTTAGAGCACAAATAGAAGAAATTTAATTAAAATGAACTAATTTTCATGAGGAAATTAATTTGACTCATGTAATTTTAAAAAAGCAGCTCCCCTGCCTGATCTCTCCAGCCATCTCTAGCTGACTTGTTGATCCTGAACCACAGGGGTTTGCTTTTGTTCCCCCAGTGATTCCTGTGAAGCAAGCCCAGTTGCTCTGAACAGCCTGCTATCCCAGGAGGACCTCCATTCTCCTGCTACTTTTCCACTCATTTTATTCAAACAGACTGAGCCTGAACCATACAGATTAGTGCCTATTTCTGCAGCCATATTCGTGCTTTCTGAGTGCTCTGGGCATGCCAAGCTGCTTTGAGCCACCTCCTAGCTCAAGCAGATCTCCATTCTCCTACTTCCTCTCTGTCCAACTTTACCAAACCTGTGGATCCTGAACCATACAGAAAGACCTACAGATCCAGAACCATACAGCTCAAGGATATCTACCAGAGGCCAACCACACTAGATCATTCAGGTAATCTCCCCCCACCCAATACCTACTACAACAGAAACTTCAAAGACCAAAGATATTCAGATGGCTAAAGGCCTTTGAAAGAACATAATTAACAAAAGGAAGGCATATATCACACCTTCTAAGCATACCTATCTTACTACAACAATCCCTAGATATCCTAACACAACCTAAGCACAAAAAATGACCTTAAATACATTCTTATAAAGATGACAGAGGACTTTAAAGAGGAAAAGAACAAATCCCATAAAGAAGTACAGGAAAATGCAATCAAAAAGGGTTTGTTGCTATAGTTTGTTAAACACTTTGTGCTCTTCATAAATTGGAGTTTTGCACCTGCCCAAGAGCTATCTGGATTCACTAATAGCGCGCGCGCACACACACACACACATACACACACACACACACACACACACCAGTTAATGTTAATATGTCTTGACTAGATGAATGGTTGAGTGTTTCTAATCCTCCCTTCCTCCCTCTAGCAAACACTACCCTTCAATATGCTTGAGTTAACATCTTTCAAAATCTATACTTCATATCTGCTACCCCAAACACAAAGAAGTGGCCTATGTGTTTAGTTTCCCCAATTCTCACATGTTCTTTAGGTCTAATCTTTCTTCTTTAACTGCTGTCATGAGATCTCTGCTTCCTCCCTTTCTCCTGGTTCCTATCCCATGTAAAACTCAAAGTCCTTCCTCAGTCTACGTGTCCAGTTATTGGCTCTTGGCATTTTAGTGATTCATCAAAAACTATTGTACCTTCAGTGCTTGGACATGCAGATTCCCAATTTTTGGGACCAGATTAATACAAAGGATTAGAAGCCATCCTCAATAGGTCTCTAAAGAGGAAAAATAAATAAATCCCTTAATAAAGATATATATATATGAAAGTACAGTTAATAAAGTGACAGAATTAAGTAAAATTGTTCAAGACCTGAAAGAGGAAATACAAACCAAAAAGAAAACAAACCAAACCAAACAAACAAAAGCCAAGCCAAAGAAAACTAAAAAAAAAAGCCAAACCAAAACAAACAAAACAGAAAACTGAAAACATTCTGGAGATTCAAAACCTAGGGAAGAGAACAGAAACAACAGTAGCAAGAATCACTAACAGAATACAGGACATGAAAGAGAGAATCTCAGGTACAGAGTATATAACAGAAGATATTGATACATCAATTGAATAAAATTTTAAATAAAAAAAAAATCTGAAACAACACAGCCAAGAAAATTGAGATACCATGAAAAGACCCAACCTACCAATAATAAGAATAAAAGAAGGTGAAGATTCCTAGTTCATAGGGCTAGAAAATATCTTCAGCAAATCGTAGAAGAAAAGCATTCCCAACTTGAAGAGACAGATGTCTATGAACATACATGAAGCTCAAAAATACCAATTAGACTGGACCAGAAAAGAAAGTCCTCTCAACACATAATAATCAAAAGAAAACAAAACAAAAATCTACAGAACAAAGAATAATAAAAGCAGTAAGAGGAAAAGGTAAGGTAATATACAAAGGCAGACCTATCTGAATTGCCACTAAAGAGGCTCTAAAAGCTAAAAGAGCCTGGACAGATATCTTGTTACCTCCAAACAAAAACAAAAACAAAAACAACCACAGTTTCAAACCTAAACTAGTATACACGGCAAAACTCTCAACCACCATTGATGGAGAAAACAAGATATTTCAAGTGAAATGAAAATTCATATCTATTCACTAATCGAGACCTACAGAAAAGTAGGATCCAGCCTTCTGCTTCATATAAGAAACATACCTCAGCAATAAATGTAGACTACCTAGAAATAAAGGGCTGGAAAAATGTTTTTGAGGCAAACGGGTCTAAGAAACAAGTTGGAGAAACCATTCTAATAAAAGATTAATTAATTGATCAAATGAAATATTAATTAATCAAAGGACACAGAGAAAATCATATCATACTCATCAGAGGAAATGTCTACCAAGAGGATATCTCAATTCTGAACATCTATGCCTCAAACAAAATGGCATCCACATTTCTAAAAGAAACACTGCTAAACATTAAATCATGCATCAAACCCTACACATGAATATTGGAAGAACACTCCTCTTTCACCAACTGACAAATCATTTAAATAAAAACTAAACAGTGAAATAATGAAACAAACAGACATTATGAATCAAATGGACCTAAATATAATCTACTAAATATTTAGCCCAAACCCAAAATAATATACCTTTTCTAAGCATATCATAGATTCTTCTCCAAATTTGTCCTTGTTGTTGATCACAAAGTAAGTGTTAACAGATACAAGAAAATTGAAATGCCACATTGTATCTTATCAGACCATCATAAATTAAAAATGGACTACATCAATAACACAAACACCAGAAGCCATTCACTCTCACGGAAAGTGAACAACACTCTGCTCAATTATCTCACAGTTTGGGAAGAAATAAAGAAATTAAAGACTTTCTAGAATTCAATGAAAAGTAAGGTAAAACATAGCAAAATCATTACGTCCCCCACTTTTGGTACACAATGAAAACAGTGCTAATAGGAAAATACATAGCACTGTGTATTGTCATAAAGAAATTAGAAAGTACTCATTCCAGCAATTTAAAAGTATACCTGAAAGTTCTACAAATAAAAGAGCAAACACACCAAAGAATAGCAGAAGGCAGGAAATAATCAAAATAAAAGGTGAAATCAATCAGTTTGAAACAAAATTAACAATATAAATAACCAACCAAACCAAGAGCTATTTCTTTGAAAAAAATCAACAAATTCTACTCCTACAACTGATTAACACCCTCAGAAAAGTGGCTGTTTCCAAATTCAGTCAAAGAAATCAGTAGCTCTTCTTTATACATAGGCTAAACAGGCCAAGAAAGAAATTAGGGAAGCAACACCATTTAAGATAGTAACAAATAGTATAAAATACTTCAGTGTAACTCTAACCAAACAAATGAAAGATCTGTATGGCAAGAACTTCAAATCCCTCAAGAAACAAATAGAAGGTATTAGAACATGGAAAGATCACTTGTGCTCATGGATAGGTAGGACTAAACTACTGAGAATGGCCATCTTACCAAACGCAATCTACAGATTCAATGCACTCTCCATCAAAATTCCAACACAAAATTTTATAGACCATTAAAGTGAAATTCTCAACTTCGTACAGTAAAGTAAAAATTCCAGCATAGACAAACAATCCAGAAAAATAACTTCAGTAGAACATAGCATCCTTGATCTCTAGCTGTACTGCAGGGTATTAGTGATAAAAGCTGCATAGTATTGGTACAGAAACAGACATGTTGATTGATGGGATCTAACTTAACAACCAAAATATAGCCACACACTCATGGACACTTGATTTTTGATCAAGAAGTCAAACCACACATGGGATAAGCTTGATCTAGTATTGTACCAGGGCAGAGAAAAAGGAGGGAGGTGACTGGAGAATGGGTGGAGAGAAAAGGGCTTATGGGACATATGGGGAGGGGGGAACTGGGAAAAGGGAAATCATTTGTAATGTAAACAAAGAATATAGTAAAGAAAAAAAACCGAAAAAGAAAAAAAAAGCATCTTAAACAAATGATGCTGGTCTAACTACATATCTACAAGTAGAAGAATTCAAATAGACCACATTTGTCACCCTGCAGAAATCACAAGTCCAAGTGGATTAAGGACCTCAAAATAAAATTAAATATGCTAACTCTCATAGAAAAGAAAGTGGGAAAAATGGCTTGGATGGCTTGGTACAGGAGAAAAATTTCTGAAGAAAACACCATTTTCTCAGGGTCTAAGATCAACAATTGATAAATGGGACCTTATGAAACTGCAGAGTTTCAAAAGGCTTTAGTATCTGTAAAGAGGAAAAATCTGCAGCCCACAATTTGGGAAAGGATATTTACCAACCCTGTATCTGATAAAAGGCTAGTATCCAAAATTTACAAAGAACTCAAGAAGTTAGATACCAACGAACCAATTAATACAATCAAAAATTGGGGTCCAGTGCTAAACAGGCAATTCTCAACAAAGGAATCATAAATGGGCAGAAGCACTTAAAGAAATGTTCAACAGTGCCACAGGTTCCTTCTAGTCTGAACCAGTTCCCTGAGCAGACCTTGGGTGCTAGCTCTACACCCAGTCCCACAACACCCAGAAGAAGCTCAACTCTCAGGTGCTCTAACATGCCAAGGATCATAGGCTCACAAGATCTCAGGAGCTTGGTCTTACCACAGTTTCAGCATCACAGAGACAGCTGGACGGCAGAGTTCTGACACAACCAGAATCAGAGGAGAGACAGGCTTCAGTCAGAGACAATGAAGGCAGGTAGCACTAGAGACAATGAGATGACAAGAGGCAAGCTTAAGCACATAAGGAACAGAAACCAAGGTTACTTGACATCATCAGAACACATTTCTCCCACATATCAAGTCCTGGATACACCAACACCCCCAAAAAAACAAGAGTCACATCGAAAATAATGATAGATGACTCTATGAAGGGCATAGAAAACAAAAACTTCCTTTAAAGAATACAGGAGAACAAATAAACAGGTAGATGCCCCAAAAAAGGAAACAAAAAAAATCTCTTAAAAAATTACAGGAACACACAACAAAATAGATGAAAGAAATGAAAAAACAATCCAGGATCTAAAAATGAAAATAGAAAAAAAATAAGGAAATCATAAAAGGAGACAACCCTGGAGATAGAAAACATAGGAAAAAGATCAGTAGTCATAGATGCAAGCATCACAAGCGATAGAAGCGATAGAATAGACAATAGATAGATAGACAATACAAGCGATAGAAGAGAAAATCTCAGGTGCAGAACATACTATAGAGAACATTGACACAACAGTCAAAGAAAATGCAAAATACAAAAAGCTCCTAACTGAAAACATCTAGGAAATCCAGGACACAATGAGAAGACTAAACCTAAGGATAATAGGTATAGAAGAGAGTGAAGTTTCCCAACTTAAAGGGCAAGTAAATATCTTCAACAAAATTATAGAAGAAAACTTCCCTAACCTAAGAAAGAGATGCCAATGAACATACAAGAAGCCCACAGAACTTCAAATAGACTGGACCAGAAAAGAAAAATGTGGGTAATTTGTACCTTCTTAGAAGGGGGAACAAAATACTCACTGGAGCAAATATGGAGACAAAATGTGAAGAAGAGACTAAATGAAAGGCCATCCAGAAACTGTTCCACTTGGAGATCCCATATACAGTCTCCAAACCCAGACACTGTTGTGGATGCCAAGAAATAGATGCTGACAAGAGCTTGATATAACCATCTCCTGAGAGGCTCTGCCAGAGTCTGAAAAATACAGAAGTAGACGTTCACAGCTAACAATTAGACTAAGCACAAGGTCCCCAATAGAGGAATTAGAGAAAAGACTTAAGGAGTTGATGGGGTTTGTCATCCCATAGTATGAACAATGATATCAACTAGCCAGATTCCCCAGACCTGCCATGAATTATATGACCAACCAAGGAGTATACATGGAGGAAGCCATTGCTCCAGCTGCATATGTAGTAGATGATGGCCTAGTTGGGCATCAATGTGAGGAGAGGCCTTGGGCCTGGGAAGTCTTGATGATGCCCTAAAGCAAGGGAATGCAGAGCCTGGAGGCAGGGAGTTGTTGGATAGGTTGGGGAACACCCTCATAGAAAAAGTGGGAGGGAAGATGGGATATGGGTTCTGGAGGGGTGAGGACCAGGAAAGGAGATAACCTTTGAAATGGAAATAAAGAAAATATCCATTAAAAAAAAGAAATACTCAAAGTACTTAGTCATCCTGGAAATGCTAATCAAAACACTCTGAGGTTCCTTTTTTTTTCTTTTTATTTAATGGATATTTTCTTTATTTACATTTCAAATATTTTCTCTTTCCAGGTCTGCTCCCTATCCCATTCCATCCTCCCTACCCTGTCTCTATGAAGGTGCTCCCCTCCCCCACCAACCCACTCCTGTCTTCCCTTCTCCCACTCCTGCCTTCCTCACACTGGGGCACCCTCAGGCCAAGGGCCTCTCCTCCCACTGGTGTCCAACAAGGCTATCCTGTGTCACAGATGCAGAAGTTGGAGAAGGGACTGAAGGAGCTGAGGGGATTTGCAGCCCCATGGAGGGAGCAACAGTGTCAACAAGCCAGATCCTTTAGAGCTCCAGGGGACTGAGTTTCCATTTTACAACAATCAGAATAACTAAGATCAAAATCTCAAGTGATAGCACATGCTGGCAAGGATGTGGAGCAAGGAAACACTCTTCTATTGCTGGTGGGATTGCAAAATTGTATGACCACTTTGAAAATCAATTTGGCTGTTTCTCAGCAATCTAGGAATAGCTCTAGACCCAGGTACATATATCCAAAAGATGTTCCATAATCCCTCAAAGACCTTTACTCAACTATGTTGGACCTAGTGGGAGAGAATGCACCTAGCATTGATAATACTTAATATCAAATATGTCATCAAGGGGGTTATGGGATACCCAGGGTCACCCCAACCTGCTCAAGTAGTGGAGGTAGCATGATTCTTTTATGAAGCACATTCTTCTTGCTCCTCTGATTTTTTGACAACAGTCAAAGACAGTTCAGTGAAGATCTATACTTCTGAGATGTTATATCACCTTTTCAAAATAATTTAGAAATCTTTGTTCTCAAAACAAATAGATTTTGAAATCTTGGTTGGACCAATATATGTCAAAAGCCAATACTCAATTGCCTCGAGCTTATAGGCAGAAAATTCTGTCCAACTTGGTTATGTAGAGTAAAAGACCATCAAAACCTTTATCATGAGTTTGGTAGACAGCTGAAAACTTCATTACCTGACATGATGCAGTATCAACCTAGTTGTAACTTGACACCTTATCAGAAATAATTAAAATTCTTATCAATATCTGCAACTTAGATATGATGTTCATACATAATTTTCAGCAATGAAAGTCGAAGCAAAATTGTTAGAAAGTGTTTACCTTTAGTGTGGTAGAAGTCAAGACAAAAATTAAGCATTAATGAGAGGAATTGATTTTAATAATCACATTCATTTTTAAAAATTATTTTTATATGTGTCTCTTTGTGTGTCTCTGTTTATCTCTGTCTTTGTCTATCTCACTCTCATCCACTGTTTCTCTCTGACTCTGTCTCTGTCTCTCTGTGTCAGTCTCTGTCTCCCTCTCAGAGTTTCTGTCTCTCTTTCCCTTTGTCTCTCCTTCCTTATGTCTCTCTGTCTCTCTGTGTCTCTCTGTTTCTGTCTCTGTGTACATATATATACATATATATATATGTGTGTGTGTGTGTGTGTGTGTGTGTGTTGTGTATGTCTACTACACATGCCTAAACAGATATATGGAGATCAGAGAAAAACTTTCAGTAGCTACTTTTCTCTGGGTTCTAAAGATGCAACTCAGATAGCCAGCCTGTATACCACATGCTGCTACCTACTGTGCCATAATGCTAGCTTTACAAGTCAAGTATTCTAATAGAGCTGTCTCCTAAACGTATTCAAATATGATTCAAACTCCAAATTATCTTCTTTAAATCCTGAATAAATAAGATATAAGGAAGAAAACACCAAAATAAAGTAATGAAAGCTTCTGCCATGAGCTCACTAATAGCAATATTAAATATCCAGGTTATGAGGGTGGCATAGTCAACTTCAGCTGCAGGACCAGTGCAGAGACAGATGTTCTAAGTCAAGGAAAGAAACATACAATTGGTTTCCAATACTGTGACACTGTGTGCTGACTGCAGGACTCTAGTGTCTATTTCTAAGACAATCTTCATCCAGAAAGTCCCACATAATTTTGCAATAGACACTTGGATACAGTCTGTACCTGAAGCAAGACTTTCCTATAAAAGAAGCCAATCTTGGCTTGGACACACACAACACACCTGTGGTGTTCTATGGATGAAGAGAAGAATTTTTTATGTCTCGTTTGGCCTGAGTTTTTTCTTTTAATATGACACTTGAATAGAGTTAGTGAAAGAATGGATAAAAATAACAGCCACCACATCAAGGTTTTAGTGTAAGATTATGGAAACTTCTTTTTCTTATAAGAAGCAACCCTGCAGGAGACCTGGGTTCACATGCTGTAGTCACACAATATAGCCATGATAGTTTATCTCCTTCAAATTTAGTGCCTTTGTCTGTAAAGTGGGTGAAATTTGGACATATCAAGCTTTCTTAACTGATTTATATTTTCATGGCAAATTAAAATTACATCTGGCTTGTATATACTTTCAGACATGATTATAGACAGCACATTACTGATGTACCATGGCAATGAACCAACTATTTTTGATTTATCTTATTTTTTGATAACATAATATAATCACCTTTTATACTCCCAAGTGTGTTCCACCCAACATCAATGAAACTTCTCTTTGCAATTGATGGAGACCATTATAGAGAACTACATCCAATCAAAATGTGTCTATGTAGCACAGTAACAATGTATACATATATAATAAAGTTCACACACCTAAGGCTTGGAGATTACTGCCTAAGAAGGACTAGAAGGGTTTTAAGAAGCAGAGGCATGGGGAGTTGGTTGTGTGATTTTTGTCTTCAAGAAATATAAGAAAGAAATCATGAAACCCCCCCTCAAAAGCTTGCCTAAACATCAGCCACTATAGTGGGCAGAGGGAAGGAGACAGAACCTCAACCCTATACAAAGAACTACAGAACCAATCATTTCACCCTTGAAATGAAAGTGTGTTTGCTAAAACTGTCATATTAAAAATGACACAGTAGGACCAAGTGCAGTAAACATCCTTGCATGCATGAGTATACCAAAACACTTAATATTTAGAGGTGGCTTAGTGCAAGTTTCCAAATTAGAATCTCATTTAACGATGTAATCATTTTATTCCTCATATTCTTTAAACCTGGGAACAAATTAAGCATATGCATTTGAACTCTATATAATATAAACATTTAAAGATGAATGAAATTTTCCTTAGGACTTAAGATGACCTAGATGGCCTACTCTTTTGGAGTACTTCCTCATTCCTCCTGGGTTTAAGCTCTTTCTGTAACCAGAGCACTATAGATAAGTGAGAAGCTGTATTCTGGCACAATACTAAATGAAAACTTCATATTTTTCATCTGTTTTGATTCTTTGAAAAATGCAACCTGACAGTCTTTAAAACATAATATATGACTATTGGAAAATATATTCACTTATGATGTGGAAGAACTTAGCCAGCACAGCCAATAACTGTTCATAACTAAGTTTTGTATTTTTTATGTAAAATGTTGCAGAGGACAAGATGCAAATTATCACAGTGTGTTAAGTGAGCGCAAGAGTGTTCACAACATTAATGCGAAAGCACTATCTTCTGACAGAGTAACCTTAGGGCTTTTCTGTAAGCAAACACAATAGCCCGTATGAGTCCTTCTCCTTTTTATTTCTCTTCTCTACTCTTTTCAGTTAGGCACAAGATTCATTGACACTTTTTATAATGCCTCCTTCTGTCAAGGTGTCCCTTTGCCAATCCACAGAGTTTTGTCCACCTCTAAATCATTATTTAAGCTTTTCTCCAGTGGCATCTTTTATCTACTGAGATAACCAACCCCTTTTATCTCCAGGACACTCAGATGAAGGGCTTAAGAAAAACTAGAGTGGGGTGGGCAAGCAGGGCAGACGTGTTCTGCAGAAGACCCTGGATCTTATTCTATTCTGTTGCTTACACGTGTGGGGAAATTTAAAAAGATATTTTAGCGTGCTGCTGGCTGTTCTGCTCTTCTGTCCCTAGCACATGTTTTTTTTTTTAATGCATTTTCTACAGTGAGGGGAAAAATACACAGCAGAATCATGCTTTGCTTCACAAATAATCTCCAGTTCAAGTGTCTTAGATCACCACAAAGTAGTCTTCTGAATCATTTCAGACATTGTTTCCCAGTGCACATTGAGGGCTTAATAACCGAACTGAATGATGGCTATAGTGTTATTTCCTAAGGTCACAGCATTCTCTTTCAGCTTGCAAAGCTTCTTTACCTTGCTCTGCAAATATAAGAGACCTGCCAAGATTTTCTTCATCAGGCACCATGGGTTCTGATGATTACCTGGTCTGTTGGGTTGGTGTCTGCTATTATAGATCAATGCAAGTGAGTTTCACTAGAAACATAAGCATCTGAGCTGGAGACATCCGTTGAATGACTTGCTAACAACCTGACGCCTCCAGAATTAATCTTTGTTTGATTTATCCTTATATTTGTATTTGAAACTAAATATCCTATATTCCATAAACCTTTAATTTAGGACATAGTAAAATCAACTCAGGCTATAATGACACTGTAACACTGTACCTGGCATCTCTGTGTATCTGTATATATGACAGTGGAGAATCGATGTCCTATCCTCTCAGGTTTGCCAGGAACATAAAACAAAAACTTAAATATTGTAATGTGCACGGTTTACTGTCTCAATCACAGTATCCATTCAATAGATGGTAAAAAATGTTATTATACTTAGATTATTGAATGGACTCTCAGGCTCCTTCCAGCTTAATAAAGAAAATATGTATTTCTTTGTTTCTTATATTGAGGGCACATGTTACTGTAGAATATCTTTTTCCTTGGCAAAAACTGAAAAATAAAGTTAATTTACCAGACGATCTTTAAACAAAGATATGCGGGAATACAATGGACTAGATGATCCTCCTATCAAATTTCCATCATCATTCACCCATAGTGCCTTAACTTTAATGAATCAAATGGTACAAATACTTTATAGTTCTGAGGATCAGAAATAGAGAACAGGACTCGCTTCACTAATAGCATGCATTGAGGTAGAAGCATTTCTCCTGCATCTTGTACCCCTGGTAGAAGAGATGTTCTCCTGATTCAAGAATATGGTTGGGTACATTTCATTCTTTCTGATTGCTTGCCAGGTGAGAATCTGAGCTTTGAGGAGGAGACAACCTTCTTTGTTCACACTTCTCAATTCTCCAGCTTTGAAAGCTACAACCTTTGGACATGGAGCCATTCTTTCAATAGCTTGCCATATTTTCCAAATACTATGAAGCCTGTTTCTTCTCCTATTCAGGAAAAATATTGTTAAATTATGACTCTGGGTCTTTAAAATTAGAGGGTTGAAAAATCAGGGCTATGGTTGGGAATGAATCTCAACACTCTTGACCCTCACAGGACTTCACAGTTTGTTACAGCTCCATCTCCTATGATAATTCTATGTTCCTTTTTCCTCTGTTGTGCTCTGGCCAAGCTTACAGAGCTTTGTACTTTGTACAGAAGTAAACAATGGGTTGTGTCAGATTCCTAGAGGTGAAGGAGTTGTTTTACTTTAGACTCTGCCATAATACATTATTTACATAACTGTTCAAGCTTTCGTAAGACATTCTAAAACTATGCATCTCAAACACAACTTCATGTCTTTGAGTTGAGTGATAAAATGTATACATGAAGAATCATTCTTCCTCAATGTTATCTATGATCCAGAAACACCAGCAAAACTGGGACCAAGACAAAGATTAAGAATCTTGAACTTGATGCAGGAACTAGATTCTAGCTGGGTTGAATTGACAATGAGATGTTGCCTGCTTCTGTGTTTCTAGTTCTGCTAGTTTATTGACCACATTAAAGAAAAAGCCAGAGGACTGAATGCCATACTGCACCAACAAGATTTTTGTCTTACAAGAGTAACCATTGGTTGTATTTTACAGAAGAAAGGAGTATAAACTTCATAACTTGTGAATTAGTTATCTTGTTACAGGAGAAGAGTTAGTGCTAAAGAAAATGATGTTAGCCCTCAATTGCCCACGCCTTCCTCTATCACACATGGGCATTTTTTGACCTGAATGGCAACAAGCCAAACTATGTTTGTCAAATTATTAAGCAGACTCATTTCAAATTGGGAAAGAAAACCACAATATAAAATATAAACAACCTAAACAGCTTTTACTATTGTTAGGAAGATTTATTGAGGGATGAATGCACCTATAATGGCATTGAAAAATATGAAGACTATTGTAGGAAAATTAAATATTGTGCTTCTTATAATCTTTTCTATTATATATATAAAATATAATCTTATATCTTATCTATCAGTCTTCTTATTGAAAATACCAGGATTTCAAAATGGTGAGGTGATGGGTGAATTCAGTTTTTATTTATAGCAATTTTGATTTTCTCTTTGCCCTGAAGGACAGTTTTTACAAAAGCTGAGAGGAATTTACTTCTCTCTCTCCTTTTTCCTGACCTTATCTGGAGACTTCTAGCTGAGATTACAATTTCCTGAGGTTGGAGGAAGATATTATCAATTACCAGCTGTTCTAAGCTACATAATTTGAGTAGCTTACTGTGTTGGTAAATGCCAAGTGGTTGAAGGTTACTATTAATTATATCTAACTTATTAAGCTTCTATAGTTCTCTAATGTTAATAGCAACTTACAGTATTGTCTGAATTACTTCAGTATTTAGCACCTCATACATAAGCTTTTTATGTCTTATAGGAGAGGTCAGAGTAGATTTTATACCATGAAAGATTTTGTGAATATGCAACCATGAATTAACATCATGAATTTTCTCATATAATTAGAAATAAGTCACTTAATAATTCAGATTAAAATTTATATATTTTCTGGAATGATCAAATTAACAAATACAAGTGGCTATTGCTTATAAAATATTATGTTTTTTGGAAAAAAATATTATGTTGCTTGTAGGCAGAACGCAGTTTGGGTGGAAGATTTTGTGGGTGGGTTGTTGTCTTTATCCCTCCATTAGTAGTCCTGCCTGGCTACAGGAAATGGCCACTTGAGGAATCATATCTTCCTTTGCTAGTAGTCTCAGCTACAGTTTCCCCCACAGACACCCTGATGTCTCTCTCACCCTGACCCAGGTCTCTCGCACATCTGAGCGATAACCCCTCTCTCCCCACTGCCTATTTCCATTGTTTCTCCCCTGCTGTCCCCACACCTGTTCCCCTACCCACTTCTCTGCCCCCTTGCCCATCTCCTCACCCACCCAATTCCCTCTCCACTATTCACCTCCCATGTCTATTTTATTTCCCCTCTGAGAAAGATTTAACCATCTTCTCTTGAGCTCTCATTGTTATTTAGCTTCTTCAGGTTTGTAATTTGTAGCGTGGTTTATCCTAATATCCATTTATTAGTGAGTAAAAGCAATGTATTTTGGAGTTCTGGGTTATCTCAGTTGAGATATCTTATAGTTCCATCCATTGGCCTGCACCCATCAAGTCTTTGTTTTTAATAGCTGGGTAGCATTCCATTCTGTAAATGTACTACATTTTCTTTACCCATTCTTCAGTTGACTGACATCAAAGTTGTTTCCATTTTCTTGCTATTATGTATAAAGCTGCAAGGAACATAGTTGTCCAAGTGTCCTTGTGGAATGGTGGAACATCTTTTGTATATATGCCCAGAAGTGGTATAGCTCTTTCTTGATGTAGAACTAAGCCAATTTTTTGGGGAAAGAGCCAGATTGATTTCCAGAGTGGTTGAACAAGTTTGTACTCTCACCATCAATAATGAAGTGTCCCCCTTATTCCGCATTCTCACCAGTTGTGTTGTCCATTGAGACTTTTTATCTTAACCATTCTGATGTGTGTAAGATGGAATTCCAGAGTCATTTTCATTTGTATTTTTCCGATGACTAAGGACTTTGAACATTTCTTTAGGTGTTTCTGGGCCATTTGAGATTCCTCAGTTGAAAATTCTCTATTTAGCTCTGTGCCATATTTTTTAATTGAGTTATTTGAATAGTTAATATCTTCCTTCATGAGTTTTTCATACTTTTTTTTTAGTTCTTTTTTTTTATTCGATATAATTTATTTACAATTCAAATGATTTCCCTTTTCTAGCCCCCCCACTCCCCAAAAGTCCCGTAAGCCCCCTACTCTTCCCCTGTCCTCCCATCCACCCCTTCCCACTTCCCCGTTCTGGTTTTGCTGAATAATGTTTCACTGAGTCTTTCCAGAACCAGGGGCCACTCCTCCTTTCTTCTTGTACCTCATTTGATGTGTGGATTATGTTTTGGGTATTCCAGTTTTCTAGGTTAATATCCACTTATTAGTGAGTGCATACCATGACTCACCTTTTGAGTCTGGGTTACCGCACTGAGTATGATATTCTCTAGCTCCATCCATTTGCCTAAGAATTTCATGAATTCATTGTTTCTAATGGCTGAATAGTACTCCATTGTGTAGATATACCACATTTTTTGCATCCACTCTTCTGTTGAGGGATACCTGGGTTCTTTCCAGCATCTGGCAATTATAAATAGGGCTGCTATGAACATAGTAGAACATGTATCCTTATTACATGGTGGGGAGTCTTCTGGGTATATGCCCAGGAGTGGTATAGCAGGATCTTCTGGAAGTGAGGTGCCCAGTTTTCAGAGGAACCGCCAGACTGCTTTCCAGAGTGGTTGTACCAATTTGCAACTCCACCAGCAGTGGAGGAGTGTTCCTCTTTCTCCACACCCTCTCCAACAACTGCTGTCTCCTGAATTTTTAATCTTAGCCATTCTGACTGGTGTAAGATGAAATCTTAGGGTTGTTTTGATTTGCATTTCCCTAATGACTAATGAAGTTGAGCATTTTTTAAGATGCTTCTCCGCCATCCGAAGTTCTTCAGGTGAGAATTCTTTGTTTAACTCTGTACCCCATTTTTTAATAGGGTTGTTTGGTTTTCTGGAGTCTAACTTCTTGAGTTCTTTATATATATTGGATATTAGCCCTCTATCTGATGTAGGATTGGTGAAGATCTTTTCCCAATTTGTTGGTTGCCGATTTGTCCTCTTGATGGTGTCCTTTGCCTTACAGAAACTTTGTAATTTTATGAGGTCCCATTTGTGAATTCTTGCTCTTAGAGCATACGCTACTGGTGTTCTGTTCAGAAACTTTCTCCCTGTACCTATGTCCTCAAGGGTCTTCCCCAGTTTCTTTTCTATTAGCTTCAGAGTGTCTGGCTTTATGTGGAGGTCCTTGATCCATTTGGAGTTGAGCTTAGTACAAGGAGACAAGGATGGATCAATTCCCATTCTTCTGCATGCTGACCTCCAGTTGAACCAGCACCATTTGTTGAAAAGGCTATCTTTTTTCCATTGGATGTTTTCAGCCTCTTTGTCGAGGATCAAGTGGCCATAGGTGTGTGGGTTCATTTCTGGATCTTCAATCCTGTTCCATTGATCCTCCTGTCTGTCACTGTACCAATACCATGCAGTTTTTAACACTATTGCTCTGTAGTATTGCTTGAGGTCAGGGATACTGATTCCCCCAGATTTTCTTTTGTTGCTGAGAATAGTTTTAGCTATCCTGGGTTTTTTGTTGTTCCAGATGAATTTGATAATTGCTCTTTCTAACTCTGTGAAGAATTGAGTTGGGATTTTGATGGGTATTGCATTGAATCTGTATAGTGCTTTAGGCAAAATGGCCATTTTAACTATATTGATTCTACCGATCCATGAGCATGGGAGGTTTTCCCATTTTTTGAGGTCTTCTTCCATTTCCTTCTTTAGAGTCTTGAAGTTCTTGTCATACAGATCTTACACATGTTTGGTAAGAGTCACCCCAAGATACTTTATACTGTTTGAGGCTATTGTGAAGGGGGTCATTTCCCTAATTTCTTTCTCAGCCTGCTTATCCTTTGAGTATAGGAAGGCCACTGATTTGCTTGAGTTGATTTTATAACCTGCCACTTTGCTGAAGTTGTTTATCAGCTGTAGGAGCTCTCTAGTGGAGTTCTTTTGGTCACTTAGGTAGACGATCATGTCGTCTGCAAATAATGATAGTTTGACTTCTTCCTTTCCAATTTGTATACCTTTGACCTCCTTATGTTGTCGAATTTTGTCAAATGCTTTTTCAGCATCCAATGAAATGACCATGTGGTTTTGTTCTTTGAGTTTGTTTATGTAGTGGATTGTATTGATGGATTTCCGTATATTGAACCAACCCTGCATTCCCGGGATAAAGCCTACTTGATCATGGTGGATGATCGTTTTGATGTGTTCTTGGATTCGGTTGGCAAGAATTTTATTGAGTATTTTTGCATCGATGTTCATAAGGGAAATTGGTCTGAAGTTCTCTTTCTTTGTTGGATCTTTGTGTGGCTTTGGTATCAGCATAATTGTGGCTTCGTAGAAGTAATTGGGTAGTGTTCCTTCTCTTTCTATTTTGTGGAATAGTTTGAAGAGTATTGGTGTTAACTCTTCTTTGAAGGTCTGGTAGAATTCTGCACTGAAGCCATCTGGTCCTGTGCTTTTTTTGGTTGGAAGACTTTCTATGACTCCTTCTATTTCTTTAGGCATTATGGGACTGTTTAGATGGTCTAGTTGGTCCTGATTTAATTTTGGTATTTGGTATCTGTCAAGGAAATTGTCCATTTCCTCCAGATTCTCCAGTTGTGTTGAGTATAGGCTCTTGTAGTAGGATCTGATGATTTTTTGGATTTCCTCAGTTTCCGTTGTTATATCTCCTTTTTAATTCTAAGTTTGTTAATTTGGATACTTTCTCTGTGCCCTTTGGTCAGTCTGGCTAAGGGTTTATCTATCTTGTTGATTTTCTCAAAGAACCAGCTCCTGGTTTTGTTGATTTTTTGTATGGATCTCTTTGTTTCTACTTGATTGATTTAGGCCCTGAGTTTGATGATTTCCTGCCTTCTACTCCTCCTGGGCGAAATAGCTTCTTTTTGTTCTAGGGCTTTCAGGTGTGTCATTAAGCTGGTAATGTATGCTCTCTCCATTTTCTTTTTGGAGGCACTCAGGGCTATGAGTTTTCCTCTTAGCACTGCTTTCATTGTGTCCCATAGATTTGGGTATGTTGTGTTTTCATTTTCATTGTGTTCTAAAAAGTCTTTAATTTCTTTCTTTATTTCTTCCTTGACCAAGGTATCATTGAGTAGAGTGTGGTTCAGTTTCCACGTGTATGTGGGTTTTCTGTTGTTTCTGTTGCTATTGAAGACCACTTTTACTCCATAGTGATCAGATAGGAGGCATGGGATAAGTTCTATCTTCTTATATTTGTTGAGGTCTGTCTTGTGACCAATTATATGGTCGATTTTGGAGAAGGTACCATGAGGTGCTGAGAAAAAGGTATATTCTTTTGTTTTAGGATAGAATGTACTATATATATCTGTTAAATCTAATTGGTCCAAAGCTTCAATTAGTTTCATTGTGTCCCTGTTTAGTTTCTGTTTTCCTGATCGGTCCATTGAGGAAAGTGCAGTGTTGAAGTCACCCACAATTATTGTGTTAGGTGCAATGTGTGCTTTTAGTTTTAATAAAGTTTCTTTTACGAAAGAGGGTGCCCTTGCATTTGGGGCATAGATGTTCAGGATTGACAGTTCTTCTTTTTGTATTTTTCCTTTGACCAGCAAGAAGTGTCCCTCAGGGTCTCTTTTGATGACTTTGGGTTGAAAGTCAATTTTATCTGATATTAATATGGCTACTCCAACTTGTTTCCTGAGACCATTTGCTTGTAAAATTGTCTTCCAGCCTTTTACTCTAAGGTAGTGTTTGTCTTTGACCCTGAGGTGTGTTTCCTGTAAGCAGCAAAATGTAGGGTCCTGTTTACATATCCATTCAGTTAGTCTGTGTCTTTTTATTGGGGCATTAAGTCCATTGATGTTAAGAGATATTAAGGAATAGTAATTGTTACTTCCTATCATTTTTGACGTTATTTTTTAAATTTGAATGCTTAACTTCTTTTGGGTTTGATGAAAGGTTACTACCTTGCTTTTTCCAGGGTGAAGTTTCTGTCCTTGTATTGTTGTTGTCCTCCTATTATCCTTATAAGGGCCGGGTTTGTGGATAGATATTGGGTAAACTTGGTTTTGTCATGAAATATCTTAGTTTCTCCATCTATGGTGATTGAGAGTTTTGCTGGATATAGTAGTTTTGGTTGGCATTTGTGTTCTCTTAGAGTCTGCATGAGATCTGCCCAGGACCTTCTAGCCTTCATAGTCTCAGGTGAAAAGTCTGCTGTGATTCTGATAGGTCTTCCTTTATATGTTACTTGGCCTTTTTCTCTTACTGCCTTTAGTATTCTTTCTTTGTTTAGAACATTTGGTGTTTTGATTATTATGTGACGGGAAGTATTTCTGTTCTGGTCCAGTCTGTTTGGAGTTCTGTAGGCTTCTTGTATATTCATGGGCATCTCTCTCTTTAGGTTAGGGAAATTTTCTTCCATAATTTTATTGAAGATATTTGCTGGCCCTTTAAGTTGTAAATCTTCACTCTCATCTATACCTATAATCCTTAGGTTTGGTCTTCTCATTGTGTCCTGGATTTCCTGGATATTTTGGGTTCCAAGCTTTTTGCATTTTGCATTTTCTTTAACTGTTGAGTCCATGGTTTCTATGGAATCTTCAGCATCTGAGATTCTTTCTTCTATCTCTTGTATTCTGTTGTTGATATTTGCATCTCTGTCCCCTGATTTCTTCCCAAGGCTTTCTATCTCCAAAGTTGTCTCCCTTTGAGTTTTCTTAGTTGTTTCTACTTCTGATTTTAGATCCTGGATGGTTTTGCTTAGCTCCTTCACTTGCATGTTTGTGTTTTCCTGTAATTCTTTAAGAGATTTTTGTGTTTCCTCTTTCATGAGCTCAGCCTGTTGACCAAAGTTCTCCTGTATTTCTTTAAGAGATTTTTGTGTTTCGTCTTTCATGACCTCAGCCTGTTGACCAAAGTTCTCCTGTATTTCTTTAAGTGTTTTTTGCATTTCCTCCTTGTTGGCTTTTGTATTCTCCTGGATTTCTTTCAATGATTTTTGTGTTTCCCTTGCAAGGGCTTCTAACTTTTGATCCATTTTCTCCTGAATTTCTTTAAGTATGTCCTTCATGTGTTCCTGTACCAGCATCATGACCAGTGATTTTAAATCCAAATCTTGTTTTACTGGTGTGATGGGGTATCCAGGACATGTTGGTAGAGGAGAATTGGGTTCAGATGTTGCCATATTGCCTTGATTTCTGTTAGTGACGTTCCTGCGTTTGCCTTTTGCCATCTAGTTCTCACTGGTGTTAGTTTGTCTTGTCAGTGCTGGACTCACCAGTGCAAGCTGCCCCTTCCCAGTTGGCCTCTGGTGCACAGCTTACCTCCTGCACTGCTTGTAGACAGGGTGCTGCTGCCCAGGCTGTTCAATCCGCTGGGGCCCGCTGGATTCACTGGAGCACACTGACTTCTTCCAGCTGGCTGCCCGGAAACCCAGCTAGCCACTTGCAGGACTTGGAGATGTGGTGCTGCTGCCCAGGCTGATCTGGGCAGCAGAACTCCCAACCGGGTTGGTGCACACAAGGCTAGCCTAGCTGCTCAGGCCCTGAGTCTTGGCAAAAGCCTGGCAGGCCAATGTCATGTAGGTGCAAAGTTCCCCTCAGCTGTGGGTGTTAATTGGGTGTGTCAGGTGGCTAGGATGTTGGTGTGCGCGAGTTCCCTGAGAGTGCTGGGAGAGTCTGCTGGGCTAACAACCTCCTGGCTGGGTCAGCACACAGATTGCCCAACGAGCAGCCCAGGGCCTGGGGGCAGTCCAGGGCCTGACCGTCTGAGACCCCTGCTATGTCCGCCTTGGGCTATGCCTGTTAGCTGGTTTGGTTTTGCCTGCTAGGTCTCTCTGGCTTCCCGTAGGCAAAATGGCGGTGGTGCGCAAACTGGCCTGGATAAACAACCCCCTGGCCGGGTCGGCACACAGATGGCCCACCGAGCAGTCCTGGGCCTGGGGGCAGTCCAGGTCCTGACTGTCTGAGACCCCTGCTATGTCTGCCTTGGGCTATGCCTGTTAGCTGGTTTGGTTTTGCCTGCTAGGTCTCTCTGGCTTCCCGTAGGCAAAATGGCGGCGGTGCGCGCAGGCCCAGGCAAACAAGCTCCTGGCTGGGTCGGCACACAGATGGCCCGACGAGCAGCCCAGGACCTGGGGGCAGTCCAGGGCCTGACCGTCTGAGACCCCTGCTATGTCTGCCTCGGGCTATGCCTGTTAGCCAGTTTGGTTTTGCCTGCTAGGTCTCCCTGGCTTCCCTTAGGCAAAATGGTGGTGGTGCGCGCGCCGGCTCGGGAGGAAAAAAACCTCCTGGCCGGGTTTGCACCTTGGTGGACCCCCGATCAGCCCAGGGCCTGGGTGCAGGCCAACGCCCGTCGGGCTTAGACTCCTGCGATGTTGGTCTCGGGTTATATTTGCGTACCTCAGTCTGATTTCTCTGGCGACCGAGAACCAATATGGAGCCCTCGTAACTGACTGGCGGGAGGCAGAGTTCTGATGTGGCTTCTGTGTGGTGAAAGGCACCGTAAATCCGCCGCTGCTTGCAGCCTGGCTGGCCAGCGATGGCCAGTGGTCGTGGGCGCCGGGTCTGCCTGGACCCTGTCCGCTTGGTTCTACTGCTGATGGCCCGTCCTCTGGACCAGCCGCTGCTGCTGCTGCTGTCACCGCTGCCCCGTCTCACCTTCATACTTTTTTAATATTAGCCATCTATCCTAGGGTTGGTGATGATCTTTTCCTAACCTGTAGGCTGTCATTTTGTCCTATTGATGGTGTCATTTGACTTATAGAAGCTTTTTGGTTTCATGAGGTCCCATTTATTAATTGTTGATCAAAATTGGTGAACCATTAGTGTTCTTTCATGCCTACAAGACATACAGGGACAAATATGTAATAGAGATGGAGGTAACGGTCATCCAATGAATGTCCCAAATTAAGACCCATCCCATGGACAAGAACCAATTCCTGATGCTATTAGTGATATTGTTATATTTGCCAACAGGAGCCTAGCATAAATGTCCTCTGAGAAGTTACACCCAGCAGTCAATAAAAAACAGATGCAGCCAAACATTAGACAGAGTTCAGGGAGTCTTGTGGAAGATTTACTGGGAAGAAAATTGAGGGAACTGAAGAGAGCAGGGACACTACAGGAAGACCAACAGAGACAACAAACCTGTACTCTGGGGAGCTCCAAGTGACTGGACCACCAACTGAAGAGCAAGTAAGAGCTCAAAATAGGACCCTGAACATATGTAGCAGATGTACAGCTTGATCTTCACGTGGGTCCTGAACAACTGGAATAGGAGTTGCTCCTGAGCCTGTTGCCTGCTTGTGATTCATGTTCCCCTAACTTAGTCCCCTTGTCTGGACTTAGTGGAAGAGGATGCACTTAATCTTGTAATAACTTGAGGTGGGAGATTAGAGGGATAAGGGAGTAGCTTCGGGAGAGGTGTTAAAATATGGTGAGTGGAGGAGTATGGGGTAGAGTGAGGCATGATACCTTGGGGGTCCCCCTTCTCAGAGGAGAAGAGGAGGGAAGAAAGCAGGAAAGATCTTATGGGGGGGTTACTGGGAGAAGAGCGACGACTGATACAGGGATGTAAAGTAAATAAACACATTTTTAAAAAATCTAAAATATATATGTTGCAGAATTCAATTAAGGCTTTTGAATTTAATTTGATAAATACAAAATTTTAGACTTCTGAAGAGCCAGACCACAGTCAGATTTAAGAAAAAGATTGTTAGGCACCCAGGTCTGGAGAGCACAGTCAAACAAACAGGTTAAACCAAGGTCTCCCCTCTAACAGGTTGAGCTCATAGCAGAACATGGTGTCATCCAATGTACTTCATACAGACAACTTCATCTACTTGTCACAGTAGAGACTGTGAAAACTGAAACTGAGAAAGGATGAGAGGCAGAGTCTGGGACTTTAGGAACCTTAAGAGATCCAACTCCTGAGATGTCTTATTTTCAGTAAACATGAGACCATTTCCAAAATGAAGAGAAACTATGGTTTAAATTCAGGCTCTTTAAGCTCAAAACACAATGTCATATAAATTACTGTAGTGTTCAAATCACTTCTTTAATGGTTACTGTGACACACTGTGCAAAGAGTACAGGGATAAAGGGACAGGGGAACTCAGCATTGAACCATAAAACCATTTGCTGAATGGAATAAAAGGTCTCCGTCTAAGCTGTTAACTTTGTGGTATTCTGCCTGGATGGTGACAAAGAAGGCAGAAAAAAAAAAAAACTTGTCCAGGCAGAGGACACCTTTTGTTTTGTTGCAACAAAAGGAGAAGTGAGATACTAGCATTGAAATCTAGGCAAGTGCATTCTGAATTAAAAGGACATTTGCTATGCATAATTAACTCATCTAAATGAGTGTTTAAATCCAATACAAATGCTAAATCTTTCTTTAAAATATAATTGAAGTTTTAATATATATTTTTAATTACAATAGACTTACATCACTTTCTCATTTTTCCAGCCTCTCACAGACACCCTCCATTGAATTCTTTCCTTATCTTCTCACATTCTCAAATTGATAGACCATATTTTTTTCATTATTATTGCTATGTTCGTGTGTCATATATGCACATGTGTATGCTTAAACATATACAAGTACAATATGGTAAGTCTGTTTTTATTGTTGGTGTATAAATTGTTTTAAGGCTGCATTGTACAACCCATAAAGTTGCTCATCTTGGGAAGGAGATAATTTTTCTCCCAGCAGTCATTAGTTTCCTGCAGTTCTTTTTTGAGGGTTAGGTCCACCCATAAATTCCTCCCTTCCATGTTAGCATTTCACTTGATATTGCAATCTTCTGGCCTTATTTATGAAGCCATTTCTCTTAGACACTGTTTCGCGGTTTAATTCCTGCTATTCTGGTTCTCACTATATTTCTCCCCTATCTTCTTTGATGTTCCATAAACTATTCAGGTGTTGGGACATAGATGTGTTCTCTGGGTCTGAGATCCTGACAACCTGCTTAATCCACTGTGATTTTCTATGATAGTCTTCATTATTTGAAACAGGAGTATTCGTTGATGTGGGATGATATTGCTCTTATCTGTGGGTACTGGGTTAAGATTTAGAATAGAGTAAGGAATGATATTGATTTGGAAATGTGGGGGTAGTGGTCTGTGAAGAAAGAGGAATACTATTCACAATATTCTAATAGAAAAGAAAATCAGTGTAGCCACTCTAGAAATCAGTATGGGAAATTCTCAAATACCTAAAAAATAATTTGTCATATGACCCAACTCTATCAATCCTTGGCACATGCTTAAAGGACATGACATCCTACTCCACAGATAGCTTGGTCAGACATATTCTTTTTAAAAACTGTGCTAAGCCACACAAAGTTTGCCACTAAGGATTTCTCAGTCATATAAGTACCCATAAGATGACACAGTCAGTGCAAATAATTACTCTAGAATTAAAAACATGAAAGTATTTATTTATACATTTGGTTCTTTGCTTCCATTTTCTTTATTTTCATCCTTCTATCTACATAATAATCAAGAAGCTAATACAACCATTTAAGGTAAATCTTATATGCAAAGATTATTCATAAAGTATTCATACAAACACACACATTTTAAAACATCATTTTAAGATTTCCTCAATGTCCACCTTTGGGTGTTTGTTCAATGGCTAAGGAGATTGGGTGTTTGTTCAATGGCTAAGGAGATCCGTTATAATAACAAAGACACCTTAGATTCCAAGCACAAAGAAAGGAAGCACAAGTCTGTCCTTTTAATGGGAAAATCCCAAAGGATGCTCACAAGTAATAGATGATTGTGTGATACTGAGTAATGAGAACATTTGCATCTACTAGAAATTCTGCTCATGATGCTGTCTCCACCACGTGCTGTTGCTGTTATTGATTTGATACCATTTACTTAACAACATTTTCACATGTTTAGAAAAAAATTAAATGCTAAAAATCATAATCAGAATGTCTAAATTAGCATATTTAATATTAAATATTTAAATATGAATGCAAGATTTAGAGCATCTCCATGTTCTACAATGCCTTTACATTTTTACTTATTATATGCACAGAGTAATTGATTTTTCAAGACTGCCAGCATGGATTGGTATATGACAGAAGAAATCTTTCAAGTTACAAGCTTTATTTTTTATACCAAAATTACATAAGTATAGACAGATGGGGCACTTGATGGCCCTACTAGACATCAATGTCCTTGAGTGTTGTGTGTATGTTTACTTGTGTATGTTCAGTGCATAGTTACCAAAGTATTGATTATAGAAACGACTGGTATAGTAGCTAATCTCTTTGTAGGATTTTTGTTTTGTTTTTATATCTTTACTTGCCATAAGATTATGAAAAAATATTTTTATTACTGTCTAAGAGTATAAATCAAACCTAATTATATAATACAGAATTCTAAATTCTTGATTCTAAGTATTTATAAAACCTGTCCTGTGCTCTTCAGATATGGAACCCAAAGATATTCTGGGTTCTTTCCCACAATCCTTGATGGTACAGCCATGGAGTACTATAATATCTCAGCACCAGCCAGCATCTCAACTTCTGTTCTATTTGTTCATGTAATTTAATCTATCTGTGACTAACTATTACATATTAGAAATAATTATGTGTGTGTGTGGTGTGTGTGTGTGTGTGTGTGTAAATGTAATGGCCTTGCTATAATTCTAAATGTCTATATATTTTAAAGATTATATTTATAGTGGTATTTTGGGTTTCTCATCAGTTATTAATAATATTTTTCTATCATTTTAAAGTTGTTCTCTCTCCCTGACTGCCTTCTCATTTTAATGTCATAATTTTAGCCACTTCAACACTATTTTCACCAAGCATTTGTGAACTCAGATGTTCTTCTCTTGCCACATTCCCTTAGTCTGGTGTGCCAGACCAGTCATTTTTAAGTAAGGGTAAAGTCATTGTATTACTCTTATAAAATAATAAATTGGTAACTCTTTTTTAAACATTGTTTCATTTATTTATACTCCAAATGTTGCTCCCTCCTGGCCCACACCAAGAGTTCTTCATGCCATCCTGCTCCTCTTTTCCTACAAGAGGGTGGCCCATGATCCCCCAACCCCTTCACCGACCCTCATAAAGTATAATGCTGATGCTCAGGTGTGCAATGAAACAGGTTTACCAGGCATCTTACTGAGAAGGGCAAAGATGTTTTTTTTTTAAGTTGCAAATATGAGTAAAAGACAAGGCCCTTCTTCTCCCAGCTATCTACACATCTGCTTTCCCTTCACACTGAGCAGCATCCTTGTCTCTGCACTTCCAAAGGGATGCAGCTGTATTGACCCAGGTGCTCTTACTGCTCTTAGCATGTGTCTTCTGCCATGTGACTGATGTTCTGCAGACATGAGCTTTAAAAAAGCTAAGTAATTCCACTTCAGTGTAACATACTAAAACTATTCAAAATTTCCTTTAATTTTTTGATGTTTAAGCTTGAAATTCTCAAAGAGTTATTGTCAAAGGGAAAATAAAATGCAAAGATAGTATTGAAAAACATTGTCAACCCTGATCACCCCTGAAAATTGGAGATTCAGAGATGGAATCTAGTGTTGCACAGGAAAGGTTTGCGAATGTTGCCAGCTAACAGTTTCTTGACTGTGAAGCAAATTTTTGAGGCAGAGATGCCATGTCCTGGAAATATCCTTTCTAGGAATGTGCCTATTCCTTGACTGGGGAATCCTGGAAATCCCCCTGGAACAAAAAGCAGGTCAGCAGGATATTTATGAGCATCAGTGATAGCCTTCCAGCTGTTAATTTGAATTTTCCCATGCATCACATAGATGAGAAAGTGAATGAAGTGCTTTTGTTTCAACTTCCTAAAAAGGAATGATAGCCTATCACAGCTAAATATTCCAAACTCCTCCAGGGTTAAGCCTGGGCATTACCCAATGCTAGTAA
The DNA here is from genome assembly GCF_947179515.1 of Apodemus sylvaticus. Lineage (NCBI taxonomy): Eukaryota > Metazoa > Chordata > Mammalia > Rodentia > Muridae > Apodemus > Apodemus sylvaticus. The sequence continues at coordinate 90,868,897 of NC_067474.1, read as the reverse complement.
AGAACAACAGGTAACAACAGGTCAGTTCATCAGTGATGCTAATTAATTCATAGTGGAGAAATTCTCATACCTTATTCTGGTTTTTTTGAGTACCCCTTTAAGAGGAAAAAGGATCAAGAAATCAGTGTTGTATAATTTACACATTTCCTATTCCTAAAAGAAAATAGAGGAATATTAGGCAGTTCTATATTTACATGAATAAACAATAACCATGTTTCCCAAATAGCTTCTGTTTATAGGCAACTTAGAAGGTACAGGTTGGTGTTTTAGAGGTTTTCATGAACTGTCATTCAGGCTGCTGATATTCATTATCTTAATATAGGAATCATAATTCAAAGAAAATAAATGCATGAAAGGGGTAAGATTTTGCAGAGAAATTGATTTCTTTTACTAACCTTTGTCCTTGCAAGTACATTTGGGCCATTATATGTGATGTTTGTCAATACCCAGTTAGGCTCTGAACTGGTTCAAACATGCTTTTATGCTTTATTATGAAGAAAAGCAGAGAAAGGTCCCATTTTTCACATATGACCCCGGAGCATTGTACTTTATAAGAGAGTCTTTCCCATTTTCAGCCTAAACAGCAATCTCTGCTTGCAGCTGTTCTGTTTGAGTAACCTGATTAAAATGGACCGATAACTTTCCCGTCTTTACAGCATTTTATGATTGCTACAATAAATGGCCACAATCTTCTTTCTCTGGATAGGATATTTTCCTGTAGAAGCTTGATGTAGTTTACCTCTTGGTTTTGAAGTCTTTCCTTTTCCAGGCTGTTTTGTGCAGATTGTTTGATCAGAGCCTCTTATACTACCAAGGAGCTGCCTCTTTATTAAACTCATCAAATAAGCAGTATTTCAGAGAGGAAAATTATATTCTTAATGGATTTGAGCAGACAAACATAAATAAGTAGAGGATAAAATTATCCTAGGAAATGTTGTTTTATTTATCTTTGAAGCGTTTTTATTTTCATATATCCATTTAAGAGATAATGGCTTAGGAAAAAATGTTGACCCTAGATAATGCTATTTCATTTACAATTGCATGCTGTTATGGAATCAAAGCATTTACTTCTAAAGCACATAATACTACATGTTAAATCCTGGATGAAGTATAGCTTCATGTTCTGAAATATACAGGGAGAAGCAACATTCAAATACACACCTCCGTCACAAGGAAGTAGGTTTATCTAATCAACCAGATGAAGCCATGTCTTAATAAATCACTAAAGAAAACTGCAAGATTTCCTTGAGACTGTTCATAAATAGAAACCCTTGTTCTTCACAAAGAAAGAAATGTATTATTATTAAACATTTCTGATATACATGTGCCTTCCTATGTTTAACAAAAAATTACTTCCCCACTTTTGCTCATATCCTTTTTAAATCAAATCTGGCCAAATGTGTAATAATAATGTGAATACTCTAAATATTAAATTATGTTATTATACCAGTCTTTCAAACTCATCTCATCCAGTTCTTTAAAGTCATGAAGTGACATCCTAATTTTAAGTGATATTTAATAACATATCCTTTATAATATATTTTTAAAACCCATGCATCCCTTGAAAAATATTTTTAATTATGCACATGTATGTGTGCATCTGTGTGTGTGGGTTCGCAAATGTGAGTGCAGTTGCCCTAGAAGAAAAATAGTGTCAGATCCTTCTGAAAGTACAGTTGCAGGCAGAAAGTAGCCTGATGTGAATACGGGGAAATGAATTTAGGTCCTTTGCTAAAGCAGTATATATACATGTTCTTACCAGATGAGTGATCACTTCACCATGTCTTAATAAATCACTAAAGAAAACTGCAAGCTTTCCTTGAGACTGTCCATAAATAGAAACCCTTGTTCTTCACAAAGACAGAAATGTATTATTATTATTAAACATTTCTGATATAAATGTACCCACCTTTTCTGATTTTGATTAAAAGCAGTTAATGGTACATTTATGTTTTTTATTATCTGCTCTAAATACTAGCCATTTTTCGTCTAGGTAAAAGCAAACAAATGTAAAACAAATCTAAGGAACTGACAGTATTATTTCTTATATGTTTATGTAAGTATGCCAAAAGATTATTATGCATGAGGATTAGACATATATATTTTCCCAGTGTTTGTACAGATTAATTGTTATTGATCTATACACATTATCCTATGATTTGCATAATAATCCAGAACACTGTGCCAACAACATTGCCACGTTCTGTTTCAACAGCCAGGACTGTGAGGAAACAACACTGCATGGCTCATCTCTGCTCTGCCCTCAGGTTGTATTCAAAGCTTACTTATTACTCCATTTGTATTCCCTTTGGAGTTTAATCTACAGAAGCACAATATTCTATTTAATTTTAGTTCTTCCACTGGCTATAAAGTTATATCCAAGAATATTTCTTGACTCTAAGAGGTGTTTAGGGAATATCTTTAGAAATATAACAGGTCTAAGCTGGTGCCCTGAGCAGACCTTGGGCACAAGCTCTACATACAATCCCACAAACCCAGAGAAAGCTGGATCCTCAGGTGTTCTAATACGCCAAAGATCATAGGTAAGGACACCAAAACAACTACCTCAACACCAGCAGGAACTGAGATTCTTGGGGACCCAGGACCACATGAACCCACAGACAAGCAGTGGCTAGGCTTCCTTCCTGTCTGGAGCCAATATCCTGAGGAGATCTTGTACCCTAGCTCCGCACCAAGGCCTACAACACCCACAGGAAGCTCGATTCCCAGGTGCTCTAACATACTCAGGATCATAGGATCATAGGATTACAGGATGTCAGGAGCTTGGTCATACCAGGATTTCAGGATCCGGGAGGCAGCTTGACTCCTAGGAGCTCTTACACCCAGAATCTCAGGAACAAAGGATTACAGAAACAGCTGGACTCTGAGGAGTTCTAATACAGCCAAGATAACAGGAGAGACAGGCTCCAGTCAAAGACAGTGAGTACAGGTAGCATTAGAGATAACCAAATGATGAGAAGCAAGCATAAGGACATAAGCAACAGAAATCAAGATTACTTGGTATCATCAGAACCCAGTTCTCCCACCACAGCAAATCCTGGATACAATATCACACCAGAAAAGCAAGATTCAGATGTAAAATCACTTCTGATGATGATGATAGAGAACTATAAGAAGGACATAAATAATCACCTAAAAGAAATACAAAAAAAAGCAGGTCGTGGTGGCACATGCCTGTAATCCAAGCACTTGGGAGGCAGAGACAGGCGGATTCCTGAGTTCAAGGCCAGCCTGGTCTACAGAGTGAATTCCAGGACAGCCAGGACCACACAGAGAAACCTTGTCTCTAAAAACCAAAAAAAAAAAAAAAAAAAAAAAAAAAAAAAAAAAAAAAAAAAAGAATACAGGTAAACAGGTAGAAGTCCTTATATAAAGAATTATAAGAAAACACAAAGAAACAGGTGAAGGAATAGAACAAATCCATCCAGGATCTAAAAATGGAAGTAAAAACAATAAATAAATCGCAAAGGGGATGACTCTGGACGTAGAAAACCTAGGAAAGAGATCAGGAGTCAAAGATACAAGATTCACAAACAGAATACAAGTGATAGAAGAGAGAATCTCAGGTACAGAAGATAACATAGAAAGCATTGACACAGCAGTCAAAGAAAATGCAAAATACAAAATGCCCCTAACCTAAAAAATCCAGGAAATCTAGGGCACAATGGGAAGAACAAACCTAAAAATAATAGGTATCGAAGAGACAAAGATTGCCAACTTAAAGGGCCATAATTATCTTCAACAAAATTATAGAAGAAAACTTCCCTAACCTAAAGAAAGTGATGGCCATGAACATATAAAAAGCCTACAGAACTCCAAATAGACTGGACCAGAAAAGAAATTCTGGGCATCATATAATAATCAAGACAACAAATGCACCAAACATTGAAAGCAGTAAGGGAAAAATATCAAGCAACATATAAAGGCAGTCTTATAAGAATTACACCAGAATTCTCACCAGAGACTATAAAAGCCGGAAGATCCTGGACAGATGTCAGATAGACCCTAGAAGAACACAAATGCTGGTCCAGGCTACTACTAGACCCCATAGAAAATTCTCAATTACCATAGATAGAGAAACCAAGATATTCCATGATAAAATGAAATTTATCCACAAATCCAGCCCACAAAGCATAATAAATGGAAAACGCCAACACAAGGTAGGAAACTACATCCTAGAGAAAGCAAGAAAGTAATTTTCAACAAACGCAAAAGAAGATAGTCACACAAATATAATTTGACCTCTAATTAAAAAAAATAACAAGAAGCAACAATCACTATTCCTTAATATGTCTTAACATCAATGGACTCAATTCCCCGAGAAAAAGACATAGACTAACAAACTGCATATGGAATCAGGATGCAGAATTTTGTTGCATACAGGAAACATACCTCAGTGACAAAGACTGACACTACCTCAGAGTAAAAAACTGTAAAAAAAACTTTGTAAGCATATAGTCCCAGTAAACAAGTTGGAGTAGCTAGTCTAATGTGGAATAAAATCAACTTTCAACCAAACGTTATCAAAAAGTATACTTCATACTCATCAAAGGAAAAATCTACCAAGATGAACTCTTAATTTTGAACATCTTTGCTCCAAATGCAAGGATACCCACATTCATAAAAGAAACTTTACCAAATCTCAAAGCATACATTGTAACTCACACAATAATAGTGGGAGATTTCAACACCCCACTCTCAGCAATGGACAAAACATGGAAACAGAAACTAGACAGAGACACAGTGCAACTAACAAAAGTTATGAACTAAATGGATTTAACAGATATCTATAGAACATTTAATTCTAAAACAAAATAATATGCCTTCTTCTCAGCACCTCAAGGTACCTTCTCCAAAATTAACCACATAATTGTTCACAAAACAGGCCTCAACAGATAGAAGAAGACTGAGATCATCCCATGCGTCCTACTAGTTCAACACAAACTAAGGCTGGTCTTCAATAACAACAAGAACAATTGAAAGGCCACTTACATGAAGAAACTGAACAATGCTCTACTCAATGATAACTTGGTCAAGGAAGAAACAAAGAAAGAAATTAAAAACATTTAGAATGTAATAGTTACAAATAATATAAAATACCTTGGTGTTAGTCTAACCAAGCAAGTGAAAGAATTGTTTGACAAGAACTTCAAATCTGTGAAAAAAAATCAAAGATCTTAGAAGATGGAAAGATCTTTCATTTGCATCTATTGGTAGGATTAATATAGTAAAAATGGCCGTCTTGCCAAAAGCAGTCCCCATCAAAATTCCAACTCAATTCTTCATAGAGTTATAAAGAGCAATTCTCCAATTCATTTGAAATAACAACAACCACAACAACAACAAACAAGTATAAGGAAAAATATTCTCAACAATAAAGTAACTTCTGGGGGAATCACCATCTCTGACCTCAAGATGTATTACAGAGCAATAGTTATAATAACAACTGAATGGTATTGGTACAAAGACAGACAGGGAGATCAATGGAATAGAACTGAAGACCCAGAAATGAACCCACACACTTGTGGTCACTTTTCCTTTGACAAAGTGTTAAATCCATCCATTGGGGGAAAAAAAAACAGCATATTCAACAAATGGTGCTAGTACAACTGACAGTCAGCATGTAGAAGAATGCAAATTGGTCCATTCTTATCTCCTTGTACATAGCTCAAGACCACATGGTTCAAGGACTACCACATAAAACCAGATACACTGAAACCAATAGAAGAGACAGTGGGAAAGAGTCTCAAATATGTAGCCACAGGGGGAAATTTACTGAACACCAATGGTTTATGCAATGGAGGAGCTAGTAAATATAAGTAAATAAAACATGCAATAAAAAATAAAGAAAAAAATAAAAATGTAACAAACAAAATAAATGATCAAAAAACTTTTCAAAATAATATTTGATTTAGTTTTTGGGAAAGGTATACACTATATTTTGACTTTATTCATCCTTATCCTCCCACTCCCCTCAGAACCTCACCCACCTCATCCCCAACCAACTTCATGTTATCTCCTCAAAGACCTCTCATTGTTGCTATAGACAGATATTTAAAAACATGATTGGGTGTGCAATATCCTGGGAAGGTCTATTTCTCTTGCTTTCAGTATTCCTTAGTTTCAAGTGGTATTTGAGTAGGGTTGAGATTGTCTATATTATCATGCCTATTGGTATTATTTTTCTTCAGGCCATGTTGGTATGACTTCACAGGTGTAGCTATGGCATTTTTTGGTATGTTTGTTTGTTTAATTAGATATATTCTTTATTTACATTTCAAATGATTTTCCCTTTCCTGGTTCTCCCCTCTCTGAAAGTCCATAAGCCCTCTTCCCTCCCCCTATTCCCCAATCAACCACCCTCCTGTTTCCTTCCTGGTATTCCCCTACACTGGGGCATGGCATTGAGCCTTTCCAGAACCAGTGGCCTCTCCTTTCTTCTTCTTGGGCAAAAACCTGAATCTTACAGGAAACGTCATTACTCTGTCTCTTACATACTCCCTCCTATCTTCTCCAATAATACCTGTAGGACTTGTACTGTAGATATGTCAGTTGCAACTGGGTGTTAGGAAGAGATCTCCCTTTTCAACTATTTGATTTTATTAGTTTGGATCTTCTTTCTTTTTGTTAATATGAATAAATGTTGCCCATCTTGTTAATTTTCAAAGAACCAAATCTTCAGCTTACTGATTCTTTGTATTGTTTTTATTCTTTGTCTGTTTACCTATATATGAATACCTTTTCCATCATTTAAGCCTAAGATGATATCTGTCCTTGCCACTGTGTGCGTCTGGAAAGAAGTAGAAAATAGATTGTTTTTTCACCCATAATGCTAATAAGTCTGTGGAGTTTTGTTGCTTTTGGTTTTGTTGTGTGGTTTTGTTATTGTTTTTTGTTTGTCTGTTTTGGAGAATTGAGACAATAATACTTAGATTTATGTTTGAAAAGTGTTTATTATTTTCTGATTTTTTGATATTTTAGTGTTGCTCTTTTAATCCTCTTTTGGTTGTTATGGGACTGTTTTCTGTGCCTATGGTTAATCTTCCCATAATACTAAAATGTTCCTTTTTTATACTCCTTGTAGAGATATCTTAATGGACATAAATACCTAGGATTTTAATCATAAAACATTTTATTTTCTCTTTAAATTATGAGGGATACTTTTGCATCTTTATAGGCTTCTCTGTCTTTAGATTTTTCTATGCTTGTTGAAAATAGTCTCTGTTCCCTTGGCGTAGGTTTCTTATTCTACACCTATTATCCATATGATAAAGGATTGCTTTATATTTGTTTGTTTCTTTGTTTGTTTGTCTACTTTTGTTGTTGCTGTTGCTATTGCTGTTTGTGTGTGTGTGTGTGTGTGTGTGTGTGTGTGTGTGTGTGTGTGTGTGTGGTTTTGTTTCTTTCTTTTCATGTACCCTAACTGTTTGCTCCTGGCTTTTTTTCCTTTTCTTTATTTGATTCTTTCAGACCTATTTGGTTTGCAGTGTTTTTTATTTCAAGCTATATTTCAGTTTAACTTTTCTTCAGAGAGTCCATCTCTTTATTAAACTCCATTCTCTATTTTTTCCATTATGTCATTGAACAACTTGTGGTTTTATAGTCTTAATTCCTGAATTTATTCATGTCCTTTTGAGCTTCTTCAACACCTTTATAATTGCTACTTGAAGTTCTTGCTTTTACACTTAAGCTAATCTTCTTTTCCTGAAGTACTAGTTTCTGGAAGTATTGCAGTAGGGTACTAGTTTAGAGAATACTGCAGTGGTGTTCTGGTGAGACATATTGTATTAGTTATTCATGTTGTGTGTATTTTTGTGATGACACATGGGCATCTGGATTTAGGATGTTTATGGTGCTTCTTGATATGAATATCTGATCTCAACTTTGATAGGTGGCTCTTTGGGTTTTAGATTATTGTTTCCAACTTGCAAGAGTGTGAATCCGCTAAAGGATGATTGATTTCCTTCAGTCTTGGGGGCACTTTATTCAATTGCTCAACTTTCAGCTCTCTAACTATTGTTGCAGTTCTGGCTCCAGAGGGTTCCAAAGCCCATTTCATATTTTATATATTTAAAAATACAGCCACCTTGTATGGCCTCAATTGGAAAAGATACATGTAATTCTTCTTTGACTTGATGTTCCAGAATGGAGTGATACCAAGGGAGGCTCTCTCAATTCCCAGAAAAGGGGAGAGCAGCTGTAGGAGTAGGGAGCAGGAGGAGAGTAAATAAATTAAGGAAGAAAATTTTGATACATAGAAGTATATATATTTGGTTTTTTGAGACAGGGTTTCCCTGTGTGGTCCTGGCTGTCCTGGAACTCACTCTGAAGACCAGGTTGGCCTCGAACTCAGAAATCCACCTCCCTCTGCCTCCCAAGTGCTGGGATTAAAGGCGTGCACCACCACCGCACGGCTCATATATATATTTATAAACATATAAATACACATAAACAAACAATACATATACATAAATATAGTGTGTGTGTGTATGTATGTGTGGTCTCTGGATAAGCAGCAAAGTGTGCAGAAAACTTTATGACTACATATTTTGTATATTTTAATATAATATTTCAATTTGCATAGATATGTAACTGTATTTCTAGGCTTTTAGTTTTATTTATCATAAATATATACTCTTAAAAGTAAGGAGAACAACCTACTTTCAGCAATTATTACAATAATCAACTGAAATAGGTGAATATTGGCCTGAGATAAGTTTTAGCAAATCCACATAATGTATTAAATCTATTTAAATAGACACAAAGTGTTGTTAATTTTAACATCCTTCTTATTTTCAGTGGGTTACTGAAACTGATCTTCAAAACATAATTTATTATTAGGGAAATATATACATAAATTGTATAAAGATGTGCAACTGTAATCCAGATATTATCTAATCTATTTTCATTGTCCAATAAAACCATAAATATTCTTACCTGTTTTGATAACTAAAAGAAAAATGCTACAGTTCAAAAATTGTTACAATATTTAGAAAATGTTCTTCGCAACCTATCCCATAATCTGAGCATTAGTACAGAAGACCAGTGAACCATAATAGCTTGACAAGTGAACTAATTCACTTTACCATCAACTGAATAGAAAATATAATTGCATAAACAAATGTAAAATCTATAGCACTCTGGATGGAGAAATATATGTTGCAGTGTAAACATTATAAAAACAAGCAAAAATATTAGTTCTTAATGCTTTCCATGTGATAAATATATATAAAAGAATGGATATTTCCAATTAACTCTTCTCTTTTGCATGCATGTATATGTGTTATATATACTCATATATGCAATTATAATTATTTTAGTTTTTTTTTACTTACACCCTATTCACTGTCCCTCTCATGTCCCACTCCCACAATCATTTCTCCATCCCCCTTCCCTTCTTCTCTGAGCAAGTTGCCTCCCCCCCCGGGGTATCCTCCCACCCTTACAATGCTTCTTCTTACATTGAGGCCAGACAGGGCAGCCAGATGGAAGAATATATCCCACATAGAGGCAACAGCTTTGGGGATATCCCACCTTCCATTTGTTCAGAATGTACATGAAGACCAAGCTGGGCTTCTGCTATATGTGTGCACGGAAGCATAGGCCCAACCCGTGTATGTTCTTTGGTTGGAGGTTCAGACTCTGAGAACATCAAGAGTCAGGGTTAATTGACCCCGTTCGTTTTCCTGAGGAGTTCCTATGCTATTCTGGGCCAGGAATCCTTCCTACTATTCTTTCATAAAGTCCTCAAGTTCCATCCACTATTTAGCTGTGGGTGATTATAGTGCCTGAGTCAGTTGCTTGGTGGAGTTTCTCCTTGGAAAACTTGCTCCTGTCGGCAAGCATAACAGAATATCACCAACAGTGTTAGGGATTGGTGCTTATTAATGGGAGGGGTCTTAAGTTGGGTCAGTTACTGTTTGACCATCCACTCAGTCTCTGCTCCAGGCACCATGTCTGCATTTCTTTTAGAAAGGATAAATTTGGGGTTGGACAGCTTGTGGATAGTTTGGTGGCTCTATTGCTTCACTGGGGTTCCTGTCTGACAACAGGAGGAAGCTTCTTTAGTTTCCATATCCCCAATGTCTAAAGTCACAGCTAAAGTCACGATAATTGACTCTTCAGTGCCTTGCTCATTTTAGGTCTCAATTTAATGTTGCAGATGTCCTACAACACACGCCTCCTCACCCCAGTCAGTTACAGATTTCCGTTCATATTCATGGGCATCTAGCCATCTCTTCCATCCCCACATGTGTTCTTAGACAGCCCATTCCCTTAACACTTCCACTTATCCTCCTCATGTTTGCTTCCTCCACCTGCCTCTTAGGACTATATTATCCCCTCTTCTATGTGAGATTTAAACATCTTCGCTGCTATGCTGCTTATTGTTTAGCTTCTTTGGGTTTGTGGACTAGAGCATTGGTATCCTGTATTTTATGGCTAATATCCATTAATAAGTGACTATATACCATGCATGTCCTTTTGGGACTAGATTACCTTACTCAGGATGATATGGTTAAGATCCATCCATTTGCCTGCACAATTCAATATGTCTTTGTTATAAAAAGCAGAACAGAATTATTGCATTGTATAAATGAACCACATTTTCTTTATCCATTCTTCAATTGAGGGACATCTAGGTAGTTTCCACTTTCTGACTATTATAAATAAACCTGCTATAAACATAGTTGAGTGAGTGTCTGTTGGATGAAGGAACAACTTTTAGGTATATGCCCAGGAGTGGTATAGCTAGATCTTGAGGTAGAACTATTCCTAGTTTTCTGAAAAACTGTAAAAATGATTTCAGAAGTAGTTGCACAAGTTTACACTCCCTCCACCAACAAAGCATGTTTGATCTTCAGTTTTTGATGAGTGTTAGATGGAACCTCAGAGTTATTTTGAATTGCTTTTCCCTGATGACTAAGGACTTTGACCATTTCTTTAAATGTGTCTTAGTCATTGGGGATGCCTCTGTTGAAAAGTTATGTTTAATTCTGTACCACATTTTAAAATTGGGTTATTTGAATTGTGGATGTCTAAATTCTTGAGTTCTTTGTAAATTGTGGTGTTAGTCCTGTCAGATGTATGATTGGTGAAGATCCTTCCCCAATCTTTAGGTTACTGATTTGTCCTATTAACAGTGTCTTAACAAAAGCTGTGCAGTTTCATGAGGTTCCATTTATCAATTGTTGGTCTTAGAGCCTGAACCAGTGGTGTTCTGCTCAGAAAATTGTCTCCTATACCAATGCATTCAAGGGAATTTCTCACTTTCTCTTCTATGAGATTCAGCATATCCAGTTTTAAGTAGAGGTCCTTGATCCACTTGGATTTGATTTTCATGAAGGGTGATAAGTATGGATCTATTATCATTCTTTTACATGTAAGCATCTAGTTAATCTTGCATTGAAGATGCTTTCATCTTTCTACTGTATGATTTTGGCTTATCAAAAATCAAGTGTCATAGGTGTGTGGGTTTATTTATGGGCCTAAGATTCAATTTGATTGATCAACATGTCTGTCTCTATACCAGTACCATGTAATTTTTTCCCTAGTGCTCTGTAGTACAACTCGAGGTCAGAGATGGTGTTTCCTTCCAATATTCATTTATTTTTCAGAACTGTTTTCCCTATACTGGGTGTTTTGTTTTTCCATATGAAGCAGATAATTACTCTTTTAAAGTATTTAAATAATGGGTTGGAGAATGGGGAAGTGAGAAGGGGTGGATGGGAGAAGAGGGGGAGAGAAGAGGACTTATGGGAATTTTGGGGAGTGGGGGGCCAGAAAAAGAGAATCATTTGAAATGTAAATAAAAAATATAGAGAATAAAAAAAGAAAAAAAATAATGTGTTGGAATTTTGATGGGGATTGAATTGAATCTGTAGATTGATTTAGGTAAGATGGCCATTTTCACTATGTTAATCTTATCTATTCATGAGAATTAGAGATCTTTACATCTTCTGATACCTTCTTTAATTTATTTCTTCAGGGACTTGCTCTTGTCATACAGGTTGTTCACTTGCCTGGATAAAGTTACACCAAGGTAATTTATACTTTTTGTGGCTACTTTAAAGGGTATTGTTTTCCTAATTTCTTTCTTGGACTATTTATAATTTGATTAGAGGATGGCTAATGATTTCCTCGAGTTAATTTTGTGTTCAGTCACTCTGCAGAAGGTGTTTATTAGATGTAGTAGTTCTCTGTCATAATTTTGGAAGTCAGTTACAAATACTATCATACCATCTTAATAGTGATACCTTGACTTCTTCCTTTTCAACTTGTATCCACTTGAACACTGTTGGTTGTATCATTGCTATGGTTAGAACTTCAAGTACTATATTGAATAGATAGGGAGAGAATGGGCATTCTTGTCTTATTCCCGATTTTATTGCCAATGCTTTATGTTGCTTTCCATTTATTTTGATGTCAGCTGTCAGCTTGATGTGTATTGCTTTGATAATTTTCAGGCATGTGACCTGTATCTCTGATTTGTCTAGTAACGTAAGGGGTTGTTAGAATATTTTTTAAAATTATTATTTAATCTTTTCTACACTCCAGACTTTATCCCCTCCATGTGTTCCCTTCTACTGTCCCACATCCCATACCTCCCTCTTCTCAAAGAGGATGTTCCCACCCACCACTCTTTCCACCAGATCACCCTACTCTTATTAATTGCATTTTCTTGTATGTATGTATGTATGTATGTATGTATGTATGTATATAAGTGATGTACTTGTTTCTCTTTAAAGACCTCTATCCGTTTGATTGTATTTTCCTGCATTTCCTTAAGGGATTTATTTTTTCTCTTAAAGGCCTCTATGTCTTATGCTTCAGCTGCATTAGGATGTTCAGGACTTGCTGTAGTGGGAGAACTGTGCTTTGGAGATGTCATAGTACCCTAGCTTTCATTGCTTGTGCTCTTTTGAGGATCTTTAGCTATTTGGATGGCTTTGGTCCCTGGATATTCTTGTTGTAGTAGGTTCTAGGAGTAAGGTGAAACTCTATGTCCCTGGTATAGCAAGCTTTTGATGTATATCATTGGCTTGTATGGTTCTGCATCTGAATTTCTGTATGTGTCAGAATTTTCAGAACTGATGAAGGTGGGCAGAGAGTTATCAGGAATATGGAGGTCTCCGTAGGATAGCCCAGTACTTAGAGCAGCCTGGCTTGCCTCAGCGGGCTCAGAGAGCAGGGAAGATGGGAGGGTGAAGGAGAACTTAACTGTGTGGTTCAGTAGTCTGATGAATGTGAAAGAGAGGTGGTGGGAGAATCTTTATTTATTAGTAATTGTAAAGAAATTAAGTTTAAATAAAACTATAAATCTTCCAAGTTAAATTTTATGTTCTATCAAGACACAGATTCTTAGTTTCCAAAGAAAATTTAACCTTAATGAACTTATGTGTTTTCCGTATATGTAAGCTTCTTTAATCACATTAATTGTGCAAATGTTTCTTTTGTGTTTCCTTCTAATATAATTTAATTTGAAATGTCTTCAACATATCTCCTAGCACTTCTACCCAGAAAATTAAAAATCAAATCAAAGATAAAATCTGGTTTTCGAGGAAAATATGTCAGTATTGCAGAAAAGGAAAGAGACTGAAAGGAAAGAACAAATAGCAAAAGAGAGTGTGTGGGTATAGATAGATGCAAGGCGAAAGAGCAGGGGCACCATTTTAAGGAAAGTTGTAAAAGGAATGACAAAAAGCAGAAATATGGTAAATCAAAGTTTGTCTTTACAAATTGTATGATTTTGGTCAAAGAAAATTTTTGGAGGCTTACATTCATCCTCATTTTCTTATGTGTAAAGAGTATATTTCTTCTTTGGCTATTGTTTTTTTTCTTCTTCTTCAGCTTAATTATAAAAATTAAGAACAGTTTAACTTTTTTTTCCTTTGTGAAAAATACTGTACTGAGCAACAAGCAAATTTCGAGATTTAGTGTCCACAACATTAGTGACAGAGTAAGACTTGTGTTTCTAATTGATTGTCACCCCCCCTTTTTATAGTAATGTTGTGTTGATAATATAGTCTCAGAATACTAATTCAATTTCCATGGAGTATCCCCATGAATAACAGTATAAATCTCACTGATAATTTTCTTTTTCACAATAATCAGCTACTTACCTTACATGTAATTCTGAAAATGATTAAGCACAACTCAGCTGGTTTTGTTCCTTGTCCATCAATCTATTTAGTTACTTAACTAGGTATACAATATCTCTAAATTCAGAGATGAAAAATTCATATTTAATATCCTTTGTAAAGAAGAATATATTCTATCTTTTGTGGCAACCAGAATAAAACCATTCTAAATAAACTACCTTAAAATAAAGTAGTAAACAGAATCAAAGAATCCTTTAAAATTGGGTTTCAAGCATGACTGGCAGTGAGCAAGATTCCTTGATGGCCGTGGTATGTGTTATTGAAGCAGCTTCTTAACAATTTATCTTCAGAGTTAAACTACTGCATTTTGGGTATTATTAATGTCTCCAATAGAGTAAGAAAAACAGCCAGTAAACTAGGGCTATGTTCCTAAATAAAACATAAATGATTATGTGTGTGACACATCTGGGGAAAGTTAAAATAATTGCTTTTAGTGTTCGAAAAATTACAAAATATTTTGGCTTTGCTTAAAACAAAAAAATATTTTCCATTTAAAACATGAAAATTTAAAACAAATTATTAAAATACTGAGATTCCTACTTTTTCAGACATTTTAGAATATATATTTTTTCACTGTTAGAACATAGGAGATGGAATAAAACTGCTGAAGTCTCCACTTGGAGAGCCAAGGAGACCTTGGAAATTACTGTGTAGTTGAGAGCCTCTAATACATCTTACTCAGATGTGCCCACCTGGGATTGAAAGGAGAGTGTTTGTTCCCTTATGATTTTCTTGAAGCCTTTATACAGTATCTGAAGCTTGTTGGTCTTGTGATTTCCCATCAGCCTTCATATTACCATTGTTCCTTCTTTAGTCATTTTTAGATATTAAATACAGAACTTTGCCTCCTACATTGTACTTAAACAGGTGATTGTTTCAGAATATACAGTTGTTGGGCTGGAAGAGATGGCTCAATGGTTAAGAGCACTGGCTACTTTTCCAGGGGAACCCAGCTCAATTACCAGCAACTATAATGGCAGTTCACAACCATCCATAATTATAATTCCAGGAGTAAAACATGTAAGAAGAACAAATGGCTTCTATGAGAGCAAAAACATGCAAACTTCAGCCAAGTGAAGTTTATCCTAGGGGATGTGGGAAACGAGGAGGAGGTGAGAAGAGTTTAGTTTTATGCATCTACACTCTCTGTAGTGACCAAGCAGGAAGTAATTCTGGTCCAATGAGAAGTAATTCAGGTCCAATAGGAAACAACGGAGGAGGAGGAGAGGAGACCCTGATGCATGGAAGTATATTCTTTTCAGCATGGAAAGCATTAGGGAAGCATTTCTAGTTTAGTGCAACAAAATATCTCACTAGGTTTGGGATTAGTAAAATCAGGATGATGATTAAAGACTAAAATCAGAGTCTGAAATAACATCAGTAAATTCACCAAGTAACAAGCCGATGTCACCTGAACCTCAACAAGCATGAGGATTTGGAAGCTGGTAGAATCAAATGGCCAAATATAATGTGTCCCTACTAAGAAAAGCAGACACATATAGCACATTTTCTAGGGTGATTAACTTCTACAGATCAGATTAAAACCCACAACTTATTTTACACCTCAAAATAATGCTTTGAATTAGTTATTAGCTGCTTTATCACTTGAGAAAACAATATATAAAACAGTCTCAAAGACTAGGATATCTAAGTAAAGTTGCATAGCTCTTAAGTAGCAGAACTGAGGCTGATTTCTCTGGAGTAGAATAGTAAACCATTTGAGAAAAATATTTTTTTTCATCCTGAGAATCAGACATAGACCCCAGTGAATGTTAGAACAAGTTTCCACATCTTGTGGAGGGATAAGTGTGAAATGCCCTTAAATAAATCTACTCTGCTAAAAGAGATTAGTGATACACCGATTAATTGATAGCTGTTAAGACTTAGGATGACTAAATATTTTTAATTCATTTGATACATTTATCTGCTTATAATCTCACTAATAACACTTCAGGTTACTTTTATTTCATTTATGGCCTACATATCTGGGCCATTAACTAAATCACTTTTTTTTTGTTATGCCACCATTTTCATTTTTTGTTAATTTGTGCAACTGCCTGCAGTTACATTGAATGGGTTACATGGAAGGGAAGTTGGGGATGTATGGGAAGGCGGCAAAAAGAGATGGAGACCAAGATAACACCTGCTATTCAAGGTCTCAAAGTTTAATGAAGAACTCCCAATATATAAAAGCAGGGGGAAAGACTGGAAGCTTCTCAGCAGAATCAGTTCAGTTGCGCCACAGGTGGCTAGTGTTTCTCAGGAAACAGCAGGTCCTTGAAGAACAATAGGCTTCACCTTTGAGCACTCCACCCTAGGTGGAGGGGATTCTGGCTGACACAGGAGTTCCTGCTCAAATGCTGGGAAAGGAACTTCACATTGGTTGATGTCAAGTTCTTGCCAGGTGGCATGGCACCTCAATAAGGCTCTCTACAAATTTGGATCTTTTCTTCCTGACTTTTGAAATATGGTCTTACCAATCTTATTGATTTTTTCTCAAAAAGCCAACTCTATTTCTTTTATTCATTTTTTTGTTTCTATTTTATTGATTTGAACTATGACTTTGAATATTTCTTCCTGTCCCTTTTGGGGGGAGGGGATTTCTTCTTTTATGAGAGCTTTCCAAGTGTTTGTTTCTTTGTCTTTTTTTTAAATATTTTTTTCTATATTCTTTGTTTACATTCCAAATGATTTCCCCTTTCCCGGATCCCCCCTCCTGATATGTCCCATAAACCTTCTTCTCTCCATCCATTCTCCAATCACCTGCCTCCTTTTTCTCTGTCCTTATATTCCCCTCCAATGCTAGATCAATCCTTTCCAGGATGAGGACCCTCTCCATACTTCTTCATGGGAGTCATTTGTTATGCGATTTGTGCCTTGGGTATTCAGGGCTTCTGGGCTAATTAATATCCACTTATCAGAGATTGTATTCCATGTGTATTCTTTTGTGATTGGGTTACCTCACTTAGGATGATATTTCCCAGATCAAACCATTTGCCTAAAAATTTTGTGAAATCATTGTTTCTAATTGCTGAGTAGTATTCCATTGTGTAAATATACCACATTTTCTGTATCCATTCCTCCTTTGAGGGGCATTTATTTCATTTATGGCCCACATATCTGGGTCATTAACTAAATCACTTATATCTATGCCAAATTTCAAATTGATTTTCTCTGCCTATATTCATATCCTCTGTAGAGTCTCCAAAATAAAGAGAGAAAACAATGGTAAGGTAATACGCTCAGAATGTAAGGAATTCTATTTTACCATAGCTCTGGATATAGAAGAATGTGAAACAAATATTAAATATTATATGGAACAATAACATTGGAATCCATAAAACTGGGGATGTTAGCTTCCTAAGATGCTGCATCTCCCTCCTCACTGTCTGAACCTCTCTGGACTGTGGATTTGCAGTTAGAGCTATGAGTTCCTAAAGGATGTACTTGACATAAATTTCAAGAGATGAGTTGAGTTTGCAGAACTTCATCAGTTATTTATTTTACATTTAGAAATCAACCTTCTGAGCAGTCTAGCTTTTGAAAATATTTGTATCATAAATTATCTCAAGTGTCCTATTCCTCCTTCTGGAAGTGATGCTTTCCAAAGTCATCTGTTATTCAGAAATTTCACTGGTGCACTCTATTAGCAACAATTTATGTTTGCCAGTGAAACCTGAAGGGACAACTTGACACCTTGACATTTAATGCTGTGGTGAGGGGAAGTAAATTGGTGGTTTCATACTGTCTGCACACTAGAGTAATTTATGCTGCTCTTGCAAATATTGAACAATTATACTTGAATCCATAAACAACTAACTATAGTTTGGAGGAATTCACTCTCTAACATACATCTTGCTCAGTTCCTACCTTACTGCTTAAAATGTAGATTTTCAGATCTATATGCATACCTTACATACTCACTTCCATTCAGCCAATTTGTCACTTAGGAATAAAAATAAAAGAGCTAGTTTAACCCTTTTAAAGAATATTTCATGTAAATTTAATTATATAGACATTTTTAAAGAGTTTTTTAATCTAGGTTGCATGTGTAGGTTATCCTGACTTCTTGAATAATTGGTTACTCATATCTTGATTCTATTTTCAAAATAATATATTAAGAATATATTTTCTGGCTGGGCAGTGGTGGCACACACCTTTAATCCCAGCACTTGGGAAGCAAAGGCAGGCGGATTTCTGTGTTCGAGGCTAACCTGGTCTACCGAGTGAGTTCCAGGGCAGCCAGAACTGCACAGAGAAACCCTGTCTCAAAAAAAAAAAACCACAAAAAAAAGGAATAAAAGGAATATATTTGCTTTCTTCCAAAACAATGCCCACTGCTCCACCATCATGAACATGAACAACTCCTCAAAATGGTCAAGCTCACCAAGTGCTGCTAAAGACTAACTCACCAGGATAGCACACACTGTCATAAAAAAAAAAATTATGAAAACCACTAGTCTTTTTATCATCTGCAGTGTGAAAGTCCCAGTATGCAAGTAGTATGTGTTCAACATATTGACCTGATCAGAGGGAGAGGGAGGGAGAGAGAGAGAGAGAGAGAGAGAGAGAGAGAGAGAGAGAGAGAGAGAGAGAGAGAGAGAGAGAGAGAGAGAATGGAGGCTAAGCTAAGATTGCTTCTGGGTCTCAGATATCCACTATTTCCCAGACAAAATGAACTGAATCTTTCAAATAATATGTTTGCATTGTGTGTTTGTTCCCCAAGGTGAGAGTGGGTGAGTGTTTGTTGTACTTGGATGACACACAAAATTTTAAAATGTATTATGACTACATGAATTATGTATATGTATGATATGAGTATATATATATATATATATATATATATATATATATATATATATTTGATATTCTATGGTACATGCAAACCCTAGAGAGGTGGTTCAATGCATAGAGTACTGAATGTGCAAAAGTGAGAACAAGAATTTGAATACTTAGAACACACATAAAGCCGTGTATAGTAGCATGTGTCTATAGAATCTCAGCTCCTGTGCCACATAGAAGGAAGAGATGGAAAATACTTGGAAGCTCACATGCTTGCTAGCTTGGCATACACAGAAATCAGCCAACAACAAAAAGATCCAGTTTCAATTATGGTAGAAGGCGACAACTAAGAGGTCATTGAAATGCATGTAAACACATTCATGCACATGTATCATACACACATACATGCATACATAGAGCATGCAACATATATATATATAAATATAGATATATATATGTATGTATGTATACACACACAAAATAAAAGTGGATTTACCTTTGTCAGTTTTATTTAAAACAAAATTCTCTTAGTTTATTCAGTTACCTCATTTGAAAACTATATCCAACAATAATATGAAAAATTTCTCTAAGTCAGTTGCAGTATTTGAAATGGTTTCAGGCAACAGTGGCACATGCCTTTAATAATGTCAGCCCTTTCCTGCCTTCCACGTTATCTGGTGTGAGCCTTGAAATCTGTTGTGAATACACAGAGTCCAGGGATAGACAGAGAAATTCTCTCCCCCAAAACAAAACTAAACAACAAAATCCATGAGCTTATGTGTAACTATCTACAAATATCTACAAATGAGAAAATGGTACACTCTCCTCATTGAAGGGCATGGCACTATCAAAAATGCTGGCAATGCTTTAGAAAGCCAGTGCTGCCTCTTAGAAATTCTGCAAGCTGGAATTTGAAGAGATGGGAACAGCAGCATTCTTCATTTTAAACTTGGCTCTGGTCACTGCCAGGGCTCTCACTGCAGCTCCATCTTTTTT
This sequence comes from Apodemus sylvaticus, assembly GCF_947179515.1. Taxonomy (NCBI): domain Eukaryota; kingdom Metazoa; phylum Chordata; class Mammalia; order Rodentia; family Muridae; genus Apodemus; species Apodemus sylvaticus. Next base: position 90,848,939 of record NC_067474.1, on the reverse strand, counting down.
GCTCAGGAGCCTCAAGGGCAGACTGAGGTCAGTGACTATCATTTAGGATTTGGATAGCCTTTGGGTGTTGCAGAATAGCTTGGGCTGGCTGCACATTCCTTCAGTACCCTATTTTATACTTCCTGATGTAACACCTTTTGCAGAAAAATAAGATGGAAGAATTTGTTCTCACATTTTCTTTCAGAGCATTGTTCATCTAAGTACCTAACACCCATAAGGGAGACATCCTGCACATTCACAGGCTTCACCACAGATTTCAAAGCTCACACCAGATAGAGTGGAAGGCAGGAAAGGGCTGACATTACTTAATCATCACAACTGATTATTTAATCATCACAGTTTCTAAAATTCAAGCAACAGATTTTTAACCTAACTATTTTGGGAGTTTTGTATCACTTGAGAAGAGAACAAGAGCAAAAGAAGAAAAAAAGCACTGCTTTCTATAAATAGATTGACAAATCTTCCTTAAGGCAAAAATAGGAGTATGTGTAGCTCAAAAAGAAATACCATATGTTGCTTAAGAGAGCACAGGAAGAGGAAAAGAGAGAAGGATCAGGAAGAAAAGGGGCTTTCACATGTGTAAGACCTTTAGAAATGTAGTTCATCAGACCCTAGTGATTTAAAAGTATGGGCCTTGATCTAAAGGTCTGCCATACTAATATATGAGTTTCACTAAATAATTCCCAAGGGACAAATGGAATAATTAAATTTCAGAATTTACTAGGAGCTAACTAAAGGTTTTCTAAAGAATATCTACTATTACAAGCCAATAGGATTGTTTTCCACATGTATGTAGGTGTCCACAGATGCCAAAAGAGGGCGTTATATCCCCCGTAGCTTATTACACAAGTATTTGAATGCTGTGTGATATGAGTACAGAGGGCCGAATTCCAAGCTTCTGGAAGATCAGCAAGTGATCTGAACCAGTGATCCATCGCCCCAACAGGACTTCTTCTCAGTATTGTTCCTCTGGGGCTAATATATAAGGTTTTATATGTAACTTTCTAAGAGCAAAAGTACTAATTCCCTAAAAAACAAAGATAGTAATAATTAACATTATTAATATTTACCATTGAAATCTTTTGAAAATGTGTCATCCTATTTGTGAATGTAAACAAGAGTAAAAGGAAATAGCTTCAGAATGTAGGATGAGGTGTCTGTGAACACATGCTCCAACGGGCTTCATGCTGTACATGAAGAAGCACATGTGTGTGTTTGTGCACATTTAAAGTGGAAGTAAATAAAGTTAAAGAAAAATATATTGATGGAGAGGAAGTAAAGAAAATGCAAAAGAAAAGAAGTAGGGAGTCAACAAATTTCCCCTAAATTTCTTGATTACCCAGAAGTATTTTTTTCTCAATGTACCCAAAATTAGACACAATCTATTAGAAATATTTTATTCTCTTATTTTATTCATTAGATTCAATAGCCCTCAACATATAGTAAAGTAATATGACTTAAAATGAAAAGGAGTTGCTTGAGATACAGAAAGAATTAACTGAACAAAATCTAGTATATTTCCCAGAATGTATGAATAGCCTGACTGGTAAAGAAAATACTGCCACTAGTCCTCAAGCATTATAGGAAGTGAGGCCTGATTTATATATGTATATGTAGGAAATCTAGTATTTCCAAGAATTTGTAAAGAAAGGCATGAGTATTCTCATGTTGGTATTTCCCAAGTGAAATTGGATCCAGAAAATTGGATCAGAAATTACATGTCCTTGACCTGAGTTTGAGACTCAGAGACCACATGGCTGAAGCAGAGAAGAGTCTCTATTCTGTTGATATCTATACAAGGATCATGTTATGAGTATACATGTATGAACATACACATACATTCACACATCGATACACACACACGTACACACATACACACACACTATTTAGAAATTAAGACTGGTCCTCATTGTGAACATTGGTTTACAAGTAAATACGAATCAAGCTTGGAGTAGCACATTTAAGCCTAATTCGTGCTGCTTTTGTATGGGTGGATATAGGACCAGCCACTGGATCATAGCAACCTCTAAGCTCAATAGTTAATTTTAATGAGTTTCTGGGGCTCCGTTTCCCTTAGGAGCTGTGTTTGTGGCTTGAAACTGAAGATTAGGTTATGACAGAATCTTTGAGAGGCTTAATGGGAAGTTATGTATGGATATTCCATTAATGCTAATGAGCATATTTCTACTAGGATGTCTGTTACAGTTTGAGTGTGCACCTACTCTCTCCTCCTACTGTTTTCTTTACTAAGACACAATTCCTTTACCCACAGATGCTCCCTCAGTCACTACCTATCACCCATAAGGGCCTTGACAGAGCATATCATATGCCATGCTATCTGAATTTTAGCCTCCAAAACTTAGATAAGTGGAACTCATTAAAAAGAATTATAACCTGTTTCAGATATTTTATAATACCATTCCCAGACTTACACCTATGTATAAGTGGATGTGCACATGATCAAAATTAGGTACATTAGAGCCAATCAGGATCTGAGCAAAGGCTTACATCATCTAATCTTGTCACTGAAAATAGAGATTCATCAAGACTGTTTTCTAGGACCAAAAGTTCTTCTCCTGAAAGCCCTCAGTTACAACCTAAGTCCTTTGGTACTCTCATACTTACCTGACTGTCAATCATGACAGTGATTTCAATCTGGTCTATACTATCCCTTAGATGTTTGTTTATTTGTTTGTTTGTTTTTAATACAGTTGCCTTGCTACTTTTCAGTTTGTTTGCCACTATTTAAATTGATTGAATGTGAGGATGAGAACTTGGAAAGTATAGAAATCCATGAGAAGCAGCATTACAACATTCGTAGTGATATTTAGTACTGCATATTGGCCCCATAGCTTTGTGCATGCAAGACCAATGCATATAGATTGAGTTATAGAATCAGCTCCAAAAGACATTCTAAATATGTTTTAGAGATTTTAATGTTAAAGAGTAGAAGTATTGTTAATATTAGTTATTGTAAGAATATTGCTGGTACTATTGTTTTCTGACAGTCTTCAAACAGCTAAATTAATGAGTTCCAATGAAAACATAGTATTCATTCAGACTGGCATAAAGGTCTCTTCAAGTCAACAGGTACTGTTTAATTTTGCATAAGCTTGACAATAGTAATGCACTGTTGGTCTGTGTTTTCTCATTGCAAAAGCAAGATTATATATAGCTATATTGATGAAAATGGGAAGAAAAAATTTGAGGGCAGTGGTTCATGGTCATAAAGGTTGGAGAATTAATAGCAATGGCTACAGCCAGAAACACATTAGCTTCCTTTACTATATCAGGAAAATAAAACAATGCCTTCTCCAGTCAAGGGTTTCTATTATGTGAAGATAAATGATTCTAGTATTAGTCAGCATTTTCAAAGTTCACATAACATTTTAGAAACTATGGTTTTTTCATAGCTGCAAAATAGAATTACATCATGGGTTTAGAATTGGATTAAAAATGAAAACAGAATGTCTTATTCTGTTTTGTCAAACAAAATTAGAATACCTTTTAGAAGGTTTTGGACTCCAGGTTCTTTATAATGGTATTCACAGTTGCTTTTCCTGTCTTTCACCATATTGAACAGAATAGTATAACATGTAGTATTATGAAAGTTATAGGGGACATGAAAACAAGATGTATAACTGGAAAGAAGGACACAAAAGTATATCCAAAACATGGCTATATGACACTATTTATTAAAAGAAAACTTTGAGTACATATGTACTCATGCCTAACTAACAGTCCAGGTTGTTTGAGAATGTCTTAATGTTGTAGCAGTGTTTTCCTCTACAGCTAGAATAATATTCTATTCTTAAATAAGTGCCTTTGATAATTAGAATTTTCTGTCTTTTGTGTTACACACATAAAAGAAACTTAAAAGGAGAGATTATTTATAACAGTGGTACATGCAGTATGATTTTTTAAATTTTTGAATTTATTATTTTATTTACTTATATTTCAAATATTATCCCCATTCCTGGTTTCCCCTCTGAACCCCCCTATTCTATTCTCTGTCCCTGCTTCTATGAGTGTGCTCACCCACCCACCCACCTACTCCTGCCGCACTCATATAATGTAATTTTAGGGTGTTCTTTTACTTACTTGCTATGGTTAATGTTTAGAGATTCAGAAGTCTTTGATAACTGTGATGACAATTATGAAAATGAATTTGCAGTCTAATACATTAATTAATGATACTTTTATATTTGAATATGATCCCGAATTTCATTATGTACTTGGGCAGATGTGAACAAAGATCTTTTCAATCCTGTTATAAATCACCAGTGACAACGCAAAAGCAATTCTGACAAACTCTAGTAGGGTGCTTTAGTGAGTATATTGGAGTTACTTACAGGAGATTGGTACATTCGAGGCATTTGTATCACCAAAAATCTCAACCTCATATGACTGAGGAAGCACTCAAGTAGCATTGCCAGAGCTCCTTGTAAAACTTGAAAGAGCTTTCTTTTCTCTACAAATTATTTATTGTTTTAAAACCTTGGAGCAAGATCCTGCAACTTTCTGACCTTCCTAATTATTGTAAATTTTCTTTATCCTGAATCACAAGAATTGCCCTCTCTCCCTCATTTCTCCCTGTGTCTAGGAAGGAAAGCTTCATTTTTATTTATAAATAACCACATACTATTTAATGCCTCCATACGTGGCAGCTCCTTTTCCTGTTAAATAGATAACAACTGTGCTATGATCCTACAGTTCTCAGTTCATTTTCTATCTCTATGCTCTTTTTATCTTCTAGATGACCATAATAAAAGTCATAAAAATGTGGCCCCAGAGCTCTGCTTACTTGTCAAGCTCATATCAGGCATATTCCATGAACCCTTACCTAGTTTCCATAATAACTCTGAAATGGACATTGATGCATTCACTATGAAGATGAGGCTGATTCAAGATAGAAGAAGTTAAAAGTTCAGGGTGAAATATCCAGCAAATGTCAAAGTATGCATTTTAAAAGAAAATTTTGGTAAATCCCAAACCAAAACTTTCCCCTATACTTTTATGAATCACATTAAGCAATTAGTCAAAAGGACATTCAATTCATATGAACTTTAAAAACATATTTCAAAACATTCATATATTAAAATATGGCATACAGTTAATTTCAAGTCTTCTGGGATTTCTACCTGACTCCATAAAACTTTAATCTGTAACCAGCCTGCTGGCCACATCATTAACAATGCAAATGTCTGGAAAGAGTCCCTGGCTATAAGTATCCCAGGCTAATGCTTTTTGAGATGGTGTAGAAAATAAAAACTTGATGAAATTTAAACATGTAAAGTGATGTTTTTGAGTACACATCTCTGAATATTTTCCATCCATCTTTCCATCTATCCCATATTCATCCTTCCTTTTTATAGGAGTAATAGAGAAGAATTTTACAATGAAATATTCACAGAAGTCTTGCCAACAAAGCTTGACAAAGGCAATGGAAATGATGAGATGTTAAAGATATTAATGCTCTAGATACTATCCAAAACTTTTCACAGGGTTACAGCCATGGCTTTTAAATGTGTGCTTTTATCTCTTTTCAAATGATTGTGACTCAGCTTAACATGTATTTTATTTGGTGAGAATGAGGAAATCCATAACTTGTTTGGATAATATATACCTTTTGTCCACCAAATACCTTTGTTGTAAACCTATATTTTGAGGTTCATTCAATCATCTTTAATTGATTATATAACATTGAACCACTTTCCTATTGCTGTGATACTTTCATACAGTATTCATGGTGTAGTGACACCCCAACCCCAAAATTATTTTGTTGTTATTTTATAGTTTTAATTTAGCTACTAATATGATTTGTGATGTAAATATCTGATATGACTGCTCTGAAATGGCCGTTAGAGACCCGAATGGGTCACGACGCACTGGCTGAGAATCATTGTCTTATATTGAGACAGACAGTGGATAACATTTTAGTACCTGTTTAAGCCACTGCCTGCACCTCTTTATGTTGTAAACACTACAATTTTACATATGGGTTTGATCTTTAGAAGGATAAGTTTTGAAAATGGCCTTGGAGACAGTTAACGTACTTTGGAGGGATTCTGGGAAACTAGGTTCCACCTTACGAAAATTGAATGGCTTCAGTTAATCGTTGTGACCAAATAAGTGCAGTTGTTTAGGGCTAGAAGTGTTCACTAAGATCAATAAAATCTATGTACTGGCTCTACTGAACATCACACTAACTATATATCATACAGTATAATAGTGGTTTTATATAAAGTTGTAAAACGCTTGGTGGTACAGCTTAAATCTTAAATTTTTCCAGTCTCTTGGTGATGATTGCCTTCAATGTTTGCAAGATTAGACCATTATACTGATATATTGATAAAAATTGCTATATATTGATAAAATTGTTTACATTTTCAATTTAGCTAAACATTTTTCAAAATTGAAGCGTCATGCTTAATTTAATATATTTTAAAGTTCTTTAATCCTTTTTCTTTTAACAGTCTCGACTTTATCCTACTTGCAGTGAATGCTCTGATTGTTCCACATCCCATAACTCCTCCAAACTCTTGTCTCCAAGAGGATGTCCCTACCCCTTCATGCCACTCAACCAGACCTCCCCACTCCCTGGAGCCTCAAGTCTCTTGATGGTTATGTATATCTTCTCTCACTGAAGACAGATCAAGCAACCTCTGCTTTATATGTTTTGGGGGCCTCATATCTGCTGGTGTATGCTGCCTGATTGGAGGTTCAGTCTCTGAGAGATCTCAGGGGTCCAGGTCAGCTGAGACTGATCATCTTCTCCCTCCTCCTCAGCTTCTTCCAGCTTTTCTCTAATTCAGCCACAGGGGACAGCAGCTTCTGTCTATTGGTTGGGTGTAAATGACATTTTGTAATTTTATGTTTTATTATTTTGCTGGTGTTGCATGACATATGGCTCTCTACATCAATATCTGACTTTTCAGCTGCTTCTTGTGTCTTTCGGAGGACAGTCAGGATAGGTCCCTTTTTGTGAGTGCTCCATAGCCTCAGGACTAGTGTCAGGCCTTGGGGCCTTCCCTTGAGCTGGATCCCAAATTGAGCCTTAATAACAATATAATTATATCATTTTTCTTCCTTCTAGTGTTTCTCACATATTTCTAGTACCTTTCAAACTCATTGTATCTTTTTCTTGAATTACCACTAGTACTACTGCAAATACTACTACTCACACACATGCATATTTATGAATATAGCCTAAGTGTCTGCTAAGTATTATTTATACTGTTTTCGGAATAGCTACTTGGATTTAGAGAAGCAGCTAGGAAGCTTATCTTGAAAGAGACTTATTCTCCTATTCTCAAAGATCTTTAGTTGTCTCCAGTTCTTTGTCTGGGAGTGGAACCCCATTAACGTTGCCCTGACAAGAAACCATCTCTATTAGTTTTATTGTATTCAGGTTTTGTTTAGTCAGCTCTATGGAAGTAGCACAAAGCTTTGCTGTGTTTTCAATTAACAAAGACTTCCTCATAGGCTCTTTTGGTTCTTTTCCTGTGATGTTTCATGCCACTAGTATGTAGAAGATATTTTCTTGTATTCACTGAGTATCCTTGGATCAGTTTTCACTGTTTTGACCAGTTGCTCTGGTCAAAGATGGATGAATTTTTTTTTCTGTTTTGTTGTGGTCTCCATCTGCTGTGGGGGAAGTTTCCTTGACGATGGGTAAGAGCTACCTATACTTACACACTTACCTGTGTGTATAAAAAACAAATATTTGGACTGAAGCTAGGGATTAGGCCTGTTTAATGAAGTGGTTGTAGATATCTACCTTAAAATCTGTGAACTGCCTAGCCTAGAAAAGTTAGGGAGATTTCAAATCTCAGACATGATTTCTCTCCTGGCACATGGACCTTAAGTCCAATTATATTGCTGTTGACTATTTCAGAGTACCACTATTTGCTTTGTGATTGTTTGAATGAGAACTTCACCAACAGGATTATACATGTGTGGCCTTGTTGCAGAGAAAGCCCATCACAGTTGGAAGAATAAGGTTTCCAAAGCCCATGCCAGGATCAGACTCTTTCTGTTTCTCTCTCTACTTGCAGATCAGGATAAAGCTCTTCTCTGCTTCTCTGTCACCACACCTGCCTGCCACCATTCTCCCTGCCATTATAATGCTGAGCTAGCCCTCTAAAACTATAAATAAATAACCAATTAAATGCTTTCCTTTTAAGAGTTGTCTTGTAGCTCATAGGCATCACAGCTGGCAGGATTTTTGGCTGCTTCCCTCCCTTGATTACTTGTTTAATACATTTTGGGACTCTAAAATCTATTCTACAGAAAAGAGGCTTTCAAGTCATATCTAACGCAGGTGAAGAAAGAGGGATTTTGTTGTTGTTGTTCTTGTTTTGTTTGTTTTGTTTTAAGACTCTGGGTCCATGTTGTAAATTTGCTTTCGTGAAAATTTTGCATGAATTTCTATTTGACTGACATGCCCTTACCAACACTGGGTATTAGAAAATAAATTTCTAAGGATTAAAGATTAAATATAATGAAAATAACCATAAGTCTTTAATCCATCAGAGATTTTTTTGGAATAAAACATGATGTAGGAATGCATTTTATTAAACTCATATTGTACTGGCATTTATGGATTAATTCAGTTGGTCATCCTGTTCTTTAAAATACCAGTTTGAGTTTCATTAAATAATTATGCCTTCCCTGCTAAACTCTCATCATGCATGTGTCTACCTATAACAATGCAATTTTTATTATATTCCCCTTTTAAGACAGTTTATTAAATTTTAGTGATTGGGAAGGAGAATTTGCTCCATTATTTACTGTATATTTGTATGTGCAGACCAAAAGATATGTAGACTACATTTTCAAGATTAATTTACATTCTTAAATTAAAAGTGGGTATTAGGATAATCTGTTTTTACAGTATTTTGGGGAAGCATATGATGTTTCTATTTATTTAACATAAATTAACTTTTGTCTTTACCTTCTAGAGATAGTGTAGAATCCATCAATTAAAGAGCGAACATGTTTATCTCAATGAACATTTAGAAATTGCATTTTCATCCTACTGTGACTTTTTGTAAACTTTGTTTCTGTTGGTGTCGCATGATAGATGACTTTTTGCATCATTATCAGTTAGTCAGTACTAATATGCTGTTAAGAGCTGATAGGTTGTAGGTAGTTTTCTTTGATTCCCAGGGTAGAAAATCATGTCTTTAGCCATTATTATTTGTATTTTTTTAGGTTTATGTTGTTTTCATGACTATACTAGAAGTTTCAAAATAATGCTTTTAAAAAATATTCGTCCCATTGGTGAATTTGTCATGTTCCCATGTTAAACGGAAATGTCCTTAATGCTGAGCCATGTGATAAAAGGCTTAAAGCAGCCTTGAGAATATTTTCTAAGGAAGTATTCAGGTTACTTTCCCACTTTTCTGTTATTATTATGATTTTCTAACTTTTTATATAGATTTTCACAGTACTTAAGTTGCTTTGGGTGTTTGAGTATTAAGTGAAATAGCAATTATATTTTGTAGTGTGAACAGTCTTTTTTCATTCTTAGGATAAAAAGAGTTTTAAATTTAAAAATTATTGTCAAATATTAAATTTGTCCAGACAGCTGCCTCTTGGTGATCTAATAATATGATACACTAAAATAATGAACTTAGTTCTAAGTGAACTGTATTGAGACTTTTTAAGCATCTTGAGTTTTTTTTCTCTGAATAGATACCTATTGTGACCAGGCTTTTCTCACTCTGAGAGCTTTAAATAATTTGTACCCTCATATGTTCTTGGCATCATAGATAGCCAGCTGAAAAAGATTCAAACACATCATCTTGGAAATAATATCCTGAGCATTAAGGTTTCATTACTTAGGATATTTTACAGGTATTAAGGAATAATGTACCATCCTCCAGTTTACCTCATGGACATTGAATTTGATACAATTATGTGGACAGAGCACAAGTGCACAGTTAAACATCCTGTATTAGACATGAAAACCTCCCAAACTATTTTCCTCTTTAGCCACAGATTCCTGAATAGTGCTGAAAATGAGAAACATATTCTAGAGGAGCAAAGAAAAAGAAGATCATTGATTCATAGGTCAGTAATATTAGTGAAACCCAGAATTTTTTTTAGCCTACTTCCCTTTTTTCCCCAAGGCTGTAGCTCTTTTGATACCATTTATTTCAACTTGAACATCAAATATAGTAATTTGAGAGCAGACATAACATCAGAGTTTCCTATACCATTTCAGAATGAGTGAAACCTGCCATTGTGACTTCCCAGTGCAAATTCAATAGAAAAGAAGAACTTTCTAAATGGGATATTGTACAAAGTGCAAGGTTTCCTTGATGCCTGACACTCACTTTCTCAACTGCAGTCAAATCCTTATCTTATTTTTAAGGGACCTTTAATACAGATATATGAAAAAAAGAGATGAAAAATTAAATCTTCTTCTGTAGACTTTGTATTTTCTATTATAAAATCTGATATATAACTTTGCATATATTATTTCTACTCCTCTGTCTCTTATATGAATGGAGAGAATAAAGGAACAAATAGTAAAAATATTTTGCAGCTCTGCTATTAAATCTGACTTTATTAAATATTTTTTTATTTTATTAATTGTTATTTCAAATGACAAATACATTTGAGGAGACACAATTGTTAAAAATCAAATTGTTATTTCAGATATTTTATATATATCCCACATTACTATCAGCCACATCTTGCTCTTGTTCAATGTCTTGTCACTGTTTTGATCTATTAGTCAGGGCACACTTTATTAACATATGTGGCAATTAGCCTAGGATTAGTCACAGTATAGGAAATCATAATGTTGATATAACAGAGATGGTATGTGAAAATACAATCATTATAGTTTGTTTGTTTGTTTGTTTGTTTCTGTTTGAACTTAGTTGAGTAATAAATTAATTTCTTTGGTAAGAATTTAATCTTTTTTTCCATGTTGGATAGGAGTAATGGTCAATTCAGGGAATTAAATTTAATTAGTTTTAAATACATTTCACAGAGAATGGGAAATATGATTTGTGTTCTAAAAGATTTATGATAAAATAAACAGAGAGGCAAATTTATTTTTGAAAAGTCATGTGGAAGAAAACGTAACATTAATAACAGTATTAACGTCGTGAATAGAAAAGGGTGATGTATAAAAACACATTTTCTTATTTCTTGTTAATGGAGAAAGTACTAAGAATAAATAGAAATAATTAGGACAATACTCAGCTTTGCTACTGGACAGTTTATTACTACATATATGATACAGACCTAGTACATGAAACAGATTAACAATTCTTCATGCTCCCCATTGAAAATGGAAAAGAAGTGTCCAGTTATTATATAGACTACAGAGAATGTCATTTCCTAAGTGATATAGAAACAGGAACAAGAGTTATTAAAGACCACATGATGCCAAAAGGCCAAAAATACATTCTCTAAAATGAGTACTTTGAAATTTTTTAGTCATTTTCTTTTTCTGTCAGTGTTTGTAACTATGGTTTTGAATTAAGTTTTTTTTTTTAAGTTGAAATCCTCTTTAAAAATAAATTTCATCAAGAAATTAATTGTTAACAAAAATTAATGTATTGCCTTACCAAATATATGAATTATAATTATGATTGGTGCTAAACAGAAGAATGACCAAAAATGAAACCTTCTGTGTAGCAGATGGAGTGCTGACTCTGAGGCCGGAGGAATGGATTCGACTCTCAGCAACTCAGGGACCATTCAGCTTGTTTCGGAGCAGTAATTGTGAAATCCTTCTCTAACACTAGCCCATCAGATCACAGTTTCAGGCATCTTGGTTTGAGTAATCTAAAGAGAATGTGAGAGTTCCTCCACTAATAAACGGGCTACAAATGAGAAATAAACAAATGAGAATTTTTTTAAAAAAATTAAAATTAACTAATTTTGGTATTTGGTATCTGTCAAGGAAATTGTCCATTTCCTCCAGATTCTCTAGTTGTGTTGAGTACAGGCTCTTGCAGTAGGATCTGATGATTTTTTGGATTTCCTCAGTTTCCGTTGTTATACCTCCCTTTTCATTTCTAAGTTTGTTAATTTGGATACTTTCTCTGTGCCCTTTGGTCAGTCTGTCTAAGGGTTTATCTACCTTGTTGATTTTCTCAAAGAACCAGCTCCTGGTTTTGTTGATTCTTTGTATGGTTCTCTTTGTTTCTACTTGATTGATTTCAGCCCTGAGTTTGATGATTTCCTGCCTTCTACTCCTCCTGGGTGAAATAGCTTCTTTTTGTTCCAGGGCTTTCAGGTGTGTCATTAAGCTGGTGATGTATGCTCTCTCCATTTTCTTTTTGGAGGCACTCAGGGCTATGAGTTTTCCTCTTAGCACTGCTTTCATTGTGTCCCATAGATTTGGGTATGTTGTGTTTTCATTTTCATTATGTTCTAAAAAGTCTTTGCCAACCGAATCCAAGAACACATCAAAACAATCATCCACCATGATCAAGTAGGCTTCATCCCAGGGATGCAGGGATGATTAAATATAAGGAAATCCATCAATGCTACCCACTACATAAACAAACTCAAAGAAAAAAAACATCTGATGATCTCATTAGATGCAGAAAAAGCACTTGACAAAATTCAGCATCCTTTCATGCTAAAAGTCTTGGAAAGGACAGGAATTCAAGGCCCATACCTAAACATCATTAAAGCAATATACAGCAAACCAGTAGCCAACATCAAACTAAACAGAAAGACACTTGAAGCAATCCCACTAAAATCAGGGACTAGACAAGGCTGTCCTCTCTCTCCATATCTTTTCAATATAGTACTTGCAGTTCTAGCTAGAGCAATTAGACAACATAAGGAGGTCAAGGGGATACAAATTGGAAAGGAAGAAGTCAAATTATCACTATTTGCAGATGACATAATAGTCTACTTAAGTGACCCAAAAACCTCCAACAGAGAACTCCTACAGCTGATAAACAACTTCAGCAAAGTGGCTGGTTATAAAATCCACTCAAGCAAATCAGTTTCCTTCCTATACTCAAAGGATAAGCAGGCTGAGAAAGAAGTTAGGGAAATGACACCCTTCACAATAGCCACAAACAATATAAAGTATCTTGGTGTGACTCTAACCAAACAAGTGAAAGATCTCTATTACAAGAACTTCAGGTCTTTCAAGAAGGAAATCGAAGAAGACCTCAGAAAATGGAAAAATCTGCCATGCTTGTGGATCGGCAGGATTAATATGGTTAAAATGGCCATCTTGCCAAAAGCAATCTACAGATTCAATGCAATCCCCATCAAAATCCCAACTCAGTTCTTCACAGAGTTAGAAAAAGCAATTCTCAAATTCATCTGGAATAACAAAAATCCCAGGATAGATAAAACTATTCTCAACAACAAAAAAAATTCTGGGGGAATCAGTATCCCTGACTTCAAGCAATGCTACAGAGCAATAGTGTTAAAAAACTGCATGGTATTGGCACAGTGACAGACAAGTGAACCAATGGAATAGAATTGAAGACCCAGAAATGAATCCACACACCTATGGTCACTTGATCTTCGTCGACAAAGGAGCCAGAAAACATCCAGTGGAAAAAAGATAGCTTTTTCAACAAATGGTGCTGGTTCAATTGGAGGTCAGCATGCAGAAGAATGTGAATTGATTCATTCTTATCTCTATGTACTTAACTCTACTCCAAGTAGATCAAGGACCTCCATGTAAATGCAGACACATTGAAACTAATAGAAAAGAAATTGGAGAAAACCCTTGAGGACATGGGCACAGGGGAAATGTTCCTGCACAGAACACCAATACTTATGCTCTAAGATCAAGAATTGACAAATGGGACCTCATAAAATTACAAATTTTCTGTAAGGCAAAGGACACTGTTAAAAGGACAAAACGGCAACCAACAAATTGGGAAAGGATATTCACCAACCCTACATCTTATAGAGGACTCATATCCAATATATACAAAGAACTCAAGAAGTTAGACCCCAGGGAATCAAATAACCCTATTACAAAATGGGGTACAGATCTAAGCAAAGAATTTTCACCTGAAGAAATTCAGATGGCCTAGAGGCACCTTAAGATGTGCTCAACATCATTAGTCATTAGGGAAATGCAAATCAAAACAACCCTGAGATTTCACCTTACACCAGTCAGAATGGCTAAGGAGACAAAAACTCAGGAGACAGCAGGTGTTGGTGAGGATGTGGAGAAAGAGGAACACTCCTCCACTGCTGGTGGGGCTGTAAGATGGTACAACCACTTTGGAAATCAGTCTGGTGGTTCCTCAGAAAACTCAACATGACACTTCCGGAGGACCCTGCTATACCTATCCTGGGCATATACCCAAAGGATTCCCCGGCATGTAATAAAGACACATGCTCCATTATGGTCATATCAGCCTTATTTATAATAGCCAGAAGCTGTAAAGAATCCAGATGTCCCTCAAAGGAGGAATGGATACAGAAAATGTGGTATATTTACACAATGGAATACTGTAACCCAATCACAAAAGAATACACATGGAATGCAATCTCTGATAAGTGGATATTAATAGCCCAGAAGCTCTGAATACCTAAGGCACAAATCGCATAACAAATGACTCCCATGAAGAAGTATGGAGAGGGTCCTGATCCTGGAAAGGACTGATCTAGCATTGGAGGGGAATATAAGGACAGAGAAAAAGGAGGGAGGTGATTGGAGAATGGGTGGAGAGAAGAAGGTTTATGGGACATATGGGGAGGGGAAATCTGGGAAAGGGGAAATTATTTGGAATGTAAAGAAAGAATATAGAAAATAAAAATGTTAAAAACCAAAAAAAAAAAAAAAAAAAAAAAAAAAAAAAAAAAAAAAAAAACCTATGCTATGATTAGGTAAAATGGTCACAGTGGAAGCTTTTTTTTTTTTTTTTTTTATTTATTTATTTTGTCTTTTTTTTATTTAATATATTTTTTATTTACATTTCAAATGATTTCCCCTTTTCTAGCCCCCCACTCCCCGAAAGTCCTATAAGCCCCCTTTTCTCCCCGTCCTCCCACCTACCCCTTCCCACTTCCCCGTTCTGGTTTTGCCCTATACTTCTTCACTGAGTCTTTCTAGAACAAGGGGCCACTCCTCCTTTCTTCTTGTACCTCATTTGATGTATGGATTATGTTTGGGGTATTCCAGTTTTCTAGGTTAATATCCACTTATTAGTGAGTGAGCTTAAAAAAATTCACATAATATAATTTTGCTTCTAAGACAAACCCAAAATATCTATTTTAGATTTGTCATATTTCTTAGTTGTGGTACCCAAAGAAATGATAGACTAAAGCAGTTCACTGTCGTCTTATGCTACCAACTTTATTGTTCATCTGGTTGTCAGATAATTGAAAAACTAGGAAATTGTGCAATGATGATCCGATCTTTATGATCATAGAAATGGTGTCCATTGCTTGTTTACATTGAAAAGGTACTAATGTCTCTTTCAAAAAGAATGCTATCTAGTCTTATTCTACTACTATTTTTTAAATTTTTTAAACATTCTTCCCTCCATAACAAAATTCTTTTATTAATGATTTAGGAATTTGATATAATAGACCTCCATCATGTTCATTTGCCTTTCCTCTAAGGCCCGTCCTCCTCCTGCTCTTGCCCTTCCACCCACCAGAAAAAAAAAAAGAAAGGAAAGAAAAAGACATCAAGTCCAATTAGTGTTATCCATATACTCAATGGAGTAAGGTCAAATTTTAAGTGGTCAGCAGTTAAAATTTTGAGTTTTCCCAAAACACAAATGCATATCTCTCCTCAGTTATCCATCTGCAGTCATTGATAACACTGCAAAAGAAGCTTTCTTACCCATAGCAGCCACTGAGAGCATGTAGCACTTCCATATCCATTAAAAATGGCAAATGCCATGAAGCCAGTACTGCTGTTTGACCCAGTTCTAGCTAAGCTGAGCTGAATGTTGCAGTGTCTGTTATTCCGTCTCTCACTTACATTTTGGTCTCTGTGTGTTGCATTCTTGCGGACTTTCTGCATAATAATTCATTTTTTGTCTTTTCCTTAGAAAAATATGTCTGATTCTTTTTTAGGAAAGTCTTATACTTATCCTTTCTGCTTTAAAGGAATTACTTTATCTGGCACTATTCAGAAGTCTTCCTTATACCCTGGAAATTATGAGGGGTAAACATGAAGCTAGAAGGTTCTAAATGAGGCCATGATACCAGGAATATTCTTGAAATACTGGGATATCCACCCCTAAGTAAACTCAAATAATTATTGCAGAGATAAACAAACTAACTATGGCTGGCTAGGAGAATTAGTAACAAACTAAGAGCTCATGTTACAACATGTTAAGAAGTCTCTGAAAATGTAGTTTAAAGATAGGGGATCATACAGTTCATATCTCTGGAGGAATAGAATTTAGTAAATAGATTGATTTCCTACTTAATAACATAGATGTTGAATAGATACAATAATAGTAGTTAGTTGTTAGTATTAGCTATTCATAAAAAGAACAGTTCAGATATTTATTCCTCTGAAGTGCTTTAAAAATGAAAATACTGTCAGCCTAAAAACATTCTATCATGTAATAAATGTGTTTGCTTTAGCATAGACATTCTTTAAAATCTTTGAATTGGAGTTAAAGGGCTAATAATAAAAATACAATTTGTTCTTTTGGTACTTTCTCTTTTTTTTTTCTTTTTTGTGACTGAACTTGTAATTCTAGAAACGTAATGAAAAAATCAAACACATGTCCAGAGACAAAATGATATAATCTGTACTTCTTGAAGAATCACTAGTCTGTCTTTGTTCAGACAAACTTGTATAAATAAAGAAGCTATCTGATTTCAAGTCAGTCAGAGCTGCAAGATTCCCCTGACCACCATTCCTGATTCATTCTTCCCTCCCAGAGTTCTTATCTCTTTTCTTGGCCATCCTGTCAAGTGACCAGCAAAGAACCCTGGCAAGCGTGAATCTTGGACTTTGAATATGGTTTCCTGTTGCAGTACTGATCAGGGACATCAACCTGGGTTCCAGCTCAGCTGTTAAAGGCTAGGCTCACACTAAGGGTGCTTAACATTCTTAGCTAAAAGAGAAATGCAAATTGAAATGACTTTGAAATTCTATCTTACCTAGTTAGAAGCTCTAAGATTAACAAACAAAAATCTAATGACAACAACTGCTGATTTGGATGTGGGGAGAGAAGAGCACTAATTCACTGCTAATGAGAGTGTAAACTGTATCAGCCAGGATTAGTATGGATGGTACTCAAAAACTAAAAGTGGGTTTATTATATGATATGCCACTCAGAAATATTTCCAATGGACTCTGTCCTGCTACCACAGAGAATTTTGCTCATTCAAGTTCATTTCTGCTATAATCATAATCCCAAAGAATTTAAGCATTCTAGATAAGCATTCCATCAACTAATGACTGTGTAGTAAACATGTTTTACATAAACACAAGGAAATATTCAGCCATAAGGAAAACTGAATTTAGCAGGTTAGTATTCCTGGTTAAGCTGAAAATAGTCATTCAGACTGAGATAATCCAGAAACAGAAATTCAACATATTCCTTCTCATATACAGATGCTACTTTTGAGTCTCTAGATTGCTGTGTTAAAATTGACTGCTTAGAAAGTTTATAAGAGAAGTTATGTGGTAGTTGGGAGCTTTCAAGACAAAGGGGAATAGGATGCAGAAGGGATGGATGTGTAAGTATGAATAAAGTGTAAGTATCATTAAGGGTTAAATGGCATAGGAAGTGGAAGGTATCATAGGAGATGGGGAGTATGGTTAGAAAGAAGCAACATAAATGTCTTTGGAAATGATGAATAGCAAACAAATATTCTTGCAGCTTCCTAAATATATGTGTATTTAAAAGAAATATGAAGTTGCCCTTAACACTGGGAAACTGCCTCCCCAGATATCAAAGGCTATCAAATAAAAAACCCAGAGGCAGCAATGGAATAGAACTTTTCTAGTTGCTGTTCAGTGGGTTTCCATAGAGTGTTTACCCAGATATTACTGGATATTGCTATGGGTCTTGTTTATACTCTAAAATTTGCTGCCAAGACCCTGTTTCTGAACATACCACATATTTGAGTCAGCACATTGAGAAATAAGACTAGTACTCACATGAAATATGCACCACTACAGGTTAGTTGACAGTGGTGGAATAGTCTATTTATATTACATGGGAGAACAACAATCAACAATCATTCATAACAAGCTAGGAAAACTATGAAACCTATAAGCTATTATTAAAAAGTGGTCCTGGCATATACAACCACTGATGTAATAATGGTATGAGTGATATGAGGGTAACCAACTACTTTCATATTGGATTTAAAGTCTTCTCCACCAGATGAAAGTCATGCCTGATATGTTTAATTAGGCAAAGAAAATATTTATGGCCAGATAAATCACAGGTCCTAGAAGAGACCCTAAAATTTGTATTCTGTTAAATGACATTAAACTGTTTCCTGAGATCTTACTTTTTCCTATTGATTAGTGCATATCTCAACCCTCATCCATGATGTGAGTTAACCAGTTTATTTCTACAGAGTATTCATTAATAGACTGCTTAAAATAAACAGAAATGTGTATGCTTAAATGATCACTTACCAGTCATGATAATACTTTATTTTTTTTATTCTTTTTTTATTCGATATAATTTATTTACATTTCAAATGATTTCCCCTTTTCTAGCCCCCCCAATCCCCGAAAGTCCCATAAGCCCCCTTCTCTTCCCCTGTCCTCCCATCCACCCCTTCCCACTTCCCCGTTCTGGTTTTGCTGAATACTGTTTCACTGAGTCTTTCCAGAACCAGGGGCCACTCCTCCTTTCTTCTTGTACCTCATTTGATGTGTGGATTATGTTTTGGGTATTCCAGTTTTCTAGGTTAATATCCACTTATTAGTGAGTGCATACCATGATTCACCTTTTGAGTCTGGGTTACCTCACTTAGTATGATATTCTCTAGCTCCATCCATTTGCCTAAGAATTTCATGAATTCATTGTTTCTAATGGCTGAATAGTACTCCATTGTGTAGATATACCACATTTTTTGCATCCACTCTTCTGTTGAGGGATACCTAGGTTCTTTCCAGCATCTGGCAATTATAAATAGGGCTGCTATGAACATAGTAGAACATGTATCCTTATTACATGGTGGGGAGTCTTCTGGGTATATGCCCAGGAGTGGTATAGCAGGATATTCTGGAAGTGAGGTGCCCAGTATTCGGAGGAACCGCCAGAGTGATTTCCAGAGTGGTTGTACCAATTTGCAACCCGACCAGCAGTGGAGGAGTGTTCCTCTTTCTCCACACCCTCTCCAACACCTGCTGTCTCCTGAATTTTTAATCTTAGCCATTCTGACTGGTGTAAGATGAAATCTTAGGGTTGTTTTGATTTGCATTTCCCTAATGACTAATGAAGTTGAGCATTTTTTAAGATGCTTCTCCGCCATCCGAAGTTCTTCAGGTGAGAATTCTTTGTTTAACTCTGTACCCCATTTTTTAATAGGGTTGTTTGGTTTTCTGGAGTCTAACTTCTTGAGTTCTTTATATATATTGGATATTAGCCCTCTATCTGATGTAGGATTGGTGAAGATCTTTTCCCAATTTGTTGGTTGCTGATTTGTCCTCTTGATGGTGTCCTTTGCCTTACAGAAACTTTGTAATTTTATGAGGTCCCATTTGTCAATTCTTGCTCTTAGAGCATACGCTATTGGTGTTCTGTTCAGAAACTTTCTCCCTTTACCAATGTCCTCAAGGGTCTTCCCCAGTTTCTTTTCTATTAGCTTCAGAGTGTCTGGCTTTATGTGGAGGTCCTTGATCCATTTGGATTTGAGCTTAGTACAAGGAGACAAGGATGGATCAATTCGCATTCTTCTGCATACTGACCTCCAGTTGAACCAGCACCATTTGTTGAAAAGGCTATCTTTTTTCCATTGGATGTTTTCAGCCTCTTTGTCGAGGATCAAGTGGCCATAGGTGTGTGGGTTCATTCCTGGATCTTCAATCCTGTTCCATTGATCCTCCTGTCTGTCACTGTACCAATACCATGCAGTTTTTAACACTATTGCTCTGTAGTATTGCTTGAGGTCAGGGATACTGATTCCCCCAGATTTTCTTTTGTTGCTGAGAATAGTTTTAGCTATCCTGGGTTTTTTGTTGTTCCAGATGAATTTGATAATTGCTCTTTCTAACTCTGTGAAGAATTGAGTTGGGATTTTGATGGGTATTGCATTGAATCTGTATAGTGCTTTAGGCAGAATGGCCATTTAAACTATATTGATTCTACCGATCCATGAGCATGGGAGGTTTTCCCATTTTTTGAGGTCTTCTTCCATTTCCTTCTTCAGAGTCTTGAAGTTCTTGTCATACAGATCTTTCACATGTTTGGTAAGAGTCACCCCAAGATACTTTATACTGTTTGAGGCTATTGTGAAGGTGGTCATTTCCCTAATTTCTTTCTCAGCCTGCTTATCCTTTGAGTATAGGAAGGCCACTGATTTGCTTGAGTTGATTTTATAACCTGCCACTTTGCTGAAGTTGTTTATCAGATGTAGGAGCTCTCTAGTGGAGTCTTTGGGTCACTTAGGTAGACGATCATGTCGTCTGCAAATAATGATAGTTTGACTTCTTCCTTTCCAATTTGTATCCCTTTGACCTCCTTATGTTGTCGAATTGCCTGCGCTAGTACCTCAAGTACAATATTGAAAAGATAAGGAGAAAGGGGGCAGCCTTGTCTGGTCCCTGATTTCAGTGGGATTGCTTCAAGTTTCTCTCCATTTAGTTTGATGCTGGCTACTGGTTTGCTGTATATTGCTTTTACTATGTTTAGGTATGGGCCTTGAATTCCTGTTCTCTCCAAGACTTTAAGCATGAAGGGATGCTGAATTTTGTCAAATGCTTTTTCAGCATCCAATGAAATGACCATGTGGTTTTGTTCTTTGAGTTTGTTTATGTAGTGGATTGTATTGATGGATTTCCGTATATTGAACCAACCCTGCATTCCCGGGATAAAGCCTACTTGATCATGGTGGATGATCGTTTTGATGTGTTCTTGGATTCGGTTGGCAAGAATTTTATTGAGTATTTTTGCATCGATGTTCATAAGGGAAATTGGTCTGAAGTTCTCTTTCTTTGTTGGATCTTTGTGTGGCTTTGGTATCAGCGTAATTGTGGCTTCGTAGAAGGAATTGGGTAGTGTTCCTTCTGTTTCTATTTTGTGGAATAGTTTGAAGAGTATTGGTGTTAACTCTTCTTTGAAGGTCTGGTAGAATTCTGCACTGAAGCCATCTGGTCCTGTGCTTTTTTTGGTTGGAAGACTTTCTATGACTCCTTCTATTTCTTTAGGCATTATGGGACTGTTTAGATGGTCTAGTTGGTCCTGATTTAATTTTGGTATTTGGTATCTGTCAAGGAAATTGTCCATTTCCTCCAGATTCTCCAGTTGTGTTGAGTACAGGCTCTTGTAGTAGGATCTGATGATTTTTTGGATTTCCTCAGTTTCCGTTGTTATATCTCCCTTTTCATTTCTAAGTTTGTTAATTTGGATACTTTCTCTGTGCCCTTTGGTCAGTCTGGCTAAGGGTTTATCTATCTTGTTGATTTTCTCAAAGAACCAGCTCCTGGTTTTGTTGATTTTTTGTATGGTTCTCTTTGTTTCTACTTGATTGATTTCGGCCCTGAGTTTGATGATTTCCTGCCTTCTACTCCTCCTGGGCGAAATAGCTTCTTTTTATTCTAGGGTTTTCAGGTGTGTCATTAAGCTGGTAATGTATGCTCTCTCCATTTTCTTTTTGGAGGCACTCAGGGCTATGAGTTTTTCTCTTAGCACTGCTTTCATTGTGTCCCATAGATTTGGGTATGTTGTGTTTTCATTTTCATTGTGTTCTAAAAAGTCTTTAATTTCTTTCTTTATTTCTTCCTTGACCAAGGTATCATTGAGTAGAGTGTGGTTCAGTTTCCACGTGTATGTGGGTTTTCTGTTGTTTCTGTTGCTATTGAAGACCACTTTTACTCCATAGTGATCAGATAGGAGGCATGGGATTAGTTCTATCTTCTTATATTTGTTGAGGTCTGTCTTGTGACCAATTATATGGTCGATTTTGGAGAAGGTACCATGAGGTGCTGAGAAAAAGGTATATTCTTTTTGTTTTAGGATAGAATGTTCTATATATATCTGTTAAATCTAATTGGTCCAAAGCTTCAATTAGTTTCATTGTGTCCCTGTTTAGTTTCAGTTTTCCTGATCGGTCCATTGAGGAAAGTGCAGTGTTGAAGTCACCCACAATTATTGTGTAAGGTGCAATGTGTGCTTTTAGTTTTAATAAAGTTTCTTTTGCGAAAGAGGGTGCCCTTGCATTTGGGGCATAGATGTTCAGGATTGACAGTTCTTCTTTTTGTATTTTTCCTTTGACCAGCAAGAAGTGTCCCTCAGGGTCTCTTTTGATGACTTTGGGTTGAAAGTCAATTTTATCTGATATTAAAATGGCTACTCCAGCTTGTTTCCTGAGACCATTTGCTTGTAAAATTGTCTTCCAGCCATTTACTCTAAGGTAGTGTTTGTCTTTGACCCTGAGGTGTGTTTCCTGTAAGCAGCAAAATGTAGGGTCCTGTTTATGTATCCATTCAGTTAGTCTGTGTCTTTTTATTGGGGCATTAAGTCCATTGATGTTAAGAGATATTAAGGAACAGTGATTGTTACTTCCTATCATTTTTGGCGTTATTTTTTAAATTTGAATGCTTAACTTCTTTTGATGTTCTTTTTGGGTTTGATGAAAGGTTACTATCTTGCTTTTTCCAGGGTGAAGTTTCCCTCCTTGTATTGGTGTTGTCCTCCTATTATCCTTTTTAGGGCCGGGTTTGTGGATAGATATTAGGTAAACTTGGTTTTGTCATGAAATATCTTAGTTTCTCCATCTATGGTGATTGAGAGTTTTGCTGGATATAGTAGTTTTGGTTGGCATTTGTGTTCTCTTAGAGTCTGCATGAGATCTGCCCAGGACCTTCTAGCCTTCATAGTCTCAGGTGAAAAGTCTGCTGTGATTCTGATAGGTCTTCCTTTATATGTTACTTGGCCTTTTTGTCTTACTGCCTTTAGTATTCTTTCTTTGTTTAGAACATTTGGTGTTTTGATTATTATGTGACGGGAAGTATTTCTGTTCTGGTCCAGTCTGTTTGGAGTTCTGTAGGCTTCTTGTATATTCATGGGCATCTCTCTCTTTAGGTTAGTGAAGTTTTCTTCCATAATTTTATTGAAGATATTTGCTGGCCCTTTAAGTTGTAAATCTTCACTCTCATCTATGCCTATAATCCTTAGGTTTGGTCTTCTCATTGTGTCCTGGATTTCCTGGATATTTTGGGTTACAAGCTTTTTGCATTTTGCATTTTCTTTAACTGTTGAGTCCATGGTTTCTATGGAATCTTCAGCATCTGAGATTCTTTCTTCTATCTCTTGTATTCTGTTGTTGATATTTGCATCTCTGTCCCCCGATTTCTTCTCAAGGCTTTCTATCTCCAAAGTTGTCTCTCTTTGAGTTTTCTTAGTTGTTTCTACTTCTGATTTTAGATCCTGGATGGTTTTGCTTAGCTCCTTCACTTGCATGTTTGTGTTTTCCTGTAATTCTTTAAGAGATTTTTGTGTTTCCTCTTTCATGAGCTCAGCCTGTTGACCAAAGTTCTCCTGTATTTCTTTAAGAGATTTTTGTGTTTCGTCTTTCATGACCTCAGCCTGTTGACCAAAGTTCTCCTGTATTTCTTTAAGTGTTTTTTGCATTTCCTCCTTGTTGGCTTTTGTATTCTCCTGGATTTCTTTCAATGATTTTTGTGTTTCCCTTGCAAGGGCTTCTAACTTTTGATCCATTATCTCCTGAATTTCTTTAAGTATGTCCTTCATGTGTTCCTGTACCAGCATCATGACCAGTGATTTTAAATCCAAATCTTGTTTTACTGGTGTGATGGGGTATCCAGGACATGTTGGTAGAGGAGAATTGGGTTCAGATGTTGCCATATTGCCTTGATTTCTGTTAGTGACGTTCCTGCGTTTGCCTTTTGCCATCTAGTTCTCACTGGTTTTAGTTTGTCTTGTCAGTGCTGGACTCACCAGTGCAAGCTGCCCCTTCCCAGTTGGCCTCTGGTGCACAGCTTACCTCCTGCACTGCTTGTAGACAGGGTGCTGCTGCCCAGGCTGTTCAGATCCCAAAGCAGGCACCCGAAGGCTCCCGCTGAGGCCCGCTGGATTCACTGGAGCACATTGACTTCTCCCAGCTGGCCACCCGGAAACCCAGCTAGCCACTTGCAGGACTTGCAGATGTGGTGCTGCCGCCCAGGCTGATCTGGGCAGCAGAACTCCCAACCGGGTTGGTGCACACAAGGCTAGCATAGCTGCTCAGGCCCTGAGTCTAGGCAAAAGCCTGGCAGGCCAATGTTGGTGCAAAGTTCCCCTCAGCTGTGGGTGTTAATTGGGTGTGTCAGGTGGCTAGGATGGTGGCGTCCGCGAGTTCCCTGAGAGTGCTGGGAGAGTCTGCTGGGCTAACAACCTCCTGGCTGGGTCAGCACACAGATGGCCCAACGAGCAGCCCAGGACCTGGGGGCAGTCCAGGGCCTGACTGTCTGAGACCCCTGCTATGTCCGCCTCGGGCTATGCCAGTTAGCTGGTTTGGTTTTGCCTGCTAGGTCTCTCTGGCTTCCCGTAGGCAAAATGGCAGTGGTGCGCAAACTGGCCCAGATAAACAACCTCCTGGCCGGGTCGGCACACAGATGGCCCACCGAGCAGCCCAGGGCCTGGGGGCAGTCCAGGGCCTGACCGTCTGAGACCCCTGCTTTGTCCGCCTTGGGCTATGCCTGTTAGCTGGTTTGGTTTTGTCTGCTAGTCTCTCTGGCTTCCCGTAGGCAAAATGGCAGTGGTGTGCGCCGGCCCGGGCAAACAAGCTCCTGGCTGGGTCGGCACACAGATGGCCCACCGAGCAGCCCAGGACCTGGGGGGCAGTCCAGGGCCTGACCGTCTGAGACCCCTGCTATGTCTGCCTCGGGCTATGCCTGTTAGCTGGTTTGGTTTTGCCTGCTAGGTCTCTCTGGCTTCCCGTAGGCAAAATGGCGGTGGTGCGCAAATGGCCCCGATAAACAACCTCCTGGCTGGGTCGGCACACAGATGGCCCACCGAGCAGTCCTGGGCCTGGGGGCAGTCCAGGGCCTGACCGTCTGAGACCCTTGCTATGTCCACCTTGGGCTATGCCTGTTAGCTGGTTTGGTTTTGCCTGCTAGGTCTCTCTGGCTTCCCGTAGGCAAAATGGCGGCGGTGTGCGCTGGCCTGGAGGGGGGGGGAACCTCCTGGCCGGGTTTGCACCTTGGTGGACCCCCGATCAGCCCAGGGCCTGGGTGCAGGCCAACACCCGTCGGGCTTAGACCCCCGCGATGTTGGTCTCGGGTTATATTTGCGTACCTCAGTCTGATTTCTCTGGCGACCGAGAACCAATATGGAGCCCTTGTAACTGACTGGCGGGAGGCAGAGTTCTGATGTGGCTTCTGTGTGGTGAAAGGCACCGTAAATCCGCCGCTGCTTTCAGCCTGGTTGGCCAGCGATGGCCAGTGGTAGTGGGCGCCGGGTCTGCCTGGACCCTGTCCACTTGGTTCTACTGCTGATGGCCCTTCCTCTGGATCAGCCGCTGCTGCTGCTGCTGCTGCTGCTGCCACCTAATTGTGATGATAATACTTTAAATTAGGCAAAGCACTCTAAATACAGTGGTAGAAGAGGAATTGAAACATTTCAAAACGCTAAGTCAAAAATGATTTAGTGAAGAGAGGGATTTGCTTAACTCACTCATCATTCAAGGCATTCAAAATCACATCATTCCAGGTATAAATTTGTGTTAATGTAGGTCTCTACTAAATTCCATGTGCGGGGCAGTGAGCAAAGGTTCAAATTCTTTGGTACATGCATTTTGCTTTACATTTGTATTAACTGAGAACAGATCTTTAGTGTAGCTTCAAATTAAAACAAGGCCAGAAATCTGAGAGCACTCCTCCATGTCATCGCATTACTCCCCAACTTCACAACTTTAAATAAGCTACATTGTTTCAAAACTATTAATCAGTAAAGTATTTGGAGTAACAAAGGAAGCAATAGCTTCAGTTCTGTATCACACAGAATTATTCTGAGAATTTCCAAGACAGCAGTTGAAAGCAGTTCTAAGATTTCTATCAATATAACTTTACAGTGTTTTGAATGTGCATGGCTGTCATAGACCCATAGTTTTGAATACTTGGTCAAGAAAGAATGGCATTATTTGAAAGGATTGGGAGGTGTGGTCTTGTTGGAGAAAGTGTGTTACTGGGAATGGACTTTGTGGTTTCAGACACCCAAGTGAGGCTTTGCTCTTTCTTCTTGCTGCATGTGGATATGGACATAGAACTCTCAGCTATTTCTCCAGTATCATGTCTGCCTGCCTGCTGCCATGCTCCACATCATGGTAATAATGGACTAAACCCTAAACTGAAAGCAAGCAACAATTAAATGCTTTCTTTTATAAAAGTTGCCTTGGTCCAGCTGATTCAGACAGATATAGACACCCACAGCCAAACAATGAATAGAGCTTGGGGATTCTTACATAGAAATACGGGGAACATTGTGGGTCTCGAAAGTGATAATAACTCAAGGAAGACCAATAAAGTCAACTAACCTGGACACTCTGGGGTCTGAACCACCAACAAAATAATACATACAGGCTGAACTTAGTATCCGTAAGCATATGTAGCAGATGTACATTTTGACCTTCATGTGTGTCCTGAACAACTGGAGTAGGGGTCATCCAAAAGCTATTGCCTTTACCTGGGATATATTCTACTAGCTGGGCTTCCTTGTCAGTGGGTGAGGAAGCACCTATCCTTGAAGAGATTTGAAATGCCATGATGGGGGTGATATCCAGGTGTTACACATCTGTCCAGAAAATAAGGGGTGGAAGATGGAAAAGGATTCTGGGAGGGAATGACCTGAAGGAGGTCAGTGAATGGGATATAAAGTGAACACATTAAAAAAAAAAAACCCTAAATTTAAAAAAAAAAAAAGTTGCTATGATCATGGTGTCTCTTCCCAGCAATAGAACACTGACAAAGGCAAACTGTAAATTACCATCATTCTAAAATCATCTTACAGGATCATATTTAAAGTTTTCTCTTTTTAATTATTATTTGATTCATGCTTGAATATCTGGTCTTAAGTTGGGCATTTGCAATATTTTCTTTCTTCATACTCCTGTATATTACTTCTGCAAACTTTTCTCTAACATATAAAATGCATTTACAACCCTTCCATAGGAAGACAGGTAATATAATAAAATATATTAAAATGTATATCAGAAATCAAGATGAAAGATATAAGTGATTTGTAGTACAACCTGTCATGGAACCACTGAACATTCAGAAATACATAAGATATGTGTAAGAATCAACATTAAAATTAGGCTTAGAGAAGTTTTAGAAGGCAATAGTGTCATTCAGCTCTAAATTTTATATTTTGCAAATGGATCAGAGAGGCAACTGTCATTTTGAGATCTTTAGTAGCAACATTTATTTTATTCTGTGAAATATTAAATAAAGAATATTACTACATTAGCTTTATAAGGTTAGAGCGGGGTGCATGAGATGTAATTGACATATTTTCTTTCATTTATGTCTATTTGTTTTTTCAGAGAATTCCAAGTTACACTCTATCCCATGTTGGAATATCAGTGATAATGGATATCATGTGGTCTCTGAGTTCAGTCCAAGTTTGCCAGAAATTATTCAATATTAGCTTAATGACATAAGATATAAATAAGGACAATATGATTAATTACAGAACACTTCAGGAGTCTTGCCTCATCATGTGGACATGAACATAGTAGTGTATGTAAAAAATGACAAAATTACTGTGAGCATCTCACATAAATGACTGTGTCTTCCTGGACGCTAATGCGACTTTTCGTCAGTGATTTAAAAAAGTCTTTTAATATGCACATACTTGGTTGAATAATAACAAATCTCACTGAATACAACTACTGGTGACTCACATCCTAGCACTGTGTTCTGAAGACAGGCTAAAATATAAATATATAAAATCCACATGCATTTTCCACATTTGCTAATAATTTTCTGACTATCAAAGTAAGTCCATTAACAATATTATATTGATAAATGTTACTGTTATCTTAGGCAAACATTTTTAAATTCCTACTATATAGTTTAAATCATAATAATTTTTCTCATAAACTCAATGTCCAGTGATCTTTCCCTTGCATGTTAAAAGAAGCACGTCATAGCTCTGTGCTTCTTTAAGTCAAACCTTTGTTTGACTTAAAACCAAAATGACAAGGAAGCTGACAATCAGGGTTCATTCTCTGCTCATAATATTTGCCACTTTCTTGTTTGAAAGGCAGTTTCAGTATGAGGAGAGAATACAGCCCTAAAATAAAACTTGTGCATCACAGCAACTAAGTATCAGGCACATTCCTGTCCTAGTCTCAGTCTGAGAGAGGGAGATGCAAAACAACATACTGAAGCTCTGACATAGAATGGAACACAAGTATCCCATTCCTTAAAAAATGCAAAAAGACAAGACACACCTATAATAATACATCATAAATCATCTGTGTATTAATGATTTTCCCTTGTCCCATTTAGCTTCCTTCTGTCTAATTGCTTCAAAGGTAAATTAAATTGTTTTCTTGCCCTTGATTTTCTCTTTACAGAGATATGTAGATGTTCACCATCCTTCATCATGAACTGTCAATTATAAGAACTCAATAATTGCCATGTTCACCTCACCAATTATTTCTCTGGTGTTTTTACGAATCATAAGTGCAATTCATTGAATCATTAAACAAAATGTACACATATTTCTCATTCATTATGCATCTTGGACTGGCAGGATGATTTTTCAAGAAATTCTTATTTATTCAAGTTTAGGTTCTAGGGCTCCTAATAATGTTCTAACCAGTAACATCTCATATGTACAACCTGGAGCCAATGCTTTGGCAAGATACTAAATTTCCTAAGATTGGATGAGATACTCACCTTCCAATGCATGGGTGCAATGCTAAAGGCAAAAGTAAGAAACTGGCAGGGGTACTAATGGGGTCAGTGACATGTTTATCAAGTGTTTTATTTGGTCCTTGGTACACAAGAGATAGTCAGTGAAAACTGGCTGTTATCGTTCAAAGGCAACATCAAATATTGACAACCCAAGTTTGATAATGACACTTTAAAACTTCAAATATTTTTAGCTTATGAAAAATGAAGGCTGCGTTTTATGTTGGAGTGCCTCTAGAGCACAGACACTCCTCAGAGCAGAATTAGAGGCTGTCCTTGACTTACTGCCTGCTAAATTACTTGCTTCATGTTATTGATTTTCCATGCACAGTACATGACCCTGGAAAAGAGTGTAAGTAACAATGGTTTAAAAATAAAATGCAAGATCACTTTTAAGAATTTTTACTTGGACTTTAATATTAAAATTGTGTAGATCATCTGGAAATCTATTACATATTTTCACATTGTTCCAACATAAAAGAGATTATTCACATCACATTGCTTGTCCATTTCTAAATCAATATAACAAAGCTCTGTTTCGTTCTCAAGCAAATGAATAGAGTGTTTACTATATTCCAAGCACTGTCCTAAGGGCTTTGCATATATTATCTTATTTCATTTTCACATATTTTTGAATTTTTCTGTTCTCACATTGTTAGCCTTGGATTGTATTATAAAATGTGATTATGCATGAGTATAGTCAAAATCATTTTACTTGATCCTGCATGGATGATCATTGACAACAAAGTCTCTAATGGTATGACTAAGATTTCCATTACTTTGGAAACCTTCTCTTGCCTCCTTTAGTAGATAATTGATGAATTAGTATTCATCAAATCCTCCAGATATTTTAACATAAGTACATTTCTTTTAGCTTTCTCTACAGTACTATGACAGTAAAGCTTTCTAACTGACATCTCATCATAGACCTCTCTGCCTTTAGTCTTCTCTCAATATGATTGCAACAATTATCTCCCTAAAGAATTGTATCCATTGTATAAAGCCTCTAGAAATACCCTAGTGAGAATTCTTTGTCTTCAACACAGACATCATCCTATATTTGGACACTCAGCCTGTCTCCTTACTCTGGAACTACTACCTCCAAGCTTTGTTACACATCATATACAAGCATACTCTGGTCTTTCAAACTGAATATTAAATTTCTTCTCAAACCCAATACCTCACAAAATACAGTAGTCCCTTCTCTTTGCTGAAATCATCTTTAAGTGACTTGTGACCTTTTTCTACTTTAATCCTGGTGTAAGATGTACTTCATCTATAATTAGATTAATTTTAAGTATGTAAAGTGAGAATGGATTTTAGACACAATGCAAAATTAAGTAAATAATACTTGCAAGAGGAGAAAGGAATTTACTATATTAAATGGAAAGGAATCTATAATCTTAACTAAAACAGTCCCCAGGAAAGTATTTTGGCATTCTGAAACCAGGAATGAGAATCACAGATGTCCTCCTTGAAGAAGGAAATTAGGTCATAGAAGACTTCTGAACATCTGCCTTCCTTAGGGAGCAGGATGACTAAGCAGGCGGATGTGGACTCCTGAAGGGAGCTAAAGGGCTCAGTCCAGCAGAGGAGGAAGATTGAGGACCTCATTCCTAAGGGAAGTTCTAGAAATCTCATCACAGAATCCTCTATGCCCCACAGTGGAGTTAGCCATCCTTCCTACATCCCAGAGTAATTTGTGGGGCATCTTGCCTGCATGTGCCTGTCTGCAGCTATCACATTTCTGTTCCTTAATATGCTGGGAACTCTCCTGTGTCTGACTTTACAGGATGGCCTGGAACCATCCTGGCCACAGCAGTATAGGAACCAGATGGCTCTTAAAGGAACAAATGAATGGGTCAAAAAGAATAAAATTACTTGCGTCTGAAATAATAGCAGAGAGAGCTCAATATGACCTTGTAAAGCAGACACGACCATTATTCTAAGAAAGAGTAGCATTTAATGAGCACTGGTGTTGACTGTATTGGCTTTCCATGTAGAAAAGGGAATAGGGTGAGAAAGGTGCATTGTAAAAAAGTCTATCCATAAATCAGGAAAAGCTTATCCAGGACACAAGGAATTACCAACATTTACCAGAATTCAGAAAGACAATTCTTAATAACTCACAGTCTTGGGGATAAGGTGAAAGGAGAAAAGGGGATAATTATGAATTGTCAGAAAATATTTTGAATTGAAGTGACTTGAGATTACACACCAAACAGAGAAGGAAAGAAGAGAGAATACCAAGAAGCCACATTTCATTAAAACACAGTGAATGTTCATTGGGGTAGATAACTCCCAGCAAAAACATATTAAGTGACATGCCCTTCAGAGTTGCTGAAAAACTGAGGGCTTATTCAAAATAATGCCCCTCCCCCAATGGTTTCTTCCATTAAGGTAGATGTTTAAATTTATTTTATGCTTAAATTATATACACAAACACTGCTTACCAAAGATGGGCAATCTCCCCTGGGGCAAATGTTTCAGTTTGGAGTGATACATAGGTACATACATACATACATTAATATATATATATATAGTAATGTTATACAGAATATTTTTCTAACTTTTTTTATTTTCTATATTCTTTGTTTACATTCCAAATGCTTTCCCCTTTTCTGGTTCCCCTCTCCCCATATGTCCCATAAGCCTTCTTCTATCCACCCATTCCCCAATCATCCCCCTCCCATTTCTCTGCCCTGGTACTCCCCTACAATGCTGGATCAAGCCTTTCCAGGTCCCTCTCCTTCCTTCTTCTTGGGAACCATTTGGGACATTAATCTCGAGCATTCAGAGCTTCTGGGCTAATTAATATCCAGTGATTGCATTCATGTGTATTCTTTTGTGTTTGGGTTACCTCACTTAGGATATTTTCCAGTTCCAACCATTTGCCTAAGAATTTCATGAATTCATTGTTTTTAATTGCTGAATAGCATTGCATTTTCTGTATCCATTCCTCCATTGAGGAACATCTGGATTCTTTCCAGCTTCTGGCTATTATAAATAAGGGTGCTATGAACATTTTGAATGTTAACTTAGTTAAATAACTCCTACATGCAAACCTGTGTTGCCAGTCCTTGTGTGTTGAGGGACAGACTTTTCCAACAGAGGTTTAACACACAATTCTACTCACCCCAGAAAAGAAACCTACAAAAGTCCCAAGAAGCAATTGTACCAACATTCAATGGCTCAAGCTTGTTGAGTCAATGAAGGGTTTAGGTGATAAGTTACTAACACTATTTGGGTGGGTGGTTATTTACAAGAAAGGGAGATAATTCAAAGCAGCTGCATCACCAGAAAGTCTGCCCTAACAAGGGGTATGACTCTTGAAAGCCTTCAACCCTGGATTTCTCTACACAGCTTGCAGGAAGCTCCATGGTTAAAAGTCTGTTTTTCTTGGTGCTTTGGCTGCTCAGCATCAGTTTTCTTCTTTTTCTGTGCTACTAGTGGTACCCTCAAGAATTTTTCAATCTTCTATTTTTTTTTCCAAATATCTGACATTTTCTTTACATGCTGCTTGCCTTCTGAGGCTGGTGAGCTTTCCCCCATTTCTAGGGCAAACATTTCAAGTAGTAGAGAATGTTGCAACTTGCAGAAGAAGCCATGCAACACTCCATTGCCAGCTGGGGCTTTTATATTCTTTCCTTCCTAACCCATGCTTCTTCAAAGTATCCTGAGTACAGGGTAAATACAGATGTCCATTTCTAGCTTAGGATTAGGCAACTGAGTTACAGTCAGATTTAGATGTTCTAAAGAGTTTCATCAGTTCTTTTGAGGTGACACTGGTAGCAGTGACTTATATGTACAAGAAAATATCAGAAATGCAATTAAGTAGGCATATTATATTGAAAAATAGTAAGTAAATAGTGTTGGTTCAGTGGATCCTATTACCTCTCCAGCCACAGATTATTTATCTAAATTCCTAACAAGACGGGTAAACTCTACCCTGGAGTGGGCTTTGTGTTGAATAAGATAGTTGTCTATCTAGACCACTCAAATACTCCTAGTTTGCACATCTTGCCTGGCACTTCCATGAGGAAGTAGGCATGATTCAGAGCTGAGATGGACTGTTGGTCTTAATTCTCTCCAGCACAATCAGTCACAAACCACTGCCATTATAGGAACAAGTTCCTAGATAAGACTCTTCATGTGAAGGCTCGGCCTTATTTCTACAAGACCTGCAACCAACCTCTAAATCATCTTCCGCAGGAGGATCTGTAAAGAGACCAACTACAATATCAATAGCCTTTGTGTTTGGGGATACCCTGGGGCCTAAAAGACCAACAATCCATAGGGAAGTAGCTAGCTTCTTGTTCTGGAAGCTTCAATCAGTAACCTAATGACTTTGAAGAACATCTATTTCTCCCTCAGTTTGCTTTTCATGACCAGAATCTTTTTCTGCTTACTCCTTCAGGCACACTTACATGTCTCTCCAATGGCTTTCTAAATCTCTCAACATAGAACACTATGTTTCATGGTAATTAACCAGTTGCTCCATCAGTTGAATGAATCTCCCACCTGTACCATTTTGAATGAAGAAGTTATTTTGGGAAGTTTGTATACACACAAGATTTGGGGGGCACCAGTTACATAATGAGCATTAGTTGACTTAATAATATAACACAGCTTAGTCTTATTGTACCATGACAGAAAATATCAGAGGAGCAGCAAGGTCATAAGAATGCTTTTGAAGTAGACTAAAAAGTAAATTTTATAAATCAGATTGAATTTAGACATAACAAAGATAGTATGATTGAGGAAGAGGCAGGGGCAGGATCAGGACAGTGACATCCAAGGACGCTGCAGACCTTTGGAGGAAACAGCAGAAAAATTGAATGTTTGCTATGAAATATTGACCATTATTTAAACACTATATCTAAAATAAAATGGGAAAAAAACCAAATACAAAAATACTTAGCCAATATAAAAGCAACCAGTCTGCAACTGTAAAGTCAAAAACATTTTTCAAGGTTGCAGAATGGCACCTTTTATTCTGAAGAACAAAGAAGCATAGATGCCCTCTGTAGCTGCTCTACTTTTCCATTTTCCTCAATGATAAGATTACAGAAGAAAGATGTACAGGCTACTCTTTGCTGTGATAACATCAGTATAATTCAGAGGTTTTTAAAATTAATTTCTTAAACTGGTAAATATTTCTCCTTGAATTATTTGCATGCAACAATCAATACATTAACCTCCTTCAATGCTTTATTTTGAGTATTCCTTCATAGAGGAATAGGTTAAAACATGATTTTCTCACCTTAGAGGAAAAACCTTTTCAGCTATTTAACAATATTTCATAATATATCTTAGCAAATATGGTGCATTTATTTATTTATTTATTTTTAGTTTTGCTTTCTGTAGCAATGTGATTTTTATTTTTCCTTGATTATGTAAGTTTCTTTTCTATAAGCCTACTCATTGAGTGATACTTTTAATACCTTCGGCTTCTACCTGTAGCACATCCATCTAAAAGTACCATCAACAAGGAATATTACCCTGGTCTTCATCAATTAAACCTTTTCAGATCTGATCCCAAATTGTTGTGAGGGCAAGTAGGGCAAAGAGGCCTTTGGGAGCACAAAACAGACATTGCTCCTCAAATTTTCAATCCTGTACAAAGCTGTAGTATCATCACAGGAGAATTGGGAAGAAGTTCTGGTATGCGTCCCCATGGCGGCTAAGAAAATGTATACAGTATACACTCGTGTGACTTCAATTAAGGCGGAGCTGTATTTGTCTCTAAGCTGAAATGTCTGACTTCTAGGGCTGTGAAGTCAGTCAGAGCAAATAGGTGCCCCGCCCTAGACTTTTTAAGCATTCTGTCTCTTTCCCATTTGATTTTAAATGAGTATAGAATACAGAATCAGCAATGAGGGCATTTTCATTCATTTCTTCATTCATACTACTGGGATACATATATATACACATATATTTGGAAAAAGATTTATTCAGTTAATGGTTCCAGTCAATTATTTCTTTCTTTTACTTTTTCTTTTCTCTTTCTTTTCTTTTACTTCTCCTTTTTTAAGATTTATATCTTATTGCATATTTTCTTTATCACATTTGCAATGTTATTCCCTCTCTAGGTTTTCCAATAGAAATCCCCTATCCCATATCTCCTCCACCTGTCCTTTCCCCTACTCTAAGGCATTGAGTCTTAACAGGACCACGGGCCTCTTCTCCCACTGAAACCTGACAAGGCCATCCTCTGCTACATATGTACCTGTAGTCATGGGTCCCTCCATGTGTACTCTTTGGTTGGTGGTTTAGTCCCTGGGAGGTCTGCGGAATCTAGTTGGCTGATACTATTGTTCTTCCTATGGGGTTACAAACTTCTTCAAGCTCCTTCAGCCTTTTCTCTAACTCCTCCATTGGGAACCCTGTGCTCCGTCCAATGTTTGCCTTCAAGCATCTGCCTCTGTATTTGTCAGGCTCTGACAGAGTCTCTTAGGAGACCTCAAGCCAATAATATAATTTTTAGGCCCTGATAATGACATCAAACAAATATTTAAAGAAAAAATTTAAAACAAGGTTTGTTTCTTAAGATTGTGTTGTTTTCAAAATGTTATTGTGAATGTGATTTAATATTCCTAAGTCTTTCTTTATATTGAATGAAATGCCTTGGGCGTGAAGACTTCTAGAAATTTTGATACATTCTTCCTGCTGTTATATAAAATCAACCCGACCACCACTGTCTTTTAAAAAATGCTGTGCAAAGAGATGAAAGTGATTTGAGTAACATTCGTATTATGCCAAGTACATGACTGGAGTTCAGATGTGCAATTGTTTCTGTTTGTTACATACCTTTGTCTTTCTTTTGGGATTGAAGATTTTGAGATGCTTCAGGTTATACACTAATGAAAGATTTATCCAGAGCAAGAACTAGAAAGTGAGTCTCTGAATTGATAATTATCACAAACTCAAAAGCTGATTGTGAGAGGGTTTTATGCCTCAAATGGGTATGATATTCTGAAAATCACTTAAGGAAAATTATATAATAGATAAATAAGGAATAAGGAGCCATCGTATCCTTACAGTATTTCTACAATATAAACATCACAATCATCAGAATGATTAGAAAACCAAGTAGAGAATGTATTGTTTCCTGGAATCTTCCAGCAGTCATCTTTTAATCGTTTTCATGGTCCCTATTAAAATTTTCATGGCCAATGCTGACTGTGTATGGTCTTTTTGCTTAGATAACACATAAACCAAAAATGACCATATCTTTTCACCTTCTTGGCTTAAGTATCATATTTATTTAAAACATTTCATTTAGCATTAGAAAGTGTGCTATGGATTGGCAGACTCATATGGTATGGGATATGAAGCAAGATTTTATATATATATTTACTCTACTCTTTTCAAATTGATAACATTTTAATAATATATGTATTTTGAATAATAATTTTAATAATATATGTATTTTGAATAATGCAAGCTATACAGAAAAAGAAGCAATAAACATTTCATTTTAAGACTCAGAACTTCATGCTGATTCAAAAATATAAGGCATTACATGACACTGAATATGTGTCAAAAATACAATCTGAAGGTTAATCTTCAACCAATGAGAAAAACTGGTACTCTTCATGGTTTCCAGGCCCTGCCCATCCAGAAAAATAGTTAAATAGTAAGCACAGAAATGTATCCCTACAACTCCATGAAGTGGTCAGCTTGGAAATACACACCTGGGCACCTTACCCTTCCTTAGGACCTATTTTCATCTCTCATCTTTTCTCCACCTGTCAGTCTGAAAATCAGGCTCTGTCCTCGGGGATCTTCAGGACCAAAGAGTTATAACTCACCAAGGGTCAGAGATAATACCTGAACATGTGTTACTGATTAGTCTCACAAAAGTAAGAATCCATTTCTGGATCTTGAATAGGATTCAAACTTTGTCATCCATGGCAACAAGGTTAATACAGCTTCTCCTGTTCCCCATGTCATCTGGTTCAATTTGATGTGTTGCAGGTAGAAGAGAATATTTGGGGGGTATGTTATGATTATATATTTTCAAACATGGGGAGGATGACTATGTGAGCTCTTCATAGCATTTGTTCGTGTTAGTGATGATAGAAAGATTCAAACTGAACAAGTAAGGGCTGGAGAGATGGCTCAGTGGTTATGACAACTGACTGATCTTTCAGGGACCTGGGTTCAATATCTGGCAACCATATGGCATCTCATCTCTTTGCAACTCCAGTCATAGGGGATCTGAGGCAATCTTTTGGCTCCCACAGGAAACAGGCATGCATGGTGGATGTATACATTCACACCAGCAAACCCCAATATCTATAAAATAATTTTAAAATACTAAAAAATAAAAAAAAATTTCAAGCTTAGAAAAGTCAATTGTCAATTTGAAACACTCCATGTATGCCACAGTGTCACTACATATACTCAATTTGGGTTAGAAAAGAATAATTATTTTTTATCATTAAGGAACATTGTGTGTACAGAGTTCAGAATCTTGAACTATGTATGCCACAATGGAGAGTAATAATCATGCTTGCTTGCCAGAGAGGAGTAATGCTACCCATAAACAGGTCATACAAAGACTTAAGGGGAAACGTGCTATCACTAAAATAGCCTGTATTCTGTTCCAGGAGCTGCCCAAACAACCTTCATGTATGAGAATGATTCCAAAAGAAAAATCTTCTGTGTTTTTATTAGGATAGATTATTCTAATTATCTGTTAGAAAGGCAAAAATGATTATTATATATAAAGAAGGGGATATGATACAATTATGTCACTAGGTTTGGAAGGTCTGAAGCAAGAAAGTAGACTACAAGGCTTGATAGTTTACTTTTTCTAGCCTGGGAAACAACTCTGAGGTGGAGATCTATGGCTAGAGTCTTGTGGAAGGGAATGTTCATGGAAATAAACTTGTCAGAGGAGGAGAGGAATGAGAAAATGAAGGCTCTGAAATTTGGCAGGCATGCCTTTCAATCCC
Organism: Apodemus sylvaticus; assembly: GCF_947179515.1. Classification (NCBI taxonomy): domain Eukaryota; kingdom Metazoa; phylum Chordata; class Mammalia; order Rodentia; family Muridae; genus Apodemus; species Apodemus sylvaticus. Next base: position 90,810,938 of record NC_067474.1, on the reverse strand, counting down.
AAGAATTACAGAGTTGAATGATTTTTCAATATAGGCAGAAGTTGAAATAATCCTAAAGGCCTGTGAACTGTTTTTTTAAAATATTTTTAAAATATTGTATGGGTATGTGTGTTTTGCTGGTATGAATGCTTACATACATCATACATCCCTGGTGCCTATGACCAACTCTTCAATATGAACTAAGCTCTAGAGGAGGAGAATTCATTTATGGTAATACTTTATGGCCAAAAGAAGCTCTCAGAAACACACTTTAGCGTAAGTAACAAGCTCAACTCTCAATACCAGGACTAGCATACATCAGCCTTAAGTGGCAATCTAAACAGCACATATCATTTGACACTAAAATGTTGAAGTTGAGACACCCACTCCTATCCTTAAAAATGCAATATTCCTTCTACAACTGCAGTCAGTCGTCATAACATGTGAGAGAAATTCATTGACACTAGAACACAGCTGCCTACAGAAAACAAGTTGGACATCTTAGTATTTCCTTGCCAAAAAGAAAAGAAAAAATCCTCTAGGAATTTGTGGTGTTATAATAGAGTGTGACTCTAAGTTCAAGAATGTTTTGTTAAAGTATTCTACCAAGATATTCTTTCCAGATGAATCTTTATCCTAAAGTACCAAGCAAATCACTGGGAAAAGATAGTGGTAAATGAGAGGCATTTAAAGGAAGTTTAATAACTAGTGTCTTACTAGAGGGCAGTTGGTAGTAGAAAACACTGTCCAGATTTTGTGCTATCTAGGATAAAAACCAGTAGTGGAGTTATGGAACGAAGAATGATAGGTCAAAACATACACCTAGAAGAATTCAAAATTGAATATTCTTCTGGATGGTATGGAAAGTTTTTAAGTTGATATGACTTTCATAGGAAGCTGACATGATAGAAAATAGAAATGATTCTAGTGTCCTAGAAGATAAACAGAAAAGTGTATAACTAAACATTAGGTCAAGATTTAAGCAAATAAGAGTTTGCTAACTGATTAACTGGCATTACTGGACAACAGTCAAAGTTACTGCTGTGCTGACTTAAACAAATGAGAATCCAGGGCTCTGTAAGAATAATCTCTGTGAAATAAATATTAGTGGATAGTCACCTGGAAATGGATTTTCTAGAAAAAAAATCCCAGATCATATTGGCTGTAGTCTAGTCTATGGAACATCATAATGAATATTAATTAATACAGGGGCCCCAGCCTGACTTCATTGGAATCATTGCTAGGCAGGTAATTTTGAACCACACAGAAAGCTATCTGACCGTAAGTTGGCCTGAGGTCCAGTAAACATTTACTCCATGGTTTCTGCTGTTCTTCTTGAATGCAAAATGAGTTCCTTGTTTGGAAGAATTGCTGTGTGTAAAATTGGAAGCTAACCTGTTTGGGTTCTGGTTTTGACTTTGTGTGATTATGAGCTGGCAATGTAAGCCAAATTTATTTCTTCATCCACTAAATTTCTTTCTGTCATGGTGTTTGTCAAAGCAACATAAAGGAAACTAAACTGTATATGAAGATTCCTGGTATATTAGTAAAATTGACTAGTATATTATTTTCCTCGAAAACAAAATCTAATGTACTACTTCATATTGTCCATATACTCTCCAAATGAGGTAAGCAGCTTCCCCTTGCTTTCTTTCATAGGGAACCTAATCCCATTATTGTGGGAAGAGACTTCATGAAAAAATTCAACCTCTCCCAGGATTCAATGTTTAATACCATCATGATGGGTGTTTAAGTTTCAATATATGAATTTTATGGGGACCCACAAATTCAAAGCATTACACATGTGAAGGTACATTTCTTTTATAATCTAATCACCAATAGTTGTGTCTTATGCATATTTCCATTCAACACTCACCCACATCCAAAGAAAACACAGCCCAGAACTTGAAGAGGCCACTATACAGCAAGTATGTGAATGGGTTATTTATCTACCTTAAGAATTCAGTCAACACATTTTTTATTCCTGGAGCTGTACTAACAGTTTCGAGGACAAGCCAGTACTGGCTTTTTTCTCCCTTATAGATGCTTCTGTTCTCATTTGCTGTACTGTCCAGATTACAGTCCCTCCAAAGGCACTCGCTGACTACTATTTTGTTTGGCTTCTCATTTTCCCCCTTCTATCTGAGCTATTTGTCTGCACATGTTCATCCATGTGTATGATCAGCACAGCCACACCCTCAGGTGTGATGCTATGCACCCCTGACACCTCACTGGGCTATTTGCATGTCAACAATATGCCTACTCTGTACCTTTGGCTATTTTTCTTCTCAACACTTCTTCCTTACCACTCAACTCAATGTCAAGCTTCCTTTATACCTATTATTTTTAGAATTTAATAGAATTCTCTTGTGTCCAAAATGTTTTAATGAAAATGCCCTTTCATATTCAGTATAAAACCAATCTCATCTATCAGTTCACTCTAGCTTGAAGATCAAAGGGCTCTTCTGAAGAAAAATCAGAGTGAATTCAACAACCATAGCCTCTTCAAATATATGCTGACATACAAATGTGGTTAGAATCTAGCGAACATGTCTACTTTACATGATCTTCAAAAGTGAGTTTATGTCCTGCTATGCATTTATATTTTACATGTTTTTGCTTATTATGTCTCTTCTCTCTTTTCTTGATATTATTTTATAAATCATTTAAGATAAATCTCTGTTTAACTTTCTTTATATATTGATGACTTCACTCTGTTTTTGCCAATCAGTTACTTTACTTTCATCTTTAAATTCATACATACGTACAGTCACAGAATTTAAAATTTTAAATATATCTTGAACACTATATTTGAAATCTGGTTCAAATTTGCATTTTGCATATATCTATCAATATAATTTTTCCTAACTTTTCATGGAAGTTTCACAAGGAAATGGAAATTCGTATTATGAATGAGCACCATGTCTGGCATATAATTCTATGCCAAATAAGAGACCCAGATGGGCCCATATCATCAACAAGCACCATGTCTGGCATATAATCTCATGCCAAATTGGAGACCCAGATGGACAGGAAAGAGGGCATGTTTTGGCAATAAGGTGAAACATATCGCTCTCCAACTAGAAAAAGCCTCAAATACACTTAAATTTCACTTGAATTCCAGCCTCAACTTATTCTAAGGAAAACAAGCGAAAAAAGTTGCCTTTCAATAGTGGTCTTAATTACAGCTATTTGACAACCTATGCCTACCAAAGTTTTTATACTTGTTATTGACTGTAGGTATTAAATGCCAAAAATGAAAACTTTTGTCTCCTGGTAGACATGCATTCTTTATTAATACATAGAAATATAAAACCAATGCACAAAATATTTTTTCTTTCTTCTTTTGTTTTTTTCTATATTCGTTTACATTCTGAATGCTTTCCTCTTTCCTGGTTCCCCTCTCCCCATCGGTCTCACAAGCCCTCTTTCCTTCACCTATTTCCTAATCACCCCTCCCCATTTCTCTGTCCTGGTACTCCCCTACAAATGGTGGATCAACTCTTTTCAGAGCCAGGACCCTCTCTTTCCCTCTTCTTGGGTATCATTTGATATGCTAACTGTGTCTTGAGAATTCAGAGCTTCTGGGCTAATTAATATCCACTTAACAGTGATTGCATTCCATGTGTATTCTTTTGTGATTGTGTTACCTCACATAAGATGATGTTTTCCAGTTCCAAACATTTGCCTAAGAATTTCATGAATTCATTGTTTTTAATTGCTGAGTAGTATTCCATTGTGTAAATATACCACATTTACTGTATCCATTCCTCCACTGACAGACATCTGAGTTCTTTACAGCTTCTGGCTATTATAAATAAGACTGCTAAAAACATAGTAGAGGTTGTGTCCTTACTACATGCCTGGGAATCCTCTGGGAATATGCCCAGGAGAGGTATAGCAGGGTCCTCCAGGAGTGTCATGCCCATATTTCTGAGAAACCGCCAGACTGATTTCCAAAGTGGTTGTACCATCTTACAATCCCACAAGAGGTGTAGGAGTGTTCCTCTTTCTCCACATTCTTGCCAACACCTGCTGTCTCCTGAGTTTTTAACCTTAGCCATTCTGACTGGTGTGAGGTGAAATCTCAAGGTTGTTTTGATTTGCATTTCCCTAATGATTAATGATGTTGAACATTTCTTAAGATGCTTATCAGCCATCTGAAGTTCTTCATTTGAAAATTCTTTGTTTAGCTCTGTACCCCACTTTTTAATAGGATTATTTGGTTCTCTGGGGTCTACCTTCTTGAGTTCATTATATATATTAGATATTAGCCCTCTGTCAGATTTAGGGTTGGTGAAGATCCTTTCCCAATATGTTGGTTGACATTTTGTAGGAACATTACCCAACTTTTCTACGAAGCCACAATTACGCTGATAACAAAACCACACAGAGATCCAACAAAAAAAAGAGAACTTCAGGCCAATTTCCCTTATGAATATCGATGCAAAAATTCTTGCCCACCGAGATGTGGTGGCGATGGCGGCGGCGGCAGTACAGCAGTGGCTGGTCCAGCTGAAGGGCCATCAGCAGTGGAACCAAGGCGACACAGGGCCCAGTTAGGCCCTGTGCCCACGACCATTGACCCTCACTGACTAGACGGGCGGCAAGCAGCTGCGGTTTTGCACCGCCTTTCGCTGCACGGAAGCCACTTCAGAACTCGGCCTCCCACCAGTCAGGAGAGGCTCACTTCCATCTTGGCTTCGGTCCCCAGAGACATCGGACAGACTGAGGTACACAAACATAATCCGAGGCCAACAGCGCGGGGGTCTGAGCCCGACGGGCGTTGGCCTGCACCCAGGCCCTTGGCTGTTCAGGGGGCCATCGGGGCGCCAACCCAGCCAGGAGGTTTTTGCCCAGGCCTGTGCGCGCTGCCGTTTTGCCTGCAGGACGACAGAAAGCCCTGGCGGGCAGAGCCGTAATAGGCATAGCCTGAGGTTAACAAAGCGGGGGTCTAGGCCCCAAAAGGCACAGGAGTGACCCCAAGAACTGGGCAGCTTGGTGGGCCATCTGTGAGTCAACCTGCCCAGGAGGTTGCTAGTACAGCAGACTCTCTCGGAGCTTTCAGGGAGCACGGGTGCACATGCCCGTCATCCTGGTCACCTGGCGGACCCAATTAACAGTCATAGCCCTAGGGGAACGTTGCTCGGACCTTGGCCTCCCAGGCTTTTGCCTGGACTCAGGGCCTGGGCGGCCAGGCTAACCTTGTGTGCTCCAGCTCGGTTGGGGGATCGGCTGCCCAGCGGAGTGAGCAGGACACAGGGGAGGACCCGGCAGCTTACACCATCGGCACTCCCTGGGAGTGCACATAGGCTCCATCTGGTCCACAGACACAATCTGGGGCAAGGCCTCAGGCAGGAGCCCTCAGATCAACTCTCTCCGCTTCCGGATCCAGATCAGCCTAGGCAGCCACACCACATCTCCAGGTCCTGCAAGAGGCTAGCAGGGTTTCCGGGCAGCCAGCTGGGAGAAGTAGGTGTGCTCCAGTGAATCCAGCGGGCCCCAACGGGAGCCTTTAGGTGCCTGCTTCTGGATCTGAACAGCCTGGGCAGCAGCACCCTGTCTATAGGCAGTGCAGGGGGTAAGCTGTGCACCAGAGGCCGATGGAGAAGGAGCAGCTTGCACTGGTGAGTCCAGCACTGACAAGACCAAGTAACACCAGTGAGAACTAGATGGCAAAAGGCAAACGCAGGAACATCACTAACAGAAATCCAGGCAATATGGCCACATCTGAACCCAATTCTCCTCTACCAGCATGTCCTGGATACCCCATCATACCAGTAAAACAAGATTTGGATTTAAAATCACTGGTCATGATGCTGGTACAGGAAGACATGAAGGACAGACTTAAAGAAATTCAGGAGAAAATGGATCAAAAGTTAGAAGCCCTTGCAAGGGAAACACAAAAACCATTGAAAGAAATCCAGGAGAATGCAAAAGCCAACAATGAGGAAACGCAAAAAACACTTAAAGAAATACAGGAGAACTTTGGTCAACAGGCTGAGGTCATGAAAGAGGAAACACAAAAATCTCTTAAAGAATTACAGGAAAGCACAAACAAGCAAGTAAAGGAGCTAAGCAAAACGATCCAGGATCTAAAATCAGAAGTAGAAACAACTAAGAAAACTCAAAGGGAGACAACTTTGGAGATAGAAAGCCTTGGGAAGAAATCAGGGGACAGAGATGCAAATATCAACAACAGAATACAAGAGATAGAAGAAAGAATCTCAGATGCTGAAGATTCCATAGAAACCATGGACTCAACAGTTAAAGAAAATGCAAAATGCAAAAGCTTGTAACCCAAAATATCCAGGAAATCCAGGACACAATGAGAAGACCAAACCTAAGGATTATAGGCATAGATGAGAGTGAAGATTTACAACTTAAAGGGCCAGCAAATATCTTCAATAAAATTATGGAAGAAAACTTCGCTAACCTAAAGAGAGAGATGCCCATGAATATACAAGAAGCCTACAGAACTCCAAACAGACTGGACCAGAACAGAAATACTTCCCGTCACATAATAATCAAAACACCAAATGTTCTAAACAAAGAAAGAATATTAAAGGCAGTAAGAGAAAAAGGCCAAGTAACATATAAAAGAAGACCTATCAGAATCACAGCAGACTTTTCACCTGAGACTATGAAGGCTAGAAGGTCCTGGGCAGATCTCATGCAGACTCTAAGAGAACACAATGCCAGCCAAAACTACTATATCCAGTAAAACTCTCAATCACCATAGATGGAGAAACTAAGATATTCCATGACAAAACCAAGTTTACCCAATATCTATTCACAAACCCAGCCCTAAAAAGGATAATAGGAGGACAACACCAATACAAGGAGGGAAACTTCACCCTGGAAAAAGCAAGAGAGTAACCTTTCATCAAACCCAAAAGAAGTTAAGCAATCAAATTTAAAAAATAACGTCAAAAATGATAGGAAGTAACAATCACTATTCCTTAATATCTCTTAACATCAATGGACTTAATGCCCCAATAAAAAGACACAGACTAATTGACTGGATACGTAAACAGGACCCTACATTTTGCTGCTTACAGGAAACACACCTCAGGGTCAAAGACAAACACTACCTTAGAGTAAAAGGCTGGAAGACAATTTTACAAGCAAATGGTCTCAGGAAACAAGCTGGAGTAGCCATTTTAATATCAGATAAAATTGACTTTCAACCCAAAGTCATTAAAAGAGACTCTGAGGGACACTTCTTGCTGGTCAAAGGAAAAATACAACAAGAAGAACTCTCAATCCTGAACATCTATGCTCCAAATGCAAGGGCACCCTCTTTCGTAAAAGAAACTTTATTAAAACTAAAAGCACACATTGCACCTAACACAATAATTGTGGGTGACTTCAACACTGCACTTTCCTCAATGGACCAATCAGGAAAACAGAAACTAAACAGGGACACAATGAAACTAATTGAAGCTTTGGACCAATTAGATTTAACAGATATATATAGAAAATTCTATCCTAAAACAAAAGAATATACCTTTTTCTCAGCACCTCATGGTACTTTCTCCAAAATCGACCATATAATTGGTCACAAGACAGACCTCAACAAATATAAGAAGATCGAACTAATCCCATGCCTCCTATCTGATCACTATGGAGTAAAAGTGGTCTTCATTAGCAACAGAAACAACAGAAAACCCACATACACATGGAAACTGAACAATATTCTACTCAATAATACCTTGGTCAAGGAAGAAATAAAGAAAGAAATTAAAGACTTTTTAGAACACAATGAAAATGAAAACACAACATACCCAAATCTATGGGACACAATGAAAGCAGTGCTAAGAGGAAAACTCATAGCCCTGAGTGCCTCCAAAAAGAAAATGGAGAGAGCTTATACTACCAGCTTAATGACACACCTGAAAGCCCTGGAACAAAAAGATGCTATTTCACCCAGGAGGAGTAGAAGGCAGGAAATCATCAAACTCAGGGCCGAAATCAATCAAGTAGAAACAAAGAGAACGATACAAAGAATCAACAAAACCAGGAGCTGGTTCTTTGAGAAAATCAACAAGATAGATAAACCCTTAGCCAAACTGACCAAAGGGCACAGAGAAAGTATCCAAATTAACAAACTTAGAAATGAAAATGGAGATATAACAACGGAAACTGAGGAAATCCAAAAAATCATCAGATCCTACTACAAGAGCCTGTACTCAACACAACTGGAGAATCTGGAGGAAATGGACAATTTCCTTGACAGATACCAAATACCAAAATTAAAACAGGACCAACTAGACCTTCTAAACAGTCCCATAATGCCTAAAGAAATAGTAGGAGTCATAGAAAGTCTTCCAACCAAAAAAGCACAGGACCAGATGGTTTCAGTGCAGAATTCTATCAGACCTTCAAAGAAGAGTTAACACCAATACTCTTCAAACTATTCCACAAAATAGAAAGAGAAGGAACACTACCCAATTCCTTCTATGAAGCCACAATTACGCTGATACCAAAGCCACACAAAGATCCAACAAAGAAAGAACTTCAGACCAATTTCCCTTATGAATATCAATGCAAAAATACTCAATAAAATTCTTGCCAACCGAATCCAAGAACATATCAAAACGATCATCCACAATGACCAAGTAGTCTTTATCCCGGGAATGCAGGGTTGGTTCAATATACAGAAATCCATCTATACAATCCACTACATAAACAAAGAACAAAACCACATGTTCATTTCATTGGATGCTGAAAAAGCATTTGACAAAATTCAGCATCCTTTCATGCTTAAAGTCTTGGAGAGAACAGGAATTCAAGGCCCATACCTAAACATAGTAAAAGCAATATACAGCAAACCGGTAGCCAGCATCAAACTAAATGGAGAGAAACCTGAAGCAATCCCACTGAAATCAGGGACCAGACAAGGCTGCCCCCTTTCTCTTTATCTTTTCAATATTGTACTTGAGATACTAGCTCGGGCAATTCGACAAAATAAGGAGGTCAAGGGGATACAAATTGGAAAGGAAGAAGTCAAACTATCATTATTTTCAGACAACATGATAGTCTACCCAAGTGACCCAAAAAACTCCACTAGAGAGCTCCTACAGCTGATAAACAACTTCAGCAAAGTGGCAGGTTATAAAATCAACTCAAGCAAATCAGTGGCCTTCCTATACTCAAAGGATAAGCAGGCTGAGAAAGAAATTAGGGAAATGACACCCTTCACAATAGCCACAAACAGTATAAAGTATCTTGGGGTGACTCTTACCAAACATGTGAAAGAACTGTATGACAAGAACTTCAAGACTCTGAAGAAGGAAATGGAAGAAGTCCTCAAAAAAATGGGAAAACCTCCCAGGCTCATGGATCAGTAGAATCAATATAGTTAAAATGGCCATTTTGCCAAAAGCAATATACAGATTCAATGCAATACCCATCAAAATCCCAACTCAATTCTATACAGAGTTAGAAAGAGCAATTATCAAATTCATCTGGAACAACAAAAACCCAGAGTAGCTAAAACTGTTCTCAGGAACAAAATAAAGTCTGGGGGAATCAGTATCCCTGACCTCAAGCAATACTACAGAGCAATAGTGTTAAAAACTGTATGGTATTGGTACAGTGACAGGCAGGAGAATCAATGGAACAGGATTGAAGATCCAGAAATGAACCCACACACCTATGGCCACTTGATCTTTGACAAAGAGGCTGAAAACATCCAATGGAAAAAAGATAGCCTTTTCAACAAATGGTGCTGGTTCAACTGGAGGTCAGCATGCAGAAGAATGGGAATTGATCAATCCTTGTCTCCTTGTACTAAGCTCAAATCCAAATGGATCAAGGACCTCCACATAAAGCCAGACACTCTGACGCTAATAGAAAAGAAACTGGGGAAGACCCTTGAAGGCATCGGTACAGGGAGAAAGTTTCTGAACAGAACACCAGTAGCGTATGCTCTAAGAGCAGGTATTGACAAATGGGACCTCATAAAATTACAAAGTTTCTGTAAGGCAAAGGACACCATCAAGAGGACAAATCGGCAACCAACAAATTGGGAAAAGATCTTCACCAATCCTACATCAGATAGAGGGCTAATATCCAATATATATAAAGAACTCATGAAGTTAGACTCCAGAAAACCGAACAACCCTATTAAAAAATGGGGTACAGAGTTAAACAAAGAATTCTCACCTGAAGAACTTCGGATGGCAGAGAAGCATCTTAAAAAATGCTCAACTTCATTAGTCATTAGGGAAATGCAAATCAAAACAACCCTAAGTTTTCATCTTACATCAGTCAGAATGGCTAAGATTAAAAATTCAGGAGACAGCAGGTGTTGGAGAGGGTGTGGAGAAAGAGGAACACTCCTCCACTGCTGGTGGGGTTGTAAATTGGTACAACCACTCTGGAAATCAGTCTGGCGGTTCCTCCAAAAACTGGGCACCTCACTTCCAGAAGATCCTGCTATACCACTGCTGGGCATATACCCAGAGGATTCCCCACCATGTAATAAGGATACATGCTCTACTATGTTCATAGCAGCCCTATTTATAATTGCCAGATGCTGGAAAGAACCCAGGTATCCCTCGACAGAAGAGTGGATGAAAAAAATATGGTATATCTACACAATGGAGTACTATTCAGCCATTAGAAACAATGAATTCATGAAATTCTTAGGCAAATGGATGGAGCTAGAGAACATCATACTAAGTGAGGTAACCCAGACTCAAGAGGTGATTCATGGTATGCACTCACTAATAAGTGGTTATTAACCTAGAAAACTGGAATACCCAAAACATAATCCACACATCAAATGAGGTACAAGAAGAAAGGAGGAGTGGCCCCTTGTTCTGGAAAGACTCAGTGAAACAGTATTTGGCAAAACCAGAACGGGGACGTGGGAAGGGATGGGTGGGAGGACAGGGGAAGAGAAGGGGGCTTACGGGACTTTCAGGGAGTGGGGGGCTAGAAAAGGGGAAATCATTTGAAATGTAAATAAATTATATCGAATAAAAAAAATTAGGTAGAAAAAAAATTCTTGCCCACCGAGTCCAAGAACACATCAAAACAATCATCCACCATGATCAAGTAGGCTTCATCCCAGGGATGCAGGTATGGTTCAATATATGGAAATCCATCAATGCTATCCTCTACATAAACAAACTCAAAGAAAAAAACACATGATCATTTCATTAGATGCTGAAAAAGCATTTGACAAAATTCAGCATCCTTTCATGCTAAAAGTCTTGGAAAGGACAGGAATTCAAGGCCCATATCTAAACATAGTAAAAGCAATATACAGCAAACCGGCAGCCAACATCAAACTAAATGGAGAGAAATTTGAAGCAATCCCACTAAGATCAGGGACTAGACAAGGCTGCCCCCTCTCTACATATCTTTTTAATATAGTTCTTCAAGTCCTAGCTAGAGCAATTAGACAACATAAGGAGGTCAAAGGGATGCAAATTGGAAAGGAAGATGTGAAACTATCACTATTTGCAGATGATATGATAGTATACTTAAGTGACCCAAAAAACTCTACCAGAGAACCCCTACAGCTGATAAACTATTTCAGCAAAATGGCAGGTTACAAAATCAACTCAAGCAAATCAGTAGCCTTTTCATACTCAAAGGATAAGCAGACTGAGAAAGAAATTAGGGAAATGACACCCATCACAATAGCCACAAACAGCATAAAGTATCTTGAGGTGACTTTAACCAAACAAGTGAAAGACCTATACAACAAGAACTTCAGATCTCTGAAGAAGGAAATCGAAGAAGACCTCAGAAAATGGAAAAATCTTTCATGCTTGTGGATTGGCAGGATTAATATAGTTAAACAGATCCAATGCCATCCCCATCAAAATCCCAACTCAATTCTTCATAGAATTAGAAAGAGAAATTCTCGAATTCATCTGGAATAACAAAAAATCCCAGGATAGCTAAAACAGTAAAAGAACTTCTGGGGGAATCTGTATCAAAGACCTCAAACATTACTACAGAGCAATAGTGATAAAAATTGCATGGTATTGATAGAATGTCATCCAAGGGGATTAATGGAATAGGATTGCAGACCCAGAAATGAACCCACACACCTATGGTCACTTGATCTTCGACAAAGGAGCTGAAAACATCCAGTGGAAAAAAGGTAGCCTTTTCAACAAACGGTGCTGGTTCAATTGGAGGTCAGTATGCAGAAGATTGCGAATTGATCCATTCTTATCTCCTTGTACTAAGTGCAACTCCAAGTGGATCAAGGACCTCCACATAAAACCTGACACACTGAAACTAACAGAAAAGAAACTGGGGAAGACCCTTTAGAACATGGGTACAGAGGGAAAATTCATGAACAGAACACCAATAGCTTACGCTATAAGATCAAGAAGTGACAATGGGACCTCATAAAATTACAAAGTTTCTGTAAGGCAAAGTAAAACATAATTTTTATCATATTTCCTGAAAAATATTAAGGTGCATCTTTACAAATATTCATTTGGGTCAGCCATAGTCTTGAAATTTTAACTTTCCTTTTCTAAGGCACAGCCTAGTGAATGTGCTCATTCTTCAGTTGCAAATTTAGCATTTTTGGAAATTAATTCTCTTTCTCATATTAATAACACTTCCCTCCTGTATCCTAAGTGCAAATTCACTCTCTTCTAAGACAAGGAAGTTATTTCAAGAGAAATGCATTTTCAGGGAGTTTTGTCCCACAGTGAACATTTTCGCATTCCTTTTTCAAATATTGTATTTGCTTTGCCTTTTCTTTCTGATATATTACAAAACAATAAAACAATCTTTTTCAGGGGGAAAAAGTTTTCTGTTATATAATAATCCTTCAATAAATGGGACCCAGAGCACTACTTTATAGGAGAACTGTAAGAAGTTGGTGAACAGCAAATACTCTGAGTTTGTTTACACTATAGATCTTTAAGTCCTCAGAGCTTAATGTAGATGATGAAACATCTTCTTCTTTCTTATCCATGACAGTTCTATATCTTCCAGCATACAGACAGCAAGCCAGTGTGACATATTTTTATCTTGAATTCACAACACTTACCAGAAACCAGAAATGATCGCCTCAAATTACAGTTATCTTAAGTCACCAGTATGTCCAATTATCAAAGCGTAGTTCATGAAATATCTCCAGACATTGCCAATATAGCCCAGTACAGTTCCCCTTGACTAAATGCAAACAGCTAAATCAGTGCAGCTATCAGCCAAAGGCATATTACACAAAGCCATAACCTGAGACACCATTGTATGAAGGACTGTGAGGATCAGAACCCACTCTTCACTAATGATAAATCCAAAGCTTCATGTATTGTCTTTAAATACTCAGTTCAAAGAAGTACACAATCTCTACATTCTCTGTGAACTACTATTAGTTAGGTTTAATTACAGAAATCTAGAGATTTAACATGAATATGAAATTAATGAACTTTTTTCCCCTTACATTATGATAAACCACAAAGTTGATGATGTGATCATTGGTTCAACTTAAAATTCTGCTTAACTACTAGGCTTTTTCATTTGTTATGCCTTAACAAATCCCTAGGCTACCTCCACTATCTATCAAATTGCAAATCTATTCAGGCAGTCTCACTCACTAGTTCAAAGTCCCAAACAAGTTAACAAGTCACAAAATGAAATGAACCATCTTTCCTGAGCCCACACTGGAACCATCTAAAATGTCTCCATGGCCCCAATCTTTCCTCTCTACAGACTTCAGCAATTGATCTCAATGGGAACTTCTGGCCTCCATATTTCCACACCCATCTCCATCCTTCTGCTCTCCTATTAGAAGGCCCTAAAAGAGACAAGTCTCTTCTCATATAGATGTAACACACTCAATTTTTATTTCACCTTCATATTGTTCTCATGCTTGCAGCTCAGTAATAAATTGTAATCATAATGAGTTGGATTTTGTCTTACAGTTCTAATATAGTATAGGTTTTCATCAGGAGTTATAGCTACAGTGTCCCACATATTACAAGTCAGAGCATCAAAGCACTCAGGAATTCAGTATACATATAAAGCATACTTATAGTTGTATGGTTAGAGCTGTGATCCACAGGTCAGCAACTGTAAAATCATTTACATTATATTAATATACTAAATTAACCACAAGAATATAAGACCTGGTCATGCATCACCAACACATAATGATAGGTTATGACTGCATTGTTCAGACATATATAAACAAACATTCACTCCATTACATTGAAACATAAAGCTAATTTTGCTCATTTATCAATGCTATTTTGTTATTCTTTTACTATTTAAAATAATTATCTAGCCACATTTAGTATGTCTTAGGATGATTAAGCCTGTGTCCAGGCAGATATATTGCACATTTTTTTTTGTAGAGAAGAGAAATGTGTACAGAAAAACATCATATTCATGTTTTATTGCACTTAATTCTTTAGTAGTTCATGAGTGATGGCTTCACTAACTTTTAAATAATTTTAGTGGTTAGCTTAATTAGTAAACCATCCAGTAGAGAAGCTAATTACTTGATTGTCAAATGAAACAACAACAGCTTCCCCTACTGTGGAAACTCCACCACTATAATTAGGTTATGCCATATTTTACCCTGAAGGAATTTGAAAACAAAAACTATCCAAGGACAGCCACAATATTGTTTCTATTTATAGTATGACACAAAATTACTACCTTGTCTTAGAGCTAAGACATCAATTACAGCACACCAGTAGCCCTTTGGAATAACTCAATTACATTTGCTTTGTGGATATTAAGGTAAATATGGATCACAAATAGAGTGGTTCAGAGAAAGTAATCATTTATAGTAAAGTAGATTGATAACATCAGAAACATTATAAATTACTGATATGCAGAAAATAAAGGAGCATTTAACAATCAATTTCGGATTGTTAATTTTGGATTACCATTCTAGTATTGTATATACATGAACTTCCATTGCTATACAAGAAATGTAATCTAACTCATTCCAAATCAAACTGTAATAACAAGAGGATATATAAACTTAGGAGAGGTATTGTTGTTGGATTCTTAGGAGAGTTATTGGAAAAACTGAAGAGTGCGTATGACCACTCTTTCTATTTCTATGATCTCCATGACAGAGGGCAACAACAGGATAACCAGGAAGAATCCCAATGAGAACCCAGTGTTGATATTGTCGCATAAGCCAGAGAACTCAAATGAGACAAATGAATCATTGCAATGCACATTTACAAGTGAAGACATAAGGACAGAAGGTTATACTGTGGAAAACACTGTGACAACTACAGTTTCTATGACAAGATGTTTTTTATGCACTGTTATGTTTACATTTTGTTTGTTTATTTGTGGGTGTTTGGGGTATGTGTGTGTGCAAGGATGGAAGGCCTATGAAGAGAACAAGAAGATGAGTGGATAGGACTGGAATGCATGATGTGAAACTCACAATAAATAAAAAAATTAAAAATAATCAATAAAGGGTTGTCAAGATGGCTCTGTATGTAAAGAGGAGTTCTGTCATGCTCAATGACCTGAGTCTTATCTCTTTTCTAATGGGAACTGAATTCCATTCCTCAAAATACTGGGCAATCACTCTATCACTTAATTATATCCACAGAACTTGCAGTCACTCAGGCATAACTAAAGGAGTAGCAGGAATTATAGCCATGTGCCAATATGACTGACTCAATTCATTACTAAAAACACTGGCACTAATATAGTATTAGATGCTGTCCCTTTCATGTATATTCTGTTGTTGTTTCAATGATGTTTCTAATGAGCTAAAACTACCAGTACATGGAAGGGCTGATCCTGCTGATCCAACACTTCATGGATCTCCATGACTGAGGGCAACAACAGGATAACCAGGAAGAGTCCCAGTGAGGGTACAATGTCAAAAGTGTCATATATCCCAGAAAATTTAACCATTATCGTTATGCTATATACATATGCCATAACTGTTTGACACTCTGAATAAAGTTGGCTGTTGTTTGAGATTTTAGTGTATTTCATTTATTAGCTCCACTCTTCCAAATTCTACCATCTCAAGAAGTGGTAAACAAGAACTCATTACTTTGTTGCATCTCCACTGTTCAGTGTAACCAAGGAACACAGACTTTTTGATGCCTATGACAGCTCATCTTGATTATCAAATGTAATCTAATTGCAATCACCCAAAAGATTAACCACACAATACTTATAAGGGATTTTTTTTAATCAGAGTATAGTAAGTAGGAAGACCCACTGCAAACTAGAAAGATACACTCCATTTCATTTTTAGGCAACTAAACAGAGGTTCCAAAGAAACATTTTTTGGTCTGTTTTACTCTGTATTACCTTTCCGTAATACTGACAAGTTCATCTACCCTAGTCTCATTCTTTCTGTAGAGTAACCTCTTCACATATTGTTGTAGGTTCTTCTATGAAGTACACATTTTTCTGTGAATTTATTGAGCTTCTTCACATCTTGCTCTTGGTTCATATTCACTGCTCACATTTTGCTCTAGACCTTATCAACCCAGTTAATATCTATCTCATTGTGGATTCTTCTCCAGAGTTCACATCTTGCTTTGTGTTCATGTATCTTCTTCCCATCCTACTCTTGGGGCATCTACCCAGTTAACATCTTGCGCTGGGTTCATCTGCACTGTCCTCCTTTTGCTCTGATTTTCATCTGCCCTGTTCACATCTTGCTATAGACTTATCAACAATATTCTTGCTGTTGCCACTGTTGCTACCATTAGTGTCTGAAGTTAGAACCTGGATTTTTCAGCCCTTTCATGTGGGATAACTACCAACAGGACTCGAGGAATTACTTTGGGAATACCACAGGAGACATGAGCTACTGATTCATTTACCAAAATTGACTGCACAGCTAACAGGTTTTTTTTCTATAAAGTCAAGGCGCAAGTGTTGAACTGGGGAAATAATTTGAAATGTAAATAAAAAATATATCGAATAAAAAAAAGAAAAAAAAGAAAAACAATCTTAAAAAACAACAACAACAAGCCCACTCTTTTCAAATATATATTCATTGCCAGGGCCAGCCCCAGCAGTTGTTCTTTTTATTTGGTTCTTCTGGAAGCCTCAGAATGGGAAGAGCTTTGGTGGGAATAAAACTTGGTCTTACTAGATATTTAGGGTTTCTGTATAATAATAAAATGTGTACTTGCCTTAAGTCTAGGTCACTTTGCTGCAGTAGCTGACCTGCCTCTCTAAGTTCCTCTGAGGCCAGAAACTGTTTAGCACCTCATCATAAAACAGCAAGGAAGAAGTGAAAAAAAATTCTTGCTGGTGCTCCTTTCTCTGGTGAATCAACCAGAAACCTGTCTGTATAAACTGGTTAAATCTTTGAGAATCAGAGAGGAAGGAAAGAAAAAGAATTAAGATGCTATATACAGGCAAATATGCAAACACACATATACATTCATACATTCATACACCCACACACTGGCCAAGCCAGACCATCTACCACAATCAACTCCACAAGTATTCATGCATGCTTATATGTACACGTATACCTACACACAAAGATATAAACAGGCATAAACGTTTGGATGGAAGGATAGGTGGATGGGGCCAAGCTTCCAAAGCTGAACCATTCAATTAACCAAATTTCTTTATTTTCTTCGGTATTTTCATACCTTCGTAGACCAAAATTTCTTTAGAAAATTACCTCAGTTACAGAAGGAATGTTACAGAAGGATGTTGATATAAAGTTTAAAGCAGTGTTTCATTATAATATACTCATTAAAAGTTCAAAGCAACAGTTTTTACATGGCCTTGCCTTATCATAGTTCACAACCATGACATTATCCTTGAACCTAAAAGTTTATTTTTTCCTTGAACACAAAATTGACCATCTATTTCTCTTTTTAATGTGGTTATGAAAGCTCATTTTATTTCTTATTATGCAGCCTTTACTTAATATTCTGAGTAGTTGGCACATTTTAATCCTTATTCTACCTTTAATACATCTTTCTAGAAACTAGACCATCTCTAAAACCTTTCTTCCTAAAATTATGTAAATCAAATCAGGAATTCTGTAGAATTATTATCTACTTGTGTGTATAACATAACTACAAGATAGTCACTGATCTGCAGAAATTTGCTCAAAAGTGTAGGCCAATACCTACTGATAGTTTTATATTTAATAATAACAGAAAAAGCATAATAATAGTAGGAATCTTTTCTAAAATGAACTTTTTTTCTAGGCCTTGCCTATCAGAGCTAAACTATCATGGATTTTAATCACAAGGCAGACTTATCTCAGGATAAGTCTGCTAGTTATTAACTTCTCTTAACAATGATTCCTGACAATTCATTATATTATTTCTTTTTCTCTAGACCAATAGTTCTCAACTTTCCTAATTATGCAGAGGTTTAATACATTTGTTCATTTTATAGTGACCCTAAACATAAAATTACCTTGTCACTACTTTATTACTGTAATTTGGCGTCTGTTATAGATAGTAATGTATATATTGCATCCGAAGGATATCAGATATGAAATCTCTATAATGTGACCCATATGCTGTGAACCACTAAAACCCCTGACAAATATAGTATTGAAATTAGAAATTATCAAGAGTCTGTCTAAATAAATGTAAAAAACAATTACTGTATTTACTCTTTTAACATATGATTGTACTCAGCCTCTATCATATCTGGACAATAAAAAAGTAAGAATAGTATAGAAATAACCTGTATTTTATGTGTAGTGGCAGTTTATGTATGTTTGATGATTTAATATTAAATTAGTATATTTCAAGACTATATATTCATGAAAATCTCTGAATTTGAATATTTATAATATATATCATAATATGCTACCTATTAATATTTCAATAGCAGCCATACTTACTTGGTGCTTATGCATGGATGTTGTGAGAGATAATTTTAATAATCAATTGTTTTCTTGCTTAATTCACAAATTTATGTAGAGACATAAGTATGATAAATGTTAATAGAAACTTATCAAAATAAAGATGCCAGAATTGCTATATTTTTAACTGAAAATTCACATGGACTATGTAAGCAAGAGGCAGTGTGGTCTACACTGTGCTCAGCTTCGTATTGATCTCAGTGTGTACCCTTAGGCAATATGTCTTTCAATGATATCACTATCTAAGTGAAGCATTTATTACTTATAGCTTAAGATTCTTGGAAATTTTTTAGTAACACTTTTACAATTTTTGAATGATGCTTCAGATTTTGTATGCCATAAACTCTGCCACAGTGATCAATAGGAAAATATAGCACAGAGCTCATAAATTCTTTATCATCATTGCTTTGAACTCTAAACAACCATGTTAAGTATATTTTACTGACTGGTGTGTATCTTTCCACATTTTTCTTCTTCCTTTTATAAATATTTACAATATATTTACTGGTGATAGGATTTCCAGAAAAATAATAAAATTTTAAGGTTTTTATCTTCATGGAGCTCTTATTGGCATGTCTTGTTTTGCTCAAAATATTCAGCTATACATGCTACATCATATAGCCAATAATTTTGTCAAGGAATTTTATGTTTGCTTTTCATTTAGCTGTAGTTATTATTAGCATAATGCTAGAGATTTGATAAGCAATAATCTTGTAAGTTATAATGAGTTTCATTTCCTAGGCATCTGTCAAACAATTAATAAGTCAGCTATAGGGCAAGTGGTTTCATTATTAATATGTATATCTATGTCTTGCTATTTCAGAATGTGTGATACTCGTGTCTCAGATTTCAGAGAGCATACAATGTAGACATTATAAGTATCTACCACCATATCTGTCAAGAAAATATGTAAGCAACAGTACTAATATTTGATTGTTTTAAATGCTAATTTTAAAATAATTTATGAGTCTAAAATGAATTTACTATGTGGGAAGTAGGGAGGGAGAGAAATGAAGAAAAGGAGGGAGCAAGGGACACACACACACACACACATACACACACACACACACACACACACACACACAGAGAGAGAGAGAGAGAGAGAGAGAGAGAGAGAGAATCTAAGCCAGAGAACAACTTCTAACTTTTAGATTCCAGAGATAAGACTCAGGTCATTGAGCATGACAGAACTCCTCTTTACATACAGAGCCATCTTGACAACCCTTTATTGATTATTTTTAATTTTTTTATTTATTGTGAGTTTCACATCATGCATTCCAGTCTCATCCACTCATCTTCTTGTTCTCTTCATAGGCCCTCCATCCTTGCACACACACATACCCCAAACACCCACAAATAAACAAACAAAATGTAAACATAACAGTGCATAAAAAACATCTTGTCATAGAAGCTGTAGTTGTCACAGTGTTTTCCACAGTATAACCTTCTGTCCTTATGTCTTCACTTGTAAATGTGTATTGCCATGATTCATTTGTCTCATTTGAGTTCTCTGGCTTATGCGACAATATCAACATTGGATTCTCATTGGGATTCTTCCTGGTTATCCTGTTGTTGCCCTCTGTCATGGAGATCATAGAATGTTAGATCAGCAGGACCAGCCCTTTCATGTACTCAAACAGTTCACAGATGTAGATTTTGTGGTTGGCCAATTCAAAGCCCTAGATCTGGAAGCTGAGCTGGTCAACCAGCTAGCTCTCCCTTATTTATATGACAAGGTTGAGCTCTTCACCATTGCTGTGGCTAGACAATCCAATGCCACAATCTGCAAAAGACAAGGCCAGTTCTCATACTCACAGAATAGGCTCATCTGGACCCATGCCAGGGAAGATACCCAGTCAAACTGGTGGCCTGACTCTCCCAAGTGCTGCAGCTATCAAAGGTCTGGGTCAGCTTTCCTACTCTTGGCCCCTGCAGAGCTGGCTCACATGTACCTTTACAATTAGGGCCAGCTTCACTATGTTGCCTGCTTTCCTGAGTAGGATGGCTAGTGAGGAACAGAGGTAGCTCTCCTGCTCTTATAAGCTCTTGGCTAGCTCTCCTGACTACCACAGGAGGCAAGGGGTAAGGAGGCCAAGGGTATCACATGTGTGCCCATAAGGCCACTTCATGGCAGAGGAGAGGTGGGGCCAGCGCTTCTGTGCTCTTGCCCTCAAGGCATCAGGATCAGCTTTGCTAGACTGTCCAGATTAGGTACAAGCTCCATTCTTCTGATTGTTGGAGCCAGTGAGGGTCAAGTCCTGTTTTCATGACCCAGGGGCCAGCTTTCACTGTCAGAGGCGTCAAGGGGCAACAGCAGAGAAGATCGCATTATCTATGTGTTCTTGCCACCTCATTACAGACAATTGGCAACTTCCCCTCTTCCACATTTTCATACTCTGGGCCAGAACAAACATCACCCCATCCCCCAGATCTATTGTGCTATCCATGTGAGGTACAGGCCTCTCTCAGGAGTGCTTCAGTCATGAAAGTTGGGCCTAGCTCTCCATAGAACTGTGGCCACTGAGAGGCATATACAACTCTACAAAGTCCTGGCACCTCTATTGCTACCAGACACATATACATGTTCTTTAGTGGTAATATGAGTCACAGACATTAACACGAACATCCTGCTGCTGCATGTCCATGGACCCACACATGACCCAAAGTGGCAGCAAGGGCAGGGACTTCAGCATGGCCTCAGGTGGTGTGACAGACAATATACAAACAGGCTGTATCTCTCCATCCTCAAATCTCCAGTTCCACCCCTCTTCATGATTTATAAACTGTTCTTCTTCCCTTTCAGTCTCATCTTTCGACCATATACTTGCACATTTTAGGGGCTCCTGCTGAAGAGGGGCCACATGGCCTGGCCTTCTGGGTGATCTCCTTTGCTGTGACACATGACATGATGATAAGTGAGCCTCATAAGTCTGCAGCCCCTGGCATGACTGCTAGTGGGTCTAATTTTGTCTTCCCCCTTTTGCACCATATGGCCTGCCTGGGTTGTATGGCAAAGTGCAGGTCTCTGGGCACCTTTTGCAACTTAAATATTTACTTTTAAACTGTCTCTCTTTAATGATTTTTTTAAAAATAAGTTGCTTTTATGACATTTTTCCCTAAATGAAAATAAATTCTTTTATTTTAAAAATACACAATTTAGGTCCTTGCTTGACAATCTTACATTAGAACAGAGAAATTTGTTATACATGAAAGTTCATAGTTTCGTAAAGTTAAATGCTGTGTTGAATGCTACTCATATATTTGGTGTCATTTTTTAACTTAACTCTCTGTTTTGAAAATGGGTACTGATAACATTACTGACCTGAGTAGAAACTTGACAGAATATTCTAAAGTAGACTATAACTTGAGAACTGGCTTCACTTTATGCTGTATAAATATCTTTAATTATTGTTCTTGTGGAATGTTGTAGACATTTTCTTTTTTTTTATTCGATATATTTTTGTATTTACATTTCAAATTATTTCACTTTTGCAGGCCCCCCCACTCCCCGAAAGTCACAAAAGCACCCTTCCCTCTCCCTGTTCTCCCATCCAGCCCTTCCCACTTCCCTGTTCTGGTATTGCCCTATACTGCTACACTGAGTCTTTCCAGAACCAGGGACCACTCCTCCGTTCTTCTTGTACCTCATTTGATGTGTGGATTATGTTTTGGGTATTCCAATTTTCTAGGCTAATATCCACTTATTAGTGAATGCATACCATGATTGATCTTTTGAGACTGGGTTACCTCACTTAGTATGATGTTCTCCAACTCCATCCATTTGTCAAAAATTTCATGAATTCATTGTTTCTAATGGCTGAATAGTACTCCATTGTATATATGTACCACATTTTTTGCATCCATTCTTCCGCTGATGGATACCTGGGTTCTTTCCAGCTTCTGGCTATTATAAATAGGGCTGCTATAAACATAGTGGAGCATATAACCATATTACATGCTTGAGAATCCTCTGGGTATATGCCCAGGAGTGGTATAGCAGGATCCTCCAGAAGTGACATGCCCAGTCTTCTGAGGAACCGCCAGACTGATTTCCAGAGTGGTTGTACCAATTTCCAACACCACCAGCAGTGGAGGAGTGTTCTTCTTTTTCCACATGCTCGCCAACACCTGCTGGCTCATGAATTTTTAATCTTAGCCATTCTTACTGGTGTAAGGTGAAATCTCAGGGTTGTTTGGATTTGCATTTCCTTAATGATTAATGAAGTTGAGCAATTTTTTTAAAGATGCTTCTCAGCCATCCAAAGTTCTTCAGGTGAAAATTCTTTGTTTAGCTCTGTACCCCATTTTTAATAGGGTTATTTGGTTTTCTGGGGTTAAACTTCTTGAGTTTTTTGTATATATTGGATATTAGCTCTCTATCTGATGTAGGGTTGATGAGGATCTTTTTGCAATTTGTTGGTTGCCAATTTGTCCTTTTGATGGTATCCTTTGCCTTACAGAAACTTTGTAATTTTATGAGGTTCCATTTGTCAATTATTGATCTTAGAGCATAAGCTATTGGTGTTCAGTTCAGGAACTTTCCCCCTGTACCAGTGTCCTCAAGGTTCTTCCCCAGTTTATTTTTTATTAGCATCAGAGTGTCTGGATTTATGTGGAGGTTCTTGATCCATTTGGAGTTGAGCTTAGTACAAGGAGATAAGGATGGATCAATTCTCATTCTTCTGCATGCTGACCTCCAATTGAACCAGCACCATTTGTTGAAAAGGCTATCTTGTTTCCATTGGATGTTTTCAGGCCCTTTGTGGAGGATCAAGTGGCCATAGGTATGTGGGTTCATTTCTGGAACTTCAATCCTGTTCCATTGTTCCGCCTACCTGTCACTGTACCAATACCATGCAGTTTTTAACACTATTGCTCTGTAGTATTGCTTGAGGTCAGGAATACTGAATTCCCCAGAATTTCTTTTGTTGTTGAGAATAGTTTTAGCTATCTTGGGTTTTTTGTTATTCCAGATGAATTTGAGAATTGCTCTTTCTAACTCTATGAGGAACTGTGTTGGGATTTTGATGGATATTGCATTGAATCTGTATATTGCTTTTGGCAAAATGGCCATTTTAACTATATTAATCCTGCCAATCCATGAGCATGGGAGATTTTTCCATTTTTTGAGGTCTCCTTCTATTTCCTTCTTCAGAGTCTTGAAGTTTTTGTCATACAGATCTTTCACATGTTTGGAGTACTATTCAGCTATTAGAAACAATGAATTCCTGAAATTCATAGACAAATGGATGGAGCTGGAGAACATCATACTAAGTGAGGTAACCCAGTCTCAAAAGATCAATCATGGTATGCACTCACTGATAAGTGGATATTAACCTAGAAACTTGGAATACCCAAGAAATAGTCCACATATTAAATGATGTCCAAAAAGAACAGAGGAGTGGCCCCTGGTTCTAGAAAGACTCAATGCAACAGTATAGGGGAATACCAGAACAGGAAATTGGGAAGGAGTAGATGGAGGAACAGTGGGAGGGAAGAGGGCTTATGGGACTTACAGGGAGTGGGGACCCAGAAAAGGGGAAATCATTTGATATGTAAATAAAGAATACATTGAATTAAAAAAAAAACATGTTTGGTAAGAGTCACCCCAAGGTACTTTATACTGTTTGTGGCTATTGTGAAGGGGGTCATTTCCCTAATTTCTTTCTCAGGCTGCTTATCCTTTCCTTTGAGTATAGGAAGACTACTGATTTGCTTGAGTTGATTTTATAAGCTGCCACTTTGTGGAAGCTGTTTATCAGCTGTAGGAGTTCTATAGTGGAGTTTTTTGTGCCACTTAAGTAGACTCTCATATCATCTAGAAATAATGATAGTTTAACTTCTTCCTTTCCAATTTGTATCCCTTTGACCTCCTTATGTTGTCGAATTGCCTAAGCTAGTACCTCAAGTACAATATTGAAAAGATAAGGAGAAAGGGGGCAGCCCTGTCTAGTTTCTGATTTTAGTGGGATTGCTTCAAGTTTCTCTCCATTTAGTTTGATGCTGGCTACCGGTTTGCTGTATATTGCTTTTATTATATTTAGGTATGGGCCTTGAATTCCTGTTCTTTCCAAGACTTTAAGCATGAAAGGATGCTGAATTTTGTCAAATGCTTTTTCAGCATCCAATGAAATGACCATGTGGTTTTTTTTCTTTCAGTTTGTTTATGTAGTGGATTGCACTGATGGATTTCCATATATTGAACCAACCCTGCATCCCTGGGATAAAGCCTACTTGATCATGGTGAATGATCATTTTTATGTGTTCTTGGATGCGGTTTGCCAGAATTTTATTGAGTATTTTTGCATCGATGTTCATAAGGGAAATTGGTCTGAAGTTCTCTTTCATTGTTGAATCTTTGTGTGGTTTTGGTATCAGCATAATTGTGGCTTCGTAGAAGGAGTTGGGTAGGGTTCCTTCTGTTTCTATTTTGTGGAATAGTTTGAAGAGTATTGGTGTTAGGTCTTCTTTGAAGGTCTGATAGAATTCTGCACTGAAACCATCTGTTCCTGAGCTTTTTTTGGTTGGAAGACTTTCTATGACCCCTTCTACTTCTTTAGGGTTTATGGGACTGTTTAGATGATCTATTTGGTCCTGATTTAATTTTGGTATTTGGTATCTGTCTAGGAAATTGTCCATTTCCTCCAGATTCTCCAGTTGTGTTGAGTATAGGATTTTGTAGTAGGATCTGATGATTTTTTGAATTTCCTCAGTTTCAGTTGTTATATCCCCCTTATCATTTCTAATTTTGTTAATTTTGATACTTTCTCTGTACCCTTTTATCAGTCTGGCTAAGGGTGTATCCATCTTGTTGATTTTCTCAAAGAACCAACTAGTGGATTCGTTGATTCTTTGTATGGTTCTCTTTGTTTCCACTTGATTCATTTCAGCCCTGAGTTTGATGATTTCCTGTCTTCTTCTCCTACTGGGTGAAGTAGCTTCTTTTTGTTCTAGGGCTTTCAGTTGTGCCATTAAGCTGCTAGTGTATGCTCTCTCCCATTTCTTTTTGGAGGCACTCAGGGCTTTGAGTTTTCCTCTTAACACTGCTTTCATTGTGTCCCAAAGATTTGGGTATGTTGTGCCTTCATTTTCATTAAATTCTAAAAAGTCTCTGATTTCTTTCTTTATTTCTTCTTTGGCCAAGTTGTCTTTGAGTATTGTTCAGCCTCCATGTGTATGTGGGCTTTCTGTTGTTTCTGTTGCTATTGAAGACCACTCTTATTCCATAGTGACCTGATAGGAGGCATGGGATTAGTTCGATGTTATAGACATTTTCAACTGAACAGGCAATTCCAAAGGCATGAAGGATAAATGCCTAGCTGCTAATCTAGACAGCATAATCGATTTACTTACTTTGCAAGGTATTCTGACTTAATTTAAATATCCAAGAGGCCATTTGTTTTTCTCTTATATACTTAAATAGTTGTTAATATCTTCCATCAGCACCTGTTTTCCACTGTCCTAATCATGACTGAATCATTTAAAGAGTTAGAGAGATACTCCTTCCATGATACAAAGTGATACAGTGATTTATTTCTAAACATGTACACATTTTAATTTTCCTTATATGTCATCCATTATGTATTTGATAAAAGAGAGACACAATCAGGAGCTTACAAAGCAAAACCTTTATTTTGGAAAAAGGCACATTTATTTAGTGGCTCCATATGTTTGCAGTCACTAGAGTTAAGCAGATGCACTAGACTACTGAAGAGTAAGTAGCAGATGGAAGTTCCTAATAAGGAAAAAGGCAAGTGCAATGGTTGTTGAAAGAAAACTAGTACAACTACCTGTATTTAAAAGGCAGAAAAGAATGGGATTGAAAGATCCTCATGAGAAATCTCAAGAGCCTCAAAAGTTCAGACAAGATATTCCTGCATAAAATTAGATACTCTTTGAAACCATATTGCAATTTTGAAGAAGCCTTTTCTTTGTTCTTTTTCAGAAATGAATTAACATCCTATGAAAAACTTTGATTTTTTTGTTTGTTTTATGATCCCCGAAAGTAAGGTACCCTTTGTAATAAGCTCTCATAAAGGCTAAACATCACTAAACGTGAATGTTTATGAAGATAATGTATATATTTTATAACATAACTTGCAGTTTGATATTGCAAGTTATAGATTTAGTACTTACTAATAATCTCAACAAAATAATAATTGTAAGCAATACTAACATGTTCAAGTTAAGGTATTTAAGTTTTTTTTACATTTTTAATGGTGTTTATTTTAAAAATAAAGAATAATTTTGAGTTAGAATCATAAAATTATAAGAAAGTCTGTCATATTTATGTGATCCTTCTTGTGAGCCAGGCATGTACTGGGTGCAGTGTACACTGTTTCCTGTAGTAATCTAATTGCCATAAATTAATGAATGAAGGGTATTTCTAGTTTATACACCAAGAGGTTGAGATTGGGTTTAAGTTTCCATGGTTCCAGACAGGCTTTATCTACATTCTTATAGTTACATGATGTTGGTCGTGGGATTTAATTATCTCAGTCTGGAAAGGAGTCAAACTGGGTATGTTAATTGGTCAACCATTGCTCTCATATCATGTCTTTTCCCATACTGAGACCTCTGATGGAGTTCTAATGTTTGCTAGTTTAATCGACATAATAAAGCATGTACTATATATATGCAGAAAATCATAACTTTAAAGATGGCTTACTTATAATATTTTCTTTCCAGTATTTGGATATTTCCTTTGTAAATACATACACATGTATAATGTAAGTTCTACAAATTATTGTATTGTGAGATTTCAGCACAAAGGGGAAGTTGCCATTTTACTATAGTCATTTCCTCACCTATTAAATTTTGAAGGTTACCAGAGTATGCAATGTTAGTTATAAGACTTAAATTCGTATATGTGCTGGATTTCTTTGTAGTCTCATATTATTAATGTGACTCTCCCTTTCTGTGGATTGTTCATAACTTCCTGGAAAAGCATTTTAATTATTCCATGACTTTATCTTAACTATATAGAATAATATTTTATCATCTCATACTCCTGATAATACATTAAAATATTAAAGGAAATATTCTTATATTTTTCAATTTTTCATTCCAAAAAATCACATGCTGAAATATTTTTGAAGTATATATGATTATGCATGAAGAGCTCTTCATTAATGAGGTAATGTAGGCACTGGAGTTACAGCTTATTGTATGTTACATAGATTTCATTTGCCCTTAATTAAAGTTTAAATGGTCATATTGAAGAAAAACAATATTTATTTGTTATTGTTTCCCTGTACTTCTAACATATTGTTTGTAAATTTGTTTCTTTTACGATGAGTGTTTTCTATTATAGAGAAAATGCAGATTTGCAAAAATCTCAATATTGCTTGAGGCTGTTATTGCCTTATCCTGACTGAAGGTTCCTACCTACCTTTTGCTTTCATGGGTTTTTCTTTCTCAGAACTTTAAGTGTCTCTTTTATTACAGTTTCCAGAAGTTTCTTCTCCTGTAGCTGATTACAATTGCTAGCAAATGTGTCTAGCAAAAGACAATTGCTGGAGTAGGAAGTACTGGCTTCTCAAAAGAATCTTTCTTGGAATGCAATCAGGAAGAATATTTTCAGAGATATAAGATGACTGTCCACACTGCAGAGGGAGTGCACCATGCTTTTATAGCCTCAAATGTCAGAGCCTTCCATTATGGTTAAGACGATTAATTCAAAAGAAGGTCATGTGCCATATTCTAGTTTATGAGAATGTATGATCTATATTAATCTAAATAATTGAAAATTTTGTACATTACATTCTCATTTTCATGAGACAGCTATCATTTCATTGAGTGTCAATAGGATATTTTTTAAAGTAGGAGATTTAAATCTGGATTTTTACATGAATATATTATTTAATATTCTTATAATGGAATGTTATATAAATAAATAATGTTCTTAATATTTCATGGCAATTTTGAACTTAATATCTAAGTTTTCAGAAAGGTTCTGAAAAACAAAAGCATGAAAAAAGCAACCACATTGAAATTTGTAAATAATATAACCTGTTTGTTCTTTCTTGTATGTTGACTAAATCCTAGTAGATTAATTGTACTTTTCAATTTTGTATTTATGATTCAATTAGGTCTAATAGAAAGACAGTCAATATATGGCAGGTGTTTCATGGGAAATAGAATTATTTTGGGAAGAGTTTAAAGAAAAAAAATAGGTAAGATAGCTGATATCAAGTTTGAGTGACAAACATTGTAGAAGTCTTGAACTTTCTACTTAATAAAAAATCTCAAAAATATATATTAATCTGGTAAAGTGCAAAGAATGATGAATTTCAAGTAGATAACATTCTAAGCCTTATTCCATGTAGCAATATTAATGGTCTATGATGCTTCTTTTAATATTTAGTTTATGCACAAACAAAAACCTATGTCCCCTGGCTAAGTTGTTCCAAAGCTCTGAAACATACTAATCTTGGTATTCTAATTTATGACTTTTATGATTGTGGAACCTCATATTTGATAAGTAAGTTGGAATGCCACTTAAACTTTATGAGTCTTTGGGATGGAAAGATAGTTAAGCAATTGGGAACACCTATTCCTCTTGCAGATCAGGGGGCTCAACTCCAAACATCTAAGTGGTAGCTCTCATCGCTTCTGTAATGGTAGCACTCAGAATCCTTACAACCTCTTTCAGCCCCTGTATGTACTGTATACACATGATGTACTTATATACATGAAGGCAAGTTGCTTATGCACATGAAAAATTTAAGAGTCCTTGTATATTTCTTTATGAAACAGGAATAATGATTTTTTAAATAATCAGAAATATGGAAAGGTCAAAAGTTAAATTTAAATTGAATATTCAAGGATGTCAAAATTAAATATAATAGCAATTATTTTATATCTTTTGCCTCATTTTACATGTCTCTAAGTAGAAAAGTTCATTTAAGTTTATTTCTTTATTTTAGTTTTGAGACAGGATTTATATGCAACTTAGGTTGCATGGAACTCACTGTTTGGACAATGTCATTGCTGAACACAGAGATTTGCTCTTTCAAGAATGGTAGTATTAAAGGTGAATTCTGTCACTCCCAGCCAGAAAAGCTTATTTTCAAGTAACCCCTGGAGTTATGGCATTGTAGATTAAAGTATAAATGTTAATGAATAAATTATTTTCAATTTATTTCCAAAATTTCCATCAATTCTGCATTGATATTGGGCAAGTAAAAAATCTTCAAAGACCATTTAAGGTTAGCTGACACAACAGGCATTTGAATATTATATAAGATGTTTTATTCATGTTAGTTGAGCAATGTTGAACAAGTTAAAGTGACATTTAAACCAAAGTGGAGGAGTTAAGTGTGAATCAAAATTATTTTTGCCAAAATAGGTACCTGGTATTTCTACAGATTTTGTGGATAAAAATAAATTTTAAAGTTTATTCACACTAGGCATATTTTCTTGATGTAAGGCTCACGTTCTAAAGGCTATTACTACAACAGTCTGTGTGTAGAGTTTCTCTGTTATTAATAGTACATTAAGATTAAAGTTTTAAAAGTTTGAGGACAGAAATGAATATGAATGGAAGTATAATTTCACCACAGGTGCAAGGACTAAATATCCAGCCCCAGCATACACACACACAGACACACACACACACACACACACACACACACACGTTTATATAATATCCTTTGCTGAGAAACTGTCTTATGATAAAGGGTGAAAAAAGAAAAACTTTCAAATAAAATTCATTGAAGTTCAGGAAAATATCCAATTATATTGAAAAAAGAAAGAACAGTAAAATAAGAATGAATGTTACTTTTCTTCATATTTAGATTGTATCTCAAAATCTGATTTCATGATTGATTAAAAACACATAGCTCTAGCAGAGAACAAAATTCATACTGGTAATAATATGGGTAAAAGATTTCTTAGGAATACTTCAACAACACATCATCATTTAAAGTCTACCATGTTACCATCATTTTTAATCATATAGACTTTTCTTCTTAGGGTTTTTAATTTCTAAAATAAAAAAAATGAGGGAAAGAAAGAATGAATGAAAAATTATCAAAATCATAGACTAAATAATTCAATGGCACTAAGCAACTCTTTCCCTGATTTTCTTAGGATTTCACTTAGTTTAAAAAACAAAAACAAAACAAAACAAAACAAAAAAAAAACCCAAAAAATTGACTATAAGATGTACCTGCTAATTTTCACCACCAACTTGATTAGATCTGAAATCAATAAAGAAAATGGCCTCTGTGTAAGCTTGGCAGGGGATTCAAGAAAAAAACTACCTGATCCAGGAGGACCTACTCAGACCATGCATCACCTTATGTGGAAGTCCAGATTAAAAGATACCCTAGTGAAAAGTTATGCTGCTAGCTGGTCAATGCACACTGGTGTATCTGTCTACTCACTGCTATTCTTTACTCTCTCCAGAAAGCAGGTTCTACAGCCTTCACAAGAAGAGTGAACACCATAAACTCTTCAGAGATCCTTTAAACGTTCAATCTGCACTGGAACTACTGAGCTATACAGGCTTACAGACTAGCAGGTACTAAATTCTCAGGCTACACAGCATGAGGAAGCCATTGTTTGAGCACACAGTTGTGTGTAAGCCAGTAAATCCCCCCTTTGTAAGATACATTTACTATAACAGTTCTGCTCTTTTACATGACTTTGGCTAATATATATTATGTATATTTTAATTAAAAATCTACTTTGTATATACACATTAAATATTTTACTTATTTTCTAGTACCTTTACTCATTTTCCAAGTATAAATAGATATTTCATTTTTCATATTGATAATATTTATTGATATTAGAGAATCATAATCATAGACTTCTTTTTTATTTTACTTTTTATTTTCTATATTCTTTGTTTACATTCCAAATGATTTCCCCTTTCCTGGTTCTCCCCTCCCCAAAAGACCCATAAGTCCTCTCTCTCCACCCATTCCCCAATCAACTCCCTCCCACTTCTCTGTACTGGTAATCCCCTACATTGCTGCATCAAGCCTTTCCAGGACCATGGCCCTCTCTTTCCTTCTTCTTGGGAATCATTTGATATGTGAATTGTGTCTTGAGTATTCAGAGCTTCTGGGCTAATTAATATCCAATTATCAGTGACTGCATTCTATGTGTGTTCTTTTGTGATTGGGTTATCTCACTTAGGATGATATTTTCCAGTTCCAACCTTTTGCCTAAGAATTTCATGAATTCATTGTTTTTAATTGCTGAGTAGTATTCCATTGTATAAATATACCACATTTTCTGTATCCATTCCTCCATTGAGGGACATCTGGGTTCTTTTCAGCTTCTGGTTATTATAAATAAAGCTGCTATAAACATAATAGAGCATGTGTCCTTATTACATGCTGGGGAATCCTCTGGGTATATGCCCAAGTGTGGTATGGCAGGGTCCTCCAGAAGTGCCATGCCCAGTTTTCTGAGGAACCACCAGACTGATTTCCAGAGTGGTTGTACCAGCTTGCAATCCCACCAGCAGTGGAGGAGTATTCCCATTTCTCATAGACTTCTAGTTTATATTCTTTTAAATACATTCTTATAGTTATACAGCTTAGCTGTAATTGTTTGTGATACTGAACTGGATATGCATATTGTAAAAATCATCAGCAGAAAGATATCTGCTCTAAAATGAGATAGTAAGAAAATAGAACCAGAGAAACCATCATCAGAGTCAATGCAAATATTACATGAAAAATCTGCTCAGGAAGAGTTGTTTTACTGGGATGGAAGCTATAGATGAGCAGATAAAAGTGTGTGTTGCTCTTACTGGGAGTCTAGGCTCAGTTTCCAGTTCACAACCATCATCATCCCAAATTTCAGGGTATCCAATGAACTCCTCTGGCTTCTACAGGCACCAGTCATACATATGGGACACACTCACACACACACACACACACACACACACACACACACACACATCTAGAAAACACATTCATTCACATAAAAATAAAAAGGTGTGTGTTATTTTTAGGAAACTATTTTGTTAAGAGAGGAGTGCAGTTCAGTGTCAAAATAATTGCCTGGCCCTGATGCCTCTGGATTTAATTGTCAGTATTGAAACACATGTCCACAAAGTAAAGCTACAAATTGTGAAGTTGCTCAGAAGTAGATGTCATAGTTATTATAATGGTGTTATGTTGTATTTTTCTTAAGTTTTTGTTGCCATGATAAAACGCCCTAATACAAACAACTTAAGGAAGAACTGGCTTGTTTTGGCCTACAGTTCCAAAGGGAGAAGTCCATCATGGCAAGAAAGGCATTCAATATGCAAGGAAAGTACATGGCTAGAGAAGAGGGTTGATTAGTGACAGGCAATGCATATGCAGGAAATGAAGATCAAGAAGAAGTTGGACCTGGCCATAAAGTCTTTAGACATGCTTTCAGGGACCTACTTCTTCTAACAAAACATCATCACTCTAACCTTCTCATATAGCAGCATTCTCTGGGAAACAGATGTTAAAAACCTTGGGACTGTATAAAACATTTTTTTAATCCAGCCACAGCATTCTGCCCTGGATTCTGTAAACTTGTGGCAATGACTAGAAGAAAAATACATTTATTCCAATTTCAAAAGCCTCCATACTCTTTAACAATCTGAATGTGTTATAGTGTCCAAAATCCAAAGTCTCTTCTACCTAGGTAGTCTCTTAACTGTAACAGTTTTTAAAATCACGAAACAAATACTATACCTCCAGCCTATACTAGCACTAATATACATTCCTAACCCAAAGGAGAGGAAAAGAGCAAAACAAAGAGTAGAAAAATAAAAATCAAAATCCAGTAGAGCAGACACTGAGACTTTCAGCTCCATGTCAGGAATCCACAGATCTTAATGAGATCATTTTTATTAAGACTTAATAAAACGAGATCATTTTTATTAAGATATGCAAAGGTCTTAGCTGTTATTGCTCCTTCAACATACTGTCGGGAAACTCTACATGCTACTCACTGCAGTGGCTTTCTAGGGATTCTGGCCTCTCTGGTATACTGGAGTCTATACTAAAAGTACTTTGTGCTTTTCCTGCACAACACCATATATTGGCATTCCAAGGCTTCCTTACAGGGATGTGAACCTTTATTATGCTCCATAATCCTCTAATTCTGATACCTTTCATGCCTTCAAAATCAGAATCACATTCTCTTGGTTTTTAATGTTACTTTTAGTTCTGTTCTGAGACTCTTTCTTAGTTTCATCTTAGTTTTTGTTCAAACCATTTTTCCTCTTTCTGAGTGTATATGTACAGTGTTTACAAGAAAGTGAAGTGATGTCTTAGTTACTTTTCTATTGTTGTAAAGAGATGACATAACAAAAGCAGCTTGCAGAAGAGTGAGTAGGATTTTACAGTTCCAGAGGTTTAGGGCCCTTGGCAATCCTGCCGAGAAGCATGACAACAGAAGGAAGGCTTGGACTGGAAGATTAACAGAGTTTACTAACATTATTGTTCTCAAATAAGATGCAGAAAAAAAAACTGACAAAGAATGGCATGGGTTTTTGACATTTCAGAGCCCACCCCCAGGGACACAGTTTCTCCAAAAAGGCCACACCTTCTAATTCTTCCCAACAGAGCTATCTACTGAAGACCATGATTTCATATATGTGTTCCTATTGGGGCCATTCAGCTTCAAACCATCTAAAGTGGTAAGATAATTGAGACATTCCACTCTTTTGTGGAGGTTGTGTAGATGATTACAGGTTCTAGTTCTAGTCATCCCACAGGCTGCAACTGTCTACTTGAAAATACACTGTCGAAGGTTTAGACCTTACCTGCCAATCCCTTCAGCTCTTTGCTGCCATGAGTGCTGGGACTGTAGGCCTAGACCATTATGCCTGGCTAACAAATAATTCTTAAAACATTTTATCGATTCATAGTGAATTTCATATCATGCACTCCAATCCCACTCATCTCCCCATCTCTTTTATCTGCCCTCAGCCGTTGCAACCTCACATCCAAATGAAAATTAAAAGATTAAAATTAAAATTAAAAAGTCATCATGGAAACTCTAGTTGGTCAGTGTTTCACATAGCACACCCTTTAGTCCACACATGATAACTTGAAAATGTTCATTGTGAAGAGTCATTGGTCTAGTTCAAGTTCTCTGTCTTCAGTCACCACTTTGAATACTGGATCTTCACTGGGCCTCCTCTTGGATATCCTGTTGATGCCCTGTGACATGGAGATCCTCAAGATTCAGTTCCGGACTGTCCACTTCATATGCTTCAGCAGTTCATAAATGGTGTAGATGTTGGGGTAGACCAACTCATAGGCCTTGATCTGGCCCTGGGTGGTATCTTAGTTGGTTAGTCTGCAAGGTCTGCCTCATACACACCATAAAGTTCAACTCTGGAGTACTGCTCCCCACTAGCTCACCCAAGTGCTGCAACAGGCAAAGGGTGAGACCAGCTTTCCATCTCTCACAAAAATTATTTTTGAAGAACTATTTAAAGCAAAAACAGGCTAGAGCCTGGCAGTGATGGCACACGCCTTTAATTCCAGCACTTGGGAGACAGAGGCAGG
This sequence comes from Apodemus sylvaticus, assembly GCF_947179515.1. NCBI lineage: Eukaryota > Metazoa > Chordata > Mammalia > Rodentia > Muridae > Apodemus > Apodemus sylvaticus. The sequence continues at coordinate 90,775,598 of NC_067474.1, read as the reverse complement.
CGGATTTCTGAGTTCGAGGCCAGCCTGGTCTACAAAGTAAGTTCTAGGACAGCCAGGGCTACACAGAGAAACCTTATCTCAAAAACAAAACAAAACAAAACAAAACAAAACAAAACAAAACAAAACAAAACAAAACAAAACAAAAATAACAGGCCAGAAAATGTATTCTGAGTTTTGAATGAATAACTATCAATCCATATTATTAAATCCAGCAAAACTATTCATTAGCATTGAAGAAGAAATAAAACTTTCCATGAAAAAACTGACTAAAAGAAATTATGGCCACTAATCTAGTTCTACAGAAGATATTGGAAGAAATGTTTGGGGAAGAAGAGATGATTAAAGGTATTTAAGAGGTCACAGAGCATAAATAAACAGTATCAGAACATTAATCCAAAATATGTTGAAGACAACACCACTAGATGAAACAATGGCAGAAATTAATATATATCTTTCATTTAAAACTCAATATTAATGGATGTAATGTGGCAATAAAATGATACAGACACAGACTGAAATAGAAAACATTCATATTCATAATCATATTTTTGCTACCCCGTCAAAAGCACATACCTCTGTAAGGTAAAATGACAGTAAAAATACACTTCTAGCAACTGTATTTAGGAAACACACAGGCATTGCAACTTTGATGTATAACAAAATAGTAAAGCTATTGTAAAGTAAAAGTAAAAAAGTAAAACAAAATGAAGAAAACACTTGTTATTGGTGTTAAATGATATCATAAATCAGTTTAATTTTAGTATCATACAGACATACTACTGTATACTAACAACAGTAGAAACAATAAAAATAAATAAATAAATATATAATTTTTTCTTAATTTGCTTTGTACTTATTAACACCCAGTTCACTGCCACCCTCCTGGTCATGTCCTCCCACAATCATTCCTCTAGCCCCTCCCCTTCTTCTCTGACTGGTCGGGTCCCTGCCAGGCCTAGAAATTCAAGTCTCTAAATGGCTAGGAAATTTCTCTCCCACTGGAGCCAAACTAGGCAGCCCAGCTAGATGAACATAGCTCACACAAAGCAAACAGCTTTTGGAATAGCTCTCATCCCAATTGTTTGATGTAAGCTGTATATCTGCTACATATATGTAGGGAGGCCTTGGTCCAGCTTCTGTATGTTCTTGGTTGGGGGTTTAGATTCTGAGAACCCCAAGTGTCCAAGCTCTTTTGGACTTCCTGTGAAGTTCCTATCCCCTTTGGGTCCCACAATCCTTCCTATTCTTCATTAAAAGTCCCCAAGTTCCATCCCTTGTTTGGCTGTGGGTGTCTGCATTTATGTGAGTCAGGTTAAAAAAAAGAAGAAGAAGAAGAAGAAGAAGAAGAAGAAGAAGAAGAAGAAGAAGAAGAAGAAGAAGAAGAAGAAGAAAGAAACTCTTGAAAGTTAAACATACTATTTAATAAAAACCTGTGTCAATGGCCTCATTAAGAAAAACATTTTAAAAACCTGTAGAAGCGAGTGAAAATGGAAATATGACATACAAATATACAGATCAGAGTAAGGAAAGGTTTGTTGATCTTCTCCAAAGGTTTCTAGATCTTGAGAGCAGAGCGCACAGGTGTTAGCACTCAAGTCAACTTTCCTGTCCAGAATTCCTGAGCCCTCCTGAGGCTTTGAGATTATTCATTCTTCCCCCTTAGCACATCTTTCTTGTTGCAGTGCAGAGTGGGGAATTCATTCTTGATGGTACCTCTATAACATTTCTCACCTGCATTCTCCTGGTTTACAAGTTTAAGTTTGCTCTTATACCTTTGCTACTCAAAGTTCACATTTTTATTTTATTTTATTTTATTTTATTTTCTCTTCTTACGCTTACTGTAGATCTGAATGAAAGCATAAGCAATATCTATAGCTCAGCTTCAATGTTGTCTTGGTTTAAAATTTGCTCTGTTGAACAAAGTAGGCCATTAATTTAAAATATAGCCTCATTTAAATATTCAGGACATGCGCACAATGCAGCTGGAGACTTTTTTGAATGACTACTATTTGATTCACCTATAGAACCCTTCTTCCCAGGAAAATCATCAAGAGGTAGTTCTTTACTTTCCACATTTTGCCCCTACTCTCTTCTTCCAAATCCCCACCAGAATGGCACATGTATCTCTGCTCATAGCACTAAGGGGCTTTTCAAGCTCTAAGTTACACAAATTCCTATACAAATTCCAAGGACCTAAGAACTACAAGCCATTTTCACAAAGCAACACTCATTCTTCACAGGGTCAATTTCTGTCTTAGTTCCTTTTTTGTTAGTGGATAAAATACCCTGAGAAGACAACGTAAGAACAAAGGGGTTTATTTTGGCATAGTGTTTCAGAAGGATACTTTGGCCATGGAGATGCAAGAACAAGTAAGGAAGGCCTGAAAGCAGGGACAGGATGCTGACTATCCATATTGCATCTATATTCCAAAAGTAGACAGTTACCAAGATGTCTGGCCAGGCTGTAGAGAATGAAGATGTGCTTCTAGGGACTTACTTCTTATATCTAGCCTCTACTTCCTACATAAAGGTTCCAAAACCCTTCCTAGATACCACCAGCAGAAATGGAACAAGTGTTCAAATATGTAAACATATATGGGATACTTTACATTCGACATAATATCTGTGTGCAACAAAAACTACAAAGGACAAGTACCAAGAAGAAACAGCAATACAGTGGCAGAGACAGATACCTACTCTGAACGCTTAGCACAATGGCTTTAGTTCATCTCAATCCCAGCAAAGGATGAGAAAAGAGCAACAACTCCAAGTCACTGCTACTCAGTAGAAAAGTCGGTGGGGGCATGAAGACAAGGCGACTTTTGGTAAAAAGCACTGCTTTCATTCATGCCACTGGCCTGTGGAATCACCCAACGTGACTGCTGATTCTTGCCTCATTCTTTTCAAAAGGCAGTCTGCTCATATTTCCTAGAATCTAGGTTTCTTAAGTTTGGCCTGTGGAATTAAACATGGGTAGAGGAATTAGCATATTCATCTTTTCTGGGTGTGAAACGTTCTTTAATTTTTATACAGTCATAGACTTCAGAGCATGCCATATTAATCTCAGGATGATTTTGAGCTGGCAGTTTTTAAAACCAGCAGATCAAAAGGAAATTCTAAGTTATCCCACCCTACCTGAAATCAGGAGACTGAAAATAAAGAAGCCCTGAGAAGCAAGAAGTGACAGGAGAAACAGCACATGTTTACAGTCCTGTCTCTTCAGCCCCCTGAGATGAGTCACACACTCCAACGAAGGCAATGATATTTTAGTGTTAATCATGTGTGAGTCTTTATTTTCTTTTGAGATTTCTTATTTATTTATTTATTTATTTATTTATTTATTTATTTATTTATTTATTACTTATCTATTTTATGTCCTGATAACTGCCCCCTTTTCTTCTCACACACCCACAATCTTTCTTGCCATGCCGCTCCCTTTCTCCTGATCGAACCCCGGTACACCAAGTCTCTGCAGGGCTACTCACATCATCTCCCACTGAGGTCAGCTGAGGTAGTCCAGATAAAAAGCACATGCCATTTACAGGCTATGTGGGGTAGCCTGTGCTGCAGTTATTCAAGACCCACAAGAAGACCAAGCTGCTCCTTTCCTACATACATATTTGTGGGTGACATAGGTCCAGCCAATGTATGCTTTTTGATTGGTGGTATAGTCTTTAGATCCCCAATAGTCCAGGTTCTTTGATTCTATTGGTTTCCCTGTGGAGTTCCTATCCCCTTCAGTGCCTTTAATCATTCCTCCATATTTTCTATAATTTTCTTATCAGCCAGATGACATTTCAAAGCATCTCAAAATCTATGGAAAGAGGCCTGGAATTTCATAAAAACACCAATAGAATTTTATGAAAGCAAATTTTCCATCATCAGGAATGAAAAGTCTAGTTTCGACCCTATCTTGTACTTCCTTGTTAAGGAAGCACAATAGTTGTTCAGTTAATATTTTCATTTGTCATTTCTTTCTTATCCAGAGAACTTGTATGGCCCGCAATTTAGATGTCCAAAGACCTAGAATTATTTGTTGCAAGTTAATCATGTGCCTTCGTTTTCCTACCAAGTTAGTGCTGAGTTCTTCAGTTCTTAATTCAAAATCATTACTCTACACTAAATCTTTAAGGTTCTTTCCTAGAGAGCAATGTCAGTAAAAATAGTCTTTATTAACTTTTGTGTGCGCATCTCATTATTTTCCCAGTTGACTATGTATGGCGAAAATCATTCTTTCACTTTCAAAATCTGACGCTAACTTTGTCAGTCTTTTTTTTCGGAGCAAATCTTAATTTCTCCTGCAAATGTCCACTGAAAGGTAGCAATCTGTGTGTCATTTAGAAAGGGATGATCTTGTGGTGGTTTGTAAGAAAAATATACCCGATAGACTCAAGCATGGGAACACTTGGTGGCAACATTGGGGAGGCTATGATTGGGCAGGCTTGATGGAAACAGTATTCATTAGCTTTGAGATTAAAAGGCTCACGCAACTTTTAGGTCCCTTTCTCTATCTTACACTTAAGTTTGAAAATATGACCTCTCAACATCCCAAGTCTGACAACAGTTTTCCTCTTATTTACATATGTTCTGGGATGGATTTGTTCTTTCTTTTATAAGTTGTCTTGGTTACAGTGTTTTATCACAGTGACAGAAAAGAAATTAGTGCAGAATTTCATTAAAACAGTGGGCTGTTTCAGTGAAGAACCTAAAATGTTGGTGGTGGTCTTTGTTTCTTTTCTTTTCCTTTCTTTTCTTTTCTTTTCTTTTCTTTCTATCTATCTATCTTTCTTTCTTTCTTTCTTTCTTTCTTTCTTTCTTTCTTTCTTTCTTTCTTCTCTGGAGTATGTAAATCTTTGGATCTTTGACCTAGGAAAGTAAGAGGATTCAAGGGAGATTAGAGTGTTATCCTAGTGGATCCTAGAGGATAATTGTGGTGACAAGAGTGTGGGCTTTGTAGGTCCAAATGAAAAGGGAACAATGTAGCACCTGGGATCTAGGCCATTTTTTATGGGGATGTAGCATGCTCCATGACCTTCTCCATGACCTGAGAATTTTCCGAAGTCTAAATTTAAAAACAATAAATAAATTTTATTGGCAGAAACAATTTCAAAATAGAATAATATTAAAGCTGCTGTGTGCTTTGTTAATGATGCTTTCAGAGAATCAACAATGTAAAGGGACCTGTGGGGAAGTAAGAAATACAGTGTGTACAATGTTAAAGGTGAGTGGAAACAACATTGGGAAGCTTAATGATATAGCCATGCTTGTGCTGAAAAAGAGGCTATCATTCTTTTTCTTGATTTTTAATATTAGATATATTCTTTATTTACATTTCAAATGATTTTCCCTTTCCTGGATCTCCCGTCCCAAAAAGTCCCATAAGACCTCTTCCCTCCCCCTGATCCCCCCAAAATCCCTTCCTGCTTCCCTGTCCTAGTATTCCCCTACACTGCTGCATTGAGCCTTTCCAGGAGCAAGGGCCTCTCCTTTCTTCCTCTTGGGCATAATTTGATATGTGAATTATGTCTTGGTTATTCCGAGCTTCTGGTCTAATATCCAATTATCAGTGAGTGCATACTATGTGTGTTCTTTGTGACTGGGTCACTTCACTCAGGATAGCATTCTCCACTTTCACCCACTTGCCTAAGAATTTCATGAATTCATTGTTTTTAATAGGTGAGTAGTATTCCATAGTGTAAATATACCACATTTTCTGTATCCATTATTCTGTTGAGGGACATCTGGGTTCTTTCTAGCTTCTGGCTATTATAAATAGGACTGCTATGAACATAGGGGAGCATATATCCTTATTACATGCTGGGGAATCCTCTGGGTATATGCTCAGGAGTGGTATAATGGGGTCCTCTGGTAGTATCATGCCCAGTTTGCTGAGGAAACACCAGACTGATTTCCAGAGTGGTTGTACCAGTTGCAACCCCACCAGTAGTGGAGGAGTAGTGGACCTCTTTCTCCACATCCCTACCAGTACCTGCTGTCTCCTGAGTTTTTGATTTTAGCTATTCTGACTGGTATGATGTGAAATCACAGGGTTGTTTTGCTTTGCATTTCCCTAATGACTAAGGATGTTGAACATTTCTTTAGGTGCTTCTCAGCCATTCGATATTGCTCAGGTGAAAATTCTTTGTTTAGCTCTGTACCCCATTTTTTAATAGGGTTATTTGGCACACCTGAAAGTCCTGGAACAAAATGAAGCCAATTCACCCAGGAGGAGTAGAAGGCAGGAAATCATCAAACTCAGGGCTGAAATCAATCAATTGGAAACAAAGCGAACCGTACAAAGAATTAACAAATCCAGGAGCTGGTTCTTTGAGAAAATCAACAAGATAGATAAACCCTTAGCCAGACTGACCAGAGGGCACAGAGAAAGTATCCAAATTAACAAACTTAGAAATGAAAATGGAGATATAACAACGGAAACTGAGGAAATCCAAAAGATCATCAGATCCTTCTACAAGAGCCTGTACTCAACACAACTGGAGAATCTGGAGAAAATGGACAATTTCCTTGACAGATACCAAATACCAAAATTACATCCGGACCAAATAGATCATCTAAACAGTCCCATAACGCCTAAAGAAATAGAAGGAGTCATAGAAAGTCTTCCAACCAAAAAAAGCACAGAACCAGATGGTTTCAATGCAGAATTCTATCAGACCTTCAAAGAAGAGTTAACACCAATACTCTTCAAACTATTCCACAAAATAGAAAGAGAAGGAACACTACCCGATTCCTTCTACGAAGCCACAATTACGCTGATACCAAAGCCACACAAAGATCCAACAAAAAAAGAGAACTTCAGACCAATTTCCCTTATGAACATCGATGCAAAAATACTCAATAAAATTCTTGCCAACCGAATCCAAGAACACATCAAAACGATCATCCACCATGATCAAGTAGGCTTTATCCCGGGAATGCAGGGTTGGTTTAATATATGGAAATCCATCAATGCAATCCACTACATAAACAAACTCAAAGAAAAAAACCACATGGTCATTTCATTGGATGCTGAAAAAGCATTTGACAAAATTCAGCATCCTTTCATGCTTAAAGTCTTGGAAAGAACAGGAATACAAGGCCCATACCTAAACATAGTAAAAGCAATATACAGCAAACCGGTAGCCAGCATCAAACTAAATGGAGAGAAACTTGAAGCAATCCCACTAAAATCAGGGACTAGACAGGGCTACTCCCTCTCTCCTTATATTTTCAATATTGTACTTGAGGTACTAGCTCGGGCAATTCGACCACATAAGGAGGTCAAAGGGATACAAATTGGAAAGGAAGAAGTCAAACTATTATTATTTGCAGAAGACATGATAGTCTACCTAAGTGACCCAATAAACTCCACTATAGAACTCCTACAGCTGATAAACAACTTCAGCAAAGTGGCAGGTTATAAAATCAACTCAAGCAAATCAGTGGCCTTCCTATACTCAAAGGATAAGCAGGCTGAGAAAGAAATTAGGGAAATGACCCCCTTCACAATAGCCACAAACAGTATAAAGTATCTTAGGGTGACTCTTACCAAACATGTGAAAGATCTTTATGACAAGAACTTCAAGGCTCTGAAGAAGGAAATGGAAGAAGACCTCAAAAAATGGGAAAACCTCCCATGCTCATGGATCGCCAGAATCAATATAGTTAAAATGGCCATTTTGCCAAAAGCAATATACAGATCCAATTTAATACCCATCAAAATCCCAACTCCATTCTTCACAGAGTTAGAAAAAGCAATTAACAAATTCATCTGGAATAACAAAAAACCCAGGATAGCTAAAACTATTCTCAGCAACAAAAGAAATTCTGGGGGAATCAGTATCCATGACCTCAAGCAATACTACAGAGCAATAGTGTTAAAAACTGCATGGTATTGGTACAGTGACAGGCAGGCAGATCAATGGAACAGGATTGAAGATCCAGAAATGAACCCACACACCTATGGCCACTTGATCCTCGACAAAGGGGCTGAAAACATCCAATGGAAAAAAGATAGCCTTTTCAACAAATGGTGCTGGTTCAACTGGAGGTCAGCATGCAGAAGAATGCGAATTGATCCATCTTTATCGCCCTGTACTAAGCTCAAATCCAAATGGATCAAGGACCTCCACATAAAGCCAGACACTCTGAAGCTAATAGAAAAGAAACTGGGAAGGACCCTTGAGGACATTGGTACAGGGAGAAAATTTCTGAACAGAACACCAATAGCGTATGCTCTAAGATCAAGAATTGACAAATGGGACCTCATAAAATTACAAAGTTTCTGTACGGCAAAGGACACCATCAAAAGGACAAATCGGCAACCAACAAATTGGGAAAAGATCTTCACCAATCCTACATCAGATAGAGGGCTAATATCCAATATATATAAAGAACTTAAGAAGTTAGACTCCAGAAAACCAAACAACCCTATTAAAAAATGGGGTACAGAGTTAAACAGGGAATTCTCACCTGAAGAACTTCGGATGGCGGAGAAGCATCTTAAAAAATGCTCAACTTCATTAGTCATTAGGGAAATGCAAATCAAAACAACCCTGAGATTTCACCTTACACAAGTCAGAATGGCTAAGATTAAAAATTCAGGAGACAGCAGGTGTTGGAGAGGATGTGGAGAAAGAGGAACACTCCTCCACTGCTGGTGGGGTTGCAAATTGGTACAACCACTCTGGAAATCAGTCTGGCGGTTCCTTCGAAAACTGGGCACCTCACTTCCAGAAGATCCTGCTATACCACTCCTGGGCATATACCCAGAGGATTCCCCACCATGTAATAAGTATACATGCTCTACTATGTTCATAGCAGCCCTATTTATAATTGCCAGATGCTCGAAAGAACCCAGGTATCCCTCAACAGAAGAGTGGATGCAAAAAATGTGGTATATCTACACAATGGAGTACTATTCAACCATTAGAAACAATGAATTCAAGAAATTCTTAGGCAAATGGATGGAGCTAAAAAACATCATACTAAGTGAGGTAACCCAGACTCAAAAGGGGACTCATGGTATGCACTCACTAATAAGTGGATATTAACCTAGAAAACTGGAATACCCCAAACATAATCCATACATCAAATGAGGTACAAGAAGAAAGGAGGAGTGGCCCCTTGTTCTAGAAAGACTCAGTGAAGAAGTATAGGGCAAACCAGAACGGGCAAGTGGGAAGGGGTGGGTGGGAGGACAGGGGGAGAAAAGGGGGCTTATGAGACTTTCGGGGAGTGGGGGGCTAGAAAAGGGCAAATCATTTGAAATGTAAATAAAAAATATAGCGAATAAAAAAAAAGACAAAAAAAAAAAAAAAGAATCTTCACATAAAACCAGAGGCTATCATTTTTGAGAAAAATGTTACTACTGAGATGATTTCTATTCTGCAGTGAAATAAAGGAAAGGGGATTTTTAGGGAAAAGCCCCACCTAGTTTGCTTTCCAATGTACTGTAAAAATTCTAAGCATTTCCTGCTCCTATAAATCAATTTAATGAGAAAGCCCCTGTTAATGTGATTCAAGAAGACAGGATCCATCTCAATATGGAGATCCAATTTGGCAGTGTCTTCCACATGGTGCTGGTGTTACAGGCAAGAAAGATGAACAAACTCATGGTTGGTGGATTGTTCCCCTGCACTTTCAGAAATCTACTGCCACAATGCAGCACATGTCGGAGGACTTCCTTCATGAAAGTCCTAAAGAGGAGAAGATCATGAGAAGCCAGAGCATGGTATTACAAAAATGAAACCTGGGTTTCAGTGGGTCTAGGCCTTAAAATATTGAAAATACAGATCTTTGTACTATCTGCCAAGGAGAGCTGAACATAAGGAGTGGAATCAGCCCAAAAGAGAGTCATATGTTATAGACAGCAAAGCTGAGGGAGTGCAGCCAGCAAAACCTTTTGATATGAGACATGAAGCTGCACAGTTTAGTGTTTGCCCTATTGGGTGTGATCTTGCTTTGCTTCAGTATCTCTTCTGCTGGGGCCAGGTAATCACCAAGAAACCACTCAAATACCAATCTCAGCCAAATAGGGGTGGTTTACTGAATGACACACACCAAGACTGAACAATCAAGGCCAAGGTCAAGGCCCAGGAGTTGGACAGTGAACTTGAACCAAGATATTATAAGGGTTTTTAAGCCTAAGATCTGCAAACATCTGTTCCAAGTTGTTCCACCAATGAGGATTTAGGGATAGGTGACTTTCTTTGGAACATGTACACTTATCCTGCTCCCATTTATTGGGATATTCAACTGTGGCAGGAGACTGGCTTTGTTTCACATTCATGTCTTAACTTTTCAACCACATTGGAACTTGTCTAACATTCATGTCTAAACTTGCCAAGCTGAATGTCAGTTACCCATTTACATGTCTCTTTCTGCCAAGTAGGATGTCAGTTCCCAGGGAGATCTTAGGAATTAAACTTACTCAACCCCTACTCAAAATGAAAGTCTTATTCCAATTAGTTTCTTGTATTGTCACAGGTGTCTCTCTTATGTTTGGGTCCATCCCAAAGGCAGCTTGTAAAAGCAAATACTACATAAGCTTATACACAGGTGCAGGAATTGCTACTGATTGATTGGTGTGAGTCTAAGCTTATTGTGCCTAATTACACAAAGCATTTCTGCTGACTTCTACTGTGATTGGTTTCCTAGAGCACAGAACATAAGAGAATATGTAACAACTTGGGGATGAGAAAGACCCTTAGTAACAAACAATGTGTGTGTGTGTGTGTGTGTGTGTGTGTGTGTGTGTGTGTATGTATGTATGTATGTATGTATGTGTATATGTATATATGTATGTATGAAATATCTTTATAAAATTAGTAATAGCACAAAATGTCAGGCTAAAAAAGTAGCAGTTATCTAGGCCTTATTATTCTGTTTACACATTAATGTTTTACCTAGGCCTTGTCATCTCATCTAGGCCTTAATACTTTACCAAGGCCTTAATATCTTCAATATGCCCTATTCCAACTTTCCAGGATAGTAACATATATTCTTTGCCCTATATGTTAGAATTATATGATTTTCTTTTTTTATTTTACAGGGGGGTTAAAATTAAGAAATTACCTCGCATCTCATAAAAGACATCAGATTTTTAAATAGTATTGAGGATTTGAAAAATATGGGAACTCTTGAAGTTGAACTAAGTACATTTTATGTTTTAATACCATCATAAGCCTATTGGGGTCAGGGAATGGAGTATAGGGGTTGGAATAAGACAAATCCTTTATAGTCTTGGACTTTTAAACACAAAATTTCCTATTGGTCATGCTATTTTGAGGAGGTTTAGGTAGGGCAGTCTTGCTGGAGGAACTATGCCACTGAGTGTGGGTATTAAGATTAAAAGTCTCACATTACTCCAGTTCCTGCACTCTCTTTCATTTTGAGTTTGGAGATGTGTGCCCTTAGCTTTCTGTTCCTACTATCATTCCTGCCCCTTGTTGATATGCTTCCCTGTCATGGTGGATTCTTAGACCTCTGACTGTAAGTCCAAATAAACCCTTTCTTCTTGTAACTGCCTAGGTCATGGTGCCTTAACCACAACAATAAAAATGTAACTAATACAGAGCTTTATGAAAAATCCAAAAGCTGCTCAATTAATATTCCTGAACTGTGTGGGAAAGTAATATTCTCCATATCTAATAAATAATATGCAAATAAAACAACAGTTCCCAAATATGCTGGATAGTTACATGATAACTTGATTACAAGGTAGAATTATCAAAAAAGGAGGACTCCTTAATTGGGAAAATATTTCTATAAGACCCAGCTCTAGGACAGGTTTTTTTTTTTTTTTTCAATTTGTGATTGAAGACAGAAAGTCCAGCCCTTCTGTAATGGGTGGAACCATCCCTGGGCTGGTGGTCCTATAAGAAAGCGGGCTGAACAAGCCATGGGAAGACAGGCAGTAAAGGCAGTAAGCAGCACCCCTGCTAGGGCCTCTGCATCAGACCCTGCCTAATTCTTTCTGTTGGGGTTTCTCACCTATTTTCTTTCAGTGATGAACTACAATATAGAAATGTAAGCCTTTCCTCCAAAACTTGCTTTTGGATCATGGTGTCTGCAGCAATTGATACCCTAATTAAAACACTGGACAAGACAATATTCTTTTGTACCAGAACCCAAAGCAATCTAACAAGCAACACTCCTAAACTAGATGGCCTCAATCTTTTGTACCTAATGCAGATGGTAACTGTGTCTCATCCCATTGGTGGGAGCTAATATTCACTATAGGATGATTATTCACTACTGAGAAGAAAGGGGATGGGTATGATAGAGCTCAGGAGTATCTATATGTAGGACAAACAAGTATGTCCTAAGGTGAGGAAGGATTGGGGAGTATGGGCCCTTGTCAAACTAGCTACGTTTAATAGAAAAAAAGTTTTTTTTAATGCCATTTATTACATAGAAGCATATGCTTCTTATGTGAAGCATAGCCAAAATAGAAACAAAATAAAAGTTATTTTTTATATTAATTTTAGGGAAAATATGATGTAAAATAAATAAAGTATATGTGAGAGTAAAAATAATGTCATGAAAAATAAGAATGTAGAGAAAAGAATTGCTTACACAGGTAGAAAATATATTCTGTTTTCAGATACTATTTCCTCCCTTCTTGCTGTTTTCAATTTTTGGAATTGCTATGTCTTGGGGAGCCATTATTCTGGTTCTTAAGCGGACAAAATACTTCAATATATACTCTATTAGAAACATGAACTACTGTGTAAAAGTAGGTTGAGAAAACCCACCATTTGCAAAGCTGAGGCAGGAGGATTCTCTGTTTTTTAATTAAAAAGAACTAAGGAAATCAATGAAAGGTATTTTGAACTTATTTTCTAAAAGCAACCAAGATGCAGAGAGACTCTAAAATGGTGTTTCAGTGAAATCAAGACATGGAGCACCAGCTTCATTAGTCATTAGGGAAATGCAAATCAAAACAACCCTGAGATTTCACCTTACACCAGTCAGAATAGCTAAGATTAAAAATTCAGGAGACAGCAGATGTTGGTGAGGATGTGGAGAAAGAGGAACACTCCTCCACTGCTGGTGGGGTTGCAAATTGGTACAACTACTCTAGAAATCAGTCTGGCAGTTCCTCCGAAAACTGGGCACCTCACTTCCAGAAGATCCTGCTATACCACTCCTAGGCATATACCCAGAGGATTCCCCACCATGTAATAAGGATACATGCTCTACTATGTTCATAGCAGCCCTATTTATAATTGCCAGATGCTGGAAAGAACCCAGGTATCCCTCAACAGAAGAGTGGATGCAAAAAAATGTGGTATATCTACACAATGAAGTACTATTCAGCCATTAGAAACAATGAATTCATGAAATTCTTAGGCAAATGGATGGAGCTAGAGAACATCATACTAAGTGAGGTAACCCTAATGGAAAAGGTGAATCATGGTATGCACTCACTAATAAGTGGATATTAACCTAGGAAACTGGAATACCCAAAACATAATCCACACATCAAATGAGATACAAGAAGAAAGGAAGAGTGGCCCCCTGTTCTGGAAAGACTCAGTGAAGCAGTATTCCGCAAAACCAGAACGGGGAAGTGGGAAGGGGTGGCTGGGAGGACAGGGGGACAGAAAGGGGCTTGAGGGACTTTCGGGGAGTGGGGGGCTAGAAAAGGGGAAATCATTTGAAATGTAAATAAAAAATATATCGAATAGAAAAAAAAAGACATGGAGCACATGGGTGAGTGAGCATGCGCAAAGGAAACAGAACAAATAGCTGCCAAGCTTCATAGTCAGGCACACTGGGCAAGGAAGGAGGGGCTAATGAGTCAGGGCTTTCATCACTTACTCCACCTGTGTTAGTCCTATGAGGCCTTTTCTGTAATTGAATTTTTCTGACCTTATGAATGAAGGGGAAATGAATGAAGTGAGTAAAAAAAAAAAAAAAAAAAAAAAAAAAAAAACTTTTTTAAACATAGCTTGGAGATAAAGAATTTGTAAATGCAAATCAAGATAAGTTCTTTTCCCCTAACCCTCAAGTCTCCTACATGCTGATGTAGTTTATGTTCTTAGATGGCAGCCTCAGTTACCAGAGCTCTATTTTCATGATTGTTTTCATTGCATTTTAGGAGAGAGCAACTCAGGTTCTGTTAATGACTTAATAAAAACTGAATCACCTTTCAGGAATATAACCACAGCGAATGAAGGCAATTAGGTCAGTCTGTCAGTCACAGGCTGCTTCTCATGGGAGGAGCTGTGTATTGTATTCTCAAATTCTCTTCAACTTCAAAATATTATGAAGTGATGACTCAAGATAAATGACTTGGCATGTTTGAATAATAGTTGTACCTGCTCTGTTATTCATGAGTAACACATTCCAGTTAATCTCTTCCTCAAAGTTTACTTTCTTTAAATACTTTCATTTCTAGTATTTTCTTTTTACAAACAGATACAGAATTTTATTCAGTACTAAAAATTAGTAAAAGGTACTAAAAATTGTATGTGGCAACATGTAAATAAATTTCTATTACAATAAATTAATATTCTGAATTAATAGCATATAACAAAATAGTTATTCATAAACTCAAAGGTATGTGCTTTGTTTAGGGTTCCATTGGATTTGTAATTTACATTTGCAGAGCTGGCTGACACAGTCAGGTATACAGACACTTAGTTATGTTTACATTCCATCTGTTAAAAGATGTTCCTGGGCACTGTGTCTGTAATCTCAGGACTCTGGACACTGAGGCAGGATTAGTAGTTCGAAGTCAACCTGGACTACACAAACTCTGTCTCAAATACAGACAGATATACACACACAAGTCTAGAGAGTACAATTAATCACACTGTACTCCTTAATAGACAGATTCAGGCAACTTGCCCCCACCAAGGTCAGAGTGGTGTCTATAACACAGGCTTGCTATAATAACTGCCCAACTCTAACTATTAAAGGCCTATTTAGGAAAATAATTTTGACAGTAGTACCAATTCTTACAAAAATTAAAAACTTTGGGTACCTTTGTTTTAGCTTTCTATGGTTTAGGCACATACATTACTTCTTCCTAGTCTGCATTCATTCCTTTTGCCCAGTTGATACTTCAATCTGAATTCAGACTTTCAGGGCAATCTTCTTAAAATGTCCCACAGAGTCACAGAGTTTAAAGTCGCCACCGTCCTCATAGCATCCTTTGGTATTATCAAGGCAGAACCTAGACAGGTGTCATTTCTCAGCAGACATAACATTTTCCAAAATGAAATTACTCCAGCATGGGATCTATCTACTTCTGCACTTCATGATCTCACAGACCAGCAGTGGTTAACAAGTACCAGTGCCCAAGTCCTGACTTTCTAGGACAACCTGGCAATAACAAGTTACATGGCTGGTCGGGCAGTGGTGGCACATGCCTTTAATCCCAGCACTTGGGAGGCAGAGGCAGGTGAATTTCTGAGTTTGAGGCCAGCCTGGTCTACAGAGTGAGTTCCAGGACAACCAAGAATACATGGCGAAACCTGAAGACCTCAAAATATGGAAAAATATTCCATGCTCATGTATTGGCAAGATTAATATAGTTAAGATGTCCATCTTTCCAAAAGCAACATAGAGATTCAATGCAATCCCCATCAAAACCCCAACTCAGTTTTTCATAGAGGTAAAAAGAGCAATTCTCAAATTCATCTGGAATAACAAAAAATCCAGGATAGCTAAAACTATTATCAACAGTAAAAGATTTCTGGGGGAATAAGTATCCTGAACCTCAAGCAATACTAGAGATCAATAGTGTTAAAAACTGCATGGTATTGGTAAAGTGACAGGCAGGTGGATTAATGGAATAGTTTTGAAGACACAGAAATGAACCCACATACATATGGTCACTTGATCTTCAACAAAGGAGCTGATTACATCCAGTGGAAAAAAGATAGTGTTTTCAACAAATGGTGCTGGTTCAATTGAAGGTCAGCATGCAGAAGAATGAGAATTGATCCATTCTTATTTCCTTGTACTAAGCTCAACTTCAACTGGATCAAGGACCTTCACATAAAACTGGACACACTGAAACTAATAGAAAAGAAACTGGGGAAGACCCTTGAGGACATGGGCACAGGGGAAAATTTCCTGAACAGAACATCAATAGCTTATGCTCTAAGATCAAGAATTAAGAAATGGGACCTCATAAAATTACAAAGTTTCTGTAAGGAAAAGAACACTCTCAAAAGGACAAAATGTCAACCAACAGATTGGGAAAAGAGCTTCATCAACCCTACATCTGGCAGAGGGCTAATATCCAATATATCCAAAGAACTTGAGAAGTTAGACCCCAGAAAACCAAATAACCCTATTAAAAATGGGGTACAGAACCTGAAGAACTTTGCATGGCTCAGAAGCACCTTAAGAAATGTTCAACATCATCAGTCATTTGGGAAATGCAAATTAAAACAACCATGAGATTTCACCTCACACCAGTCAGAATGGTTAAGATTAAAAACTCAGGAGACAGCAGGTATTGGCAAGGATGTGGAGAAAGAGGAACACTCCTACACTGCTGGTGGTATTGCAAGCTGGTACAACCATTCTGGAAATCAGTCTGGCTGTTTCTCAGAAAATTTGGCACGACACTTCCAGAGGACCCTGCTATAATACTCCTAGGCATATACCCAGAGGATTCCCCAGCATGCAATAAGGACACATGCTCCTCCACTATGTTCATAGCAGCCCTATTTATAATAACCAGAAGCTGGAAAGGATCTAGAAGTCCCTCAAAGGAGGAATGGATACAAAAAATGTGGTATATATATATATATATGTATATATATATGTATATATATATATACATACACACACACAATCAAGTATTATTCAGCCATTAGAAATAATGAATTTATGAAATTCTTAGACGGATGGAGCTGGAGTACATCATCCTAAGTGAGGTAACACAGTCTCAAAAGAATACTCATGTTATGCACTCACTATAAGAGGATATTAGCCTAGAAGCATGGAATACCCAAGACATAATCCACATATCAAATGATGTCCAAGAAGAAGGAAGGAGTGGCCCCTGGTTCTGGAATGACTCAGTTCAGCAATGTAGGGGAATACCAGAACAGGGAAGTGGGAAGGGGTAGATGGGGGAACAGGGGGAGAGAAGATGGCTTATGAGACTTTCAGGGAGGGGGATCCAGGAAAGGGGAAATCATTTGAAATATAAATAAAGAATATATCGAATAAAAAAAAGAAAAAGATATTCCATTGCCAGGTTTTCTACAATGGAAACATATCATTGCAATTTTCTTTGCTGCTTGTCTTTTTAACTGTGTTCCTTCCCATCAACTGTCCTTCTTTATGGCTGCTGCAGTTTCTTCCCTTACTTCCTGTCTGTTTGCTGTTATCAACTCTACATTGGGAAACATCTGTGAGCTCTGTTTCAGGTATCCCATAAATCCATTCACATCTTCATTCAAGTACTCTTTTTTTCTTTTTGTTGTTTTTACATTTTCTTTGAGGTTCATCTTTTTTTAAGGGGCAGCCCACTGATTTGACATTGCCTATGATTTGGAAGGTTTGCTTTGCTCTCTCTCAGATCCCTTCCCATGATGTCTTCCCATTAATTTCCAGCCAAGGCTCTCTTACTATTTGAAGTAGTAACTCTAGCCCACCTGTCAAGTTGTATCAGAGGTGCTTTATCAATCCTCTCTGTATCCTCAAGAGTAGCTGAGACAATAAGCTCTTTTGTATTTTTTTATAGCCCAGTCATGATCCTGCTCTCAGATAAATCCAACACATAATCTTCAATAATTATAGCAATATTTTAGATTTAAGATTGTAACCTAGAAACTTCCCCCATTCATACCATCTTGTACATGTGAGGTTTTCTCTAGATTTGCTTCCTTAGATATTTAATGTAGTTTATAAACATATGTGTAACCCTTGCACATGTATTAGTAAAAGAAATGCATTGCTGTGACCATAGAAAGGAATTATGATTTCTCTGTCATTCCCTATGTAGAGGTTTAAAAGTAAATTTAACTAAACTAAATTAGGGCCAGTTCTCCTACTTGAATAAGATTCTGCTGCTTTCCTAATTCCTTTTCTTAGCTGGAATTATTTAACTCTTCCCTAAATAAAATGTTGAATTCCAGTCACCTAAAAGTGTTTTACATTTTTTTCTAATCCTGTCACATTTCAGTTCTACTTTCTACCTACTCATAATTCACCCATTTCTTGCTATTAAAATGTCAAAGATAAGTCTCTGCCTTAAAGTTTTCTGTTTGTTTGGTTTGGTTGGTTCTGGAATGAGATGTTTGAGCATATTAGGTCTAGGATTGACTTAGTGATTTTGTCATGTACATTAGCTTCATATGGCTTTTTCTCTCTCATTCTTACCTGTGACATTCATTATAAAGGGCATACTATTTATGTCCCAGATAAAGGGACCAGAAAAGGTCAAGGATGACATTTCAACTAATAGTTCTGTTCTGCAAATATTTTCAATACAACTCCCATGCCCTCAGTGGGTGAATCTTCTATCTAATTGGTCATTCCAATCAACATGGGAATTAGCAAGAATAAGCAATAGATCCAAGCACATTTTTCTCCAAGAGAATTCTAAAGTTAATAAGGTTTAAAATGGATAATAGCCAGGCATTTCAAAGCATGTAACACAAATGTTGCCACTGCTAAAGGAACTGGAGAAAAATTCCTGGTATCAATAGGCTAGTCACAAACAATCTAACCCAAACTTGTTTCTTTTGCATGTTATCCCCCCCCTCCATGTACATGGTGATGCTAAGTTAGGTTTTTGGTGTCTTGAGTTTTGTGATGCAGAATGCTCAGCTCAGAGGAACAGTGAAGCACATGTCACACTGAAATGGAATAATGATAATGATGTGGATAATTTTCTAATAGAAGAGAAATATTTTTGACAGAATTTTTTTCTCTTGGTTTTGACCTTGTCTTTGACATGATAAAAGTTCATAAATATTCCAGGACTTTCAGGTGTGTCATTAAGCTGCTAGTGTATGCTCTCTCCATTTTCTTTTTGGAGGCACTCAGGGCTATGAGTTTTCCTCTTAGCACTGCTTTCATTGTGTCCCAAAGATTTGGGTATGTTGTGCCTTCATTTTCATTAAATTCTAAAAAGTCTCTGAATTCTTTCTTTATTTCTCCTTTGGTCAAGGTGTCATTGAGTAGAGTATTATTCAGCCTCCATGTGTATGTGGGATTTCTGTTGTTTTTGTTGCTATTGAAAATCACTCTTATACCATAGTGATCTGATAGGAGGCATGGGATTAGTTAGATCATCTAATATTTGTTGAGGTCTGCCTTGTGACCAATTATATAGTCGATTTTGGAGAAGGTACCATGAGGTGCTGAGAAAAAGGTATATTCTTTTGCTTTAGGGTGAAATGTTCTATAAATATCAGTCAAATCCAATTGGTCCAAAGCTTCAATTAGTTTTACTGTGTCCCTGTTTAGTTTCTGTTTTCCGATCGGTCCATTGAAGAGAATGGAGTGTTGAAGTCTCCCACAATTATTGTGTTAGGTGCAATGTGTGCTTTGAGCTTTAGTAAAGTTTCTTTTACAAATGAGGGTGCCCTTGCATTTGGCGCATAGATGTTCAGAATTGAAAGTTCTTCTTGGTGGATTTTTCCTTTGACCAGCAAGAAGTGTCCCTCGGAGTCTCTTTTGATGACTTTAGGTTGAAAGTCAATTTTATCTGATATTAGAATGGCTACTCCTGTTCGTTTCCTGTGACCATTGGCTTGTAAGTTTGTCTTCCAGCCTTTTACTCTAAGGTAGTTTTTATCTTTGACACTGAGGTGTGTCTCCTGTATACAGCAAAATGTAGGGTCCTGTTTCCTTATCCAGTCTGTTAGTCTATGTCTTTTTATTGGGGAATTGAGACCATTGATGTTAAGAGATATTAAGGAATAGTGATTATTACTTCCTGTCATTTTTGATGTTATTTTTATATTTGAGTGGTTATCTTCTTTTGGGTTTGATGAAGGAAGGTAACTATCTTGCTTTTTGCAGGGTGTAGTTTCCCTCCTTGTATTGGAGTTTTCCTTCTATTATTCTTTGCAGAGCTGGGTTTGTGAAAAGATATTGTGTAAATTTGGTTTTGTCATGGAATATCTTGGTTTCTCCATCTATGGTGAATGAGAGTTTTGCTGGGTATAGTAGTCTTGGCTGACATTTGTGTTCTCTTAGAGTCTGCATGAGATCTGCCCAGGATCTTCTAGCTTTCATGGTCTCTGGTGAGGAGTCTGGTGTGATTCTGATAGGTCTTCCTTTATATGTTACTTGGCCTTTCTCTCTTACTGCCTTTAATATTCTTTCTTTGTTTAGTGCATTTGGGGTTTTGATTATTATTTGACAGGAGGTATTTCTGCTCAGGTCCAGTCTGTTTGGAGTCCTGTAGGCTTCTTATATATTCATAGGCATCTCTCTCTTTAAGTTAGGAAAGTTTTCTTCCATAATTTTGTTGAAGATATTTGCTGGCCCTTTCTGTTGTAAATCTTCACTCTCAACTATACCTATAATCCTTAGGTTTGGTCTTCTCATTGTATTCTGGATTTCCTGGTTGTTCTGGGATACAAGCTTTTTGCATTTTGCATTTTCTTTGACAGTTGATTCAATGGTTTCTATGGTATCTTCAGCATCTGAGATTCTTTCTTCCATCTCTTGCATTCTGTTGTTTATATTTGCATCTATGGCCCCTGATTTCTTCTCAAGGTTTTCTATCTCCAAAGTTGTCTCCCTTTGTGATTTCTTAGTTGTTCTACTTCTGTTTTTAGATCCAGGATGGTTTTGCTCAGTTCCATCATTTGTTTGTTTGTGTTTTCCTGTAATTCTTTAAGAGATTTTTGTGTTTCCTCTTTCATGACTTCTGCCTGTTGACTCAAGTTCTCCTGCATTTCTTTAAGTTTTTTTTTTGCCTTTCTTCTTTATTGGCTTCTAGATCTAGAATTTTCCCAGTGAAGCTGTTGTTCATCTATAGTTGATGCTATAGGGATATTAGTATGAACTCTCTTACATGTGAAGAATTAGGTTTTCGTAGGGATACAGTGATGATGGTCACTGTTTATCCTGTGTAAAGATATGTTCATAGTCATACTCAGAGCAACATATTTGTTGGCAGCTCTGTCACCCCTTACTATTAACAGTAGGCATCCACCTTCTTTTCCTGTCTCTCTACTAACCACTCTTGCTTTTCTCTGAATGCCAGAGTAAACTCTTAACATTTTGTCAACTCCAGGAATGTTCATGAGTAAGAACTCACTTGTTTAGGGTCACCCCTTCTCAACATTTTTATTCTGTTTCTTTGGTGTTATTGTAATTTTTGTTGAGGTAAGGTTTATGTTGTTTGTGGCTTCAGGAGCTTAAGGACATGGCAATTTTAAGGTTAAAGAACATTAGTTTATTCTAGACTGAATACATCATAGAAAAAGCATTTGCATGTAGATAAGTGTCTGCTGTTAAGCAAGAAGTCACACCAACTCAAATGGAGGGGTCATACCATTCCACAATAAAATTTACTGTAAATCATTCAATAGATCAAAGACCTCACACTAGGCTCCCCTCTTATGGTTTTTGAGACATAATGTATTGCCACCTAGTTGACTTAGGCTTCAATCACAGGGAAAACCCTAAGAACACCCCATTTTTCCACAAAACTGAGTAAGATGTACCTTGAACCAATAAGAAGAATAAAACCTGCAATTATAGTATGGAAGTGCCAGCCTGGAACACATCGGAAATACAAATGCTTGGTGTTTTCTCCACAAATACAAAATAACTTCTTTTCTGAAGAATGGTTTATACCTTGTTGAATCATTTGCCAAAGAGGTCTAATGGACTCTCCTTAGTCACCCCAGTCTATTGCCAATCCTATTCTTAACACCTTGATAAGTCCCTATTGCTGAAGGCACCATTTACTTGTGTCAGTGAACATAGAGAAGACATATAGCTGGCACCTACAAGAAGTTCCATCCGTACTTACTAGTGCTCATGGTGCTTGAAGGTAATCCTCATACTACAGCAGGATAACGGTGATCAACAATATCATCCAGATATAAACCACGGGACCTACAACTGCAAAGTGATTCCAAGATATAGTGGTACAAAAATGCCAAAAATGTTATGGGAAGAATTAATCATTTTTGGATGGCATTTAATCTTGACTCCATGAGACATAATGTTTACCCATAATTGATAGTGTTAAAGTAATAAAGAATCTGAAGCTAGATAGGCCATGAGCTTGAGAGAAAACAATACCAGTATTCTGATAATGAACATAGCAATCAAATGATTCCTGATGATATGGGCTGCATCTAGCAGTTCCCTGCTGGAAACACTAGAAAAGCATCCACTTTCAGTCATGGTAATTTACACAGAAATCCACAATTCAACAATATGCAGAAAGAAAAAGACTTTAAAACACTCATCTCTAAATGGGATGTTTTAATTAAAACACTTTCCTGAAGACTTAGGCATCTCTGAAGAAAAAGAGCAGGGAAGAATGTAAGTGTTAGGGCTGATGGATAACTGCAAGGAAACAGTTTTTTCCAGACACAACAGAACTGATACATATATGTAGTATATGTAAAATATATAATATAATATAATGTTTATAATAGAAATCATATATGTATAAATTTTTATATATTTCATTTTTCTCCTGTGTCTACAGGTAAAGATCATACCCTAAAAGGTATGGTAGCACACACAGAACCTGCACAGTTCTAAGAAATACTGGGTTCTAAAGCTGAGAATGGTAAGAGAACACAAAGCCCTTTCTCAAACAAAATCTATTTGTTTTTGATAATACAAAACTTTGACACTGGCAAAGACACAAAGGGCTTTTTTAATGGAATGTCACTGGGTATATCAGTAAGACCATGACTTATGCATACATTATGCCCTCAAGTAAGTTTAATGCAAAATGACATTTGTGTGAGTGTGTGTGTGCGTGTGTGTGTGTGTGTGTATGTGTGTGTGAACCTTTTGTCTAATGCTGTTTGTTTGTTTGTTTGTTTTGGGTCCTGTTTGTTGCTTATGGTATTCTTTTCATGTTAGTATTTTTATGGTATTTTGATTTGTTTTTTGAAAGAGGAACATAAACATTGGTTGTATGCAGATGACTCTGATCAAGAAGGAATGGAGGAAAAGAAAAAACCATGATCAAAATGTATTCTATGAGCATAATTTAAAGAAAAAAGAAATAAAATTTAATTTTCAACCAGATTCAAGTTGGGGAATATTGATCCAATTGCTCTATAAATCCATACTTACTTTTTTTCCTCACATAACTTGTGATTCATACCTGTTTTTTGTTTGTTTGTTTGTTTGGTTGATTTTATGTTTTGTTTTGTTTTTACAAGTTGCCTTGGTAATGTTATTTATTATTAGATATTTTCTTTATTTACATTTCAAATGTTATCCCTTTTGTTTGTTTCCCTTCTGAACACCACCTATCCCATCCCCCCTTCCCATCAATCCACTCCCTCCTGCTTCCCTGTCCTGGCAATCCACTACATTGGGGCATTGAGCCTTCACAGTTCCAAGAGTCCCTCCTCTCAATGGTTTCAGACAAGGCCATATGATGCTACATATGATGGTAGAGCCATGGGTCCTTCAATGTGTACTCTTTGGTTGGTGGTTTAGTCCCTGGGTAGGCTGGGGGCACTGGCTGGTTCATATTGTTATTCCTCCTATGGGGTTGCAAAACCCTTCAGCTCTTGGGTCCTTTCTCTAGCTCCTTCATTAGGGACCTTGTACTTAGTCTAGTGGTTGAGAGAATCCAGATCTGTACTTGTCAGGTTGACAGAGTCTCCCAGGGGACAGCTATATCAAGTTCCTGTCAGCAAGGACTTGTTGGCATCCACAATAATGTCTGGGTTTGGTAACTGCAAATCAAAATAACCCTGAAATTCCACTTCACACCAGTCAGAATGTCTAAGATTAAAAACTCAGGTGATGGCAGACACTGAAAAGGATGTGGAGAAAGAATACTCTTCCATTGCTGGTGGGACTGCAAGCTGGTACAACCACTCTGGAAATCAGTGTGGAGGTTCCTCAATTTGACTTAGTACTTACTACCTAAGGAACCAGCTATATCACTCCTAGGCATATACACAGAAGATGCTCTGACAAGTAATAAGGACACATACTCCTCTATGTTCATAGCAGACTTATTTATAATAACCAGAAGCTGAAAAGAACCCAGATGTCCCCCAAGACATTGTCTCCCAAGTAATGGATACAGAAATTGTGGTACATTTACACAACAGATTACTACTCAGATATTAAAAGCAACGAAATCAAGAAATTCTTAGGCAAATGGATGAAACTAGAAAATATCATCCTGAGTGAGGTAACCCAGACACAAAAGAACACATATGGTATATACACCCTAATAAGTGGATATTAGTCCAAAAGCTCAGAATACCCAAAATACAATTCATAGACCACATGAAGCTCAAGAAGAAGGAAGAGCAAAGTGTAGATACTTCGGTCCTTCATAGAAGGGGGAACAAAATAAAATAAACATGGGAGGAGATAAAGAGACAAAGTATAGAGCACAGACTGTAGGAAAGGCCATCCAGAGACTGCCCCACCTGGGGATCCATCCCATATACAGTTTCAAACTCTTTACTGTTTTTTGAATTTCCAAATTTATGAAATTAAGAATGTCTTTGTATTAATCTGTTATTCCTAGTCCATTTTCAAATGTTTTCCTTTTCCTGTGTTTGTTGTGTATACGAATGAAAGACATACTCAAACTACATCATATATTTGCATGAAAACTGTCTTTATTTTTATTTTAAAAATATTCATCCCTTTTTATTTCACATTGTCTCTCTGTGGACTTCTTTCAAGACAGCTATTGAAATTGTACCAAAAGATAATCCGTCAAAATTTAGTGTTGATCAGAGAAATACCAAATTTCCTGGAATCTGTACCCCCTTTACCTCCCACCCACTTTTTACACTTAATACATAATGCATTTGTCACAGAGTGCAGTGTTAAGAGTTTTGTAATTTAAAAATACCTATTTGACTAAAGATCATTTAGTTGACCATTGTTAAAATCAGTGGTTTCAGAGACGGCGGCGGCAGCGGCGGCAGCAGTGCAGCAGTGGCTGGTCCAGCTGAAGGGCCATCAGCAGTGGAACCAAGGCGACACAGGGTCCAGTTAGGCCCTGTGCCCACGACCACTGACCTTCTCTGACCAGCCGGGCGGCAAGCAGCTGCAGTCGTGCAGCGCCTTTCCTGCAGGGAAGCCACTTCAGAACTCGGCCTCCCACCAGTCAGGAGAGGTGCATCTTGGGTTCGGACTCCAGGGATCAGACAGACTGAGGTACACAAACATAATCCGAGGCCAACACCATGGTAGTCTGAGCCCGACGGGCGTTGGCCTGCACCCAGGCCCTGGGATGGTCGGGGGGGGGGGGCATCGGGGTGCCAACCCAGCCAGGAGGTTTTTTGCCCAGGCCTGCGCGCACCGTCATTTTGCCTGCAGGTCGACAGAGAGCTCTGGCGGGCAGACCTGTAACAGGCATAGCCTGAGGCTAACAAAGGCAAAGGACTGACCCCAAGAACTGGGCGGCTTGGTGGGCCATCTGTGAGTCAACCCGCCCAGGAGGTTGTTAGCACAGCAGACTCTCCCGGTGCTTTCAGGGAGCGCGGGCGCGCACGCCCACCATCCTAGTCACCTAGCGGACCCAATTAACAGTCATAGCCCTAGGGGAACTTTGCTCGGACCTTGGCCTCCCAGGCTTTTGCCTGGACTCAGGGACTGGGCAGCCAGGCTAACCTTGTGTGCGCCAGCCTGGTTGGCAAATCGGCTGCCCAGCGGAGTGAGCAGAACACAGGGGAGGTCACAGCAGCATACACCATCAGCACTCCCTGGGGGTGCACACGGGCTCCATCTGGTCCACAGACACAATCTGGGGCAAGGCCTCAGGCAGAAGCCCTCAGCTCTACTCTCTCCGCTTCCGGATCCAGATCAGCCTGGGCGGCAGCACCACATCTCCAAGTCCTGTAAGAGGCTAGCTGGGCTTCCGGGCAGCCAGCTGGGAGAAGTCAGTGTGCTCCAGTGAATCCAGCGGGCCCCAACGGGAGCCTTCGGGTGCCTGCTTTGGGATCTGAACAGCCTGAGCAGCAGCACCCTGGCTACAAGCAGTGCAGGAGGTAAGCTGTGCACCAGAGGCCAACTGGGAAGGGGCAGCTTGCACTGGTGAGTCCAGCACTGACAAGACAAACTAATACCAGTGAGAACTAGATGGCAAAAGGCAAACGCAGGAACGTCACTAACAGAAATCAAGGCAATATGGCAACACCTGAACCCAATTCTCCTCTACCAACATGTCCTGGATACCCCATCACACCAGTAAAACAAGATTTGAATTTAAAATCACTGGTCATGATGCTGGTACAGGAACACATGAAGGACAGACTTAAAGAAATTCAGGAGAAAATGGATCAAAAGTTAGAAGCCCTTGCAAGGGAAACACAGAAATCATTGAAAGAAATCCAGGAGAATACAAATGCCAACAAGGAGGAAATGCAAAAAACACTTAAAGAAATACAAGAGAACTTTGGTCAACAGGCTGAGGTCATGAAAGACGAAACACAAAAATCTCTTAAAGAAATACAGGAGAACTTTGGTCAACAGGCTGAGGTCATGAAAGAGGAAACACAAAAATCTCTTAAAGAATTACAGGAAAGCACAAACAAGCAAGTGAAGGAGCTAAGCAAAACCATCCAGGATCTAAAATCAGAAGTAGAAACAACTAAGAAAACTCAAAGGGAGACAACTTTGGAGATAGAAAGCCTTGGGAAGAAATCAGGGGACAGAGATGCAAATATCAACAACAGAATACAAGAGATAGAAGAAAGAATCTCAGATGCTGAAGATTCCATAGAAACCATGGACTCAACAGTTAAAGAAAATGCAAAATGCAAAAAGCTTGTAACCCAAAATATCCAGGAAATCCAGGACACAATGAGAAGACCAAACCTAAGGATTATAGGCAGAGATGAGAGTGAAGATTTACAACTTAAAGGGCCAGCAAATATCTTCAATAAAATTATGGAAGAAAACTTCCCTAACCTAAAGAGAGAGATGCCCATGAATATACAAGAAGCCTACAGAACTCCAAACAGACTGGACCAGAACAGAAATACTTCCCGTCACATAATAATCAAAACACCAAATGTTCTAAACAAAGAAAGAATACTAAAGGCAGTAAGAGAAAAAGCCAAGTAACATATAAAGGAAGACCTATCAGAATCACAGCAGACTTTTCACCTGAGACTATGAATGCTAGAAGGTCCTGGGCAGATCTCATGCAGACTCTAAGAGAACACAAATGCCAACCAAAACTACTATATCCAGCAAAACTCTCAATCATCATAGATGGAGAAACTAAGATATTTCATGACAAAACCAAATTTACCCAATATCTATCCACAAACCCAGCCCTAAAAAGGATAATAGGAGGACAACACCAATACAAGGAGGGAAACTTCACCCTGGAAAAAGCAAGATAGTAACCTTTCATCAAACCCAAAAGAGTTAAGCAATCAAATTTAAAAAATAACGTCAAAAATGATAGGAAGTAACAATCATTATTCCTTAATATCTCTTAACATCAATGGACTTAATGCCCCAATAAAAAGACACAGCCTAACTGAATGGATACGTAAACAGGACCCTACATTTTGCTGCTTACAGGAAACACACCTCAGGGTCAAAGACAAACACTACCTTAGAGTAAAAGGCTGGAAGACAATTTTACAAGCAAATGGTCTCAGGAAACAAGCTGGAGTAGCCATTTTAATATCAGATAAAATTGACTTTCAACCCAAAGTCATCAAAAGAGACCCTGAGGGACACTTCTTGCTGGTCAAAGGAAAAATACAAAAAGAAGAACTGTCAATCCTGAACATCTATGCCCCAAATGCAAGGGCACCCTCTTTCGTAAAAGAAACTTTATTAAAACTAAAAGCACACATTGCACCTAACACAATAATTGTGGGTGACTTCAACACTGCACTTTCCTCAATGGACCGATCAGGAAAACAGAAACTAAACAGGGACACAATGAAACTAATTGAAGCTTTGGACCAATTAGATTTAACAGATATATATATAGAGCATTCTATCCTAAAACAAAAGAATATACCTTTTTCTCAGCACCTCAGGGTACCTTCTCCAAAATCGACCATATAATTGGTCACAAGACAGACCTCAACAAATATAAGAAGATAGAACTAATCCCATGCCTCCTATCTGATCACTATGGAGTAAAAGTGGTCTTCAATAGCAACAGCAACAACAGAAAACCCACATACACGTGGAAACTGAACAATACTCTACTCAATGATACCTTGGTCAAGGAAGAAATAAAGAAAGAAATTAAAGACTTTTTAGAACACAATGAAAATGAAAACACAACATACCCAAATCTATGGGACACAATGAGAGCAGAGCTAAGAGGAAAACTCATAGCCCTGAGTGCCTGCAAAAAGAAAATGGAGAGAGCATACATTATCAGCTTAATGACACACCTGAAAGCCCTAGAACAAAAAGAAGCTATTTCGCCCAGGAGGAGTAGAAGGCAGGAAATCATCAAACTCAGGGCCGAAATCAATCAAGTAGAAACAAAGAGAATCATACAAAAAATCAACAAAACCAGGAGCTGGTTCTTTGAGAAAATCAACAAGATAGATAAACCCTTAGCCAGACTGACCAAAGGGCACAGAGAAAGTATCCAAATTAACAAACTTAGAAATGAAAAGGGAGATATAACAACAGAAACTGAGGAAATCCAAAAAATCATCAGATCCTACTACAAGAGCCTGTACTCAACACAACTGGAGAATCTGGAGGAAATGGACAATTTCCTTGGCAGATACCAAATACCAAAATTAAATCAGGACCAACTAGACCATCTAAACAGTCCCATAATGCCTAAAGAAATAGACGGAGTCATAGAAAGTCTTCCAACCAAAAAAAGCACAGGACCAGATGGCTTCAGTGCAGAATTCTACCAGACCTTCAAAGAAAAGTTAACACCAATACTCTTCAAACTATTCCACAAAATGGAAACAGAAGGAACACTACCCAATTCCTTCTACAAAGCCACAATTATGCTGATACCAAAGCCACAAAAAGATCCAACAAAGAAAGAGAACTTCAGACCAATTTCCCTTATGAACATCGATGCAAAAATACTCAATAAAATTCTTGCCAACCGAATCCAAGAACACATGAAAACGATCATCCACCATGATCAAGTAGGCTTTATCCCGGGAATGCAGGGTTGGTTCAATATACGGAAATCCATCAATAAAATCCACTACATAAACAAACTCAAAGAACAAAACCACATGGTCATTTCATTGGATGCTGAAAAAGCATTTGACAAAATTCAGCATCCTTTATGCTTAAAGTCTTGGAGAGAACAGGAATTTAAGGCCCATACCTAAACATACTAAAAGCATTATACAGCAAACCGGTAGCCAGCATCAAACTAAATGGAGAGAAACTTGAAGCAATCCCACTGAAAGCAGGGACCAGACAAGGCTGCCCCCTTTCTCTTTATCTTTTCAATATTGTACTTGAGGTACTAGCTCGGGCAATTCGACAACATAAGGAGGTCAAAGGGATACAAATTGGAAAGGAAGAAGTCAAACTATCATTTGCAGACGACATGATCGTCTACCTAAGTGACCCAAAGAACTCCACTTGAGAGCTCCTACAGCTGATAAACAACTTCAGCAAAGTGGCAGGTTATAAAATCAACTCAAGCAAATCAGTGGCCTTCCTATACTCAAAGGATAAGCAGGCTGAGAAAGAAATTAGGGAAATGACCCCCTTCACAATAGCCACAAACAGTATAAAGTATCTTGGGGTGACTCTTACCAAACATGTGAAAGATCTGTATGACAAGAACTTCAAGACTCTGAAGAAGGAAATGGGAGAAGACCTCAAAAAAAATGGGAAAACCTCCCATGCTCATGGATCGGTAGAATCAATATAGTTAAAATGGCCATTTTGCCTAAAGCAATATACAGATTCAATGCAATACCCATCAAAATCCCAACTCAATTCTTCACAGAGTTAGAAAGAGCAATTATCAAATTCATCTGGAACAACAAAAAAACCAGGATAGCTAATACTATTCTCAGCAACAAAAGAAAATCTGGGGGAATCAGTATCCCTGACCTCAAGCAATACTACAGAGCAATAGTGTTAAAAACTGCATGGTATTGGTACAGTGACAGGCAGCAGGATCAATGGAACAGGATTGAAGATCCAGAAATGAACCCACACACCTATGGCCACTTTATCCTCGACAAAGAGGCTGAAAACATCCAATGGAAAAAAGATAGCCTTTTCAACAAATGGTGCTGGTTCAACTGGAGGTCAGCA
Source organism: Apodemus sylvaticus (assembly GCF_947179515.1). Taxonomy (NCBI): domain Eukaryota; kingdom Metazoa; phylum Chordata; class Mammalia; order Rodentia; family Muridae; genus Apodemus; species Apodemus sylvaticus. Next base: position 90,745,181 of record NC_067474.1, on the reverse strand, counting down.
TGCAGAAGAATGCGAATTGATCCATCCTTGTCTTCTTGTACTAAGTTCAAATCCAAATGGATCAAGGACCTCCACATAAAGCCAGACACTCTGAAGCTAATAGAAAAGAAACTGGGGAATACCCTTGAGGACATCGGTACAGGGAGAAAGTTTCTGAACAGAACACCAATAGCGTATGCTCTAAGAGCAAGAATTGACAAATGGGACCTCATAAAATTACAAAGTTTCTGTAAGGCCAAGGACACCATCAAGAGGACAAATCGGCAACCAACAAATTGGGAAAAGATCTTCACCAATCCTACATCAGATAGAGGGCTAATATCCAATATATATAAAGAACTCAAGAAGTTAGACTCCAGAAAACCAAACAACCCTATTAAAAAATGGGGTACAGAGTTAAACAAAGAATTCTCACCTGAAGAACTTCGGATGGCGGAGAAGCATCTTAAAAAATGCTCAACTTCATTAGTCATTAGGGAAATGCAAATCAAAACAACCCTAAGATTTCATCTTACACCAGTCAGAATGGCTAAGATTAAAAATTCAGGAGACAGCAGGTGTTAGAGAGGTTGTGGAGAAAGAGGAACACTCCTCCACTGCTGGTGGGGTTGCAAATTGGTACAACCACTCTGGAAATCAGTCTGGCGGTTCCTCCGAAAACTGGGCACCTCACTTCCAGAAGATCCTGCTATACCACTCCTGGGCATATACGCAGAAGACTCCCCACCATGTAATAAGGATACTTGTTCTACTATGTTCATAGCAGCCCTATTTATAATTGCCAGATGCTGGAAAGAACCCAGGTATCCCTCAACAGAAGAGTGGATGCAAAAAATGTGGTATATCTACACAATGGAGTACTATTCAGCCATTAGAAACAATGAATTCATGAAATTCTTAGGCAAATGGATGGAGCTAGAGAATATCATACTAAGTGAGGTAACCCAGACTCAAAAGGTGAATCATGGTATGCACTCACTAATAAGTGGATATTAACCTAGAAAACTGGAATACCCAAAACATTATCCACACATCAAATGAGGTACAAGAAGAAAGGAGGAGTGGCCCCTGGTTCTGGAAAGACTCAGTGAAACAGTAGGAAGGGGTGGGTGGGAGGAAAGGGGAAGAGAAGTGGTCTTACGGGACTTTTGGGGAATGGGGGGCTAGAAAAGGGAAATCATTTGAAATGTAAATAAAATATATCGAATAAAAAAAATCAGTGGTTTCTCCAAATTAATTAAGTCTCCATACTTAATTTGCATTAACGTTAGAAAAGAGATTTTAGGACACACACAGGCACATACACATACTTTGGCCTTTTGGTATGTAGTCTTTACTTGTATATAAAACAAAAAATAAATATATAAAATTCATTTATATAATTTACATACATATGTCCATATTACATATGGACATACATCTAGATATAGATATAGAAATCGATATAGATGGAGATAGAGATACACATACACATACATATATACATGTATATGACATTGCAAGGTGAGAACTAACTGGACAATTGCATGGTCATATTTCTCACCTCATCTCTCAGATGTATCCTTCCTCTGTCCCATACAGACACTTCCTTCTACTAATGCATTTCAGAATAGTTTTTCCTCATTTAATTCCATGTGACTTGAGTTTGAAAATTCATCTTCAGTCTATATTTTTGTGTTTAGTGAAACCCATGAAAGATGAAAGGTAGTTTGGGAAGAGCTGCACTGATTTCCCACCAATCACCTTGGACTCTTTACAAAGTCAAATGAAAATACTTCATAAATGGTGCAAACAAGTGCTGTTTAGTGATAGATTTTGGCAAAAGTCCTTTCAAAACAGAGGTTTGGATTGACAGATATCCAAAATTCATCTTCTTTGAATTCTTAAGACATCATAATATAAAGAAGATTAAGGGTCAGTGAAGGAAATCTGAGCAATAGAATTCATCTACCTTCTTTTCTGCAACACAGTTCAACTTACATAACTGAATACTCACTATGAATCATGGATCACATCCTCTCATAAGCCTGTGTAATGATATTATGTTTAGACTCATTTAAATAGGAAAATCTGAAATTCATGTGTTTTATATATATTTCATATATGTGTGTGTGTGTAAGAGAAAGAGAAATCAAATGCTCTTCTCAGATAAATTGAAATATTAAATTAAATTAAATAACTGGAAAATAAAATATAAAAACAGGGTATGTGTTCTGAGCCCTTCCATTTAATCTTCATATGTCATTGACTCCCACAGCTGATTCTAAGGGAAGCACATCCTTCATTATAGTTTGTTACTTATGATTGTGTTCAGAAAAGCAAGATGTCATTGCTGACTCAGATGTTAAGTGAGAACAAGATGCTAAACTCATCAGACAATACATAATACAGAGGCTGTGGCAGTGATACTGCTAAACGTTATTCACTCTTGAGATATTCTGTTTATTATCTTGGCATTTTAGTCTATGATCTTTGCTTGAATACAATAAAAGAAAGAAAGAAAGAAAGAAAGAAAGAAAGAAAGAAAGAAAGAAAGAAAGAAAGAAAGAAAGAAAGAAAGAAAGAAAGAAAGAAAAACTAAAAAGCCAAGCTAATCCAAAAAGTAAAATCTAAAATTCTATGTTCAGAAGACTGAGGTTAACGATGACTGAAAGGTAATTGAGACTAAAGGCTCCTTGGTGGTCTGGTGGTCTATGTGATAGAGTTTTGTGTTTCTCTCTCTCTGTCTCTCTGTCTCTGTCTCTGTCTCTCTGTCTCTGTCTCTCTCTGTCTCTCTCTGTCTTTGTCTCTCTCTGTGTCTCTCTGTGTCTCTCTGTGTCTCTGTGTCTCTCTGTCTCTCTGTCTCTCTCTGTCTCTGTCTCTCTGTCTCTCTCTGTCTCTGTCTCTCTCTCTCTCTCTCTCTCTCTATATATATATATATATATAAGTATATATATATATACTTTCTCATGGCAAGAAAAGTTCAAACTTCTAACACCAGTTAGGAAACTGAATACTTGTAAGAGGAAAATTCATTTCCTTATCTCAGGACTTCTATACCATGAAGAAGTGATACCTCAAAGAGGATCTTATTAAAAGAAAAAGAAAAAGAAAAAGAAGAAAAAGAAAAAGAAAAAGAAAAAGAAAAAGAAAAAGAAAAAGAAAAAGAAAAAGAAAAAGAAAAAGAAAAAGAAAAAGAACCTCCAGAAAGGAAACACAAAGAGACGCCATCCTTTCCTCTTAAAGCAGTGGCTTTCTGAAGAGAGTTCCATTTTCAGGTGGAGGTTGGAAAAGTGGAGCAATAGATTTCTCTTCCCCTTTACAACTTTTTATTTCAAACTGGATTGTTAATGCCGACAATTGTATTCATGGCATTTACTTTGGAAAAAATATAATTGAAACTTCGAAGGATTTTTCTGGTGCACAATTTTGAATCATTTACCTGAATTTAGAAAATCAACATGCTTGTAAAAAACATTTAGACATCACATGTTTGAACTTTCTTGAACTATTTTGATTCTAATCATTTGTCTCTTTACAGAGTAAGATCAGTTTTGGTAAGTGAACATAATATATGAGTGAGTCTTTACAGATTTTATTGTAGGAAGAATATGTTCAAATACTTGGGAATACTTAAAATCTCTAAAATTTTAGTATTATAAAACTTATCAAAATATTAATATTAATATTTAATTATAAAATACTAATTTGCCAATTTCACTTAATTAGGCAATATGAAACAGGCTTAGGATATTATTCAGTCTTTTTAGAATGATGTGGAAATGACTATTTCATTTAACATCATTGTATAAGTTTTAATTTGCCCTGTAAGGTCCAAAGAATGGTCTATGAGAGTCACCTATGAGAGTCATATACTTTCTTCTAAATAAGTGGGCTTTTACATATATAGCAAGCTAAAATAGAAGAATGATTAGAAAGAGATAAACATAAAACATTATTGTACCAATCACCTAAAGCATTCAGGAGATCACATCAAAGGAAGCTATGATGATCTAGCCAACTGGAGTTTCCAAATTTGGACAAAGTGTCCTTTTGGGTGAAGCTTCCAAGCAAAGCAACAAATTGTAGAAGAGGTAACAACATCCATCAGGAGACTTGCAAATATCTTGAAAACACAAAATGGGGAAGTTGACATAGCCAGCTGAGTTCCCAACATAGAATTCTCCATCTTAGTGGATGAACGTTTCACAGCTGGTCTTCTGGATGCTCCTTCCCATTGTAGACACTTAATATCATTGGGTAAAAATAGTATACTTTGCTGGAAATAGTTTTCCTTCAATTTTTTCTCCATGACACAATGATTTTACTCCTGAGTTCTTCAACATTTTGAAGTCTTTTACTCCCTTTCAAGAATTGGTGGGTTGGATGGAGCTTCAGCTCAGACAAGTTGCCTTGGAAGATCTTTGACATAAAATTTTGAGTCAAAGCCAGTTTACCTGTGGGCTGAAACCAACATAATGTCTTTGGCATAGTTCTACTTAGATTGCATCAAAACCCCATATACACACCTGGACACATCTGTTATACCTTAATTAACATGGTTTCAAGGGCACATTTGTGTCTTTAAATATTTCTCTTATAATTTATTAGAATACAAAGTAATGGGTTTCATTATGACATTTACACACAGAGCCTGATTTTATTGATCTTCTTTCCCTGGGTCTTTAACTTTTATTTGCCCCCATGCCACAATTGTCCCTATTCCTTATTCTGCTCTCCTGAAGCATGCATTCTTTGTCCTGTGTTCCCTTTATGTGATATTTAAATTCCTCCCCTCTTATGACTCTTCTTTTCTAGTTTTATGACCTATAATCTTACATCATCTGCACATAAATAGAAACACCCTTTTAAAAACTAAAATCTATACTCTATGAATGAGAAAATATACATGGCATTTGTCTATCTAAATTTGGGTTACTGCACATAATAATGTAAAACTGTTTTCAAGAAAATGCATCTTAAGCTCAACTTGATCAACTGCAAATTTCTGTATTAGGTTCCCAGGTTTCAGCTGAATTTTTCTAATTTTTCTAAATATAAAATCTACTGTTATTCATTTCCCAATTTCCCCAAATTTGATTTTCATCTGTTTAATTTTGTATGGCACCCTCCTTCTTGGAAGAATAATGTGTTTTCATAATATAATCTGTTATTAACATTTGAGAATTCTATGAGAACTCTATTTGCATCATTTTCAGCCCTCCTATCTCCTTTCAGCCAAATCCATTTATTATTATACAATATTTATTTAGTGTCAAGTCCTTGGGACTGGAAAACCTTTTAAAACATATCAGAGGAATCATCTCTATAGAAAACTGGTTCTATTATTATCATCAAACACTAGCTGTTGAAGCTCTTTGTCTAACAGGAAGGCTTCATCTATGTTGGCATGTTAACTGGTGTTACCATGGTGCAAGTCATGTTTAGATGGTCTTAATTTTTTGAGATTTCATGAGATCAGCTTCTCTTTCATAAATCCAGGTCATTATCTCACAGATAGAGTTCTTGGCACTCTGGCTGTTACAACTGTCTTCCCTGTTCTTTAAGCTTACATAACAGGGATATGTTGTAGTTGCAAATTGTGGGACTCATATACTGCTGTTTTCTAAGATTCGGTCAGTTTTTGCTTTCTGTAATTGGCACTGTTGCCAAAAGATCCTTCATTGATGATTTATCAGAACTTCATTTATGTTGGGTATCAGGATAAGGACTCAGAATACATTTAAAAGAACAGCAGTAGTGCTTATTTAGGATTTACACCTCACCAGTCACACTTTTAGGGAATCAGGTATGAATTCTATCCTATTAAGTGGGCACTAAGTCCAGGTAGATAGCTATTGATTACTCCATATATGTAAGTGCCACTATTCTGCCCTTGGGTATATCTTGTTTTTCATAGACAATATAGCTTGGGAAGAGTGATATCCCCCCTTCCTTGGCAGCTTACATAGAACCTTCAGATACTATGAGATCTACACCTCAAGGAGTAGGCTTTAAGGTCAGCTCTGTCCTGTGTCTAAGGTGTGTAGTATCTTCAGCAATAGAGTCTTAATTTCAAGTTCTGGGAGATCATCAAGGACCATGACAGTAGCCTTTGTAAATCTGGGGTATTTTCAACTTCCTTGAACAAGAACTCTAGAGAGTTACAGAGTTTTCGTGATAGACACTTAGATTTTGTCACAGTCTAGGTTCTTGATGGGTATATTTTCTCAACTGGCATAACTTAATCCTATATATCTTCGAATAACAATAAAAGCATAAACTATGTTTCCCTATGACTTTCCTTTATAAATGCTTGGTTGTTAGTGTTATTTACTCCTCCTCACAGCATTCTTCCTTCCCAGGCTAAATTTTCCTTCCATTTTCTCCATCTAATAATACTGCTACCAAATACTCTTAATACTGGGATGCCAACACTGTCTTTCTGGCTTGCTTTCTATTCAATTTTGAATATTACTTAAGATAACTCCTTCTGCATTTCTCCTGGTATTTTAAAAATTGGTTTACTATGATAATCATCAAAGGGGCTGTCTGTTATTTGAACCTACAATTTTTTCTTGCTTTTCTAACTCACCAAACCTTCCTATCCCCTACAGTAAAAGGAGGCACAGAGACAGCATCTCTCTACTTGGTGACTTTTGTTGGTTTCCTTGATAGACTCATTCCTGCTCCTGGCTTCTGAAAAAATCTCAAACTATATGTGAGTTTTTTTCCAGACTACTCCCCATTACATTTTTTTTAATCACTGAGTTGTAACATCAAGGACAAATGAATGAAATAGGTAAGATACTAGCTTATCTAATTTCTTGCCTTTAGTTATAATATGTAGAGACTACCTCTAGTGGATAGGGGCAGTTCCCAGTTGAGGAATGGGGCCATCTACGCATCTCAACATTTTTTAAACCAGAAATATTCCTGTCCAGAGGAAGTACAGTAACAAAAAAATGGAACAGGGACTGAAGGAAAGGCCATCCAAAGACCTCCACACATAGGGATCCATCACATCTGCAGACACCAAACCCCCACACTATTATTGATGCCCAGAAGCACTTGCTGACAGGAGCCTGGGAACAGCACTAGCTGTTCCTTGAGAGGTTCTACCAGTATCTGGCCAATACAAATGCAGAGACTCATAATCATCTATCATACTGAGCCTGGGGACCCCAGTGGAAGGGCTAGAGGAAGGATTGAAAAGCTGAAGGAGATTACAACCCCGTATTAAGGACAATATCAACTAACTGAACCACCCATAGATCCCAGGTACTAAACAATCAACCATAGAGTATATGGAGGGAGCCATGGGTACAGATACATGTGTAGAAAAGGATGGCCTTATCAGACATCAACAGGAGGGGAGGCCCTTGGTCTTGTAGAGGCTGATGCCCCAGTGTAGGGAGATGCTAGAGCAGTGAGGTAGGTGGGAATTGGTGAGTGGGTGGAGAAGCACCCTCATAGAAGCAAAGGAAAGGGGGTTAAGGGGGTGGTATTGAGGGGTCTCTGGAGAGGTAACCAGGGAGAGGTATATCATTTGAAATGTAAATGAATAAAATGATTAATAAAAATTCTTAGAGACTTTTGAGCTTTTTAAAAAATATATATATTTTATTTTATGCATATAAGTTATTTCTACATTGTGAGTATAAATGGCATTTGCATTTATGCTCACCATGGAGGTCAAAAGGGAGCATTAGATTCACTGAAACTGGAGTTAGAGATGATGGTCTGAAGAGAAATTTTAATCCAGCAACAAGGCTATTCTGGTTCGAATACAGGCATACCTTTAGTACACTCCTTAATCCTAAACAATGTAAATAAGTTTAGTTTATAGACAGAAGCAGCCATGTTTGAAAGTGATATCTAATTGATAGGCAAAGTGACAAATCAGAAAGATTTGACAGAATAAGTCAGAGATAGGATATACTTAACTCTCAAGAGAACAGCATAGGAAAAAAAAAGTGCTGCAGAGCAGTCCAGAATCAGTCAGCTCTGTCCAATCAGTTGAGTTCAATGCAGTGGAGTTTGGTCAGACAGCAGGGAGTCAGTATAATGAGTGCAGTGCAGTGGAGTTGAATTTCTTCATGAATTCATGATGTTCAGTGAAAGTCATCAGAGGCAATTGAAATAAAAGAATAAGAAGAAGACAGAAGATTAGAACATATTGCCAGAGATAGAGGCCAAGAGGAGCAGTTCAGTCAGAAGCTGAGAAAAGTTAGATTGAATCAGTCAGCTTGGAAAAGTGTTTGAGCCAGAACCACAGAGTTGAACCAGCCAGCCAGAGTTAAAAAAAAGAGCTAGAAAGAGTGAACTTATTCAGCAGTAAGCCTCTGAGACAACAATTACATCAAGGGGTTAAATTATACTCTTACAGTTGTGATCCATGTATGCATGCTAGGAATTGAAGCCAACTATTCTGGAAAAGCAGTCAGTGCTCATAACTACTGAATCATTTATGCCACCATTTATCCATTTATCTATTTAAGGGCTTCCTTAGTTTGGTGTTTCATTGGTTTCACTGCTTTTCAGCAGTCAGAAATGTATCATCTCTCTTGTAAGCATCTAGATGTTGATGAAGCATCTGTGTTAAGGTGTTGGTTCAAAAATATTTTATTAAATGTTACAGTTTAAATCTAATTATCTCTCCTGAGACTTATGAATTGCTGTTTACAGGCATTGGCATTTAGCTTCTGGCGTCTTCTGAATAAGCTTCATCTATTTTGCATAAAACAAATTGATGGAATTTTGGTTAATACCATAAAGTGTGAATTCCTTCTTACTTTACCAGAAGATATACAGGTTGTCTTCACACAGGCCATGGATGGACCTGTATTGCTTCCAACACTACAGACTACAAGGTAAGACTACAAAGCAGCCTGCCTGTTGTTCCATAGGCACAGGTTTTCCTAGGTGATTCATTGTTGTTTGCAGACTCAACAACTAAGAGTGAGGTAAAACATTTGGAAATAAAAATAGCACAGATACAATTTGATTATATGCAATTTGTCATTTGTTCAGAATTGGACCTTTCTCCATGAAACCAAAGTCAATGGGATTATATTGGCTTCTGCCAGAGCAATAAAACCCCATTCGAGTTTGATGATCTTTTAATATTTATATCCCTAGTTTTTGAAAAACAGTATTCCACTTACCACAGAATATTTTTAAATGTATTATTTAGATACATTTTAATTTAAGTAATCTAGGTTTCTAAGTCAAGGTTTCTATTCCTGCATAAAACATCATGACCACAAAGCAAGTTGGAGAGGAAAGGGTTTATTCATCTTACACCTCTACACTGCTGTTTATCATCGAAGGAAGTCAGGACAGTAACTCACACAGGGTAGGAACTTGGAAGCAAGAGCAGATGCAAAAGCCATGAAGTAATAGTGCTTACTGACTTGCTTCACCTAGCTTGCTTTCATATAGAACCCAGGACTATCAGCCCAAGGATGGCACCACACACAATGGGCCCTTCTATCCTGATCATTAATTGAGAAAATGCCTTACAGCTGGATCCCACAGAGGCATTTTCCCAAGGGATGCTCTTTCCCTCTGATAATTCCAACTTGTGTCAAGTTGACACACAAAGCCAGCCAATACAATGGGTTACCAAAAATCAATGTTTAGAAATGCAATGCATAAAATTATAAAGGGCAATGTATGTAATATACACAAAATATATTTGTGACATCTATTTAAAAATGACATTGATATACTGTTAAGATCGTAACATCATTTTATAAGCTTCTTGGATATATATGTCACCCCTTCCTTAGTTTTAAATTTCACATAGTAAACTTTTGAAAGTACAAAGTAGTAATGGGTTGAGAAAGATTTACCAAAATCTCCATTCCAGGTCCTTGTAGTAAGCCTTTCAAAAGAATTGTGAGGATGCCCTGAGTCATTTCCCTCAGTGAGACTCCACAAAACAGTATTTTCTCTGTCTGGCTTTCCCATATCTTGCTGTCGCTTGGGAGATCATCCTTTAATAAATGTCTTAAATCGTATCTGCTGCCCTCATATCTTCCCTCCCCTCTGATTCTCATTCTTTCCTCTCTGCCAACATCTGCAGCTGCCCCCTTTACTGCAAAACAAATGGCAAAGCAGCAGCACAGGGATGGCCTGGAAGGCAGCAGGGTAGACATAAAAGTGGATCAAAAAAGAAATAGTGGCAGTCCTGGGTTACACAGGGAAAGGATGTGTGAAGAGGAATGCACCCCAAAACCCATTCCTTCATCAGGCTTTCTAGAAGACTGTTTTTTTTTTCTTTTTTGAGGTATCTTTTTTTTCCACTTCTGAGTACAGCAGCTTTTCATCCAGTATCCCATTTGAAATTTGTTTAAGAATGTGTTATAATATCCCATTAAATGAAATATAAGAGGTGCATGAAAACACATTGTAAGTTGAAGAAAACACCATGAATTTAAATAAAACACATACGTATGTATGCATAGCATTTAGGCACTGACTGAGAATACATGACATTTAATTATGATATAAATTATGAAAACAAAGATCATATGAAAACAAAACTCCATTTTCATTAAATAGAAATGAGCATTTTACATGCAGTAGAATAGTAGATTCAGTTTTGAAATAGAACTGAAGGACAAGGCACTGGGGCTACTTCACTCATTCTGTCACGTAGAAAAATGGATTTAATGACATATATGGACTTCCAATTTTTAATTACACTATATATTTTCATAAATAAAATATAAGGCTCCAATTGGTTACAAAATAGCAAAACAAAAAAAACCAGAGTTCTTTAATGTTATATTTTAATAACTCTTGTTTTTGTTCCTTTTTAATTACAATTTTAAATATTTCAAATGTATATAAAATCTTTGTTAATGCAAATGTAACTTCCCTGCTAAAACAACATTGTATATAAACATAACATCAAAACCAATTACTTGGAAAATATTTTGTCTTTCTCTGAAACATGGTGCAAGCCTATGGAAATTCCAGCAAAATTGACACCTTGTTTGTAAATGGCAGTAGTACTGTATGTAGTATTTGTTCTTTTTATTTGTATGCAAGGTGGGAAATAAAACATACAGATATATGGAAACAATTGCCCATAAGGAGAAATTAGCATATGTATAAATTTTGCTTTTATTTCCTCAGAAGGAGGTATGAGATGGGAGCTGTATCCAAGCTGTGCAAATACGTAGCTTTGACTGAGCATACAGTATTTCATTCTCTGCTGGTAACTATCGCTAGGCCTAGACATGAAAACTTCTAGCCTCTGTACAATCTAATCCTCCAATCTAACTGATTCAACCTGTCTTCTCATGGCTTCTTACTGAATTTCTCTGCCCGGCTTCATACTAACTTTGGAAATATTGTCTAATCTTCCACCTCCTTCTCATTCTCTGGTCCATTCTATCGTCACGCCTGTCTAGCTTGTTTTCTCTGCCATCTGTCTTTCTAAAATTGTTCTGCTAAAACTGCCACATGCCTACAAACATCACAAACATTCTCTGTGCTGCTCTAAAGTGGCCTTTCCTTCCTATGCTGTTCTCCTGGGAGTTTGAAGTATCCTATCTCTAATTAATTCTGTCAAATCTTTCTCATATTTGTCACTTTTCTTGTCCCTCAGTTAGATGTCACTATCAAGCATGGCTTCTTCCCTTTCCAAACTAACATTACATTCATGGTTATTGTAATCCAGAGTGTGTTCATATCACAGCTGTATCATATAGACCTAGAAGGTCTTTGGATGTGATCCCTTCCTAGAGCAGCCATATTGCTGGATTAAATTTCCTTTATACAAATGAAATAAATGTTGATCATAGGAACGGCTTTTAAAAAATGTAGCTAAATTAGAGTTATTCATTTACTGTAATACAAACTGTGTAAATAAATAAAATATTATATAAAACCAACCCAAAGTGATTTCTCACATATTATTAATATGTAAGCTTAGTCAAGTGGAATAGCAAATCTTAACTTACTTTAAAAGTAGAAAATTAATTCTTATAGAAAACACTTTTTTTTTCTATTTTGCAACTATATTTTTCAATAATGTACCACAAATTTCTAATTTTTTGTCGAACATTTGAAAAGTTCCCCGGTCCAAGACAGAAGATGGATACACAGTTTTGAAACAAATGCATAGCAGAAAAAAAGAGATAAAGGACACAGAGGCTGATGGAGCACACATTTCAGAAATGACATAAGTAATCCGTGAGCCCCAACCCAGCTATAAAACCTCAGTTTTCTGAAAATTGAAATAAATAAACAAATTTTTCATCTATATATGCATTTATTTTGTGCTTGAGGTGTGGTCTCAGGCACACTACACCAGCAAGCTGCCACAAAACTAAACTTAGCATGCTGCTGACATGACTGAGGTATGCATGTGTGGTACTTACCTATTATCACGACTTATTTGACAAAATTCAAAATCAGTCAGAATCCAATATAACATTTATAGTGCCTTAATTAAGCACAATTAAAATACAGAGAATCTTGCCTTTGATATACTTTCTTACTTTCAAGTTAAAAATGTCTCAGTTCCATGGAATATTATATCTTCTTTATCACCTTTGTTGAAGATTGCATGCATATGATCTGTAGTAATTTATATAATATTCTTTAGAAGAGATTTGTTTAAAAGAATGTATTCTTTTTTCTTTTATTCAATTTTGAAAATATTCTTATTTGGGGTTCAGAAATAGGCCTCAACAGTTCCTCTCACATATAGTATATCCTAACCACAGTTTTCCTCTAGTCCAACACCCAACCCAACACACAATCCCTCACATCCACTCCTCCTGCACTATCATAAAAGAGGGGACCTCCAAGAAACAAGAGACAAAGACAATAGTAGAAAAACAGTTCTAAGAGTAGGCAAAAGAGTTGGAGACACACTTGATCTATCACAATACCACAATGCTAGTAGTCATGACATATAGGAGAAGACCTTGAACTTACCCTGGCAGGTCCTGTGAATGTCATTTCAGTCTCTGTGAGACACTAGGCTCACCCCATTGTGTACACATATGGAACAGTTATTTGAGGGTTACTATTGGTAGCTTGAGTTGACTTTTAAATGATAATATTTTGCTTTTAAAAGTAATTAAAGGAGTGGATCCATACAGATTTTTGGAAGGAGTTTGTAAACAGATGAAAATCCTAATCTTTAATAAACAGTGGTTTGCTTGGTCACATAATAAATAATAGGATTCAAATTATGGATCATTCTTATTTTGCAATGAGATAATAATGTAAATAAGCATGTTAATAAAACACAAACCATTTGTACAATTTCAATGCATTTAGCTTACTTAGTGTACAGACATGTGACATCTTTGTGGAAAACATCTGTACAGACAGATGACAACTCTTGGAAAAGATGAATATGTTCTTATTATTTAGATAAAGATCTTTAGTGTACTATTTGGGGATTTTCAGAGAAACAACTTAGTGCATGAACACACTGTAATGATGAGGACTCAGGAGCACTGAGAAAGACATCATAAGGATCACAAGAGAAGACTTAGATAATTCAGTTATATAGAGTCCAGAGAATCTGCCAGAGCCCAATGGCATGAGATCTATAGACGGAAACACAAACATTAAGGTTCTGATGTACTGGTGCAGGAAAAATTGCCTCTCTAGTTCTAAGACACACAGAACATTTGTTGCTACTGAGGCCTTGACATGGTGATTGCCCACAGACAGTGGTAAGTGTATGCTATTCTCTTTTAGAAACACCTTGCATACAAAGCCGGAAACAATGTCTTCTGGGCCCTCTAGGCATCTCTTGGTTCACTCCAGCTGACAATTAAACTACTTTATTTACACTTTCAAGTGTCTTCTGCCACGTTACAGTTTCTTTCAGGTGAACTAATGTTAATTCTTTGAGATTTCTGTACATAGTATCTGATATATCTGTTAAACTTTAGAAAATGTGGGAAAAGTATTTATTATGTTTTACTAGTTTATATTTAAACATATAGTTGTGGTATTCCAAGTATTATAAAGAAAAAGTCCCAGTTCTAAACCAAATTTAGATGAATATATTTTCAAATATGCTGCTTGGTTAAAGTAATGGATGCTGGATTCGAAGGGCCATAATTCCAGCTATCAGTCAGAGTGAACAACAGAAGGAACACTTAATAATGGAAATGCACATATGGTGGAGGCTATGAATGATGACTGTAAGAAAAGACTGTATTTCTAAGCAAATACAGCTAGTCCTTTAAACAAGCTATACAATGCCTGGCCTTTCTTCCACTGAGTAACAGAATCCAGAAAGACATGGTTAACCAAGGAGCTACTAGTTCTAAAAATTCACACTCAGGACTCAGAGTTTCCTCTGGATACGGAGCTGGGAATGGAAAGGGAAGTATAAAGACTATTCAGCACAGCACACGAGAAAATAAACATAGGTCAAAAATGTGTGTCTAAGTTTGTTAGATAATGGGCATATTAGAACTATATGCTATCAATGGTATAACATCATATACACCTTGAAATATAACAATTATAAATATACTATTTATTAAGACTTTTCTACTGGCATGATTATATAGTAGTAATTTTTCCTTGTGCGGTAAAGTGTCCTGTGCAATTTCCTTGATGATAATCCATGCATTGGAAAGTCAAGTAAATTTGATACATTTGGTAAATCAGAATTGTGTTTTCAATGACAAAATAAAATCTGGAGAATTGGACAGTTTTCTTTGTCCCATATATATTATAACAAAAAAGAAGACTCATTTCCAGTTATTAACATATTGTTTATATTTGCAATGTAGTTCAATTAACATAGCATTGGGAGAGCCATAGTTAACAAAACATTAATGGAGTATACTATTTCTTAGGTTGAAGCAACAACAAAGAGGGCACTCTGTAAATAAATACTAATGATCCCCATAGACCTGAGCATGCTGAAGCCAAAGACTCTACCAAGCCCTATATGCACTGAATCTTTACCTATACATATATAGAATTTTAATTTATAGCTTAGAAATTACCAGTAGGCAATTAGCAACATCAATCAATAATCAAACAATTAAACAGTACACTATTAGAAAAGTTATTTCAACATGGTTTCTTTCTTGAAATGATCATGAGAAATACAGACACTTTTAGACTGTGGCTGCCTTTGGGTAACTAAACCACAGAAGAATTCGGTGGATGGCCAGAGTGGGTGTGCTGGAGAGGCACTGGGTATCCTCTGCAAACACGGTCTTCCTCTTGACAGGCGTTGTGCTTTTCCTAGCTTTATAACTACCCTGCTATTTGCTTTCTTCTCCAGTCTACTAAATTGTACAATACAAAGTGCTGTATAATTAAGAAGTTTCCTCATGATGCTATTAAAATATTTAAAGAACATATTAAAACAGGAAATCATTGCTGTAGATTTGCTACAGAAGCCTTGCTAAGCCTAATTTAAAAACTGAAGCTGGAAACTGGTATTTACTCCAAAATCTAAAATCCAAATGTAAATTTAGAGATTCCTTCTACTTAAAGCAGGCTAGTCAAACCAATTATAAGCTTAAATACAACAAAGTGAAATTAATATTTAGTAAATGAAGAAACATTGTCAGATAAAGGTAATCTCTGTACAGACTCATATTCCCGGCCCTGCTCCTTCACCCCTTCTCATATTCTGTTTTGTTGATTTCAATTTCACCTACTGATTATTCAAACACATGGTTCATTGACAGTCACTTTAAATTGTTTTAAAGAAATTATCCAGCAACGGCTTTATAGAGACATATAAATCTACCTTTTCAGTGAAATTATAAATCCTAGTAAATATCCCAGAATGAACAGATAGGTAACCCTTAACTCCCAAGACTTGGTACAATCAACTTAAATACCAAAGTTCACTCTTAATCCTGTGTTCACAACCATAATCATTAACAAAATCATTACACGGAGCTAATCACAATGAATACGTATGAAGCTTTCAGTGGGAAGAGGGAGGCAGAAAAGTTCTTCAGTTCAACACCCACTCTTCCTTTACTTGTAATGTTCTGTGTACGTCCAGAGGGCACCAAAGGATAGTTGTAACAATGAGTGTAAATCAAGCCTGGGGACACTGTCTCTGGAAGGTGCCAGTGTTTTTCTGAGGTCGTGAGCAGCTTCAAGGAGCTGAGCAACCCAAACAGTAGGGAAAAGATGTAAGATATCGACACGCTCAGCTGCATCTTGTTAAAAGCTTCCTGCGGGTTGGCAGAATGAAATCTTTATTTAAAATACACAAACTATTGTCAGGGGAAAGGTGGAAGGAGAACACAGAAGAAGAGCCAAATGCTTTGCTTAACCCAACAGGAGCAGCAGAACAAGGGGGAAAGTGGCCACACTGTCAACAGCAGCAGCGGTGGAGAAAGTGACTAACACCATAGCAGAATCCATCTGCTCTTCCCAGGGTTTCAAGATGCATTATTTCTTTTATTATTAATTATGTTTTCAAGGAGAGGATAAAGATATTGTTATGGATAGTAGAGAGGAAATTACTTGTGCTGCCACTTGGCATCGAGTAGAATAGCATATGTAATGAGCTAGTGATGACAGGAAACGGAGCTGTATCCTTGAGTCCCAGTGTCCCTCTTACCAAGCAGCAGCAACTCCCTGTTGGTAGTCAGAGGCTGCCTAACAAAGTTCACGAAGAACAATTACTAAACACTAACTGGAAGGAACGGAGGCAGGACTGAGTGGGGTGCATTTATACAAACAAGAAGCTGGGAGGAAGAAAGGAGAAAGCGAGATAGGGAGGCTAGGAAAGGGAAAGTAAAAGGAAAGGGAGACGGAGGAGAGGGAGAGAGAAAAAGAAGGAGGGAGGAAAAGAGGGAAAGGAAGGGAGGGTGGACGGGAAGGAGGGAGAGAAATCAGCAGAGAGACACAGAGATAGAAGCATAGCGAAACAGACACAGAGACAGAGAGAGATACGAAGGATGAGTCACCATCTTGGACAGACAACACCTAAGAAAAGCAAGTGCCCTGTATAATTGCATAAAGATGTCACGTGCATTCATTTTCTTACGCCATGTGCCACTTGTTTTACATACTGACATTTCCAAAAGCCATTTTAAGACACAATGAAGGTACCTGTGAAACTTTTTGGATTTGTGAGCTCAATGGCTGTAGGGAGACTGGACAGGGAGCGGGACAGAGAATGTGCTATAAATGAAGAGCCAAAGAAACTAAGCAAGAATAAAATCAGGCACTAAATAAATAAATAAATAAATTTTTAAAAAAGGAACACTGTGAGAGCATGTCACTTATGCCGATGAAGCTATATGTCTCTTTGGGTAGAAGTGGCTCACAGCTGTTTGGTTTTCTCCACAATGTTCACACCACCTTTAGCCAGAGTACACCCGCTATGCTCTCACGTTGGTTATTGTTACCAACGTGATTGGTTTCTCTTTATTTTAAGCAGCAACCAAGTGATGTGCTTTCTGTCTAGCAGGGGACAACATTTGTTGCCAATAATGATCAGACATAATGTAAACCTAAGAATGCATTTATTTTATTCTGCCCACCCTGTCCTTGAGGATTCTGTTCCCTGTCTACCTTTCTCAGGGACAAGGGTTAAGTTCCTCTTTCTGGAGCCCCAAGTCTGAAGTTCTTCTGGGATGGGGGTGAGGGGCACAAACCATTTGTGTTGTGGTATCAAGGTGGTGGTGAAGGACCCTCTTCATCGTGTACCTGTGGGCGTCGTCTCCGGAGTGTGGAGGCTGCATCCCAGCAACTCTTCTACAGGTTTTCTTCAAGATAACCGGCAAGATGACAGAGCCCCTTCTTTTCATTAAGACCCGCCAAAGCAGCCAGGTCCCAGACTGCAAACTACATCCCTTATCAAAAGCACATTCCTGAGAAAAGCAGAAAAGCGCTTCCTTCTTTCTCTCTTTCTCTCTCTCCATCTTCTGACTGAACTGCTCTGGTCCCTACCTTTCAGACCCCCGACTCTTCACCCCTTACCGCCAGGTTCCCTCCAAGAAACCAGGAGCAGGGCAGCAGGGCCACCTGCAGAAGTGCGCACCTGGCCTGGCGCTGTCCAGCGCCCGGTAGCCAGAGGGTGCTCTCCACGCTGAGCTCGAGGCAAGGCCTGGCCACCGGGACTCGGAGCTCTGTCGCCTCGGCAGCCCGCCGCCCCCCGCCGGTCCTGCCCGCCGCGGCCGCGCCGCCGCAGCCATCAAGTGGCTCGTTAAGGAAATGCAGGTGAGCGCGGGCGGCGCGCGGGGCCGGGTGCGAGCGTCTGTGCGCGAGCGCGAGCGAGCCAGCCAGCAGAGTGCGAGCCCCAGCATCCCGGGCGCTCCCTCCCGCCGCAGCCGCCCGGCCCGCCCCGCCCGGCTCCGCCCGCGCGCACCGCCGCACCTGCGGGCACTCGCCCCGGCGTCTGCGGGACCCGCGGGCTCCGAGCGCGCCGCCACCCTCCTGCGCCGCCCTCGCACTCGCAGATACCACTTTTAAAGAAGCCTAAGCGCTGCAACCCACCGACGCCCGAGAGAGCGCTGCCGGCTGTGGCCGTTGCTCTCTCCCTGTCTGCAGTTGAGCCCGGACCCTGGAATAGAAAGACAGTTCTCTGTTGGACTGGAAGAAAGGGAAGGAAGACTCCTCTGTTCCCGAGGAGAGCAGAGCGGCTGCCCTAGTAAGTAAAAACTGCTCTCTGGTCTTGCTCTGTAAAGTGAGGCGTCTACCAAATGCTTCATACCGGTTCGTGTTACCAGGGAAGAACTTGCCTTATATAACTTGAGTAATTCCTACCTGAGAAGTGCTTCGCTAAACATTTTTGTGTGGGTTTCTTTGTGGAAGATCTCTTAGGAGTGTCTGCATGTGCAGCATTCCCGGGAGTCTGGTTGTTAAAGGCTCATTGTTCGAAGGCTGCTAGAAGACCTGGCTTGTGAACATGTTGGTTGACTCTATAACTGAACTACTATTACCTAGGAAATATTGAGGATTCCCAGCCCATTGCCTCCTCCTTCCTGTCACCTTCAACCCTGATCCATCCCAAAGTCCCATCCTTTGCTGACTTCAGTGGGTTGCTTGTTTTATCTTTAGTTGTAAGAAGCACGAGCAAAATTAACTGGGTCAAGGGAAAGTTAAGAAAGATGGTTTGCAAGACTAGGAGACAATCCTATTCGGATGACTTCATGTCTGTGAACAGTTTATGTGGAGGAAGTCCTGGCACAAGCCTAGGTGGAGAATCTGATGAAGTTAATTTGGAGTGGAACTGTGAAGAATGCAGTGTGAGAGCGGGCTGAGGCTGTGACTCTGACACAGCCCCTTATGAACTGTGACAGGCTCATCAGCTGCTGACAGGCTTAAGGTATCTCTGAAGGCTGAATATCTCGCTGCATCAAAAACTTTTGCAGGTAGCATTTCTCTTGGACTATCATTCCTTGTCAGAGGCTGCAGCTTTTCTGTGCACGCATGTAGGACACCCGTCCTCTCTCCATGAAAGGGTTAACGGTACCATAAAAGAATGAAAGACGTGTGTAGCCTAACATTCGCCAATATTTTGTAATATCTAAATAAAACCTTTATGTTATGTCAGGAAAAATATAGTTGAGTCAGTTTGTTTTGCACAAGAGGGAAGAGAATCAATAACGCTTCAGCTTTTCCCCCTCTTTATCATTGCCAAATGGGTTCTGGATCTAATTCTTCTTGCAATGCTACATATACAGTAGGTACAGTAGGAATTGCAGGTTAGAAACAACTGGACCAATTTGAACACAAAGTTCTTTGACACAATGGCACTTATACAGACTGGAGTCAAATAGCAGCAATGTGATTTATCTTTTATCTTTAACTTTCAATTTTTTTCTGTTAATATAAAACATACTTTTACAACAAAAGCCTTGCAAATATAGACTGAGAATCACAGATAATTAGCAGGCAAATTATCATTATAAGAATCACTTATCAATTAATGCTTACGGGATTTCTCATAATTAATTGAGACTTTTGCGGTCAAAGTTTTGTCACCTCTCTACTCAAATAGTTAAGTAAAGATTTCATTGAACATTGATCTTAAAAATATGAAAAAGGCAAAATGGTTGAAAATGGAAAGGCATATAGAACCGTGCCATCTTGTTTGGGTGGTTCTGATTGTCTTGAGACTTAAGTTTTAGAGTGATTGGACAGGACAGCGTACCAGATGATTCTGGTGACACAAAGTTGTAATGGAACGGAATCACTTCAGAAAGATGTGTCATTGTCTCCTGAACATTATTTTATCAGCCCTTGCTCTCCATTGCCATTCCTGTGATTGGATTTAAATGAATTTAAATAATTTAAACTGAGATCATTGGTTGATCAAATCTGGAATATATATATATATATATACATATATATATATGTATATATATACACATATATAGAATATATTATAGAGAGAATATATATTTATTATATATATATATATATATATATATATATATATATATATATATATTCTCTATAATTTGTGACCTCGAATCTTTAAGATGATACATGACATCTGAAAAAATATACATAAATAACGGGATAATTGTCCATAAGCAGCAGTACTTAAGAATGAACAAAACAACCAATTACATATGTTTTACTACATATCTATTCCCACAGAATGCATAGAAGAACTGTTCATTCTGCCTCTGAAAGCATAGATTTCTCAATTGCGTTAATAATAAAGTGACACACATTCTAGCTCTGTTATCATTGTGTCATAGTGTTAGGAAGGGTATCCTGAATTAAAGCTGTTTCTAGGCATGCCTTCAGAGATACCTGGTAACTGTTTCTGTAACCATAGGAAGGGGAACCTTAGCCAGAATGATAAAATTATTAGCTTTTTGACACCAGCTTTTTGTGTCACACAGGAGTTGCAACTTTAAAGTTGAAAGAATAAAGTTGCTAGTGTCAGCAGTAATGTGTTTTATTATGCAATTGTTCTTGTTATTCAGATCAGATAATGGCCTGATGAAATACATAAGCAGTCTGCAGGGAATGAATGATTAATTTCTCTAACGTATGCTTACCAAAGGAGTTTTTACTAATAAAGTGCTGTGTACCTACATTTGCTTACAGTTGCAGTTGGTGAAAGCAAATATACCTTCCTTTCTCTTAATATCAACATAGGATTTATAAGTCTATTTCTGTAACTATAGCAACATAAATGTGATTTTGTAGAGCACATGGTCTTATATTTTACGAAGTTCTGGATAGAAGAATCATTTTCTTAAAAGACACACTTTAGAGAGCAAAGCAATGTTAATTAGGTCTTGGACTGCAATGTTAAAGTATTGATAAACGTACTCAGCTTTCCATGCTAGCAATGGTGGTATTTCATGTATTGCATATAGGGTGCATGGACTCAAGTATTTGGGGGTGTAAAGAATGCCGGTACCAATGACACTTTCCTTAGTGATGACAAAGTGTAGTAGAAGCAAAAATACTGTTCTCACAGATATCTAGATACATGTTTAACACTTTAGGAATGAGTAATAGCAAACCCCACAACTGTGGTTGCCATTGGTGCAAATTGTGTCTTGCGGTTATAGGCATACCTTTATTGTAAATTTTAATAACTCTACTTTTTGAAGGCTTTATTATTTTGAAGATAGTGAATTGACAGTTTGTATGTGTTAAAAACAGGTGACCTACAGTGTAAGTTACACATATAAGTAACCTACATGTGTCTTTTTTAGAAAAAATTAAAAACTATTTATGAAGTAACCTAATAAAAATCATTTTATATATATATATTCTCACATTTATCAGCTATATATCTGTCTATATCTGTACATACAACATATAACTTTGTTGAAGATCCCCTGTTGTTTGAGCCAAATATCTTAACTTAATGGTATCTTTTGGATATGCACCTATACTGAGATTAATAAACTTTAGCCACACCAATAATATAATGGACACACTTAATAATTTTAAAAAGTTAGAGGTAAAATTAAACGAGTAGAGTTTTTATTGAGGTGAATGGCCATTCAGTTTATCTGTTAATATGTTTAAGTGTGTTCTCCTTTCCTGCTACTTTGGTTCGCTTGGATTTCATTAGATTTCTCAAAAGCACTGTACATTAATAAGGAAGAAATAAAATTTCATTCCTACAATCAGCAGTATAAAAGTTAACTGGACCCATGGCAAGCTTTAAAATTTGTCCAAAATGAATTGAATGAAGACAAACAATTGAAGTACAAAAAATGCATAGCATCTTTAGGGGAAGACATATTGTGAGTGAAAACAAGAGTCCTGGGACTTCCTGTGTTACCTAACAGGGGTAGCTTGGTTTAAGTTACTAAAAACTTCCTGCCTAGTAAAGAGAGTGCTAGCAGCCTCACATCATTCCAATTACAAAACACTATGAAACAATCTAGCATAATTACTGATGTAATTGAGTCTAACATTTGGCAAACTGTCAGATTATACTGTGACAGTCTAAGCATCCACAAAGGAGCCAGAGGCAAACATCTTGTTTGCACAAGTGCCAAGTCAATTGTCCTGAAGCCATGTTGGACAGGCGTTATTCAGTTGCTTCTTTGGTTGGATGTTCCTTCCAGTGGCTCCAGAAAACCAGGATGGAACTTGTCTTGCATTCCTTTGAAGCACCCTTTAAAATTGGCATTGAGAAAATATTCCATCATTTACTCTTTGAATTATCATCTTTGGGATCAAATAGAAGAGTTTGAGAAAAATAGAGAAAATAAAAGAAACCCATAGTGACTTTGCTCTTCCAACTTCAAATAATAATCCTCTTTATTTCTGTATATTTATTATTTTACAATATTTCATGGATATAATACAACTCATGTAGTTTCCCTAAATATGTGTTGCAGAGTGTAAAAACAAGAAAACAGAAAACCCTCCTTTATTCTTTACATGTTAGAGAATTAACTGATGACTTCACTTATGAAAAGATGTAAACATAGAGTGATTTCCTTCTTCAGCGGGTTTTCGGGAACAGTTCAGTTGTACTTAGTGGTGGGTTGTCAAGTATGTGCTTGGACAGCACATTGCACACCTGCTAGTCAATTAGTAGCCAACAATCCATTATTTTCGGAAGATAACATTCATCACCTGAGAAGTTTTTGGAGGACAGTATACCATGAGACTGAGGACAGAGTTTACTCTAAGCATCTTATATAGCTCACCACTGGACTTAGTGAAATTAACAGTGTGTATACAATAATCAAAGATCAAAAAATGATTCAAGCTCACTGGTAACATATTACCTATATTTGATTAATTCATAAGCAAATAAAGTACAATATACAAAGGCCTTGGTTTGATAAATTCTTATGTTTCCTAAATATCCTAATAAGTAGTCTCAGAGCCAAAGATATGCTGAAATAAAATGGATATCACCTCTGCACTCTAACACACATTTACTTATCTCAGATGCCAGGACACGAATGGAATGCATAGTTGAATATATATTTCATTTGAGTTTAAAGATGGCTTAAAGTAAGTGTATATAATTTTATCTGGGAGACCTTGCATAGTTGTTTGAATATGTGTAAGGAGGCAATGAAACTGTTTTAATCAAGTGCAGAATTTGTGAATATTTGATCTACTTCTTTTTTAACCTCACAGGTATTTAAGTAGCCAGTTATATACTAATATACATTGTATCAAAAAGTGTGACTAACAGCTTTTAAGAAAGCAATGCAAACTGATATTTGACCAGCTTAATTAGTATTAAAAAGGCAATTTATTTATTGGGCACATGAACTTAGAACAAAGTCAGCAATGTGTTGAGTGCATGTATTCCCTTTGATTACTAAATGCCTTCTCACTCCCTAGTTTCTATCTATCCTTTTGTTAGAATTAATGTTTTGACTGGTTTCAGATAAAAGTTCTGACCATGGCTTACTTCAACTAAAAACAAGTAACATATACTTCCCATTCCATAGTTAAACAAAATAAAACAACAACAACAACATCTGACAATGTACCACCTAGTCTAGGGTAAGTGCATTTACCTGCTGTGCCACAACCCCCTCTTCCATATTATTCTGAGTCACAGGCATCTCTTCTCGAAGCAGGATGGAGTCTGTTGCATATTTAGCAGCGGCAGCCTTTCTGTCTCCCACTGTCATTTGTTGGCAACCTTCTTTATCTTCTAAGCTGCATTGCCTCATGGACAATTGCTCATGTGTCTCACACTCTCCGACATCACAAGAAGCAGTAGCGCACAGTGAGCACATGCTCTACCCTCTACAGTCCTGTTGACACAGCACAGGAAACACTAATGAGTCTCCAGGCCAGCGCTGGCACTTTAAGCACTCATCAAACCCTGTGTTTTCAAATCACAATATACAAGTTACAGTCAGGGTTTCGTATCATTGCTGCTGTTATAACCATGGCAAAAATGTCTTGGCTTCCTCAGCAGAGAACAGAG